>NC_073642.1:50255000-50880000 GCF_029407905.1 Bubalus kerabau | reverse complement strand
TATCAGTGAATAACAAGATGACTTTCAGTCTATTCAAATATTAGTTTGCTGCATCAATCTGCCTATGACTTTTTTTTTAGTTCCTTAGAATGGTAATGATATATTTCTTCTAGCCTCCATTAAACTTTTATAAGCTCAATGATCCCAGATAATGCACATCTTCATTGGTTTACCAACTGCTTATTTTTATATTCTATCAGTAAGCATATTTTGCATTTACTAGCAATAACTTTAAATATTTCAGTAGCTCACAGTCCATTAAATACAATTAGTATGAAATGCCTGCAGATGACAAAGTGAGAAATTAAGTTATTAGCAAATCAATCAAAGAAAATTGCAAGGATAGCAGAAGTGGATAATATCAGTTCCATGGTAGCAGAGCCCTAGTAAAAGCAAGTATTTGTTTCAGCCTTCAGATGGGGAACACTAGAATCACAGGCCTGTTCCTTGAAAATGCTGCACACATTAGATGACATTTTACAGCAATAGGATTACATAGGAGTATTAGGTGGCACTAATGGTAAAGTACCCACCTGCCAATTCAGGATACTTAAAGAGTCATAGATTCAATCCCTGGGTTGGGAAGATCCCCTGGAGGAGGGCCCGGGAACCCACTCCAGTATTCTTGCCTGGAAAATCCCCTGGGCAGAGGAGCTTAGCCTGCTACAGTCCGTACTGTCGCAAAGAGTTAGACATGAAGGAAGCAACTAGCACGTAGCACAGACGTCTTCACAAGGGAGGAGAGGTAGATTTTTATCCTGGTAGAAAATGGTTACATGAGATAATGTGGTGAATATGATTCTCTTAACTATGCTAGGTGCCATATTGAGCCAAATATTAGCAATTTTTCTATATCCTTATAACGCTTGAGCACAGAGAACTCCAATTTTCTTCTGCTCATTTCTAGCCCAAGCCAGCCATATATATACACAGCCTTTCACAACACCTTAATACTGAGTTTGTCCTTCCATTTGTTAGGCAAGAAAAAATCAGATTTATCTTTGACACCTCTCTTTCCCTCACAAACCTACACTCAATTGATTAGAAAATTCCCCTGGATCTACGTTCAAAATATACCCAGAATCTTATGCATTCTTACCAATGCCAGTGAAACCATCTGACCTCAGCCTCCTCATTCGTCCCAGCCTTCACCAATCGGTATGCTTCTCACTTGTCCCCCTTCCATCAATGTTAACACAGCATCCAGAAGGATGTGCTAAAATTTGTCACATCAGGTTCCTCCTCTGTACCAAACCAATAGAGAACAACTGCAAACAGAATTATGGAAACATCCCTTTCAGAGACTCCTGATCATATCTGGTACTACCCCAGCCTTGTTCCAGACAAAATGGCCTTCATCTAGTCCCTAGGAAACACCAGTATGGTATCCAAATAATTAGGGTCTTGAATCTAGCAGTTTTCTCAAAATGAAATACGATCTTCCCCACATATCTATGTGATGAATTCCCTCACATTCTTCAACTCTCTGCTCAAAGTTCAACTCACACAGTTACTCATTTCTTGTACCCCCACTCCCTGCTGCCCTCTAGCCCCTACACTCTATTCCCTCACCCTGCTGTAATATATGCTTTATGTTTCCAAAAACTTATGTTATTTCTGTCTTCCCTTCTGGACCATAAGCTCCACAAAAGCAGAAGTCTTTCTTAGTTTGTTCACTGATACACCACAAGCTGCTAAAACAGGAATTACATTTGAGGAATGTAATATGAAGGAATGCTCTGTAAACTTATCAGCTCTAGGTTAATAAGGCTTGATAATAAGGCTATCTGTGCAAGAATCCCTACTTAGGCAATAATTCATAATTCTCCCTTCTCTACCCAGCAATTGAATGGCCTATAATATGGGCTCCATCCATTCACAGAAAATACACACAATAAAGAATTAGAGGCCTCACTTTTCAAAAAGGGCCTAATAATCACTGTTGTATAAAACTTGGAATTATATTAAGTGAATAAAACAAAATATATAAAATGAAACATACAATATTATATACTTCATTCTTTAGAGAGATTTTTACCCATGAGTATTCTCTTACTAAGGAGTTGATAATAGTTTGATGAGATGAAGAATCAGTGCCTTTTCCCAGTTTGAAGCACATATAATGAGATTTATAATACGAATCCAGAAGACTATGTATTTTTGAGGTATTTATACAAACTCTTTTTTCAAATAATATTGCTATTATTAGCAGTATACCCTGTCCCACTGCTGTTTTTTTTTTTTTTCTATTTTTTTTCTCCCATCCTGATTTTGTTCTGTATTCTACCATTGCAATGAAAGCCGCTTTTCTACACCTATCATTTCTCTTTCTCTTCTTAAACTCTTCTCCTTATGGCCCTGACACAAGCTATAGTGTGTGGTCTTCTCAGGGTTTGCTGGGGCTAAGTCACTTCAGTCATGTCCGACTCTGTGCAGCCCCATAGACGGCAGCCCACCAGGCTCCCCCGTCCCTGGGATTCTCCAGGCAAGAGCACCGGAGTGGATTGCCATTTCCTTCTCCAATGCATGAAAGTGAAAAGTGAAAGGGAAGTTGCTCAGTCATGTCCAACTCTTAGCGACCCCATGGACTGCAGCCTACCAGGCTCCTCCATCCATGGGATTTTCCAGGCAAGAGTATTGGAATGGGGTGTCATTGCCTTCTCTGGGTTTACCTATCTACAATTCTAAGATTAAACAGTCTCTCAAAGGCATACTTACTTCCATTCCGATAAAGTCTTTGGGCTCAATAAAAAAAAAAAAAAAAAGGCTGCTTTACAGAAATTCAAATCTCCTACATAGGCTTTAAAGCATCACCAGCAAAATATTTGTAACATCTCATTGTCTATAATCTTTCAGGCATCCTACATAGATAATACATATCTTTAAAAAAGTGTACATTTAGAGCATTTCCTTTTATCAATTTTCTATTATACCAATTAAGTTTTGCATTCTGATTGTAGTCTTTGCCCTTCTTTTATTCCCTTTAATAACCCAAGATTTCATAAAACCCCAGTGATCTTTTAAAGCAGAATATTTGCATAAACATTTCTTGCAGAGAGTTGAGTTCATTGGGTAATTCTTTCTCTTTGGCCTTTATAGTTGTGGACATATACATATGTATGTGTACATAATATATAGGAACATACTTTATTAATATTTACTTCTATCTGTTATGCTGCCAATGATCTGATACAAAATTTTGTTTAGACTACTCCATCTCCTCTAGATCATATGAAGTTATTCGTCATCTATGAGATTTACTGGAAACAATGACAGCAATTCCAACTTCCTTCCCTTTAATCAAGAGATTGACTACTCTTATATTAAATGATACAGATTACAAAATAATGCTGGCTTGCCTATTAGATTGTCAAGCTGTTTGAAGTCTAGCTGATGTTTCCCTCTTCCTATTATTTCTTCATAGCCATCCACAGCTGGGTTCATCCCACCTCTGGAATGATGCCAGTATTAAAAAAAAAAAAAAAAAGTAAACAAACCTTCATTATGAAAAGACACCTGCTCAGTGGTTCTTGTGCCATCTGACTTTATTAGCAATGATCAAAGTATTATCCCAACATTTCAGTGAATAATATTTTTTTCTATTTCTTCTCATTTTGTCAAGACAATTTCCCAGTACTCTATACCATGAGAACTTGGTTGTTTATTTAATCACAAGCCCAATAAAAACTGTAACAGAAAACACCTTACCAGGCAATTGAAATGATAGAGACTATCTGTGTAGATTTATATGGCTAAGTTTTTGTCTGCCCCTAAATTCATAAATATCACTGCATATTCTCTCGCAGTTAAGACAACTAGTAATTGTAATGCCAGCCCCCTGGTGGCTCAGCCAGTAAAGAACGTCTGCAATGCAGGAGACTCGAGTTCAATCCCTGGGTCAGAAAGATCCCCTGGAGAAGGGAATGGCAACCCACTCCATTATTCTTGCTTGGAGAATCCCATGGACAGAGGAGCCTGGTGGGTTACAGTCCATGGGGTCGCAAAGAGTCAGACACAACTGAGCAACTAACATTTCACACTTTCACTTGACAACTATTGTAAGATGCACCAGTATTTTACATCCTCTAAGAGAAAAAAATGCTGTTGGTTGTAACTGTCACATGTCACTGATTGTGAGACATAAGCTGCTTTCAGAAATGTTAAAATAAAAAAATAAAAAAAAACTAATCTCATTTTGGATGATTCAAAGGAAAGAATGTTACTCCTTGTTCTTATGAATAGAAGATTCATATTTAAGTAATATACAGGAAATATTATTCACTTGAATGAGCTCAGATGTAATTGGATATTATTATAGATCAGATATTTGAAATTTCCTGAATAAATACCAACTTTAAGCTCAGCAGAATCTTATGGCACAACATTGTTCATTCAAAAGCATATCCTAAGGTGGCCATTTCATCTCAATTTGCTCACAACTTTTCATTTTCACACTGAAAGTCCTGCACCCCAGATGTATTAGTCTGCTAAAACTGTCATAACAAAATATCACAGACCATGAACCTCAAATGACAGAAATTTTTTTTTTCACAGCTCTGGAGGATGGAAAGTCCAAGGTCAAAGTTTTGGCAGGGTTCAGTGTCTGATGATAGTTCTCTTTCTGGCTGTAGATGGCCCCCTTCTCACTGCATTGTCACAAGGCCCTTGCTATGAGTGACACCAGAACGAGAGAGATCTCTCTTCTCACAAGGTTATGGCCTTAGCTTTATGACCTTGAGTGTGTGCATGCTAAGTTGCTTTAGTCTTATCCTCTGTCCATGGGATTCTCCAGGCAAATATACTGGAGTGGTTTGTCATGCCCTCCTCCAGGGGATCTTCCCAACCCAATGATTGAACCTGTGTCTTTATATCTCTTATACAGGTGGTGGGTGGGGCTTCCCTGGTGGTTCAAACAGTAAAGAATCTGCCTGAAATGTGAGAGACCTGGGTTCAATCCCTGGGTTGGGAAGATCCCCTGGAGAAGGGAATGGCTACCCACTCCAGTATTCTTGCCTGGAGAATTCCAGGTACAGAGAGGAGCCTGGCAGGCTACAGTACATGGAGTTGCAAAGAATCAGGTCACAAAAAGCTGGGTGACTAATTCCTTCACTTTTCTGTGCCACTCGCACCCCTTGGGGGTCCTCTGCGACCTTTCAAGCATGCTGCCGCCGTCATGTTGCTAACGTCGCTTCATTCGTGTCCCACTCTGCCAGACTCCTCCATCCACGGGATTCTCCAGGCGAGAATTCTGGAGTGGGTTGCCATGCCTTCTTCCAACCTTAATTTCTTCCTAAAAGCCCTGTCTCTAGAAACACTGACTTTGAGGTTTAGGGCTGAAACTCATAACATTTTGAAAGGACAAAATTCACTCCATTGCACCAGGAAACCCCTCAGTCCTGGGCAAACTGGGATGGCTGATCACTGAGTTACACTTTCTTACATGAAAGGCTAAAAAGAAAATCCGCTTGGTTGTAACTCTGCGTGAACTCATTTAAAAATTAATATAAAATAAATAAATAAATAAAAATTAATATAATCTTAAGCAGAGATAAAATAGTTCTCTACAACTAACATTTTTCTTTGATGACTTAACATTTACATTATTTAAATACCCAAACAATATGTCATGTGTAGGATAGAAGATATAGGACATCAGATTTCATAATCACTAAGCACAGGGTAGATCACTGAGCCAGGATGCTACATGAATCTCTCTTTCTCTCTTCAACACTCTCCTTGTTATGCAGGGATGCAAAACCTTAAAAAAATGTACATTTTATAAGCTCCATTGCCAGCGGGGTTCCAATTTAAGTTTCTCTCATAGTAGAGAGACTTTGCACAAATTCTGCAAGACACTGGAGAATTAGATGTCATCATTGCCTCAGAAACTTATAGCCAAAAAGGTCCACTGTTCTGCTGGAAAGAACCATTTATTGCTGGCAGCCAAAATCGTCAGTAGTTTTCTGGGATTCCTTCTTTCTCGTTTCCTGCACCCTATCAGCAGCTTCTCTGACCTTCACTCCTATAAGCTATTAATTATTTCTATTAAATAGAAAGAAGGTTCATTGAAATCTAGAGTGCTATCTTCTGCACTAAAGGAATTATAATGAATAAAATTTTGTAGAGTGCTTTCTAGAAATAATACTGAAATAATTTTGTTTAGTTATTTGCTTTCTCTTTTCCTCATAAAAATTATAAGAAAAAATCTAGTGCTTTCTGCATTCAATACAATATAATCATTTTTTAAACACTAGATTTTATTTTCCAGAAAGGAAAATAAAACTAATTAAAAAGCTTGGCAAAAATCACACACACACACACACACAAATGTGTTTTTCTATTTACTACACCCCATCATTTTGCCCTAAGAAATGAGATCTTCATTTAAATATCTTAGAAAATGAAACACAAACTTAGAAAAATGGCAAGGGATCATGTTGCTAGGACTACTTACTTGTATATGATTTCCATTTAAATCTGTTTCAAATCCCATTTGAAAGAATCAAGGCAAAAAATCACAGTCCACTGTAGTGGGTAGGATATCTTCAGCAGTATCTTTTAATGTCTGTTTATATCTAAGAAATAATATCTTAGTTTCTAAACTATAACAATTTCAAAGTATTTCTAGTATAACCTCAATTTCCTAATTGCCCATTTCCCAAAGAAGAACTTCCTGCCCCCCAAATGAAGTTTTTTGGCGACACCAGACGGCATTTGGAGATCTTAGTTTCCAAACCAGGGATCAAACCCATGCTCCCTGCAGTGAAGGCACAGATTCTTAACCACTGGAAAACCAGGGATGTACTGAAGAAGAATAGAAAAGTCTTTTAAATAAAAACATTCATCAAGACAAACTGCTTGAAGGGAAAGCTCTTTTCTAGATTTTGTCTTGTCAATATCAAGTCAGCATAGCAGGACAACTATTTAGTACTTATTTATTTTATTTACTTATCAGTCATTTTGGCATTATTTGGCATGTTTGCGTACTAGCACGCTTAATTTAATTCAAATAACTTCCAAGATTTCATAGCTCATAATCTTATCGAAAGACTCTTTTCTCTGGGTTATCAATATAGATTATGCCATTAGCTTTGTAATACAAATATATATCTCAACGTATTTGTGATATTTTCAAATGTTACACCAAAGCTAAAATCAATATTCAAAATATTATTATGATTTACTACTAGAGAGATACATGCATATCTCTCTAACCTCCATAAGTTGTTGTTTGTTTTGAAAATTCAAGTCAAAAAATTACAATCGGAAAAGGTAATTATGCTTTTGAAAAGGAACCAAAGAGAAAGCAGGCAGTTTTATCCTATATCACTGGATATTTTAGAAAGGATTTCATAGATTTCTTTGTGTGCACAATTATAGTTTATTTTTATATTGTTGACTTTTCAGTTACTGTCACTTAAATATGGGAATCAAAGATAAATAGGAGTCAAGAATGTTTATTCTATAAATGTCATTCATGATCTATTCTGTAATTTACAATGTGACATTTTAATACATCACCTTCTTAATCTCACTTGTATAAAGTAATATAATCAGATGACTTGAAGTAGCCAAAATTTTAATTTGAGTATCTCCAAAGTCAGCTGTTTCAAGTTTTTAAGACAAGACTTAATTTAGATTATACTTGTATAAAATCACATATTCCCAGATATGGCACCCCATCCAAACTATGATGGATATGGCATATAGGTTAGGATAGATGGTATCACAGGATGTGGTGTGGAATTTAGGTAAACAGGGAAACTGTCTTCTCCTTTTATATAGGATATAAATGTCATGGAATTATAAATATATGTTCTCTTGCTTAAATATACAGAACTGGATTGGTGTATGAATTAGATTGTAAATCCAGGAAAACACAAATTTGTTTCCTATGATTCCTTATTTAAATTTAGCTTGTGCTTTACATAACGCTCTGAGAAATAGAGGAATGTCATTCTTTAAAAGACAGGATACCAGCTAACTGCAATGAGACACAAGCACTTTGTAAAAAAATTTAAGGAGTTTTGACAAAAACTGATTCATAGGCCCTGATTAGAGGGTTACACACGCATCTTGCCTAGAAACCAAAGCTAATTAGTTGGAATAGTCTATTTCCCACTTTTTTTTTTTTTAATTGAGGGAAGGACATGACACATATAGGGAGGAAAAATGTTAAATCTCTCACTGTTTTCACACAAACAATTTTTCATTCTTTAAAAGATATCACCCGGGTCGGGTGGGAGGGGGGATATATCACTACGAGAAAATCACTTACTCTAGTTAAAATGTTAGACAAGTCAACATCACTAGTCCATTACTAGATGCAAGCAAAGTTTTTACAATATTAACTAATAGTAATTACTAGCATGTCTTGAATATCTGCTGAAAAGTCAATTTTATTAAAGCATTTGCATGTATCATCTCTTTTTACTGTCTCAGAAAACTTGTCAGTGAAGTGCTATTATAACTTCCATCTTGCAGATAAAATAATAGAAAGATTATTAGAGAAAGAAAGCCAAATGCTATTCATACAATGTTCAACTTCAGAAGCTGAGCTCTAAAGCTCTGTAATAAGCAATGTCTTAAGAGTTTATTCATTATGGCAGTGATATAACTTCCTTAAATCATTGTGCTCTTCTACAGAAGCTCCTTGAGAAGGAGAAGTCGAGTATTATCAAGAAAAGTGATATCTTTGATGAGCTTTAAGATCCTAGCAAGTGTATAACCAGGGAATGATTTTAAAAGGTAAGCTTTGTGAAGAGGGAGATTTACAAATTCTAAATCTTCTGTTTGACCAAGACATGTGTGCTGTCATTTCAGTCATGTCTGAATGTTTGCAACCCTATGGACTGTAGCCCACCAGGCTCCTCTGTCCATAGGATTCTCCAGGCAAAAATACTGAAGTGGGTTGCCATATCCTCCTCCATGGGATCTTCCTGACCAGGGATCAAACTTGCATCTCCTGCATTGCAGGGAGATTCTTTACCACTGAGCCACCAGGGAAGCCCTTGGTCGAGACAAGCTTGACTCAATGCCCCTAATAGGTAAGCCAATAAAGAATCTACCAGCCAAGGCAGGAGATGTAAGTGACACAGGAGACACGGGTTGGATCTGCTGGGGAGGAAAATCCCCTGGAGGAGCCTATGGCAATCCACTCCAGTGGAGAATCCCATGGACAGAGGAGCCTGGCAGGCTACAGTCCAAAGGGGTTTCAAAGAGTCAGACTTGATTGAGCAAACACACACACACACACACACACACACACACACACACACACACAAATATCAGACAAGTTTCTTCCGGACTATTGGCCCCTTGATGTCCCTTTTTATACTGCATTTCCCTTAGAAAACTTGCAATTATAAATTCTTTTTTTCTGACCCTTTCTTATGTAAATCTTCTACAACCCAGGAATGTCTTTCTTAAGGACCTGGAAATCATTCCTTTGAAATGCAATCATTAAGAAATCAGGAACCCAATCTCCTAGTCTCTGTGGAAGGGTAGTAGTGTAACTTCAACGAGGACAATCAGCAAAAACAGACAGCCTGTCACAGGGATCACCTCCCAGCTAATATCCTCCAGTACTTTCCCATTAGCTTACACCAGGGTTTCAAAAATTCTCCCACCTTTTGTTCTAGCAGAGGTGAGTTCAATCTCTTTCTCCTATTTCAATAGTCTCGAATAAACCCTTCTGTGATGTTTTTAGTATGTCCAATGCACTTTTTTTTCCTATAGATGCTTTACACACCAAGGGCCAGGTCCTGAAGGCTGTAACTAAACAGTGCAGAGAATCTGGACCAGACTGGTGAGATGAGAATCAAACTCCATGTTAAGAATTTTGGTTTTCATTCTAAGAACATCCACTAAAGGTCTTTAAGGTTTGAGTGCAGAGAGAAGGGGGAAAGAAGTTGACTATAATATAATTTCCTTGTTTAAGAAAAAAAAACACAGTGTAAAGAGAAGGAGCACAGAATGGTTTAAGTGTATTTGTAGGCTGACAGATTAATCAGATGAGAGAAGATGGTAGATCCAGGTAAGAAAGAATTGTAAATATTTAGTATATATTTAAGAGGTAACTCTCAGGTGTGGATGGTGGGATTGAAAAAGGGATGAGAAATATAGTTTATATATATATAGAAATGTAGACTATATATCCGGAACAAGTTTATTTAATATTCCCCACCTTTTTACGTTTTATATAAATGTGGATGATTGATGTGTTAGTCAATAGTCTCAAAACATTTTATACATATATGTAAAGGAAAATTAATTTCTAGAAAAGGTAGTCAGATAGCTACAATTTAACCAACCGTACGTCAAAATTTGACTTTTCTAATTTCTTAAAGGTACAGATAGAATTTAATCAAATAGAATTAAGATTCTAATTAATCCCATGAATAATTTTTTAAAGTTCCCACACTGAGTCTGAAAGCTGCTTTTAGCATCCCTATCTAAGAAACCCTTACAAAATATGACTCTTTCCCACAGTTATGCATATTGATTTTTTTAATATTCAGAAGCATGGGTTACTATGAATAATAAAGTGAGATGGATTATGAGAGTATTTATTGTTTGATGAATGGAGTGGGTGATCATCTGAATCAGAGAAAAAATACTAAGAACAAAGCATATCAATGCACATAATTATTCATACCATAAAAGAATAAAAATGTGAATGTGATTAATATACTTGAAATATGAAGGCTGTGACTTCTCTATGCTTTCTTTCTTTCACTGAATTTTGTCATTAATAACCTTTCATGAACTCAAAAAAAAGAATCTAAAATAAAAAATATAATTGTGAGAGACTAAGAATGCCCATTACCATTTCCAATAGAAGAAAACTGAATACCCTTCAAAAATCATTTACTGATCCTTTTGATTTGAAATAACATGATCATTGTTCTGCAAATGACCCACACATGCAAATCAATAGAGAGGCCTATCCTTTCCAGAGTTCTGTGAGGAAACTGTATTTATAGTTGTACATAAGACAGCACATTTTAAAAATGAATAAAGTCAGAATTTAAAACATTATATAACACAGTTTCAATTACGCCCAACCCCAGTTTTTACTCTCTGAACAGAAGATTTCATCTTGTGAAAACCCTTCCAGATGTTTCATATAAATTTAGTTTCAGTAATTCTAAAAGAGAGTCCCTAACTCATAATCCTTCCTCTTTACATACTTTATTGTGGTTTATTAAACCACCTTACTTATAGCATGTGTGTGTGTGTGTGTGTTAGTTTCTCAGTTGTGTCCAATTCTTTGAGACTTTATGACTGTAGCCCACCAGGCTCTTCTGTCCATGAAATTCTCCAGGCAAGACTACTGGAATGGGTAGTCATTCCCTTCTCCAGGGGATCTCCCTGACCCAGGGATCAAACCCGTCTCCCACTTTTCAGGCGGATTCTTTACCATCTGGACCACCAGGAAAGCCCTTATTTCTATTAACTAGGTCATTAAAAGGCTTCCCTGGTGGCTCAGAAGGTAAAGCGTCTGCCTGCAATGCAGGATACCCGGCTTCAATTCCTGGGTCGGGAAGATCCCCTGGAAAAGGAAATGGCAATCCACTGTGTTTCTCCACTCTTTATTATATTATCAATCCCAAACTTCTGTTGATTTTTTAAAAAATGTTATTCACCTCCACTTGTCCTTTCTCTCCCTTAAGACAGCGTATGAAATGAAATCTGGGTAAGCACCTACAACATACATCAGTCACAGGTACAAAGATTAAGACCTCACTACTTCTTTCAGGGGATTCATGTTCTAGAGTTAAGCAAGAAGGGTCTGTAATCTGAGAGATTGTTATGCCGGCAGATTTGCCACTTTGCTAGGTCTATCTTTTCAAACGATTGAGTTTCTTATAGTAAAAGTATATAACCATTTACACCTGAAAGGGTTTTTAAAAACAAAGAACAAAAAGGAGAGGGAAAAAGAAGATAAAACAGAAGATTGTTGTTCCCTAGAGCCTCTGAAAGCTCCGTGAAATAAACTCAACAGAAAAATAAAATGGCTTTCAGATCAGATCAGATCAGATCAGTCGCTCAGTCGTGTCCGACTCTTTGCGACCCCATGAATCGCAGCACGCCAGGCCTCCCTGTCCATCACCAACTCCCGGAGTTCACTCAGACTCAAGTCCATTGAGTCAGTGATGCCATCCAGCCATCTCATCCTCTGTTGTCCGCTTTTCCTCCTGCCCCCAATCCCTCCCAGTATCAGAGTCTTTTCCAATGAGTCAACTCTTCACATGAGGTGGCCAAAGTACTGGACTTTCAGCTTTAGCATCATTCCTTCCAAAGAAATCCCAGGGCTGATCTCCTTCAGAATGGACCGATTGGATCTCCTTGCTTTAGAGGCAGTAATTATTTCAGCAAGAAAGTTAAGTGGACCATTAGAGGAAATTTTTATTTAAAAGTAGCATAAGACAGGAGACTGCTAAACAGCTAAACCTTGGTCACATCTTTTCTAATAAACTCTTTTGTCAGTTCTTTAGGTAAAGAGGGAATATAAATTTAATGAAAACTACATAGATTTCAGAGGCCTAGTAAATAAGAGATATGAACAATATGAATATTTAATTCAAAAGATTAATCAATGTTGGAGCTTACCTCAACCAAATAATATAACCATTGAATTATCTTTAAATTACTATGTTTAGTTAAACTGTCATTTAAGATTGATATTTACAGTTGATTTACATCCACTGCTACCTATTTATGGCTAGAAGACAGGTGAGTGGAGTGTCACATGTGTAGATTTGATCCCTCTGAGGGGTGAAAATCCTCTAAGGAATTATATGATTAATACAGTTTGGTCAAATGACTGTCTGATCTGTATATTTTTCTTAAATGTATTTATAATTCCATGATCACTGCCCTTCCTTTTCCCATGAAGATCCAACTGTATTAGAATTAATCTCTTTCAGAGCCTTTAAGGAGGTATATTAACCTAATGAAAAATTGGATATCAAAAAATCTTTTAAGCCCAATGGTATGTATTCAGGTTTACCCCCATAAATGTTAGAGTATTTTCTTTCAAGATAATTTTCTGTTGTTTTTGTTTATTTGCTAAGTTGTGTCCAGCTCTTTGTGACCCCCACGGAATGTAGCTCACCAGGTTCCTCTGTCCATGGGATTTCCCAGACAAGAATACTGGAGTGGATTGCCATTTCCTTCTCCAGGGTATCTTCCCAACTCAGGGATCGAACCTGTGCCTCTTGCATTAGCAGGCAGTTTCTTCACTACTGAGCTACCAGGGAAACCAAAATAACTAGCATGTACTTAATGTGTTCTTCATCCCACACTCACAGAAGTGAAGAGTGTGGTCTTATCAAAAGCCTCTTACCATGGATATGTCAAGAGTGGAATAGAAGACTCCTACTGTAACATAGTCCTTATTTTTCACTCTTATTTTAGATATTTTTATAACTTTTACTTTTTCCTCTATCTCATCCTTTTGTAAAGAGGCACTAAAAACTGGTTAAACACTAATTGTTCAAAATATTACAAAACATACTTTGTGTAATACCCTCAAAATCTCTCTTGATAAAAATTTATTTAAATAAGAACCAAAATAAAAATTAAACAACTTCAACCAAATAGTTAATCATTGTGATTTTCAAACACAGAAAGTTCTAATATTTAAGAAAAATAACAACAAACTTTAAAACTATAATTTATTCAAGCTCTTAACATAAAATCCTTATTCAGCTAGATTTGTCTTGTATGATATGTTCTTTTCGGTCTATAACTGTATAATAAGAGAAGGTGATTTGGATCCCTTGAGGCCCTTTTCAGAAGCTAAAATATATTTTTCTGCATTTGGAATTTCTTTCTAGCAGGTATTCTATAACCCTAATATATGCTTCACACAGTAGCCACATCTGTTCCACCACAGGTGATACAGGCAAAGCTTCCAACAGAATTGCTCAGACATTCAATAAAGCAGTTAGGCAGATGTCTTTGAGTTTCTTTGGTGTACAGTTTTGTTAGATTTCATGCTGATTATGCAACAAACAACTGCTGAAAGTGTGCAATGTGAAATATTATTGACAATATTTTGAAAAGCTGAAGTTAAATTTAAAATCTGACTTGTACAGCTGCTTATACGAGGTGCCTAAAAGAGAATAAAGTAGAAAGATTTACTCTTTTGGTGAGCTGCATGGAGGAAAAGTGGGTAATCATATAAAACTCTTATATGGTACATACATATTATCAGGTATGTCAAAACTTTTAAAATGTGGTTTCACAGTCAACCAATGTTATCATTAACAGTGGCATTTGATAGCTAATGGTGGTCTATTTTTACCTGCTAAGATAAAAGGGAGATAAAGAAGCGCATCAAGCCATCTGTCTCTATTCCCCAAGCTATCCTAGTAATGATTAATATAACCTGTGCTTCCCTTTATAAGACTGCAAATCTGAGTAATAAGAATTAGGTGAACATTGTTACCTTTTCTTAGCTGGAGTTATACTACATATAAGTGAATGGATGAATGCCTTTGCACTGATGCCAACACCTTTTTTTAAAATCAGACACAATATTATGTCCTTACTCTGAGAAGTTTAAATGAGTATACTACCCAAAGCAATCTATAGATTCAATGCAATCCCTATCAAGCTACCAACAGCATTCTTCACAGAGCTAGAACAAATAATTTCACAATTTGTATGGAAAAACAAAAAACCTCGAATAGCCAAAGCGATCTTGAGAAAGAAGAATGGAACTGGAGGAATCAACCTACCTGACTTCAGGCTCTACTACAAAGCCACAGTTATCAAGACAGTATGGTACTGGCACAAAGACAGAAATATAGATCAATGGAACAAAATAGAAAGCCCAGAGATCAATCCATGCACATATGGACACCTTATCTTTGACAAAGGAGGCAAGAATATACAATGGATTAAAGACAATCTCTTTAACAAGTGGTGCTGGGAACTCTGGTCAACCACTTGTAAAAGAATGAAACTAGAACACTTTCTAACACCATACACAAAAATAAACTCAAAATGGATTAAAGATCTAAACATAAGACCAGAAACTATAAAACTCCTAGAGGAGAACATAGGCAAAACACTCTCTGACATACATCACAGCAGGATCCTGTATGACCCACCTCCCAGAATAGTGGAAATAAAAGCAAAAATAAACAAATGGGACCTAATTAACCTTAAAAGCTTCTGCACATCAAAGGAAACTATTAGCAAGGTGAAAAGACAGCCTTCAGAATGGGAGAAGATAATAGCAAATGAAGCAACTGACAAACAACTAATCTCGAGAATATACAAGCAACTCCTACAGCTCAACTCCAGAAAAATAAATGACCCAATCAAAAAATGGGCCAAAGAACTAAATAGACATTTCTCCAAAGAAGACATACAGATGGCTAACAAACACATGAAAAGATGCTCAACATCACTCATTATCAGAGAAATGCAAATCAAAACCACTATGAGGTACCATTTCACACCAGTCAGAATGGCTGCGATCCAAAAGTCTACAAGTAATAAATGCTGGAGAGGGTGTGGAGAAAAGGGAACTCTCTTACACTGTTGGTGGGAATGCAAACTAGTACAGCCACTATGGAGAACAGTGTGGAGATTCCTTAAAAAACTGGAAATAGACCTGCCTTATGATCCAGCAATCCCACTGCTGGGCATACACACTGAGAAAACCAGAAGGGAAAGAGACACGTGTACCCCAATGTTCATCGCAGCACTGTTTATAATAGCCAAGACATGGAAGCAACCTAGATGTCCATCAGCAAATGAATGGATAAGAAAGCTGTGGTACATATACACAATGGAGTATTATTCAGCCATTAAAAAGAATACATTTGAATCAGTTCTAATGAGGTGGATGAAACTGGAGCCTATTATACAGAGTGAAGTAAGCCAGAAAGAAAAACACCAATACAGTATACCAACGCATATATATGGAATTTAGAAAGATGGTAACAATAACCCTGTGTACGAGACAGCAAAAGAGACACTGATGTATAGAACAGTCTTATGGACTCTGTGGGAGAGGGAGAGGGTGGGAAGATTTGGGAGAATGGCATTGAAACATGTAAAATATCATGTATGAAACGAGTCCCCAGTCCAGGTTCGATGCACGATACTGGATGCTTGGGGCTGGTGCACTGGGACGACCCAGAGGGATGGAATGGGGAGGGAGGAGGGAAGAGGGTTCAGGATGGGGAACACATGTATACCTGTGGCAGATTCATTTTGATATTTGGCAAAACTAATACAGTTATGTAAAGTTTAAAAATAAAATAAAATTTAAAAATAAAATAAAATAAAATTGTCTGCGTAGCAGTTTTAAAGGTAAGAGAAAATGATCTTAAGAATTTAGATATTTTCATGGTTGCCTTTTCTACTTGACCTCTGAAGTGTGCTGCTCTAACTTTAGAGAAAGGATGGAAATATTCTTCCATCTTGTTTTTTATCTTCTCTGTAGATATTGTGGATTGAACATACTTTGATAAAATTATAGACTGTCCCACAGTTTCTTTCCCTCTAATTTCTTGGTGAAAAGATAGGCAAACCAAGGATTCTACTTTTTATTCATTCATAATTGAATAGCTATTTCTCCTTTAACATGCTATACTTAAAAGAACTAAACAAAACCTTAGCAAAGAAACAATCAATAAATAATATGTACATTCATTAATTAAACAAATATATATGATGTGCCTATGTTTGGATCATGGAAAAAGCAAGAGAGTTCCAGAAAAACATCTATTTCTGCTTTATTGACTATGCCAAAGCCTTTGACTGTGTGGATCACAATCAACTGTGGAAAATTCTTCAAGACATGGGAATACCACCACCTGATCTGCCTCTTGAGAAATCTGTATGCAGGTCAGGAAGCAACAGTTAGAACTGGACATGGAACAACACACTGGTTCCAAATAGGAAAAGGAGTACATCAAGGCTGTATATTGTCTCCCTGTTTATTTAACTTCTATGCAGAGTACATCATGAGAAACGCTGGACTGGAAAAAGCACAAGCTGGAATCAAGATTGCCGGGAGAAATATCAATCACCTCAGATATGCAGATGACACCACCCTTATGGCAGAAAGTGAAGAGGAACTCAAAAGCCTCTTGATGAAGGTGAAAGTGGAGAGTGAAAAAGTTGGCTTAAAGCTCAACATTCAGAAAACAAAGATCATGGCATCTGGTCCCATCACTTCATGGGAAATAGACGGGGAAACAGTGGAAACAGTGTCAGACTTTATTTTTTGGGGCTCCAAAATCAGGCAGATGGTGACTGCAGCCATGAAATTAGAAGACGCTTGCTCCTTGGAAGGAAAGTTATGACCAACCTAGATAGCATATTCAAAAGCAGAGACATTACTTTGCCAACAAAGGTCCGTCTAGTCAAGGCTATGGTTTTTCCTGTGGTCATGTATGGATGTGAGAGTTGGACTGTGAAGAAGGCTGAGCGCCGAAGAATTGATGCTTTTGAACTGTGGTGTTGGAAAAGACTCTTGAAAGTCCCTTGGACTGCAAGGAGATCCAACCAGTCCATTCTGAAGGAGATCAGTTCAGTTCAGTTCAGTCGCTCAGTCATGTCTGACTCTTTTCGACCCCATGAATTGCAGCACGCCAGGCCTCCCTGTCCATCACCAACTCCCGGAGTTCACTCAGACTCAAGTCCATCGAGCCAGTGATGCGATCCAGCCATCTCATCCTCTGGCATCCCCTTCTCCTCCTGCCCTCAATCCCTCCCAGCATCAGAGTCTTTTCCAATGAGTCAGCTCTTCGCATGAGGTGGCCAAAGTACTGAAGTTTCAGCTTCAGCATCATTCCCTCCAAAGAAATCCCAGGGCTGATCTCCTGACAGAATGTGGTCCACTGGAGAAGGGAATGGCAAACCACTTCAGTGTTCTTGCCTTGAGAACCCCATGAACAATATGAAAAGGCAAAATGATAGGATACTGAAAGAGGAACTCCCCAGGTCAGTAGGGGCCCAATATGCTACTGGAGATCAGTGGAGAAATAACTCCAGAAAGAATGAAGAGATGGAGCCAAGGCAAAATCAATACCCAGCTGTGGATGTGACTGGTGATAGAAGCAAGGTCCAATGTGGTAAAGAGCAATATTGCATAGGAACTTGGAATGTCAGGTCCATGAATCAAGGCAAACTGGAAGTGGTCAAACAAGAAATGGCAAGAGTGAATGTCAACATTCTAGGAATCAGCGAACTGAAATGGACTGGAATGGGTGAATTTAACTCAGATGACCATTATATTTATTACTGCGGGCAGGAATCCCTCAGAAGAAATGGAGTAACCATCATGGTCAACAAAAGAGTCTGAAATGCAGTATTTGGATGCAATCTCAAAAACAACAGAATGATCTCTGTTCGTTTCCAAGGCAAACCATTCAATATCACAGTAATCCAAGTCTATGCCCTAACCAGTAACACTGAAGAAGCTGAAGTTGAATGGTTCTATGAAGACCTATAAGACCTTTTAGAACTAACACCCAAAAAAGATGTCCTTTTCATTATTGGGGACTGGAATGCAAAAGTAGGAAGTCAAGAAACACCTGGAGTAACAGGCAAATTTGGCCTTGGAATATGGAATTAAGTAGGGCAAAGACTAATAGAGTTTTGCCAAGAAAATGCACTGGTCATAGCAAATACCCTCTTTCAACAACACAAGAGAAGACTCTACACATGGACATCACCAGATGGTCAACACCGAAATCAGATTAATTATGTTCTTTGCAGCCAAAGATGGAGAAGCTCTATACAGTCAGCAAAAACAAGACCAGGAGCTGACTGTGGCTCAGACCATGAACTCCTTATTGCCAAATTCAGACTTAAATTGAAGAAAGTAGGGAAAATCACGAGACCATACAGGTATGACCTAAATCAAATCCCTTATGATTATACAGTGGAAGTGAGAAATAGATTTAAGGGCCTAGATCTGATAGATAGAGTGCCTGATGAACTATGGAATGAGGTTTGTGACATTATACAGGAGACAGGGATCTAGACCATCCCCATGGAAAAGAAATGCAGAAAAGCAAAACAGCTGTCTGGGGAGGCCTTACAAATAGCTGTGAAAAGAAGAGAAGCAAAAAGCAAAGGAGAAAAGGAAAAATATAAGCATCTGAATGCAGAGTTCCAAAGAATGGCAAGAAGAGATAGCAAAGCCATCCTCAGTGATCAATGCAAAGAAATAGAGGAAAACAACAGAATGGGAAAGACTAGAGATCTCTTGAAGAAAATCAGAGATACCAAGGGAACATTTCATGCAAAGATGGGCATGATAAAGGACAGAAATGGTATGGACCTAACAGAAGCAGAAGATATTAAGAAGAGGTGGCAAGAATACACAGAAGAACTGTACAAAAAAGATCTTCACGACCCAGATAATCACATGGTGTGATCACTGACCTAGAGCCAGACATCCTGGAATGTGAAGTCCAGTGGGCCTTAGAAAGCATCACTATGAACAAAGCTAGTGGAGGTGATGGAATTCCATGTGAGCTATTTCAAATCCTGAAAGATGATGCTGTGAAAGTGCTGCACTCAATATGCCAGCAAATTTGGAAAACTCAGCAGTGGCCACAGGACTGGAAAAGGTCAGTTTTCATTCCAATCCCAGAGAAAGCAATGCCAAAGAATGCTCAAAACTACCGAACAATTGCACTCATCTCACACACTAGTAAAGTAATGCTCAAAATTCTCCAAGCCAGGCTTTAGCAATATGTGAACCGTGAACTTCCTTATGTTCAAGCTGGTTTTAGAAAAGGCAGAGGAACCAGAGATCAAATTGCCAACATCTGCTGGATCATGGAAAAAGCAAGCGAGTTCCAGAAAAACATCTATTTCTGCTTTATTGACTATGCCAAAGCCTTTGACTGTGTGGATCACAATCAACTGTGGAAAATTCTGAAAGTGATGGGAATACCAGACCACCTGATCTGCCTCTTGAGAAATCTGAAGGAGATCTGCCCTGGGATTTCTTTGGAAGGAATGATGCTAAAGCTGAAACTCCAGTACTTTGGCCACCTCATGCGAAGAGTTGACTCATTGGAAAAGACTCTGATGCTGGGAGGGATTGGGGGCAGGAGGAGAAGGGGCCGACAGAGGACGAGATGGCTGGCTGGCATCACTGACTCGATGGACGTGAGTTTGGGTCAACTCCCGGAGTTGGTGAGGGACAGGGAGGCCTGGCGTGCTGCGATTCATGGGGTCGCAAAGAGTCGGACACAACTGAGCGACTGAACTGAACTGAACTGAACTGACCCTAGGAATCAAGATTGCCGGGAGAATTAAGGTTGGAATCAAGATTGCCGGGAGAAATATCAATAACCTCAGATATGCAGATGACACACCACCTATGGCAGAAAGAAGAACTAAAGAGCCTCTTGATAAAAGTGAAAGAAGAGAGTGAAAAAGTTGGCTTAAAACACAACATTCAGAAAACTAAGATCATGGCATTTGGTCCCATCACTTCATGACAAATAGATGGGGAAATAATGGAAACAGTTGCAGACTTTATGTTATGGGGCTCCAAAATCACTGCAGATGGTGACTGCAGCCATGAAATTAAAAGACGCTTGCTCCTTGGAAGAAAAGTTATGACCAACCTAGACAGTATATTAAAAGGCAGAGATATTACTTTGCCAATAAAAGTCCATCTAGTCAAAACTTTGTTTTTTTCCAGTAGTCATGTATGGATGTCAGTTGAACTATAAAGAAAGCTGAGCACTGGAGTATTGATGCTTTTGAACTATGGTGTTGGAGAAGACTCTTGAGAGTCCCTTGGACTGCAAAGAGATCTAACCAGTCCATCCTAAAGGAAATCAGTCCTGAATATTCATTGGAAGGACTGATGCTGAGGCTGAAACTCGAATACTTTGGCCACCTGATGCGAAGTACTGACTCATTTGAAAAGACCCTAATGCTGGGAAAGATTGAGGGTGGGAGGAGAAGGGGACGACAGAGGATGAGAAGGTTTGATGGCATCACTGACTCATTGGACATGAATTTGAGTAGCTCTGGGAGTTGGTGAAGGACCAACTGGAAAAACATGACCACTGGAAAAACCATAGCCTTGACTAGACAGACTTCTGTTGGCAAAGTAATGTCTCTGTTTTTTAATACGCTATCTAGGTTGGTCATAACTTTTCTTCCAACGAGTAAGCATCTTTTAATTTCATGGCTCCAATCACCATCTGCAGTGATTTTGGAGCCCCCAAAAATAAAGTCTGACACTATTTCCACTGTTTCCCCATCTATTTTCCATGAAGTGATGGTACCAGATGCCATGATCTTAGTTTTCTGAATGTTGAGCTTTAAGCATTATAAATATATAAATACCATATACCAAATGTCAGTGAGTACAATGAGGAAAAATAGAGGGGAATGGAAGGGATGTTGGGGAGTTGCAAAAACATAATTTTATTCGAGTCAAATGCTTTTGAATAATAATTTGGAAAAAAAGAATATTGCCTATAATTAGTCAGTTTTGCTGTGTATCTCTGTATGCATATATAGGTGAATATAAATATGTAAGTGTAGTTTCTCCATTCTTTGGCTTCCCTGATAGCTCAGTTGGTCAAGAATCCACTTGCAATGCAGGAGACCCTGATTCCATTCCTTGGTTGGGATGATCCACTGGAGAAGGGATAGGCTACCCACTCCAATATTGTGGCCTAGAGAATTCCATGGACTGTATAGTCCATGGGGTCACAAAGAGTTGGACATAACTGAGTAACTTTCACTTTCACTTTATTCAGTTTAAATACATCAACAACATTGCTCTTCCACTTCTAGGGAAAATGCTTAAAAGGCATGACTTCAGAAGTAAATCAGAGCAGAAATAGGAACTATGAGATCAGAATTTGTGTTCTCCTAAACAATCTGGAAACCTGGGATCCAGAGTTAAAAGAGGAAATACATAGGGGCTTCCTGGTAACGGATAATTGTAGACAGTTGAAAAGTGAATTCAAAATTCTAATCTATGAAGTAGATTTTAAGTAGAAATTAAGTTCAATATGAAAACAAATGATCAAGTGGACTTGGTCTACACACAAGCCCAGGGAAGACATGAAACAGGCCAGAGGTCTGATCTAGAACTCTCAAATGGAAGCTTTTTTTTTTTAATGCCACACCCACTTCTAGGCTACCAAAGATAGTGCGTGTTGGGACATCAAACATGGAGGTGCATCAGGATTTCTATGTAACAGCCAAAAGGCTTTCAAAACAGTGCCTCCAGGTCGGCTTGGAACTGAGAAATGTGCTATAGATAGACAAGATCCTGATCCAATCTGGGCAATCACTCTTCTGTGTTTTTTTTTCCCTCATTTATGCTATGTTTTGTTAACATTGCAAAATTAAGTATGTGGAATAAATATAAAAGAAGTCAAAAGAATTTATAATCAATCACGCACAATTTTAAGACACCTAAAGCATTATATAAACAGAATTCCCATAAAAATAGCTCTTTTAAAACTCTTACAATGAAAAATGTGTCTCAATTGTACCTTCTATCTAGTGATGGGTTATATTCTAGAATAAATTCATAGAAGAGAATCTAAAATTTTATTTCTACAATAAACTCAATTGATAGCAGTTTTATGGATATTTTCATGTTTCTTCAAAGAGTGAACAAAATGTCAGTGTTTGTAGAAACACTTAAGGCTTCAAGTTCAGAGCCTAAACTAAAAATCCTAAAAATCAGGATTTTTTTTTTATATGACAAAACTGGTTACAAAGAGTATGAGAGTATTTTACTGTACACATATAACACACATATAATACTTAATAGCATATACAGTATTCTTATTTCCACTTTTCAGGAGAGAAAGTTTTACTTTCATAGACTTTACTTTTTATTCTTTCAGAGGTTTAAAGCTATGATATCATATGTAAAGCATAAGACATAAATTAATTTTAGTGTAATATCCACAGGCACACACTACAAGGATCTAAAGTTCATGCATTAGTGGATTAACTCTTGATGAGTGTGATTATGGCTATTTTAATGTGATTTTATTATTTTGTAGAGCATATTTTTCAGAAAAGAAAATAAACTATTTAAATGATAGGAGAGAGGGATGTGAGGAATCCACCCAACAAAAAATATAAGGCATAACCGTTTCTATGCTTCTGTGACACCTGCTTGTCTGTTTCTTGGTTAAATGGTCTGTATCATTCAGTGAATGCACAGCGTAGATTTTCTTTGTGTTCTGACAGCACTAATATGCTGTCATTGGTCCTGTTATAAAGAATTCTTATTTATTTTCTCCACACCAACTAATTTACATTTCTCTCACCATATATCATTAGTTTCTTCTCAAGTCTAACCATAATTTATATTTTCACATCGATGTTAATAGTTGTAGGAATCCCATAACAATACTTTTATTTTTAACCACCTGTAAAAGTCATCAAATATTTAAATATTCTAAATTGTTTAAAAAAAACAGTAATGCCATAAAACCCTATTATTTAACAGTATCAGAATAGCTGACTGTTCTTCCTAATATGGCACTTCCTTTCTGAACATTTTGCAACATAATGACATAGATATATATTATTTAGCTGAAAAACTGCTGATTTGAACTATCATTTTTAAATACTGACACATTCTTCCTAAAATATAATTTGATAAGGTATTCTTAGAGCTACACTTTGAGTTATTCTCAATATATTGTTGGGAAATTTTAATTTAAAAACCAACTTTGCTACAATGGCATTCTTATAAACTATGCTTCAATAACTTAGAAGTGGCAAAAACAACCCTGAAAATTGTCATAATTTTGTCTCCAAAGACCACTGACTTTAATAATAATGAACAATGTGAATCCCTCCAATGTTCAGTAAATTGGCTTTGGAGGGAAATGTTGATTTTTCACATTAACAAAGTAAAATTCAGGTAAAAAGGGAAAAAGGTTCACACTATCTGAAATAGCTCTGAACACACATCCTCATTAGCTAACTTGAAAGGGAATCCTAAAGGGGATAAAATTTCTGTTTGTATCCAAGAGGCACAATCTATCACAAGAGAAGACAAGTTTCTAAGGGTGCTTCAGAGTGAATGACAGTTTCATATTGTTGCAGTCTTAAAAAATGAAATCACTCCAAATAATTGTTGTGTAAACATGATATATTCACTCACTGAAGATGTTTTATCACTTCTGTTTACAAAGCAGAACTGAAGCAGACAGCATGAAATTAAGGTCAGAGTTGGATCTGAAACCAGCATATGGTAATAACTGAATAGCATATACAGTATTCTTGTTTCCACTTTTCAGGAGAAAAAGTTTTACTTTCATAGACTACTTTTTTTTCTTTCAGAGGTTTAAAGCTATGATATCATATGTAAAACATAAGATGTAAATTAATTTTAGTGTAATATTATTTCCAATAAGCCATCTCATTTAGGTGAATATCTAATTCATAAATTTTCAACCCCCACACCAAAAATGTGTTGCTACAATACAATATGATTTACTCAATTAGATGGGGAAATATGATTTATATGTTGTCAATTAGGTAAGCGGTAATTTATAGAAGTCTGTCAAAGAAGAAAAATGTTTTTACAAATCAGTTTTTTTTTTTTATTTAATCATTTAATTCTTTGATATGGATATTTCTGTGAGACTGCAGTAAAAAAGCATAACAAGGCAAAAAGTATCAAGAAATGGGTAAGTTTATAAATTAGGATATAGAAACAGAAAAGGAGCCAGGTCAGAGATAGAGGAACCACAATAGAATAGTGTTGATGAATAATGATAATGATGATGAGTAATATTTATTATCCTTTTACTGAGGACCTACTATAGATATAATTACTTTGTTTTTTTTCACTTTATACATATTATTCTTTTAAGTAATATCCCATTATTTTAGTGTACATTGGATACATTTTTAAAATTAGAAAAGTTAAGTAGCTTTACAAGGTCACAGAGCTAGTGTGTAGATATGCCTATTGGTTGGTTGGACTTCAGATTTCCAAGCCAGTAGTACAAATCAGTTTTATTTCTATGGATCTGGTTTAAAAAAAAATTGAAAACTATTACTCAAAACATACAATGTCCCACAAGATTATATCTTTGCACATAATTATTTGACACATTTTATTACTGCCATATCATATCCCTCTCTATTTTATGTGACAAAAAGGATTTAAAACAATATTCTAAAATAACATTTATATTAAAATGCATAGGATGGTTATTTTATTTGAAAATTTTCAGAAAACTTTTTTTCATTTTTATTATGTTGAAAATATAATTCTACTTACATATTCAAAAATCAAGCCTATCTAGATTCAAATAAGTATATTTTTTAAGATACTAATAAAAGACCCATTGGATAGGCTTGAAATATCCAAATAAGAGACTACAAGAACTGTTTTGAACTAATGTAACAAAGTCTGCTATGACAAGTTTGGAGAGATATATACAATCCAGTGAAGTGTGAAGAGAAAGGATTCAGGGAACAGACATGTTAAGCAAATAGCCCACAAGCCATGCCATTCACTGGGAATTCTGATTTTAGCTGAAGGGCAATCAGTCGTGATGGTTCACTCAGCAATGGAGACAAGATATGACAATGCATATTGAAGGAGTTTCTGTAGGAGGAGTCCATGCTTTAGCAAGATCATCTTGACAATAGATGGAAAAATAGTCCAAGAAACAAGACAAGGGGGAGAGAGGTTGCAAGCTGTTAACGTTTTGTAGGCAAGAGATGATGATTGGGATCTTAATAAAAATAAGGACAAGCCAAAAAAATTGGAATGATTCAGGGAATATAAAATAGATAATCTCAACAAGATTCAGTGATAAACTTTGTATATCAGAGTAAGAAAGAGGCAGAAATTCACGACCAGATTCTAACTCTGGTTTGGTAAATCCACCATGGAAGCAAGGTAATAGAGAAGGTTGATTATTTTTTTTTAACTGTCAGATTTTTAACTTTGAAGTTACGTGCCTGCAGAAAATGAAAGTAGAGCTGTCGCAGGGAATAGATCATCCCGGTCTGAAGTTTGGGTCAGAAATGTCCATTTGGGAGTAAATGGTATATAAATGGTAAATAAAACTGCAAAAATGAATGGAGGAAATAAGAAACACCAACATAGATATGTGGAAAATTCTTAAAGAGATGGGAATACCAGACCACCTTATCTGTCTCCTGAGAAACCTATATGTGGTTCAAGAAGCAACAGTTAGAACCTTGAACAACTGATTGGTTCCAAATTGGGAAAGGACTACAACAAGGCTGTATATTGTCAGCCTATTTATTTAACTAATACGTAAGAGTGTCGTTTTGAAGGTTTTAACTTTGCCATTCCAGAAGTACTTCTTTCTCTTATTTTTACTGTCATTTAGGCAAGGAGTGATTTGGTCATCCAGATACAATGCCACCCCCATCCTTAGGTCATTGTCTCCTCTGACACACCTCATTAAAAGGTATCTCTAACAAGACTTTCTACCCTAAGTGGTTCTGGTCACAGTTTTTGCTATATAGGTATAAATGTTTGTGTGACAATAAATAACTTCAATGCTCAGAAACTACCTTACTTCTTTTGTAGAATACATCATGAGCAATGCTGGTCTAGATGAAGAACAAGCTGGAATCAAAACTGCCAGGAGAAATGTTAACAACCTCAGATATGTAGATCATAACACTAATGACTGAATGTGAAAAGGAACTAAATAGCCTCTTGATGGGGGTGAAAGAGGAGAGTGAAAAAGCTGGCTTAAAACTCAACATTCAAAAAACTAAGACCATGGCATCTGGTCCCATCACTTTATGACAAATAGACAGTTAAAAATTGGAAGTAGTGACAGATTTTACCAGATTTTACTTTCTTAGGCTCCAAAACCACTGCAGATAGTGACTGCAGCCAGGAAATTAAAAGGTGATTGCTCCTTGGGAGGAAAGCTATGACAAAACTAGATAGCCTATTAAAAAGCAGAGACATTATAATGCTGACAAAGGTCCAAATAGTCAAAGCTATGGTGTTTCCAGTAGTCATGTAAGGATATGTATGTTGGACCATTAAGAAGGCTGAAAGATGAAAAATTGATGCTTTTGAATTATGGTGTTGGAGAAGACTCTTGAGAGTCCATTGGACACCAATGAGATCAAACCAGTCAATCCTAAAGGAAATCAACCTTGAGTATTCATTAGAAAGACTGATGCTGAAGCTGAAGCTCCAACACTTTGGCCACCTGATGTGAAGGGCCAACTCATTGGAAAAGACCCTAAGCCTGGGAAGGACTGAAGGCAAAAGGAGAAGAAGGCAGCAGAGGATGAGATGGTTAAATAACATCACTGACTCAATGGACATGAATTTGAACAAACAAGGGGAAATAGTGAAGGATAGGGAAGGGTGCTGTGTTGCAGTCCATGGGTTCACAAAGAGTCAGACATGACTTAGCAACTGAACAAAAACAATACAGATAAGCAGAGGAGAAGCAGTTTGTTAAAAAAACATCAAAAATGACTGGCAGAGATATAGGATTAAAAACTATAAGCATGTAGATATAATATAGGATTCTCTGTTCATTTGGAGTTGTAACTGAACAAGACCCTTATGAGGCTTTCCAGAATAGACCCCCACCTTTGCCTTCCCTCTGCCTTTTGTCTGTAGGAAAATTTTAGTCAAAAATAAATTTAATCAGAGAAGTGAAAAAATGCAAAAAGAAAGAAAAACAGTCAAGGAAGACAAAATAATAATACTTTAGCCAATAAGCAAGGTCCCTTGATGTTTAGTTCTTCCTCAAGGACTACAGATAACTTTCTGAGCCATGTTGTCTGAAACAGTATCTGTTTTACAGATACTGAAACCCCTGTAAGAAGTTAACTCTTACACTGCACACTATCATATAGACCCCAGATGGGTTGGAACCAGAAGGCTGATTATACTGAGTCCCATTACCTCACCACCAACCAATCAGAAGAATGTCCAGGAGCCAATCAGGCCCTCCTCCTTGAACACTGTAGACTCCTCACTAACCCCCTCCAGGGTAGGACACACAGTTCTCAGGGCGTTAGCCCACTGTGGGCCTCTTTGCCTGGCAAAGCAATAAACTATTATTTTCTGCTTCACCCAAAACTCTGTGTCTGCATTTCTATTCAGCACTGGTGAACAGAGGCTGAGTATCGGCAACAGAATCAGTACTTTCTATCCAACAACATAGATTTTTTTCCATTAATTCCTCCTGACAAATAAAGGCAATTATTAGATTGTGTCCTAATTCCCATACCTGAATTACTCTCTTGTTCATAGTCACTCTTTGGATTTCTCAAAACGATGGCAAGAAATATAAACCCTTGTCATTTAAACAAGAAAAGATTGATTACACCTTTCACTACAAATGCAGAGCAACACAGATCTAGAAGATTGTTAGCTACAAGTAAAGCAGTCTCATTGATGTACTCTTAGCTCTTTAAATATCTTTAAATTCATTCATCCTATTTTAGGTATTCAACCTCTAGAGTGCAGTCAGCAAAGGAAGCCAAAATCGATTATATGGTTCTAGTCTCCAACTCTTTAGATGTTACCCAATTAACCTAAATGTCTCAATTATATTATTACTAGAAGACTTAGCTACTTCAAAATGACTTTAACACCTGTATTAGTTTCCTAGGGCTACTGAGGGCTCCCCAGGTGACATCAGTGGTAAAGAACCCACCTGCCAATGCAGGAGACATAAGAGACATGAGTTCAATCCCTCGCTTGGGAAGATCCCCTGGAGGAGAACATGGCAATCCACTCTAGTCTTTCCTGGAGAATCCCATGGAAAGAGGAGCCTGGAGGGCTACAGTCCATAGGGTCGCAAAGAGTTGGACATGACTGAAGCAACTTCAGAGAAGGCAACGGCACCCCACTCCAGTACTCTTGCCTGGAAAATCCCATGGACAGAGGATCCTGGTAGGCTGCAGTCCATGGGGTCGCTGAGAGTCGGACACCACTGAGCGACTTCACTTTCACTTCTCACTTTCATGCACTGGAGCAGGAAATGGCAACCCACTCCAGTGTTCTTGCCTGGAGAATCCCAGGGACGGGGAAGCCTGGTGGGCTGCAGTCTATGGGGTCTCACAGAGTTGGACACGACTGAAGCGACTTAGCAGCAGCAGCAGTTCATAAATAATTACTGGTCACTAATTCTAAATCCTTCTTATAATTAAAAATGTATTTCTTTCATTGAAGTCTAGTTAATAACAAGGTTGTGTTAGTTTCTGGTGTACCACAAAGTGATTCAGTTTCCTTTCCTAATGTAGTTTATTATAAGATACTGAATACAGTTCTGTGTGCTATACATTAGAACCTTGTGTTTATCTATTTTATTTATAGTACTTTGTATCTGTTCATCCCAAACTCCTAATTTATCCTGCCTCCCTTCCCCTTTAGTAACTATAAATTTGTTTTAATGTCTATTTCTGTTTTGTAAATAAGTTCATTTTTACCATATTTTAGATTTCACATAAGTGATATTATGTGGTATTTGTCTTTCTCTTTCTGACTTACTTCACTTAGTATGATAATGTCTAGGTCCATCGAGGTTGCTGCAAATAGCAATATTTCATTCTTTTTATGGCTGAGTAATATTCCATCATACACACACACACACACACACATATATATACACACACACGCACCACATCCTCTTATCCATTTTTCTGTCAGTGGACATTTAGGTCACTTCTGTGTCTTAGCATTTGTAAACAGTCTCCTATGAACATTAAGATGCATGTAAAAAAATCTATATTTTAAATAAATATATAGATATATTCCTTGAATACATAAGTTCAATTGCTCAGTCACTTTAGACTCTTTGTGACCCCATGGACTGCAGCACGCAGGGCTTCCCTGTCCATCACTAACTCCCAGAGCTTGCTCAAACTCATGTCCATTGAGTCAGTGATGCTATCAAACCATCTCATCCTCTGTCATCCCCTTCTCCTCCTGCCTTCAATCTTTCCCAGCATCAGGGTCTTTTCAAATGAGTCAGCTCTTCCCATCAGGGGGCCAAAGTGTTGGAGTTTCAGCTTCAACATCAGTCCTTCCAATGAATATTCAGGACTGATTCCCTTTAGGATGGACTGGTTGGATCTCCTTGCAGTTCAAGGGACTCTCAAGAGTCTTCTCCAACACCACAGTTCAAAAGCATCAATTCTTTGGCGCTCAGTTTTCTTTATAGTCCAACTCTCACATCCATACATGATTACTGGAGAAACCAAAGCTTTGACTAGATGGACATTTGTTGACAAAGTAATGTCACTGCTTTTTAATATGCTGTCTAGGTTGGTCATAGCTTTGCTTCCAAGGAGCAAATGTCTTTTAATTTCATGGCCGCAGTCACCATCTGCAGTGATTTTGGAGCCAAAAAAAAATAAAGTTCTCTCACTGTTCTCATTGTTTCCCCATCTATTTGCCATGAAGAGATGGGACCGGATGCCATGATCTTAGTTTTCTGGATGTTGAGCTTTAAGCCACCTGTTTCACTCTCCTCTTTCATTTTCATCAACAGCCTCTTTAGTTCTTCTTCACTTTCTGCCATAAGGGTGGTGTCATCTGCATATCTGAGGTTATTGATATTTCTCCTGGCAATCTTGATTCCAGCTTGTGCTTCATCCAGCCCAGCATTTCACATGATGTACTCTGCATATAAGTTAAATCAGCATGGTGACAATGTACAGCCTGAAGTACTCCTTTTCTGATTTGGAACCAGTCTGTTGTTCCATGGCCAATTCTAACTGTTGCTTTCTGACCTGCTTACAGGTTTCTCTAGAGGCAGGTCAGGTGGTCTGGTATTCCCATCTCTTTAAGAATTGTCCACAAAATTAAAAAAAAAAAACGATTGTTCACAGTTTCTTGTGATGCACACAGTAAAAGGCTTTGGCATAGTCAATGAAGCAGAAGGAGATGTTGAACACATAAAATACCTTGAATATATAAAAGCTGTTAAACATTTACCTTCCATTTACCCATTTATTTCCTCCACTAACACTTTTATCCTCATGTTTCTTGTGTTTTGAGTTTTTTATTGTTTCATTTTAATCTCACTTGATTCCATTATTACTTTTCAATACAAAGAATGTTGAAATCATATTTTAATATTTATCACTTATTTTGTTCATTTAGTTTGTTTTTTATTTTTGGACTTTCCCTCTGGGGTCAATCTAAATATTGCTTAGAATTCCATTTAGGAAAAGTGTTCAGGTGACAGACTCAGGTTTTATGTGTTTGATAAAGTCATAATTTTCATTTCAATTTGAAATAATTTTAAGTATATAATTCCAGGTTAGGGTTCATTTTCTTTCAGAACATTTAAAATCTGTTTTGCTTTTTACTGACTTCTACTATTGCTATTGAGGAGTGTGCCAACCAATTATTATTGTTTTTCCTAGTTCCTCTGTTATTTTTAATATTTCCCTTTGAAAAAATTATGTCTTTTATTATGATTTGTCTTGATGTATTTTCAGGTATTATGCCTGGAATTTGTCAGACTCCTTTAATGTATGGGTTATAATCTTTTCTTTTAGTCATTAACTCTACAAATATTGATTCCAATCTAGTTTCTTATTTCTCTCATTTCTTTCCTTCTGGAATTCCTATCAAATATATGCTTATCTAATTCTGCTGGCCTTCAATCTTTTTTCTTACAGATTCCATGTTTTTCCTATCTGCTTAAATATTAATTTCATGGATATATTTTTCAAATCACCAGTTATGAATTCTTGGTCTCAGAATCTGCTAATATATATCCAACAGACAGTAAATTCAGTTAAATTTTTATTTGTTAAAGTTCTATTTGATCCTTATTTATACTATGCCATTTTTTATATTTTTTCCTGTTTTCTAGAGATATTTTCAACTTAATTAATTTTTGAAACTTTAAATATATCTCATTTAACCTTAATTTTTTAAAGTTCCACCATTTCGAGTCCTTTGAAGGTGTGTTCAGTAGTATCTATTGGGTATGTTCTTATTAAAACATTATTCTGTGCTGTTAATTTTTGATTGTCTGCTGGATCTATACTTTGAAATTTATTTGTAGCAACACTTAAAAAACATGGATGAATGTGTTATCCTCTGAAGAGGATTTGCATCTACCTTAAAGACTAGGAGCTTTGCAGGTAATGCTTGTCTCATATCAGGTTTAAACCCTTGATAGCCCTTCTTTCTGTGTCAGTACTCAGACATATGCCTAGAACTGTTTCTGCTTTGTTTTCTTCTTTGTTTCTGTAACTTTATTGATGTATATTTCACATAACAAAAATGTGAGAAAAGAGAATTTCAATCTTTTGCACATGAATATCTATGTATCTGGGGCTTCCCAGGTGGCACAGTGGTGAAGAATCTGCCTGCCAATGCTGGAGGTGCAAGGGGCTCAGGTTCGATCCCTGGGTCAGGAAGATCCCCTATGGGAGGAAATGGCAACCCACTCCAGTATTTTTTCCTGGGAAATCCTGTGGCTAGAGGAGCCTGGTGGGGCTACAGTCCACAGGGTTGCAAAGAGTTGGACACAACTGAGTGACTGAGCACATACACACACATCCATGTATCCAAGGACTATTTGGTACAATGTCTACTCTTTCACAAATATATTATCTTGGCACTCCTGCTGAAAATCAATTGGCTGCAAGTGCAAGAGTTTATTTCTGACCCTAACCCTAACCCTAAATCAAAGTATCTACCCACACACGAGTCACATTGTCTTGCTTACTTGCTTCAGAGTAAGCTTTAAAATCAGGAAATGTGAGTCCTTCAACTTTTCTTCAATATTGTTTTGAATACCCTGGATTCCCACCTTTCCCTATGAATGTTATTATCAGCTTATCATTTTCTGAGAAAAAAGAAACTGGGGATTATAAAGAGTATAAAGATTGTGTTGTTTGTACATCAAATTGGGGAGTATTTCCATTTTAGTCAAATGGAATTACCCAATAAATAAATAAGTATAGGACATTTTTCTATTTAGGTTGTTGCAAAAATGTTGACTTTCAGTCTGCTACAGGCTTTATGAGAGAGAACACACTGGAACAAGTTAATAGGCCACAAAGCTTGCCGTTCTTACCAAAATTCAGTAATTGTCCTTGATTAAACATTTTGTAGATTTTACACACTTCTGGCTAACTTTACAGTTTTAATTTTATGGTTTAGTTTTTAAAATGTTTGCCTTTTTCTCATTGCTTTACCAGAGTGTAGTTTTGAAGGTTTTAACTTTGCCGTTCCAGAAATGCTTCTTCCTCTTATTTGTAATATCATTTAGGCAAGGAGTGATTTGGTCATCCAGTTATAATGCTTCCCCATCCTAAAGTCATGGTCCCCTCTGACCTCCCTCATTAAAAGATATTTCAAACAAGACTTCCTACCTTAAGTAGTTCTGGTCAGTCTTTGCTATATTGGTATAAATGTCTATGTGACAATAAATAACTTTAGTGCTCAGAAACTACCTTACTTTTTTGACTACAGACTAAATGCATAAATTAGCCTTTGAGTTTCTCATTGTGTTAAATCTTATTAGATTTCACTAATATAAAGGATATATTTTAAAATGTATTTTATACAGCATTGTTTCTTATTCTCAACGAATAGAATAATCCCTGAAAACTGAATGAGATCTCCTCAGGTGAAGATATATGGAAAAAGAATTTTGTTCAGAGAAAATATTATCTATCTATCTGTAGGAAAAAAGCAAGTTTGAAAAAAAAATTTCTGAGTGTGGATAGACAAAGAGACAAAAATATCATTAGTGCAATGAGTAATGGCCATGGTGGCAGAAAATGTAACAGTGAGAGAGAAAAGAGGAAGCTCAGTGAGAACCTTAAAGACTATAATAAACACATGCCTTTTATTCCACCAGGTAAACCATTATCATGATCTGCATTACAATTTATAAATAATTCAAACATGAAAAACATCAAAAATATATAACTGATTTTACATTTATATTATTATCCTTAAAATAACTAATTTTCTGGGTCATTTTCAAAACCTGTTCTGCTGATTAGAAAAGGAATTCAATATGGTAAAAATACCTGTTGTTGTTGTTGTTTAGTGGATAAGTCATGTCCGACTCTTTTGAGACCCCATGGACTATCGCCTGCCAGGATCCTCTGTCCATGGGATTTCCCAAGCAAGATTTCCCCATTTCCTTCTCCAGGGGATCTTCCCAACCCAGAGGCTGATTCTTTACCACTGAGCCACCTGGGAAGCCCTAAAAATACTTCGGAAGCACTTTACTTTCTTCCTCTGAGATTTCGCAATGATAAGAGCAATAATTTAAGGTTTCCAAAATTTATTTAGCTTCTTTCTAGCTCAGTAGTATTTACTTTAGGAAAATCTGGTTTCATTATTGCATACCAGATTATTATTCTGCCTCTTTAGGTTTTAAGTAATATAAGTTTAATATTTGATGAGTTAAACATTAAAACACTAAGATATTTTATTTTATGTTTTAGATGTGAAAGTTTACAAATTACAGTTTTATTGAAGACAAGACCTGAGAAGCTATGTCATCTAAACTGAGGTCATTGAATCCTTGTGAACAGATGTTATTTGCAATGGTATTGCGGTTTTCATTTTGAAAAGGTATTATCGGAGTGAGAACTCTACAGAAAATGTACACAGTCAAGTTCATACAAAGTTTAATGCTTATAATAGACCACTCAAGAAACAAATGCACATACTACGTGTTTATCTGAGTCAGTAACATTTTATGGCCATGTGTTTCTGTAAGATGAATAAAACACGCTGCTGTGAATCATCTCTCCTTCTCCAGTGTTTGCTGGTTTGAATAAAAGTTGAACCATGAAACGTGGCATTTTTTCTTTCATGCAACTAATTTTTCTTTAAATTACATGTAGTAAGCTTAACAACTCAATTCTCCATCTGCTTATTATTTATTATTAAAAAAAACACTTCTGTCTTTATCTTCTCTTGGAGAAATGTGTTTAACTGATTTAATCAAGTATACGAATTTGGAAATTATGATAATTACTTCTACGCTTTTATAAAATATTTTGAAAGAAACCTGCAAACTTTCATATAATTTTAGTATTATTTTGCTTTGGTAATTAATCATAACATTTTTGTACTTAAGAGAAATGCAAGAAAGTGGTCATGTCCAGTATTAATGTGACAATTATACCAAAGTTTTTCATTTAAGGTTATTTTCTCCTACATTGTTTGATAGCTACATCTAACAGACCTTGTGTTTTTGAATTATATTCCCCCATACTCACCTTTTACTATAAGCATAACAAACAAAAATGTCAACACATTAAAACACAAAGGCACATGAGAAATTTTGCTGAAAATCTACCTTCATTAAAGGTGAAATCTTTTTCTCTTCATATTATTAGAAATATACCATATATTAAAAGAATTGAAAGAATAAGTGTCAGGAATTTCTCTTTCAAGAATTTTTATGGGAGATTAAACAAATACTTAAATTTATCTTTGAATGAGGCTTTATGGAGCATATATTCATCCCAGAATGAAGTGCTGATATTTTAGACTATATGGTTTTAAATAGCAGATTTTACCACCTTCAGAAGACAACTTTTAGACATTTTGGAGATGATAAATAGTCATTCACTTAAATACAAATATCCAGTCACTGAAGTTAATTGTCCCCAAAACGTTAAATTGAATAACTTTTGTTATATTAAACATCTTTCTTGACAAAGCTGATATTAAAATAACACTAAGTACATCCACCTCTGTATAAAGATACAACTTTTTGATCACACCATCCTTCTGATCATAATATACAACTGAGATGTGAATGACTTCCCACTCCAAACAACTTCCAATTGTCTTATATCACCCTACTCTTCCCTCTTAATTTTCTCTAAATCAAAGATTATGTACAAATTATATTTCATTGAACTACGTAATCTTGAAATCCTTGAATTCAGGATTAATAATAAGAAACAAATGTGCAGCATTTTACATTAATAGATTTTTTTTTAAATAAAGAACCAAGAATTTTTTTGGATATACTATTTTAAAGACATTATCTTAATAATGTGTGGTGTGTGCTAAGTCGTTCAGTCGTGTCTAACTCTTTGTGACTCTGTGTACCCACCAGGCTCTTCTATCAATGGGATTCTCCAGGCACGAATACCGCAGTGCATTGCCATTCCTTCCTCCAGGGGACCTTCCCAACTCTGGGATTAAACCCGCATCTTCTGCGGCTCCTACAGTGTAGGTGGCTTCTTTGCCACCAAGTCACTGGGAAAGCCCCTTTATCATATATAAAAACCACCAAGTAATTTTATCTGCTTCCAATTCTTCCCTCTCTCCAGTTAATCTATTATAGACTACTAATATTATGTTTCCAGAATATGGATCTGATGATAATTTTACATGATAATTATAAAATAGAATATTCTATTAGCTCTTTAAAATCTAGAGTAAATATTGCTACATCTTAAGCATATCCACAGACCACAGCCTTGTCTAACTCAATGAAACTGAGCCATGCCATGTGGGGCCACCCAAGACAGATGGGTCATGGTGGAGAGTTCTGACAAAATGTGGTCCACTGAAGAAAGGAATGGCAAACCACTTCAGTATTCTTGCCTTGAGAATCCCATGAACAGTATTAAAAGGCAGAAAGATAGGACACTGAAAGATGAACTCCCCAGGTCAGTAGTTGCCCAATATGCTAATGGAGATCAATCAGATAGAATGAAGAGACAGAGCCAAAGCAAAAAACAAAACAAAACACCCAGTTGTGGATGTGACTGGTGATAGACGCAAGGTCTGAAGCTGTAAAGAGCAATATTGCAAGGGATCTGGAATGTTAGGTCCATGAATCAAGGCAAATTGGAAGTGGTCAAACAGGAGATGGCAAAAGTGAAGGTCAACATTTTAGGAATCAGTGAACTGAAATGGACTGGAATGGGTGAATTTAACTCAGATGACCATTATATCTACTACTGTGGGCAAGAATCCCTTAGAAGAAATGGAGTAGCCATCATGGTCAACAAAAGAGTCCGAAATGCAGTACTTGGATGCAATCTCAAAAAAAAAAAAACAGAATGAGTTCGTTTCTCCGTTCGTTTCCAAGGCAAACCATTCAAATATCATGGTAATCCAGGTCTATGCCCTGACCAGTAATGCTGAAGAAGCTAAAGTTGAATGGTTCTAGGAAGACCTAGAAGACCTTTTAGAATTAACACCCCAAAAAGATGTCCTCTTCATTAGAGGGGACTGGAATGCAAAAGTAGGAAGTGAGGAAACACCTGGCAGTGGCAGAGGCTGAATCACTTCAGTCGTGTCCGACTCTGTGCGACCCCATAGACGGCAGCCCACCAGGTTCCTCTGTCGCTGGGATTCTCCAGGAAAGAATACTGGAGTGGGTTGCCATTTCCTTCTCCATCTGGAGTAACAGGCAAATTTTGCCTTGGAGTACAGAATGAAGCAGGGCAAAAGTTAATGTAGTTTTGCTAAGAAAACACACTGGACATAGCAAACACACTCTTCCAACAACACAAGAGAAGACTCTACACATGGACATCACCAGATGGTCAACACCAAAATCAGATTGATTATATTCTTTGCAGCCAAATATGGAGAAGCTCTATACAGCCCACAAAAACAAGACCAGGAGCTGACAGTGGCTCAGATCATGAACTCCTTAATGCCAATTCAGACTTAAATTGAAGAAAGTAGGGAAACCACTAGACCATTAAGGCATGACCTAAATCAAATCCCTTATGATTATACAGTGGGAGTGACAAATAGATTCAAGGGACTAGATCTGATAGACAGAGCGCCTGATGAACTATGGACGGAGGTTAGTGACTTGTACAGGAGACAGGTATCAACACCAACCCCAAGAAAAAGAAATGCAAAAAAGGAAAATGGCTGTCTAAGAAGGACTTACAAATAGCTGTGAAAGAAGAGATGTGAAAAGCAAAGGAGAAAAGGAAAGATATACTAATTTTAAGCAGAGTTCCAAAGAATAGCAAGGAGAGATAAGACAGCCTTCCTCAGTGATCAGTGAGAAGAAATAGAGGAAAACAATAGAATGGAAAAGACTAGAGATCTTTTCAAGAAAATTAGGGATACCAAGGGAACGTTTCATGCAAAGATGGTCGCAATAAAGGACAGTAATAGTATGGACCTAACAGAAGCAGAAGATATTAAGAAGAGGTGGCAAGAATACACAGAAGAACTGTACAAAAAAGATCTTTACGACCCAGATAATCACGATGGTGTGATCACTCACCTAGAGAAAGACATGCTGGAATATGAAGTCAAGTGGGCCTTAGGAAGTATCATTACAAACAAAGCTAGTAGAAGTGATGGAATTCCAGTTGAGCTATTTTAAATCCTGAAAGATGATGCTGTGAAAGTGCTGCACTCAATATGTCAGCAAATTTGGAAAACTCAGCAGTGGCCACAGGACTGGAAAAGGTCAGTTTTCATTCCAATCCCAAAGAAAGGCAATGAGAAAGTATGCTCAAACTACTGCATAATTGTACTCATCTCACACACTAGTAAAGTAATGCTCAAAATTCTCCAAGCTTCAACAGTACATGAACTGTGGACTTTCAGATGTTCAAGCTGGTTTCAGAAAAGACAGAAGAACCAGTGATCAAATTGCCAACATCTGCTGGATCATCAAAAAAGCAAAAGAGTTCCAGAAAAACATCTATTTCTGCTTTATTGACTATGCCAAAGCCTTTGACTGTGTGGACCACAACAAACTGTGGAAAATTCTTCAAGAGATGGGAATACCAGAGCACCTGACCTGTCTCTTGAGAAATCTGTATGCAGGTCAGGAAGCAACAGTTAGAACTGGACATGGAACAACAGACTGGTTCCAAGTAGGAAAAGGAGTATGTCAAGGCTGTATATTGTCACCCTGCTTATTTAACTTATATGCAGAGTACATCATGAGAAATGCTGAGCTGGATGAAACACAAGCTGGAATCAAGATTGCCGGGAGAAATACCAATAACCTCAGATATGCAGATGACACCACCCTTATGGCAGAAAGTGAAGAGGAACTAAGGAGCCTCTTGATGAAAGAGGAGAGTGAAAAAGTTGGCTTAAAACTCAACATTCAGAAAACTGAGATCAAGGCATCCAGTCCCATCACTTCTTGGAAAATATATGGGGAAACAGTGGAAACAGTGGCAGACCTTATTTTGGGGGGGCTCCAAAATCACTGCAGATGGTGACTGCAGCCATGAAATTTAAAGACGTTTGCTCCTTGGAAGCAAAGCTATGACCAACCTAGACAGCATATTAAAAAGCAGTGACATTACTTTGCCAACAAAGTTATGTCTAGTTAAGGCTATGGTTCTTCCAGTAGTCATGTATGGATGTGAGAGTTGAACTATAAAGAAAGCTGAGCACTAAAGAACTGATGCTTTTGAACTGTGGTGTTGGAGAAGACTCTTGAGAGTCCCTTGGACTGCAAGGAGATCCAAACAGTCCATCCTAAAGAACATCAGTCCTGAGTGTTCATTGGAAGGACTGATGTTGCAGTTGAAACTCCAATACTTTGGCCAGTTGATGTGAAGAGCTGACTCTTTTGAAAAGACCCTGATGCTGGGAAAGATTGAGAGCAGGAGGAGAAGGGGATGACAAAGGATGAGATGGTTTCATGGCATAGCCGACTCAATGGACATGGGTTTGGGTGGACTCTGGGAGCTGGTGATGGACAGGGAGGCCTGGCGTGCTACAGTCCATGGAGTTCCCAAGAGTCAGACACAACTGAGTGACTAAACTGAAGTGAAGCATACTCTGTATAGTTTTTATGATATATTCAGGCCCCAAACCTCATGCTCCATATGCTGATATTTTCTCATCAGTCCTTTCCAGTGAACCTCTAGCAGAATACTTGCCATGTTTTGATCTCATATTTCCATGCAGTTGATTATATTTTATTTTCTACACAAAATACTTTATATCTAAAAGTATAACTCTACCCAACATCTTAGGTCATACATTATCTTTGTGAAGTCCTTTCCTTTTTTTCATATAATTAATTGCCTTTTCCTATGGATAGGGAGGCCTGGCGTGCTGCAATTCATGGGGTCACAAAGAGTCGGACACAACAGTGACTGAACTGAACTGATGCTTTTATAGTATTTGTGTACAGTCTCTCTAAAGTACTTGTTACAAAATATTAGTGAGTTAATTTCATTTTTTTTTCTGGTAGCAGGGGTTATATGCTATTCATATTCATAGTCTATCAACTAGCACAATGCTTACCAAAAATACACATTTATTTGAATTAAAATATATTTTAAAAATATTTTAATCTCATGAAAAGTCTTGACATCTAAAGGTAGCTACTATTTATATTTCATTCAGAATAGCAATAGACGTAAATGTTGTTTGTAGTGGAAAAGTGTATCATTCATTTAGTTAATACAATCATAGCTACTGCCTAAATTATTTGGGAGAAGGCAATGGCACCCCACTCCAGTACTCTTGCCTGGAAAAATCCCATGGACGGAGGACCCTGGTAGGCTGCAGTCCATGGGGTCGCTAAGAGTCGGACACGACTGAGCAATCATTTAGTTAATACAATCATAGCTACTGCTTAAATTATTTAGCCTCCCTTAAAGTTTCTGAGAACATTCCAATAAACAATTAGTAATTAATATATTAAAATGTACAATATTTTGCTATATCCAAACAATGCCATTGTTGAATAAAGCATATTTCAGGGGAGTAAACAAAGGAGGGCAAGAGTACCAGTCTCAGTTTAGATTTTTAGGGTTAATAAATAGATGTAAGAAATATTTTATTTTTTAAGAAATATTTTAGTGTGCTATCTTTTTTCCTGAGGTTTCTTATTCTTCATTCAGTTCAGGACACCTTGGCCTTCACCCCTCTGGCTAATGTAACTTTAAAAAGTGCTATCATTTTATCATTAAAGCTACCTCATTTCTTCATTTTCATAACAAATGTATGAGGACACATCAAATTAAAAAATATAGATTCTTAAAACATTTAGTAGACAAGAAAATGGTTTCCCTAGTGGTTCAGTGGTAAAGAATCCATTTGCCAGTTCAGGAGACATAGGTTCAATCTCTAGGTTGGGAAGATCTTCTGGAGGAGGAAATGGCAACCCACTCCAGAATTCTTGCCTGGGAAATTCCATGGACAGGCGCCTCGGAGGCTACAGTTCATGGCGATTGCCAAAGAGTTGGACAGGACTTACAGGCTAAACAACAACAGACAAGAAAAGGAGAAGGGTCCTGATGTCTCAGTTTTTTTTTTTTTTTTAAATATTTACAAAATGTCTTCTCAAACTTGGATGAGATGTAGAAAGATAGGTAAAATAACATATAAATATATAGCAAAATCATCTGACATTTTATATGCAAGATTAATGTAATCTAATTGAAAAGTACAATGGGCTTTGAAGCAGTTTTGTTATTTCAGAACTCAAATTTAGGTTCTTAAATATTTAGGATTACTGGAGAGCTTTCAAATGGACAAAACATGCCCAGGTGGCATTAGTGGTAAAGAACCCTCCTGCCAATGCAGGAGACACAGGAGACGTGGGCTTAATCCCTGAGTTTGGAAGATTCCCTGGAGTAGGAAATGGCAACCCACTCCAGTATTCTTGACTGGAGAATCCCATGGACAGAGGAGCCTGACGGGCTATAATCCATAGGGCTGCAAAGAGAAGTGACTTTGCACACACACAAGAAATGTGAACATGATTTTACAATCACAGGAAATAGTTTAGCCCTTTTCTTAAACTCTGAAAGGCCTTTTATTTTGTATCACTCTTTGAATGTACTATTTTACAAGGTATTCCAATTTCATATTTATGATAATGAGATTTCAAATATTAGAAGCTCTTCTGTTATTGTTTCATGACCACTTTTGCTATCTATGGCAAGAGAATGCATGCATATTTAACAAAATATTTGCGAGTTCCAAATGTATGGTGCAAAAGGTTGATTGAACAAAGGCAAATTCTAAACGATGTTCCTGTCTAAGTGTGACCTGAAAAGCAATTGACCACGTTTCCGTTCAATCTTATTGTCTTATTGCTTGCTTTCTGTAGCATTTTATATTTTCTTTGTAGGAATGTTCTCTGCAGTAAGTGAATGGGAAAAGAATAAAAGAAAAAGTTAACAATGTCTCTTTACCTCACTTCTCCAAGGCTATTTTCTTAATTAATCTAACAGTTTGTTGTGTATATACCCTACAAACATATAAAATATATATGTGTTATATATTTAACTTTCTACCCATCAAGAACCCTTATTTAATGTTTAATGAAGCACAACACACATGCCTAAGATGTTAAAAATTATACAACTCAATGAATTATCACAAGCAAATATCCATATGACTATCACCCATGCAAAAAATAGAACATTGTTAGCCCCCAAAAGCTTTCTCCTGCTCTTATCAATTACCATCTCTAACCACATTCCAAGGTTAATTGCTATGCTAATTTCTAAGACTATATTTTAACTTTCTTCAGTCTTTTTGGAAATTTACCTAGCAATATTTAAGTACGCATATTTTTGTGCCTGCCTTCTTTTGCTAAATTATGTTTGTGAAATACAGTTGTTATAGAGTGATGTTTTATCAGCTTTAATTATTGCTTGTTATTCTCCTGTATGATATGCCACAGTTTAATTATCACTCTAATATTGTTGGACATTTGGTATGTTTGTGGTTTTGGACTTATGGGTTGAACTGCGTTCCCTCAAAATTCATATGTTGAAGGCCGAACTCCAATACATTAGAATGTGGCTTTTATTAGCAATAAAGTCTTCACAGAGGAATTCAAGCTAAAATAAAATCATTAAGAGGGTTCCTAATCTGACTGGTGTCTTTATAAAAATTGGAAAATTGGAGACATACACCCACAGAATAAAGGCGCTATGAAGATGAAGGCAGCAATTTGGGTGATACTTACACAAGACAAAGATTGATCGTGTTAGTCACTCAATCAAGTCCGACTCTTTGCAACCCCATGGACTGGGGACTGCCAGGCTCCTCTTTCTGTGGAATAAGGTATTCCATGCAAGAATACCATACAAGACAAAGATTGCCAACAAACCATCAAAAGCTTGACAAGAGGCAGAGAAGAGATTTTTTTTCTTGGAGCCGTCAGAAGGATGCAATACTGCCAATATCTTGATCTTGGACTTTTAATCTTCAGACATTTAAGACGATTATCTCTGTTGTTGAAACCATCCAGTTTGTGGCACTTGTCACAGCAGCTCTAGCAAACTAATACATGACCACTATAAATAATATAACTGCAAACATTCTTTTATCCATCTTATTATATGCATAAATACTGATTTATATTGGGTATAGAAATATGAGTGCAAGTGGTATGTGATACGGAATTTATGTGCTCAACCTCAGCAGATAATGCCAGTTTTCAAAGTGTCTGTGTCAATTTACTACATGATGTGTAAAAATAATTTTATTTCTTTCTGTCTTCAGTATGACAAGGTATTACAGTGTATTTAGTCTTAGATATTTTGAAGGATATTTTACAGTGTATCACCATGACTTTAATAAACATTTCCATAGTCACTGATAAGGTTGAATAGTTGAATACTTTTCATATTTTCATTGGACATTTATATACTCTTTTGTGAAATACTATTCATACTATAGTGAAATACTATTTTTCTTTTGTATTGCTTCATATCGTCTTATGAGAATTCTTTGTAGAGTTAAGAAATGAGCCCATTGCCTGTTATATATCTTACAAACACCATCTCCTTCTCTGTCTCCTGCATTTTCAGTCTCTTAATAGTTCCTTTCATAAATGAAAGTTTTTAATTTTAATGAAGTCCAATCAGTTTAAGCAAATAAAGAAGACAAAACTTTTAAGACTCCCAAATCCTAACAAATAGTCTGTTTTTGTAACTTATAGAATATTAATTTGTGTTTTACATCTAGCTTTTTCTTTCTTGTGTGATATATAGCAGTGGTCAGATTTTATCAGTTTGCATATGGATATCTAATTTGCCTAGCATGATTTAACACATAATTTTTTGTTTTAGATCAAACATTCATATGTGCCTGGCTCTAATTCTGGACTAATGAGCTCCAGTTGTCTATGCATATATGGACTTGGCTGGTGGCTCAGATGGTAAAGTGTCTGCCTACAATGTGGGAAGACCCAGGTTCAAACCCTGGGTCAAGAAGATCCCCTGGAGAAGGAAATGGCAACCCACTGCAGTATTTTTGCCTGGAAAATCTCATGGACAGAGGAGCCTGGTAGGCTACAGTCCATGGGGTTGCAAAGAGTCGGACATGGCCGTGACTTCACTTTCTTTTTTCTTTCTTTCTTCTATGTGTGTATTCTTGTACTCTAAAAAGTTACCTACCTACTATAGCTTTGTAACATCTTTAAAGTAAATCTCGATAGTCAAGTTCTCAAAAAATGTTTCCACCTTCTTCAAAAGTGCCATAGCTATTCTATATTTGACTTTTTGAATCTCCATAAGGTTTTAGAACCCATCTTGACAAATTAGAAATACACACACGTGCACAAGCACTGCATATACACACAACCTAATGAAATTTTATTTCCTACCAAAATAAATCCATAGATCACTTTCTTAAGAACTGATAACTGTACAATATTGAATTTCCTAATCCATGAACAAGGATCTTATCCTTGTTCATGAATTAAGAATTAAACTAACTAATTTAGTTAAAAGTTTTGATTTTTTTATGAAACTTACTTAATAGTTTCTGTGTTTACATATAATGCATATTTTTGTGACTTGTTAATTGGAATTCTGTACACTTAATAATGTTATAAATGGTAAATATACTTTTTTCTTTCATTATAAGTATTTACCTATACTCACAAATACAAAATATTTTAATCTGTATCCAGAAAACATGCTAAATAATTCTAATAATTTAATTGCCTTATTCTTCAAATATTTTTACATAAAAATGCTGTCATTTGCTAATTGTGAAAAAAATTGAAAGCTTTAATTCTTTAATTTTTGTGTGCCTCCACACTGATTGGGATATGCAATGTGATGAACAGTAGTGTTGTTAGAAGTTATACTTGTCTTTGAATATTTCTCCTTAAGTAGATATTTGCTATTTACATTTTACAGATATCCTTAATCAGAGGAAGAATTTTCTAACTTCTATGTAGTTAATAATACTTTTAATCATGATTAGATGTAAAATTATTTAATTTTGTCCTGTATCTATTCCCATATTTATTTGGAATACAGGCATATCTTTTTACTTTATTATACTTTATTGCACTTCAAAGATATTATGTTTTTTAAAAAATTGAAGATCTGTGACAACTATGCATCAAGCATGTCTATCAGCACCATTTTCCCAGCAACATTTGCTCAGTGTCATTGCTGTACATTTTGGTAATTCTTGCAATATTTAAGTTTTTTATTATTGTATTTTTTATGGTGGCCTGTCACCAATGATCTTCGATGTTACTATTGTAATTAGTTTGCAGTGACATAAGTTGTGCTCATAAAAGAGAACAAACTTAACCAGAAAGCCTTGCGTGTTCTGGTTGTTCCACCAACTGGCCATTCCCCCATCCCTCTCCTTTTCCTTGGGCCCCTCTATTCCCTGCAACAAGACAACATTAACATTAAATCAGTTAATAACCTTAAAATGACCTCTAAGTGTTCAAGTGGAAAAAACAAGAGTTTCATATCACCCACTTTAAATCAACAGCCAGAAATGATTAAGCTCAGTGAAGAAGCATGTTGAAAGCCTAGATAGGTCACAGCTATGTCTCTTGAGCCAAACAGTTGGCCAAATTGTGAATGCAATGAGAAAATATTGTTGAGGGAAATTAAAACTGCTATTGCTGTGAAAACAGGAATGATAAGAAAGTGAAACAGCTTTATTGCTGATATGGAGAAAGTTTCAAGGATCTGAACAGATGATCAGACAGTCATGGAATTCCCTTAAGCCAAAGCCTAATCCTCAACAAGGCCCTAACTCTTATCCACACTAGGAAGGCTAACAGAGGTAAGGAAGCTAGAGAGGACAAGTTTGAAGCTAGCAGAAGTTGGTTCACGAGGTTTAAGGAAAGAAGTCACCTCCAAAATGAAAAGTGCCACATGAAGCAACAAGTGCTGATGTAGAACCTGCAGCAAGTTATCCAGAAGATTTACTGAAGATTATTAATGAAGGGGCTGCTGCTGCTGCTAAGTCACCTCAGTCGTGTCCAACTCTGTGCAACCCCATAGACGGTAGCCTACCAGGCTCCCCTGTCCCTGGATTCTCCAGGCAAGAACACTGGAGTGGGTTGCCATTTCCCTCTCCAATGCATGAGAAGGCACTCAGTCATGTCCGACTCTGTGTGACCCCATAGATGGCAGCCCACCAGGCTCCCCCATCCATGGGATTTTCCAGGCAAGAGTACTGGAGTGGGGTGCCATTGCCTTCTCCGAATGAAGGAGCTATACTACACAATAAATTCTCAAAGTAAACAAAACAGTCTTCTATTGGAAGAAGATGCCATAGAGGACTTTCAAAGCTAGAGAAGATAAAACAATGACTGGTTTCTAAGCTTCAAAAGATAGGCTGACTCTTGCAATGTGCATTTATCATTCCCCAAATCTGAAAATTATGCTAAATCTACAGCCTGTGCTCTATAAATGAAACAACAAAGCATGAAGAACATTTATTTACACCATGGTTTATGGAATATTTTCATGATCCAGATAATCACGATGGTGTGATCATTCACCTAGAGCCAACATCCTGGAATGTGAAGTGAAGTGGGCCTTATAAAGCATTACTACAAACAAAGCTAGTAGAGGTGATGGAATTCCAGTTAAGCTATTTCAAATCCTGAAAGATGATGCTGTGAAAGTGCTGCACTCAATATGTCAGCAAATTTGAAAAACTCAGCAGTGGCTACAGGACTGGAAAAGGTCAGTTTTCATTCCAATCCCAAAGAAAGTAAATGCCAAAGAATGCTGAAACTACCGCACAATTGCACTCATCTCATACGCTAGTAAAGTAATGCTCAAAATTCTCCAAGCCAGGCTTCAGCAATATGTGAACTGTGAACCTCCAGATGTTCAAGCTGGTTTTAGAAAAGGGAGAGGGACCAGACATCAAATTGCCAACATCTGCTGAATCATTGAAAAGGCAAAAGAGTTCCAGAAAAACTTCTATTTCTGCTTTATTGACTATGCCAAAGCCTTTGACTGAGTGGATCACAATAAACTGTGGAAAATTCTGAAAGAGATGGGAATACCAGACCACCTGACCTGCCTCTTGAGAAACCCATATGCAGGTCAGGAAGCAAAAGTTAAAACTGGACATGGAACAATAGACTGGTTCCAAATAGGAAAAGGAGTATGTCAAGGCTGTATATTGTCACCCTGCTTATTTAACTTTTATGCAGAGTACATCATGAGAAACGCTGGGCTGGAAAAAGCACAAGCTGGAATCAAGATTGCCAGGAGAAATATCAATAACCTCAGATATGCAGATGACACCACCCTTATGGCAGAAAGTGAAGAGGAACTAAAAAGCCTCTTGATGAAAGTGAAAGAGGAGAGTGAAAAGTTGGCTTAAAGCTCAACATTCAGAAAACGAAGATCATGGCATCTGGTCCTATCACTTCATGGGAAATAGATGGGGAAACAGTGTCAGACTTTATTTTTTGAGGCTCCAAAATCATTGCAGGTGGTGACTGAAGCCATGAAATTAAAAGATGCTTACTCCTTGGAAGGAAAGTCATGACCAACCTAGATAGCATATTCAAAAGCAGTCTTATGGACTCTGTGAGAGAGGGAGAGGGTGGGAAGATTTGGGAGAATGGCATTGAAACATGTAAAATATCATGCATGAAACGAGTTGCCAGTCCAGGTTCGATGCACGATACTGGATGCTTGGGGCTGGTGCACTGGGACAACCCAGAGGGATGGAATGGGGAGGGAGGAGGGAGGAGGGTTCAGGATGGGGAACACATGTATACCTGTGGCGGATTCATTTTGATATTTGGCAAAACTAATACAATTATGTAAAGTTTAAAAACAAAATAAAATTAAAATTAAAAAAAAACAATTAATAGAAAAAAAAAAAAAAAGCAGAGACATTACTTTGCCAACAAAGGTCCATCTAGTCAAGGCTATGGTTTTAGTCATGTATGGATGTGAGAGTTGGACTGTGAAGAAAGCTGAGCACCAAAGGGTTGATGCTTTTGAACTGACTTTTGAGAGTCCCATGGACTGCAAGGAGATCCAACCAGTCCATTCTAAAGGAGATCAGCCCTGGGATTTCTTTGGAAGGAATGATGCTAAAGCTGAAACTCCAGGACTTTGGCCACCTCATGCAAAGAGTTGATTCATTGGAAAAGACTCTGATGCTGGGAGGGATTGGGGGCAGGAGGAAATGGGGACGACAGAGGATGAGATGGCTGGATGGCATCACCGACTCAATGGACATGGGTTTGGGTAAACTCCGGGAGTTGGTGATGGACAGGGAGGCCTGGCGTGCTGCGATTCATGGGATCGCAAAGAGTCAGACATGACTGAGCGACTGAACTGAACTTGCTGAATATTTTAAGCCTATTGTTGAATCCAGTACTTAGATTTTTTAATGTTACTACTCATTGACAACACACCTGGTCATCCAAGAGCTCTGATGGAGATGCACAATGAGATCCAGGTTGTTTTCCTGCCTAACACAACATCCATTCTGCAGACCATAGAACAAGGAGGTATTTCAAATCTTATTAAGTATTAAGAGATAGATTTCATAAAGCTATAGCTGTCACAGATGGTGATTCCTCTGATGGGTCTATGCAAAGTAAATTGAAAGTGTTCTGGAAAGGATTTACCATTCTAGATATCATTAATAACATTTGTGATTAATGGGAAAAAGTAACTGTGTCAACATTAACAGGAGTTTGAAAAAAGTTGGCTCCAATCCTCACAGATAAAAAGGAAGGATTCAAGACTTCAGTGGAGGAAACAACTGCAGATGTGGTAGAAAGAGCAAGAGAACCAGACCCTGGAGATGTGACTGATGTGACTGAATTGCTGCAATCTTATTATAGAACGTTACTAGAAGAGGGGTTGATTCTTATGGATGAATAATGAAAATAGTTTTTTAAAGATAGAATCTACTTCTAGTAAAGATCCAATGAAAATTGTTGAAATGACAACAAAGGATTTAGGATTTAGGGTTAGATAAACTTAGTTACAGAGGAGGCAGTGGCAACCCACTCCAGTACTCTTGCCTGGAAAATCCCACAGACAGAGGAGCCTGGTAGGCTGCAGTCCATGGGGTCGCTAAGAGTAGGACACGACTGAGCAACTTCACTTTCACTTTTCAGTTTCATGCATTGGAGAAGGAAACTTAATTAACAAAACAGTGAAAGGATTTGAGAAGATGGACTCCAATTTCAAATGTCCTTCTGTGAGAAAAATATGACCAAACATCATTGCAGGCTATAGAGAAATTGAAGAAGGAAAAGTCAATAAATATGGCAAACATCTTTGTTGTTTTATTTTAAGAAATTGCTGTAGCCATCTCAGCTTTCAGCAAATATAACTCTAATTGGTTGGCAGCTCTCACCATGGAGGCAAGATCCTCCACCTGCAAAAAGATCATAACTCACTGTAGGCTCTGATGACAGCAATTTTAGCAATAAAGTATTTTTAATTGTGGTATGTTCATTGTTTTTTTTAGACATAATGCTATTTCACACTTAATACATAACAATGTATAGTAAACATAAATTTTAAGCACTGGGAAACCAAAGAATTAGTGACTCACTTCATAATGATATTCACATTATAGCAGTGGTGTGAAATTCAACATATAATACCTCTGAGGTATGCTTGTATTTTATCTGTATCTTAATCTTAACTTTGCTACTTTGCTTAGATATATTTTCTAATTTTGAAGCAAACTTATTTTCCTGAAAAAATCTAATGTAGTTTGTGATATCTGTGTATATGTGTTTATGTGTATGTATGATTATTCTTTGTATACACTGTCAGATTTGATTGAACAACATTTTGTTTAGAATTTTTGCATTTATATTTAGGTCTGAGATTAGCCTTTAATTTTTTCCTCATTTTTAAAATCCCTTTAAGATTTTTGTTATCAGAATAGTATTGAACTTATAAATTAAATTAGGCATGTTTTCTCAATTCATATTCTATGTGTTTCTGTGTTTAGCATCATTTAGTCCTTAAATATTTGAAATGACTCCTTAGTAACATTATATGTGCCTGAAGTTTCCTTGTGGGAAATTTTTAATAATATATTCAATTTCTGTAATCTCTCCAACTTTCACTTTCTTGTATTTAAATATTCTTTTTCTCCTTCTACATTATTTATATAGAAAAGGACATTTCACCTAAATTTTCAAATTTATTGATATAAACATACTTATGATATCCTTTTATGGTCATTTTAATTTGTACTGATGTCCCTCTATTATCCCTTTAAGGATTTTTATCTATTATCTTTTCTCAATTTTCCTTGATCAGGTAAGTGTACATCTTTTTGAAAAAACAACATTATAATTCTTTTTTGGTATTACTTTCATTTACATAATTAATGTCAACTTTAACTTTTACAATTTCTTCTACCTTTTATTACTAGCAAACTTAATCTGTCCATAAAATGACCAGGAGTCAGTACCAGAATTCCAGACATTCCTGGAATAAGCATAATAATCTACCTTACCTAAATCTTAAAGAAAAAAAAAAAAGAAAACAGGCTAATTAATTATTATATTCTAGTCTCAGAAATTTGAATTGAGAATAACATATTGGTACATATAAAATTGGAATCATGCTATAGCTATATAGGGTAGAAAAGAGGTTTATATTTTATAAGAAAAAAGTGACACTGATGAAGCACACATGGGAAGTGGAAAGATGGGAATTCTTTTACAATATTCTTATTAGATCTTATGCATATTCTGGAAGCAGTAATTTCTACCTTTATAACCATCTGTCTCTCCTACTCAAAGAAACATTGAACAATAATGACTAAGAAAATAAATAGAACAGCCTAGGACTTGGTTATAATTTATCTATTTCTTCACTTTTTTTTTTGATGATACCCTATCTTTCAAGGTGATATGAAATAGATCACAATATTTTAATTAAAAAACCTTAAGAAAATTCTATAAAATGGGTACATTTGAAATAGTTTGTTCAATTTTCAAGAAAGAGATTAAAATTTGACTACTAGATTAACTTAATGATTCAACTTATTTTCTAGAATAAGATAAGTTTAGAGGAGTATATTAATATTACTAATGTATAGGAATTACAGAAGTGTTTCATGATTTGTAAGAATTCAAGAGGACAGACACCCCTCACCTAGTAAAGAGACAATTTTCTCTAATACCTTAATATTCATAAATGTTTTATCATTAAAATATCTAAAGTATTTCAGAATTGCTCGGTAGTCATCAATTAAGAGCTCAAAAACATGCATAAAAAGGTTCATATGTCTTGGATAAAAAACCTAAATAAATTTTGTACTATTATTATTTGAACTCAGAAAACTGAATTGTAATAATAGCATGTAAAGAATGCTTTGGACTTCTCAGAAAAAGAGCTCTACTTAACTGCTACTGCTGCTGCTGCTAAGTCACTTCAGTCGTGTCCGACTCTGTGCAACCCCATAGACGGCAGCCCACCAGGCTCCCCCATCCCTGGGATTCTCCAGGCAAGAACACTGGAGTGGGTTGCCATTTCCTTCTCCAATGCATCAAAGTGAAAAGTGAAAGTGAAGTCGCTCAGTCCTGTCCAACTCCCAGTGACCCCATGGACTGCAGCCTACCAGGCTCCTCCATCCATGGGATTTTCCAGGCAAGAGTACTGGAGTGGAGTGCCATTGCCTTCTCCTGTCTACTTAACTACTATGAATCAAATAATTACCATTAATCATTATCTTTTTATTGGAAATTGATGGTCTCAGCTTTTCCATTAATTACTGTAGTGAGAATATTTCCTTTGTAGAGGTATGTCATCTCTTTCTAAGAAAACCTTTTGTTCCACTAAACAAAACTTATAGACATGTAAATTAACTAGTAAATGTTAGCAAAAACTTCAAAGAAGATATTCAATAGAAATACAATTTAATTTATATAAAAAGTACTCAATAAATGGCATAATTTACCATATGACTTGGAAGATCCCTGGAGAAGGGAAAAGCTACCCACTCCAGTATTCTGGCCTGGAGAATTCCACAGACTATACAGTCCATGGGGTCGCAAAGAGTTGGACACTACTGAATGAATTTCACTTATTTCACTTGTTGAAATATTCATTAGAATCCTTTTTCTTACATTTAGTGTGTATTCTGCCCCATAGATACAATCTTTTTGAAAATTACCATTTTGAGTACTTCTTTATAATTTGTATTTTATCAAATGTTAACATAATTGAAAAAGGAAATGAACCAAAACAAATCGTTCATAGAAAATGAGACACATTTGAAGTCTTGTGGACACATTCCACTGAATTTTAAAGAGAAATAAAAACATGCAACTTTTCATGTTGTCACAAAATCAGGAAGTATGGGTATGTATATCCTCAGCTGTTAAAGGCTTTATTATTCATTGACATCTCTGTTTAGAAATTACATAATTATAGAATATAGTAGATTCATCAGGAATTTATGCTTCTTTCACAGGGACTGTCACAAGCAGAGGATAAAGGAAAGTAAAAAATATGTGCACTATATTATTTAAAGAATTCTGGTAATTATACTAAATACGTATTTGATACTTAAGACTAGTGGGAAATAACAAAAAATTTTCCAACTTGAAACCACTCTGGATCAGTATTTAAATAGGCAGAAATGATACTCATGTTTAGAATATTTTTCTTGTTTTCATGCACTGAAACCAAACCTAACTAAAACTAGAACATATAACATTATATCTCTCTAGAAAGTGAATTCTCACTTTAAATTTACTATATAACACTGGAAAACATATTATTTTGAGTTTTCAAATACACAGAATGTAGATAAAATACTTTTAAACATAAAAGGGGTGATATGAAGAAAATTTAATCAAATGTATTAAGATTAAATCATTCTTAATATGGCTTCTAAATTTGATACACCTACCCATGTGTTCAATTTAAAAAATACAGTTATAAATATCTATTTCCATTAAATACAGATCCCTAGAATTCAATAAAAGTGATTCCTAACTATTTTGTTCACCTTGCGACCCAGAACCTTGACTTAAGTGGTTAGTTTAGATGCTCTTGACAAAGTGTCTACATATAACATAGCTGAAGGGTTTTATTTTTTTTTTTTCCTTTTAAAAAATTATAAAAAGTATTTTGTAAAGGTTACATCATTTGGCCTAAACTTGCCATCAGTTTTCCCTTCCTAACACTAATAATGTATAATTTACTATACTTGAGGACAAATGTCTGAACAAATTAGAACTTTAAGCTCTCTGTCCTACATTATTTCTATTACAACACTTAGCTATTGTTGTATAACATTCCACCATCAAATTTAATGGCTTGAAGTTTTATTTATTCTGCTCACAAATCTGCAACTTGTTCAAGGCTTATGGCAGTTTATTTTTGCTCTATGTGACATCAGCTGAGGCAATTTGATTTGCTTGAGGACTCTCAGTTTTTAACATGATCTATTTCCATGGCTGGCAAACTGATGCCTGCAGTTGGCTGGGATTTCAGCTGGAGCTATAAACCCTGGGCCTTTGTTCCTGCTATTTACTCTTCTCCAAATCATGGTGATTATGATGTTTGAGGGAGGTGTGTTTTTTGCATTTTTCTGTATGTGTGTGGTGTGTGAGGTAACTGCTCTTACTAAAACAAAATCAGGGCCACAGGGATGAAAAGTTGGGTAGATGTGGGGACAAATGAGAGAGAGTGGCAGAAACAAGATTGCAAATCTACCAAAACTACCTGGAAGAATGAGCAAGAATCCTGAGAGTGAAAGAGAAAAGGGAAAGACTGCATTTAGTAGCAAATGAAGTTGAAATACTAATACCTTAAATGGGTCTGGAAATCTTATTGCCCCTGGTTTAAATACAGTATATTTATACAAGCTAAAAAAGATTGGAACAAATATTAGTTTGAATAGGGAAATGGAACTCTCTCTCAGCTCTAAAAGGAAGAATTAAAGCCATGATTAAGGTTGCACAATGACCCAGAACATAGGGGTAGAGAGAAAAATACCCTAGTGACCCACATGTAAACCATGTCATAAACAAGGGAATGAGATTTTAGGTTATCAGAGGGTTATTTTCTAAGAGAAAGAGAACCAGGTTGTGACAATAAAAATATATATATGGTCTCTTCCCCCAGCTCCTGGCTAGGGCTTCCAAAACCACTGTAATTGCCTAGAAGATAAGAATGATAGCATCTTTTGTTATAATATTTGGGTTTTGTCATAGCTCCTAATATATCTTAACAGCAATAAAGATGAGAGGAGAATCTTTGGTTATTCATATCAAGTCCCTTTCAACAACACCCAAGTTTGTTAATAAGGTGACTTCTGGTAAGCCTGCAAGGATGGAGAACTGGCTGTAAGAGGAATCCATCAGATGATTATAGGGTTGGAATTTTCAACCCCACCCTCCAACTTCCAGATAAGGGAAACGAGCTGGAGGTTGAGTTAATCATCAATGACAAATGACTTTTGAAATGTGGTGTTGGAGAAGACTCTTAAGAGTCCCTTGGACTGGCAGGGATATCCAACTAGTCAATCCTAAAAGAAATCAGTCCTTAGTATTCATTGGAAGACTGATGCTGAAGCTCCAATACTTTGGCCACCTGATGCAAAGAAATGACTCATTGGAAAAGACCCTGATGCTGGAAAAGATTGAAGGCGGGAGGAGAAGGGGATGACAAAGGATGAGAAGGTTGGATGGCATCACTGACTCAATGGACATGAGTCTGAGCAAGCTCCAGGAGTTGGTGATGGACAGGAAAGCCTGGCATGCTGTAATTCATGGGGTCACATAGAGGCAGACACGACTGAGAAACTGAACTGAGCTGACCAACGACTTAACCAATCATACCCATATTTTAAAGCTGTCATTAAAGACAGTTACCAAAGGGATTCACAGAACATCCTGATTGGTGAACAAAAGTAGGTGCTGGAGGGTAATGCTCCTAAGAAAGGGCATGGAAACTCTGCATCCATTCCTCAGAGTTTAGTCTATGTATCTCTTCTGTCTGACTATTCCTGAGTAATATCCTTTATGATAAACTGGCAATCTAGTAAGTAAAATGTTTTCCTAAATTCTGCAAGATGCCCTAGCAAATGATTGAACCTGAAGAGTGGGTTATAGGAGATCTCTATGATACTCAGAGCTGAAACAGTTGCCTATCAAAAATAGATCATAATACCAAGCCCCACCTACCCAAGGACATTATCAGCAGACACACAAAGAAACCCAAACTGAGCTAACAGTAAAGATCTATGTCAAAACAATTCTGTAAAGTTGAAGAGGAGCCTAATTACCCAAACATGTAGATACCAATGTAAGGAATCAAAACAATGAAAAAATCAGATAAAAATGATACCACCAAAGGAAATTAATAAAGCTGCGGTCACTGACCCTAAAAAACATAAAGATCTGTCAACTGTCAGACAAAGAATTCAAAATAATCTTCTCAAGGAAGTTTGGTGGACTCCAAAAATATACCAACAACTAAGCAAAATTAGGAAAATAATGCATGAATAAAGTGAGAAGTTCAACAAAGAAATGGAAGCCATAAAATAAAACCAAACAGAAACCCTAGAGTTGAAAAATACAATCATTGAATAATTCAATAGAGACTTTTAAAAGAAGACTCAAACATGCAGAAGAAAGACTTGGTAAACTGAAGCATAAGGCATTTAAATTTTCCAGTCAAGGGAAGAAAAAGAAAACAAATGAAAAAAAAAAAAGTAAACAAAGGCTTCAGGACTCATAGCACACAATGAAAATAAGCAATATTCACATCTTGCAAATTCCAGAAGGAGAAGAGAAATAAAAAGGTACAGAAAATATATTTAAAGCAATAATGGCTACAAACTTCCAAAATCTGGGAAGGGAAATAGAAATTTCTTCTCTTATGCAGTTAGTATAAATAAAATTTAAAATGAAAAAAATAGAGAGAGATTTTAAGACAATAGTAACCAAGAAAAGCAGGGGTAGCTACACTAATATCAGACAAGATAGACTTTAAGTTAAAAATCCAGATCCATGAGCACCGAAGGACCCCAAATATATTGAACCTGAGTAGTGCTACACCAGGACACATTATAATTAAACTGTTGAAAGTAAAAGACAAAGACAGAGATTTAAAAATCAGCAAGAGCGAAAAAAAGGAGAGAGAGATGTTACATACAAGGGGATCCCCATAAGACAACAGCAGATTTTCCAACATAAACTTTCCAGACCAGAAGAAAATGGAATGACATATTCAAATACTAGGAGAAAAAAAAAAAAAACAATAACAACAAATGTGAGAAGGTGGGGATCCCTGGTAGTCCAGTGATTAAGACTCTGTGCTTCCACTGCAGGGGACCAGGTTCAATTCCTAGTCAGGGAACTAAGATCTTGTATGCCATGTGGCACCATCAAAAAATACCAAATAAAACAAAACAAAACAAAAAAACCAAAGCACCTTGTTAACTAAAAATGCTATAACCAGAGATAAAGAAAGGACAAAGAACTTCATGAACAAACAAAAATTGGAGAGAATATATTAACACTATAATTGACTTACAAGAAATTCTAAAGTGACCTATTTAAGCGGAGGTAAAAAGACACTAATTAACAACATAAAAACATAATAAATAATGAAGCACAAAATCCACAGGTAATGGTAAATATACAGTTAAAGTTAGATTCTGTAATAAGCTAATAGTGGAGAAGACATTTAAGACTCCAGTTTAAACATTAAAAAACAAATGTAGTAAAAATAACTGTAACTACAATAATCTGTTAGTAGTCACAGAATAGTAAAATAATAAACTGTAGCAACAATAACATAAATGTGAGAAGGAAAAGTAAAAGTGTAAAGTTTAGGAATGCTGTTGAAATTAGGTTGTTATCAGCTTAAAATTAGGTGTCATAATTTTAAGGTATTTCATGTAAGCCTCATGGTAACCAAATGGGACTACCTTATGGCCATTACACAAAAGAACATGCTAAAGAAGTCAAAGCATACTGATATCAAAAATCATCAAAATACACACAAAAAAAGACAGCAGTGTAATAAAAAAGGAATAATGGGTCCATAAATCAACTAGAAAACAATGAACAAAATGACAACTATAAATCCTTATCTATTAATTACTGCAAATGTAAATGGATTAAATTCTCCAATCACAAGACAAAAATGGTTGAATGTTTTAAAAAAAAAAATCCCAGGAGCCAACAATATGCCTACCAGAGACTGACTTTAGATTTAAAGATACACATACCTACAATGAAGGGATGGAAAAAGACATTTTAGTAAAATGGTAACCAAAAAAAGTAAATAGTCTTTGGGACTCTGTGGGAGAGGGTGGGATGATTTGGGAGCATGGCATTGAAACATGTATAATAACATATATGAAACGAGTCGCCAGTCCAGGTTCAATCCAGGATACTGGATGCTTGGGGCTGGTGCACTGGGACAACCCAGGGGGATGGTACGGGGAGGCAGGAGGGAGGAGGGTTCAGGATGGGGAACACATGTATACCTGTGGCGGATTCATGTTGATATATGGCAAAACCAATACAATATTGTAAAGTTAAAAAATAAAATATTTAAAAATAAATAAATAAACAAGCAGAAGTAGTTATACTTATATCTGAATTTAAACTAAATCCAAAATGTGAGAAGGAAACAAAGACAAAGAAGGACATGTATAATGATAAAGGGATCAATCCATACAGAAAGTGAAGTCACTCAGTCATGTCTGACTCTTTGCGACCCCACAGACTAACTGTAGCCTACCATGCTCCTCCGTCCATGGGATTTTCCAGGCAAGAATACTGCAGTGGGCTGCCATTTCCTTCTCCAGGGGATCTTCCTGACCCAGGGATTGAACCCAGATCTCTCACATTGTAGGCAGACGAGCCACCAATTGTAAGTATCTATGCACCAAACATCAGTGGAGCTTTATATATTAAAGCCATGAAATTAAAAGACGTTCGCTCCTTGGAAGGAAAGTTATGACCAACCTAGACAGCATATTGAAAAGCAGAGACATTACTTTGCCAACAAATGTCCGTCTAGTCAAGGCTATGGTTTTTCCAGTAGTCATGTATGGATGTGAGAGTTGGACTATAAAGAAAGCTGAGCACCAAAGAATTGATGCTTTTGAACTGTGGTGTTGGAGAAGATTCTTGAGAGTCCCTTAGACTGCAAGGAGATCCTACCAGTGCATCCTAAAGGAAATCAGTGGTGGGTGTTCATTGGAAGGACTGATGATGAAGTGGAAACTCCAATACTTTGGCCACCTGATGCGGAGAGCTGACTCATTTGAAAAGACCCTTGTGCTGGGAAAGATTGAGGGCAGGAGGAGAAGGGGGAGACAGAGGATGAGATGGTTGGATGGCATCACTGACACAATGGACATGGGCTTGGATGGACTCCGGGAGTTGGTGATAGACAGGGAGGCCTGGTGTACTGCGGTTCATGGGGGCGCAAAGAGTCGGACACAACTGAGCGACTGAACTGATATATTAAAGCAAAAAAAAAAAAAATCTCAAGGGAGAAATAAGCAGTAATACAATAATAATTGGAGACTTTAACATCCTACTCTCAACAATGGATAAGTTATCCAGACAAAGACAATAAAGAAATAGCATACTTGAACAATACTGTAGACCAAATGTACCTAATAGACATATAGAAAGTTCTATCCAGCAACAACAGAATACACTTTGTATTCAGGCACACACAGGGAACATTTTCAAGGTCAGACCAATTGTCAGACCACAAAATCAAATTAGCAAATCAAGAAGACAGAAATCATACCAAGTATCTCTTTTGATCAGAAATAGCATAAAACTAGAAATCAATAAAAAGAGGAAAATTTTAAAATTCACAAGTGGGAATTAAACATTTATTTAAACAACCAATAAATTGAAAAGAAATTAAAGGGGAAATAAAAAATTTCTTGAGACAAACAGAAATGGAAACACAACATACCTGAATTTATGGGGTTCAACAAAAACACTTCTAAAAGGAAATATCATAGCAATAAATGCCTATGTTAAGAAGCAAGAAAAATCCCAAGGAAACAATATAACACTACACCTTAAAGATAATTCAAAAAGAGAAAAGATTGAGCTCAAAGTTAGCAGAAGGAAGGAAACAATAGAGATTAGGGCAGACATAAATAAAATGAAGAATACAAAAGCAATAGAAAACTTTAACCAAACTAAGAGTTGCTCCTTTGAAAACATAAACAAAATTGACAAATCCTTAACTACACTAAAAAAAGGATGAGGAATGACCAAGATCAACAAATTTATAATTTTGAAAAAGGGAACATTACAACTGGTATCACAAAAACACAAGGGAAAAAAGAGGCTACCATGGAAAACTATACATCAACAAACTGGACAACCTAGAAGAAACAGAAAAATTCTTAGAAACAACCTACCAAGAATGAGTTAGTAACAAAGAGAAAACCTGAGGAGCCTAATGATTAGTAAGGAGATTGAGCCAGTGACCAAAAATCCCTTGGTGAAGAAAATCTCAGCATCAGATGGCTTCATTAGTAAATTATTCCAAACAATTAGAGAATTAATGTCAATCCTTCTCAAAACCTTCCAAAAAGCTAGAGAAGGGAACACACCCATGCATATTTTCAAGGCCAGCATTATCCTGATAACACTGTCAGACAAAGACAATACTAGAAAATAAAACTATAGGCCAATATCCTTAATGGATATAGATGTAAAAATTCTCAAAAAATCCTACTAAACCAAATTCAGCATCACATTAAAACTATTATTCGTCACTTTCAACTGTGAATTATCCTTGAGATGCTGATGGTTCAACATACACAATCAATGTAATACATTACATTAATAGAATGAAAGAAAAAATGATTTCATGATCTTATAGATGCAGAAAAAGTATTTGACAAAATTCAACATCCATTCATGATAGAAACACTTAAAATGAGGCATAAAAGAAGCATACCTCAGTATAACAAAGAACATATATGACAAGTCCATAGCTAACATCATACTCAACGGTGAAAGGCTGAAAGATTTTCCTCTAAGATCAGGAACAAGGTAAGGCTTCTCACTACATCCAATCAACACAATACTGGAAGTCCTATCTAGAGCAACCAGGAAAGAAAAGAAAAGAATTAGAAAGAGATTACATGGACTTGATGTATTAAAAAATATTTAAGACTGAACCAAAAAAAAAAATTAAAACTGTTAAAACTAATGACTTCAATAAAGTTGCAGAGTAGGAAATTAACATAGAAAATTAACAATGTTTCCATATACCAACAAAAAGTTCTCTGAAAAAAAAAAAAGAAAGAAATGATCACATTTGCAATAGCATCAAGAACAATAAAATATTTAGGAGTAAGTTTAACCAAGTGAAAGATCTCTACTCCAAAAACAAGACACTGATAAAAGAAATCAAAGAAGGCACTAGCAAACAGAAAGGTATGTGTTCATAAACTGGAAGAATTAATTGTTAAAATGTCAATACTACCAAAAGTTATCTACAGATTCAAGAAGATAGGTAAGTGAGACTACTTCAGACTAAAAGGCTTCTGCACAGCAAAAGACACTGTCTCCCAAATGACGAGTACCTATGTATGGGGAAAAAAAAGAAATTATAAACTATATATGTTCCCAGGTGGCTCAGTGGTAAAGAATCCGCCTGCCAAGCAGGAGATGTGGGTTCAATGCCTGGGTCAGGAAAATACCCTGGAGAAGGAAATGGCAACCCACTCTAGTATTCTTGCCTGGGAAATCCCATGAACAGAGGACTCTGGTAGGCTACAATCCATGGAGTCACAAAGGAGTTAAACATGACTTATCAACTAAACAACAACAACATATCTGTAAAGGGGTTAATAATAAATATATAATAGCAAAAAACAAAAAAAAAAACTCACCCCAAAAAATCCAATTAAAATTGGGGCAAAGGAAAAATGTCTAGACATTTTTTCAAAGAAGATATACAAATGACCTACAGACACAAACATACTTTGGAGATATCGGGAGTTTGGTTCCATCACATCAATAAAAGCAAATATCAAAGGTATGTCATACAAATTTTTTGGCTTCTCAGGGCATACGGAAAAGTTATTTTTACTCTATACTGTAATTAAGTGTGTAGTAGCATTATGTCTAAGAAAACAATGTATATACCTTCATTAAACAATATATCATTGCTCAAAAACGCTAATCATAATGTGAGTCTTCCACGAGTCATAATCTTTTTTGCAATAGCAGCGTCAATATTTACTGATCATATAACCACAACAAATACAATAATGGTGAAAAATTTTGAAATAGTCATGAGAATGACCAAATGTGACAGAGACACAAACTGAAAAACTGCTGTTGAAAAAACTGGAACCAGTAGTGTTGCTCAATTCAGTGTTGCTACATTCATTGGCAAAACTAATACAATTATGTAAAGTTTAAAAATAAAATAAAATTAAAAAAAATACAGAATCTGAGAAGTACAACAAAGCAAAGCACAGAAGAGTGACGTAGGTCTATACATGAAAATATGCTCATCATCACTAGTCATCATGAAAATGTCAATTAAAACCAAAATGAGATAACCTCACACCTGTTAGAATGGCCACCATCAAAAAGATTTGTGGTCGCTGTTTACTCACTAAGTCCTGTCTGAGTCTTTTATGACCCCAGGGACTGTAGCCTGCCAGGCTGCTCTGTCTGTGTGATCATCTTGGCAAGAATCCTAGAGTGGGTTGCCATTTCCTTCTCCAGGGGATCTTCCCAACCCAGAGATCGAATCCGCATCTCTCGCATTGAGAGGCAGATTCTTTACCACTGAGCCACCAGGAAAAGTCATCAAAAATAAATGAAAATAAATGTGGATGAGGATGTGGGAAAAGGGAAACTTTATGCACTATTGAAGGGATTATAAATTAGTATAGTCACTGTGTCAAGCATTATGGGACACTCCTCAAAAAATTAAATATAGAACTACCATATGATTCAGCAATTTCACTTATGAGTTATATCTAATAGGAAATAAAAATAAAAACCCCAAAAGTTATCTGCCTCCTAATGTTCAAAGTAGCATTATTTACAATAGCCAAGACATGGAAACAACCTCAGGTATCCACCAGTGGATGAACGGATAAAGAAGATGTAGGACATTTATACACAACAGAATATTAGTCATTCATAAGAAAAAAAAAAGATAATCCTCCCATTGTGATAACATGCATAGACCTAAAGGGATTATGCTAAGTGAAATAAATCAGGCAGAAAGACACAAATATTGTGTGATCTCACTTATAAGTGGAATTAAAAAAACAAAACAAACAAACACACATTCAACTCATAGAAAAGAGATCAGATTTGTGGTTACCAGAGGTAGGGGTAGGGAAGGGGGAAATTGGAGAAGAAGGTAGTAAAAGGTAAAACCTTTCAGTTATAAAATAAATAAGTACTAGAGATGTACAACATAATGACTGTGGTTAACACTGCTGTATGACATCCAGGAAAGTTGTTAAAAGGGCAGATTCTAAGAGTTCTCATTGCAAGAGTTTCTTTCTCTTTTTCGTGCTGCAGTTCATGGGGTCACGGAGAGTCGGATACAACTGAGCGACTGAACTGAACTGATGAGATGATGAAATGATAACTAAACCTACTGTGGCAATCACTTCACAATATTTGTGAATCAAACTATCATGCTGTACACCTTAAACTTACACAGTGCTTTATGTAAATTATTTCTCAAAACTGAAAAAAATAAAAAAAATAGTTTAAAATAGTCTTAAATATCTTCTTGTTATCTTGTCAATCGCTCAGTCGTGCCCGACTCTTTGCGACCCCATGGGCTGCAGCTCACCAGGCTCCTCTGTCCGCGAGATTTTCCAGGCAATGATACTGGAATGGGTTGCCATTTCCTTCTCCAGGGGATCTTCCCAACCCAGGGATTGAACCTAGGTCTCCTGCACTGCAGGCAGATTCTTTACCAACTGAGTTACAAGGGAAACCCCAAAGTGAAAATGAAAGTCGCTCAGGCGTATCTAACCCTTTGCAACCCCATGGATTATACAGTCCATGGAATTCTCCAGACGAGAATACTAGAGCGGGTAGCCTTTCCCTTCTCCAGAGGATCTTCCCAACCCACGTCTCCCGAATTGCAGGCAGGTTCTTTACCAGCTGAGCCACAGTTGGATTTCTACTTAACTTTCCAACATCTTTTGATCCTCTCCCTTATTGATATGCCCTGAATGTAATATGCTATTTTCCTGGTATTTTTGCAGAGATGTTACATGTACCTCAAACACCTCTACTCTCCTCTTCCACTCACCCACATTCATCTGGCTCATCCTTGATTCCAACAGAGCTTAACTATAAAAAAAAAAAAAGGAAAATTTTTCTGTACTCCATTTTCCAATTCACTTTTTACAGTTCATTTTGGTATCAGTGCTTACTGATACTTGGATTATCTATAAAAATCACTATATAACTTACTTTTAATGCCACATAAATATAGCATAAAATAAATGGGAATATATGGGAAAGGGGAAGAGAGGGTGAGATGTATGGAAAGAGTAACATGGAAGCTTATATTACCATATGTAACATAGATAGCCAACAGGAATTTGCTGTATGGCTCAGGAAACTCAAACAGGGGTCCTGTTATCAACCTAGAGGGGTGGGATGGTGAGGAAGGTGGGAGGAAGGTTCAAAAAGGAGGCGATATCTGTATACCTATGGCTGATTCATGTTGAGGTTTGACAGAAAACAGCAAAATTCTATAAAGCAATTATCCTTCAATAAAAAATAAGTTAATCAAATAAAATAAATGGGAATATAGAAATACATCTTATGCATTTAATAAAAGTTATAACTCAATATAAATAGTTTAGAACTGAAAGTGAATATTTTGCTTACTTTATTCAGTTTGCTGTCCTGAACTGTAATTTTGTTTAAGGATTAAAAGCCATTTGTACTTCTCCCAGTCTCATTAAAAATAAATTACTCTTTTTGAAGCACATTTCAACATTTATTTCAAGTTAAACCTAAAAAACTGCAATTAGCAGAAATCCATGGACAAGAGCCTCACTTTCATCATGTATCATTAAAAGGAAATTTCACTTAAGAAAACAAAACAAAAAATGAACACACATACACACAAACACACACACGCATGCGAGCAAAACAGAAGAATCTGATACTGGAATGGCTTTGACTCAGACAACCATTGAGGAAGTTTCAGAACCTTGGAAGTTCATTAAAATACTGCAGCTTTCCCATAATACTCACTATATCAATGCAGTCAACTTTTCTCCTAGAAAACAAAAATAATTCTCAAATTATACTAGGCATTTGAAACTAAATTTTAACATTTATTATTGTCAGTAAAGAAAATAATCGAAAAAGAAAATCATCTGAAGCCCATCCTGCTTGAGGATATTATTTCTAATATTATAGATTCATTTTTATTTTGTAGACGTGTGATAAAATTGATTATGACTGAGGTCATGTGTTAAGTCAGCAAAGGGAATTTTCAGTACAAATACTGGTGTGTAATCAAATGCTACCTTCTCAACTAGGTCTACTCAAACCATCCTCCTCCATACACACATCTAATTCTTCTTAGCCCTTATCCTGATCTACTTTTCCCCAGAGCACTTTGTTTTCTAACATCCTACAAAATATATATACTTGTAATATGTATTTTTACTTATGTTTCTTCACAAAGACAGGGAGTTTTCTGTATTTTATTTCCTGATGTATCTAAGAACCATATAAAAGCTTTTCTGCATAAAACTAGGGAAAGTCAATCAAATTAAAGAATAAAATAGCTAAAGGGATTTTCTACAGTAAAATAAATAAACAGAACTGCATTGACCCTATATCAAGCCATAATCTAAACTTCTCTGTCATTAAAACAAGTCATAACCATGCATTACTCTAAATCATTTCAACACAGCCGCAGAAGTAACAGCATTTAATGTGAACTGGTGCCTGCGCTTTAGAATACCACTAGATTTACTAAATGAGATAGCTAGGTCATTTCATTTTTGTTTATTTTTACTTTGAATTTTAAAAGTTAAATAGTAGAACCTGCAGGTATAGTATATATGACTCCTTCTAAGATCCTCAAATTAAATAAAATTCTCACTCAGAAAATATAAAAATACTGTGCCTTCTCTTTTTCTTGTTGAAGGTATCTTTGATTTATTAGGTTTAAAACTGTAGTGAAGCAAGAAAATTGCAATTATTGAAGAGAACCAAGATTTATTATTTGTTCTTTTTGATATGATGGACAGAAAATGAATCAAACTATAAAAAATGCATAATAAAATTACCAGTTTTTTGATACTTTCCAAACTAATAATTACAAGCCTGAAAGAACATCAGGACTTGATAGATGGAATAACCCTGTTATTTACACATCAAGGTTTGTTTGACACTGAACAAAAATGGTGCTGTTGATGGTTGTGCTCTTAAACTGTAATAAATATGCCACGCATGTTTCATTATTGAAACAAAGCAACATATGCTTGTGTATGTTGGTTGGTGCGTTTACTTTTTTCCTGAGACTTTTCTAGACATTTTACATCTTATTATTAACTGATTTTGAATATACCACTTTGAATTGAAACACTAACTCTTACATCAGAAGCCAAAGTGAGATTTTATACAAATGAGATAAATATTTCTAAATATTACTTCATGAAAGTATCATAAAAAATAAAAGTTGAGCAATTCTTAACATTGCAAAGGGTGATAAAATTCAACATTAAACTTGATAAAATATTTTTTCTCACATATCTAATATAATTAAAACAAGATACTTCTGCTGCTATATTTACTATAATAAAATGGTGGCAGGGATAGAGGTAATCCATGAGTTCAGCATGTAGACTTCCACTCACCAAGGCCAACCTGGCTATAGCCAATGCTGAGTGTCCAGTATGACAGCAGCTGAGACCCTCAACATGGCACCTTTCCTCACGGATGGTCAGCCAGCTACTTGATAACAAGTTAATTACACTGTACAGCTTCTGTTGTAGAAGTGATTTTTTTTTCCTTATTGGAATGGCCATTTTCTCCATCTGTGGATCTGATTTTCCTGGATGCAGTGTATTTGCTACCATTTACTCTCTGTGGACTTACAGAATGCCGTATCTACTGTAATGGTATTCCACACAGCATTGCTTCTGATCAAGGAACTCACTTCACAGCAAAAATAAGTGCAGCAATGGGCCCATATTCTTGTAATTCACTGGACTTACCATGTTTCCCACCATTCTGAAGCACCTGGCTTGAGGTAATGGTAGAATTGACTTTTAAATACTCAGTTACTATGTCAGTTAGGTGACAATATTTTGCAGGGGTATGGCAAAGTTCTCCAGGAGGCTGCATGTGCTCTGAATCAGTGTGCAATATGTGGCACTGTTTCTCCCACAGCCAGGATTCACAGGTCCAGGGATCAAAGGGTGGAAATATAAGTGGCATCACTCACTATGACCCCAGTGACCCACTAGCAAAACAGTTGCTTCTTATTGCCATGACTATGAATTTCTTAAAAGTAGTAGTTTCAAAGGGAGGAATGCTTCCACCAGGAGACACAACAATGATTCCACTGAACAGGAAGTTAAGATTGCCATCCAGCCACTTTGGGTTTCTCATGCCTTTGAATCAGCAGGCAAAGAAAGGCATTACCACTCTGGTTGGGTTGACTGATCCTAATCATGAAGGGGAAATTGGATAGCTATTCCACAATATAGATATGGAAAAAACATGTCTGGAATACAAGAAATCACTTAGAATATTAGTTTTACTATGACTTATGGTTAAAGTCAATGGAAAACTATAACAAGCCAATTCAGATAGGACTACTAAAGGTCCAGACCCTTCAGAAATCAAGGTTTGGATCACCCTTACCCACATTCCAGGTAAAAAATCACAACCATCTGAGGTGCTTTTTAACTCTAAAGGGAACATGGAATGTGTAATGGAAAAAGGCAGTTATAAATAAGAGCTATGACCACATTGGGCTTCCCAGGTGGTGCTGGTGGTAAAGAACTCACCTGCCAATGTAGGAGATGTAGGAGACAAAGGTTTGAACCCTGGGTGGAGAAGATCCCCTGGAGTAGGAAATGGCAACCCACTCCAGCGTTCTTGCCTGGAGAATCCCACTGACAGAGGAGCTTGGCAGGCTATAGTACTTAAACTTTATAGTCTTAAACTTTCTTTGCAACCATGGGGTTGCCAAGAGTCGGACACGACTGAGTGATTTAGCATATTGCACGTAACCACATCACCAGTTACAGAAATGAGGACTGTGATTACTATGAGTATTTCTTTCTTATTTTCTATGAATATGGTTATATCTGTGTATACACACATCTATCTGCCTACCTATCTAGGAAATATCTGTTTTGTCCCTTATTACACCCTTATCATATAACATAAGATGCACTGACTTTATATCACAGTATTTAAATTATAGGATATCACAGAGAAGAGTAAACATCACCCAAGGACTTTTTATCCTTTTCTGTCCAAAGGTTAGTGTGTTTTCTGTTGTATACTGAAAAGGTGCATCATGTTAAACAGAAGTATAATACTGGTATTTTCTTTAGAGATCAAAAATAGAAATGCTTATGGGTATCAAGTTGACAAAGGGTGGATTCATCGTGACTAATTTATGTCAACTTAGCTAGACCATGGTCTGTAGACATTGTTACGTAGATTATTAGCCTTAATGTGGGCAGACTTCATCCAAGAGACTGAAGCCCTTAAGAGAAAAGAGGCAAGTTCAGTTCAGTTCAGTTCAGTCGCTCAGTCGTGTCCGACTCTTCGCGACCCCATGAATCGCAGCATGCCAGGCCTCCCTGTCCATCACCAACTCCCGGAGTTCACTCAGACTCACGTCCATCAAGTCAGTGATGCCATCCAGCCATCTCATCCTCTGTCGTCCCCTTCTCCTCCTGCCCCCATCCCTCCCAGCATCAGAGTCTTTTCCAATGAGTCAACTCTTCACATGAGGTGGCCAAAGTATTGGAGTTTCAGCTTTAACATCATTCTTTCCAAAGAACACCCAGGACTGATCTCCAGAATGGACTGGTTGGATCTCCTTGCAGTCCAAGGGACTCTCAAGAGTCTTCTCCAACACCACAGTTCAAAAGCATCAATTCTTCAGTGCTCAGCTTTCTTCACAGTCCAACTCTCATATCCATACATGACTACTGGAAAAACCATAGCCTTGACTAGATGGACAATTTTGGCGAAGTAATGTCTCTGCTTTTCAATATGCTGTCTAGGTGGCAAAGTACCCCTTAAAAAACGGGAGAATGTGTATCCAAATTGGCTTTAAATAGACTTGAGTTGCAACATTCACTCTATTCCCTTGGTCTCCAGCCTGTTAGCCTACCCTATGGATTTTGGACTTGCTATCCTCCAAAATTATGTGAAACAATTTCTAAAAGTAACTCTCTCCCCACATTTGCACACACACACACACACACACAGCACAGAACATACATACCATATATTGGTTCTGTTTCTTGGAGAATTCTGATTAATACAGGAGGCTATCTATATGTTATAGATGAAAAAGAAGTGTATGAAAATAGTTGATTAACTCACTTCCAATTCTCTGTCCAGTCTTATCACCAGGCAAATTACCCTCAAATAAGTTTTACCCCCCAAAACTATGCCTTTTCATGCCTCTGCAAATGTTGTCTATTCTGCTACCATCCACTGGAATGTTTTCTACAACTACTCTGGAAATCTAATTCTTGTCCTTTAATGTTCAGCTCAAGTAGTACCTCCCAGCATGGTTCCTTAGCATCTTGCCCTGTAGACCAATTTGAGTTACTTGCTATTCCTACAGAATGGCAGTGGTTTGAAAACCATGCCCTCTCCATTATCAAAGTAAATACTAATGAACTTGTTTTATTGTTGGTCTCCTTTAGTGAGTTGTGAGCACACATAAATTAGTAAATTGTTTTATTTCCTTAGTATTTTCAGTGCTGGTGGTATTGTACTATATGCTATAACTACTCATTCTTCTGATTTCTGAATGAAAATATGCTTAGAAAATGATTACAGCCATTATGTAGTTCTCTGTCCTAATTATACTGATGATAATATGATATCCCTCCATCTCTGTTTCTAATGGGTTGGCCTTCTAGTTATTCATGTGTTTTATTCCATTATCACTGAAGTATTGTTAGGTCCTGCTCTAGGATAAGAGAACATCTATTTTATACCATAAACTATTTTGTTTCCCAATCCTGATGTTACAGCTGAGCTTGAGTCAAACAATTTGTATTCTTCAGAGCCATACAGGTAAAAAGCCCAATGTAGCTACTGAATAAAATAAATGTCAACAGTGTTTAATCACATTTCTGATGTAGGCAGAAATAAAATGGTCAAAACTGTCTGATTCTAATCCCAGGTACCCATGAATAGAGAGCTCTGTTCCTATTGGCTTGAGGTTTTATGAAACTGTTAAAAAATATTGTTTAATAAATATTCTCTGCTAATTGGTTGGTCAGCTCAGTTTTCTCCACTGTAAAAAAATCATCCCGTTTCCATATGGCTTCCTGTTGTAAAAGTTTAAACTTTCTTGAATGTTTGGTTCATGCACTCTCTGTATTAATACTGAGAGCATTGTCAAAGCAAGTGATGGTAACGATGAGAAACCCAGCATGATTTTAAGAAAATAAAAGTTATATAGGATATAAATTCCTCTCTTTCCCTTTACAAGCAAAGAAAGTCAAACAAATTAAGAGTGGTTGTACAATTTCAGATCAAATTAGGTAATGATGATATTGCAGTCATTAGAATTCACAGAGTGTTTGGGGGCTTTTAGACATGGGTAAACAAAGTTCCAAATATGTTTTCATTAATCATCTCAGCTTCCTACCCACACCAGGGCAACATTTCAAATATACACTCTCCTGTGATTTGATATCCCATTATATAAAAAATTTGTGAAACAAATCTCTCAGTGGAGAGTTTTTCCTTAGATCACCTCTATCATCAAAAGAATTAAATTGTAGACTCATTTTCCTTAAAACATAACAAACGTATTTTAAAAAATCTAAGAATCCAATTATCATATAGTATATGCATATGAGATTAGGTTAGGTGAAATTGCAAATCTTTAGAAAACTCTATCAGTACTCTACATTATATGAAATAGATGAAAATGGAGTTCACTTTTTTAAGTTCAATAAAAGTAAGTATTAATACAAATATTAATAGAAAGGAAGAGTAGGTACAAAATGGATGTAGTATTTTTTAAATAAAAATTTTATTTCCATTTCACCTAGCCGATACTATGATTATGATTTTCCTATAGACTTGACTATATTTTACTGAAAGATCAATAAACAGAAAATCGAACCAGGTAAATAGTTGAAGTTAAATTATGTATAAATACATTTATTCTTATGAATAAATATTTTTCAAAATCCCATGAACAAATATGCAAATATAATTTTGCTAAGACTCTAGTTTACATTATATAGTCCTTCCTAATCTATATCTTTCAGACCCTTCAAAGGGAATCATGGCTGAACTACCAAGAGTCATATTTTGTTTACCTAATACTTACATAAACATTATATGATTCAAATGAATGCATCCACTGGAGCTATAATATTAGGAATTATTATAAAGTACTGTTTATAAACTGAGTAAGAGATTGTCCTAGGCACTGCTGAAGTAGTAAACTGTCTCAGCTATTCCCTTGTAGGTTATATTCCAGAAGTACGTAGTCTAAATGTATAGTGTTACATATGTACTAAAACAGATAAATCTGAAGTTTCGCAATAGTAAGCAGTCATACTATGTGTTTTTGAAGGAAAGGTTGGTTTTTTTCTGGCTTTTTAGAGCCAGTATATAGAAAACTTGAACTTAAAAGGGTAAAAAGCAGATGTCAAATAGTCTATCTTCAACCAGGTTTCTTCCAAAAAATGTAAAAATAAAAACAGGCATGCTTAAGTCCATTGTTATATAAATATACCAGCTATACATTGCTTCCCTGGTGGCTCAGCTGGTAAAGAATCTGCCTGCAATGCAGGAGACCTGGGTTCAATCCCTGGGTTGGGAAGATCCCCCGGAGAAGGGAAAGGCTACCCACTTCACTATTCTGGCCTGGAGAATTCCATGGGGATGCAAAGAGTCAGACACGACTGAGTGACTTTCACTTTTACTTTCTTCCACTTTCATACTTTGAAAAATGCTATCTTGATGCTCTAGTGAAAGAGTAATACATGACAATCCTACTAAGTTTCAGAAGTGAAGTATGCAGTTCAGGAAACTTTAGCAAAATTTTTGCTAAAGAATATCTGTGATTAAAGAAACTGTACTTTCCTTCTAAGGCTTACAGAGCAGTGGATATCATCTCTTAATTCCATTCAGTTATTGTTATCCTCTAAATTATATTGAAATTATCATCATTTTCTATTTCAGCAATGACACAAATATCTTCATAACATGAACTTACAGAAATATCTGTTGGTATTATTTGTTGTCATTGTTCAATCACCAAGTCATGTCTGACTCTTTGCGACCCCAATACTTACTTCTACTGCTACTGCTAAGTCACTTCAGTTGTGTCCAACTCTGTGAGACCCCATAGACTGCAGCCCACCAGGCTCCCCCATCCCTGGGACTCTCCAGGCAAGAACACTGGAGTGGGTTGCCATTTCCTTCTCCAACGCATGAAAGTGAAAAGTGAAAGGGAAGTCACTCAGTCGTGTCCGACTCTTAGCGACCCCATGGACTGCAGCCTACCAGGCTCCTCCATCCATGGGATTTTCCAGGCAAGAGTACTGGAGTGGGATGCCATTGCCTTCTCCGATACTTACTTCACTTATATTTTAAAATTTTTTAATATTTAATTTTGTTAAAATCTATTCTCACAAAAAATATTCCAATTGCTTTTTGAAGAGGAACTAAAATTTTTATCTCAGAATATTTTTAGGTTGACAGAAAAGTTGACGAGATAGTAAAGTGTTCCCATATACCCGATAGCCAGTTTGCCTACTATTAACATCTTAAATATATTAATACTATATTATTATTTATGTATATATTTTATGTGTTGGACTTCCAACCTTATCATGGCCACCTCCAAACACAGAGCTGTTAATTTGCACCCCCCAGAAGATGGACAACTAGAGAAGACACTTTCAGTGTATCATAGCTGAGCCCTCAGAACAAAAATTTTAGGTGGAAAAATAACCTCGTCCAGTTTTATTGGTGACCCACAGCACTCAGACACTAGTTTGATGAGAATCACAAACTCAACCAGTCTACAAAGGCTAGCTCCAACAACAGGCTTATAAGGCTTGTTTTTAAGCTTATAAGTCTGGTTTTAAACTGGGATTCAACCTGTGACTCTTGATTTAACCTGTGATTCTCTTTTGGATGACATGCAACACTGTTTTACAGCACAATATAAAAACAGAAGCACAAAAGAGCAGTAATGAATGAAACACAATTGCCTGTTTCTTCCAAGGATGCCAAACAAATTGAAACTAGTTACAAATCCTGAGTGCCAAACTGAGACAGTAACCAAGGCATTTAATGCAGAGAGACTAGAATTCAAACCTAAAGCTAACTTAGTACATCGAAACAGGAAATCCATAAACCAAGAGTAACAAGACGCCAGTGGCCTCTACGAACATCTGAATTTCATACCTGGTTGAGAACAAACTGACAGCAGTTGGCAGGGCCGAACGTATCTCCATGGAACCCCCAGGAAAACTGTGGAAATAAAAAAGAGGCTATTTATTCAGAGCTTGCTATACCTAGGGAATCAGCTGTCATGACTTAAAGATTTGGCAGAAACTCAAAGACAGGCAGAGGAGTAGAATAGACGGAGAGAGAAGGAGAGAAGTCTTCAAGAAAATTCCAATTGCAGGTTGCTCATTCAGGGAAACTGGAAGTGGTTTGGCTTCTTGGGCTGGTTGCTATGTTGTCATCAATGGTCTGACCTCTATGGTATTTGTATATTCACTATTCCAATATGTTTTTCCAGGTAAAATTTTGTCAAATTTAGTCATATTTCAGAATTATTTAACTGGGATAGATTAATACCCTTATACAATTAGGCACTTCTGTATTAAATCAGTCAAGGTCTCTAAATAAACAGAACCAGTAGGATATGTAAGGAAACACACACACACACACACACACACACACACACATTATGTATCCTTGATTGATTTCAAGGAATTGGGTTATGCTCAAGGATTGTCATAAAAGTCCATAGGGCCTGCTAGCAGCCTGGAATTCTCTGGTAAGAGTTCACACTGCAGCCTTGAGGGGGAATTTCTTTTCTTTTCTTCGGGAAAACAGTTTTTCTCTTAAGACCTTTCAACAGATGGGCCTCATCCATATCATTAAGAAAAATACTGTTTAAGTCAACTGATTGTAGCTGTTTACCACATCTACCAACACCTTCATAGCAGCAACACGTAGATTAATATCTGGTTAACTGCCTACTATAGCTAAGGAAATTTGACACTTAAAACCTAACCATCACAGTTCTACAACCAGGAATATTCTTTCCATTTGGTCAGTTCTCTCCTGAAAATGATAGCTTTATCATTGTAAGTGAAATTTTAGTATTTTTGTAGGCTTCATTTTTCCTATGTAATTTCTTCTGAAAATGTGACAGAGTCTTTATAAATTGTATATTATGACTGGTTATTACAGTTATATTGGATAGCAATTTTAATGTAGCTATGTTGAACCAGCCACCTTATTGGAGAAGCAAACTTCATAAACATGTTTTTCTGGATTTGGAAATGCAGGTGCATCATTTGTTGAATTACTTTTTATTATATAAAGAGACATTAAGAATCTAAATTGTGACAGATGCATTTAAATACCATTAGTCTCATCCAAAATAGAGATAAAACTGCATGAGAATTATTTTTGTTAAAATCCTGGGAATGTTTTTCTTGTTTTGATTGTTTTCTTTTAGTTTTTATATGTGTAATAGAATACAGAATAACAGAATTGATGGGTATTTTAGGAGAAATATATCAAAATTTAGATTACTGGAGACATTTTCCTAAGTTAAATAGTACAGAAAGCAAGTGATAAGACTAAAGACAGAGGAATAAACACCATCTCCTGAATGTTAACTTCATCATAGCATGAAAATCCCTGGGACATACCTGCAGAGGGTGTAATTTTCTACAAGACAATGAAACTCCATTGTACTCTATATGAAGTTTAATTCCATTGGTCACATTTAACTCTTGATAACATGAACTCTTATTTTCCTTTCCTCAGATTTTACCATATGTTAGTAGAAAATGAATAAATAACCCACATTCAAAGTTCTCAAGAAGAATTTGAAAATAATTCTAAAAAATTACTTTTATTTTTAGAGAAGAGATACAATAAAGGCCAAAGACACAGATGGGAAAAAAAAAGTCTTAAAACTGTATTTCCTTTCAGTATCAGTTATTACTTTCCACAGACAGACAGTTCCTAAAGATAATTCTAGAGTTATCTAAGTCTTAAATTCAGATACCCCTCCCCAAAAAGTAGTAACATATGATAAGAAAAATCTCCAAAGTTAGAACTTCATTTTCCATCACTGTCATTTCTACATGGTCTTGAAAGTAATACAGAAGTATGACTAAAGGAGAGAACAATAGAATCACCATCTATATGGTTTAAGAAAATAGATAGTGTGGGAATGAAACAGGATAACTATAAAGGATAACATATGGGACAAAAATACTGTGTGTGGTGGTAGAGAAGAGGGGGGAAGGGAATAAGAATATATGAGGTTTTATATATATGCACCCCACTCCAGTACTCTTCCTGGCAAATCCCAAGGACGGAGGAGCCTGGTAGGCTACAGTCCTTGGGGTTGCTAAGAGTCAGACATGACTGAGTGACTTCACTTTCACTTTTCAGTTTCATTCTTTGGAGACGGAAATGGCAACCCACTCCAGTATTCTTGCCTGGAGGATCCCAGAGATGGCGGAGCCTGGTGGGCTGCCATCTATGGGGTCGTACAGAGTCGGATACGACTGAAGCGACTTAGCATAGCATATATATGTTACATATATTCTGAAGTACCACAAGCAAGGTGCCACAGTAAAGAAAAGGAATTCAGACTGAACCTGTTTTTGAGTGCAATTCTCCAAATTAATGGATTTTTTTAGTGTTATTGAAGTGGTCAGTTTACAAAGCTCAACCAGTTATTAAGAAAACCGTGCCTTTTACTGAACCCATTTGAACAGGAATTATAAACAAAATACCAGCGAGAAGTATTTAATCAATGACTGTATTGGAAAGTACTTGCTTTACAAAGAGATATTCTTTGTAGATGTATTCTCACAGTGTTTTCATAAAGTCCCTAGTTTGCTGAGCTTGAATTAGATGCTTCTTTTTTAAGTTCCAAGACTTGAATCTCTGATGGGTAGCCATGGGAAAGCTACAAAGAAAGTGAGTCCAGTTCCACCAGAAAGCCCACTGTCTACAGAAATACCAAGAGTAGGGCATTAATTTTAATGTGTGAGTGGAAATGCTTCTTGAGTAAGAAGATTTCAGTGATATTTCCTGAGTTTCTCCCAGGTTATAATGGTACAAGTGTCAGATGAATGGGGTTATAACACCCTAAATTTGTCTCCTCAGTCATCTATCTCTTTTTAACCTTAACTTTGAGGAATCAGTCTGGAAAATCTTACAAACCTACAAGATTTCTGCAAACCTTCTAAATTAATAAAGAATAAATACAGGTTTTAAATTAGGGTTTCAGGATAAATATAGTTGTTTTTGATTGCCATCAATCATGTAAGATATTCACAGTAAATATTAGCCAGAAAATATCATTCTCCAATATTATTTTACTAAACTTATGATAAACAATCATTTTTCACTTTCAGCTAATTTGTTCTCATTTATCATCATCCCACATTAGAGCGACAGACATAAATGATCCATCTTAATAACAACAACAAAAGAGAGGATATGTAAATATAAACAAATTATTTTAGCATACAGCTCCCAAATTCTGACCTTTCTTTCTTAAACATCCTTCCTTTCAAAATATACTTTCTTCTCTTTACCTATGCTATCTTTTCTCTATCCTCTATATTATTCGTATCCTGGTATCTTTGTCCATATCCCCATACATATACAACTGTCAAATGGCCAACCACCTGCACTTTTGCAGATACAGGTTTGTGTATCTATAGCAAGCCCATTTCCTGCTGACTGAAAAGACAAAATTGGTTTTTTAGAGCTTCCCAGGTGGCGGTAGTGGTAAAGAACCTGCCTGCCAATACAGGAGATGTAAGAGACACCTCTCTCTGGGTCAGGAAGATCCCCTGGAGGAGGGCATGGCAACCCACTCCAGTATTCTTGCCTGGAGAATCCCATGGACAGAGGAGCCTGGCAGGCTGCAGTCCATGGGGTTGCAAAAGAGTCACACAAGACTGAAGCGACTTTGCACACAGCACGCACAGCAAGCCCCCTTCCTGCTGACTAAAACAACAAAATTGTTAGACTCTATTTTCTCAGTCTTGCTATACCTCTTACTGATACTATGGATTATAGGCAGATCCTGCTGCCTTAGCATAATTAAGTGACATACTCTAAAAGCAAGATCTCTGACAATATCAATTTCAAATGCTTTTAAATAAACAGATCTCATATAAAGGATGCACGTGTGTGTGTGTGTTAGTAACTCAGCCGTGTCTGACTCTCTGCAACCCCATGGACTGTAGCCCGCCAGGCTCCTCTGTCCTTGGGATTCTCCAGGCAGGAACACTGAAGTGGGTTGCCATTCCCTTCTCCACTGAAAGATGCATAGTATTTTTAATTAAAGAACCATTAAAGCACATGTTTCTTGTGTATCTGCAGTACCTATTCTGTCTCCATCAAAGGAGAGAAAAAGTTTCTATGATCTAAGTGGCTTATCTGACAAAGGGAATCATCTTGTCACCTGGGTCAGCGTGTTTTCTTGTTCTATTGGGACAAGAAAAACCAAAACAAAAGCTAAAGACAAAATAAAATGTTAGAAAAATTCCTGCCATGACAATTCATCTCTTTTGCCATAAGCAAAGCAGGGGTACTACTAAAAATTTTAGAAAAATAAAAGAGATGCTGCATTTCTAATGTTTTTCAAACATTATAAACATGTACAAATTCAATCTTGAAAGCGCCTTGTAATTGGTAACACTAAAAACTCTACTATATTTGGCCTTGATCCTCTAAATAAAAATAATCAACCTTACAGGTGAATACATCTGTGTTAGATCATATGTGTGAGTATGAATCACTAAAAGTATCTACTATGAAAATTCTATGTGGAATATAAATTAAAGTCTATTTGCCAGCTTTGAATCAGCTTGCTATTTGCAGAATCTGCACCAAAGCATTCTGATTCTCTCACATATTGCACATCAGGACACTGCATTGAATACTCTTTACTATATGTTAATAAGATAATGGAATAATAAAAATTATTTTATATACACATTAGCATTTTGGGGGGATCCAAAATCACTGCAGATGGTGACTGCAGCCATGAAATTAAAAGACACTTGCTCCTTGGAAGAAAAGCTATGACCAACCTAGACAGCATATTAAAAAGCAGAGACATTACTTTGCAAAGAAAGGTCCATCTAGTTGAAGCTATGGTTTTTCCAGTAGTCATGTATGGATGTGAGATTTGGACTATAAAGAAAGCTGAGGGCCGAAGAATTGATGCTTTTGAACTGTGGTGTTAGAAAAGATTCTTGAGAGTCCCTTGGACTGCAAGGAGATCCAAGCAGTCCATCCTAAAGGAAATCAGTCCTGAATATTCATTGGAAGTACCAATGCTGAAGCTGAAGCTCCAGTACTTTGGCCACTGGATGCGAAGAACCAATTCATTGGAAAAGACCCTGATGTTGGGAAAGATTAAAGGTGGGAGGAGAAGGGGACGACAGAGGATGAAATGGTTGGATGGCATCACTGACTCGATGGACATTAGTTTGAGTGAACTCTGGGAGCTGGTGATGGACAGGGAGGCCTGGCATACTGCAGTCCTTTGGGTTGCAAAGAGTCGAACATGACTGAGTGACTGAACTAAACTGAACTGAACATATTTACATATACATTAATCAGAGAATGACTGCTTTATAATAGAATCCATTTCTCTACGGTAAAGAAACCAAGGTCTATATATCATACAATATATTGATAGAGTAATTTAGGGACAGTTTTCAATACTTAACAGTAACTATATGAATTATTCCACAGAAGTAACAGAATTATGTCTTTGAGACCAGTCCTTGCCATTCACTGTTTCAGCACTCCAAATTCACTCTAAACAACGTGTAACTGTTTTTAGAATTGGCTTTTGTGCTATTTTTATCCTTTTATTTTGCATAACATGGTCACTGTTATTCTGATTATTTAGTATAAATTTTGGATTGACATAGTATCAGGAAAAAGGCCAGGTATATAAGATTCTGGTATCCATCAAGGTCAAGAAAATAGGAAAACAGAAACTGCATCCTTGACAATGAATTTAATGTATGAAATTGTTTAAATAGGCATGGAAGGACTAACAGGAGTAGCTCACACATCTAGGGCAGAAAGAACAAAAAGAAGAATTTGAGGTTGTTAGAACTTAGGAGCTTACAGGAATCTCACATCTCTGAAAAGGAGGCATCATATATTGATGCTGATTTATCTGAGTGAGGGAGTACACTGGGGAATGTGAAAAAATCAAACTTGGGAACTGGAACCTACTACCACTAGTGAGGTTTTGCTGAGACAGTGACAACGGGAATAGGAACAGGCAAGTCTCTCCTTCCTTTACCTGCCTTTGGGGCTCCCCTTCAGTGCCCCTTGTGGTAGAGCCTAAGAGAGATCCAGCTAGCAAAGGAGAAATGTGATTTCTAGAATCACAGGCCCAGCATCACAAAGCGTAACACGGAAGAATGAGTTAGAGCAAATACATAAGAGCTTAGTAATCCACACACTGATAGAAATCCCAGTTTTTCTGAGAAGTTCCAATGTATGTATACTCAGGGTCCATTTTACTCTTAAATATGCCATGATATCGATGACACATTGTATGAGCAAGTCTACAGATAAAACTATAAACACAAATTAAATTGAAGTCTCCATGGTAAATAGGTTCTAGAGATGGCCACTTTCCATTTCTTCTCATCTGTACATGCTGCTTCCCACATAAGAGTTGGAGTCTACATCCCCTCAACTTGAATCTCTGCTGATCATAGTAACTTGCTTGAAGAAAAGAATACGGTAATAGACATTCTGAGGTTAGGTCATTAGAAAACCTTGCAATATCTGTCTAGGTTTCTTGAAATACTTGCTCTTGGGACACTCTCAGCAAGAACCCAGCAACTGTGCTGTGCGATGTCCAAGCCTCATAAAGAGATTGCATGTGGGTCTTTAGTGGACAGTCCAACTGAAGTCCCAGCTAAGAGCCAGCACCAAGTACCACGTAGTAACCCTTTCATGCATCCAGCAAAGTCAAGCCTTCTGATGACATCCCCAGCTGACATACAATTACCACACATGGGAGACCCAAGTGAAAACTGTTTAGTTGGACTACATTAATACATGTAAATATTAAAGGTAATAATAAATTGTAGTTTTGAGACACTAGGTTATGTTTATTTTTATAGTATACATAATTAAAATAGCCTCTTTAGTTTCCCAATGACTTTTCTAAGTGAGCTGTGACCCACCAAACAAATATCTCTATCTTCATCCAACTAATTAGGTTTACCAATAAATCTTGTTTTCCTGACTAGTTTCCTGTGTTTCCCCCTTATATCAACAAGTAGATTATAAACATATGAAAGGAAATGATCATGTCCTATTTTGCTTCTGCATCTCCCACTTGATAAGCAAAAATTAACTATGTATAAGACTGTAATTAGTCTCAGTTGCTACCACAAAACTTTTAAACACAAAATCTAACTTTTATGAGTCAGCAGGTTGACTACAATTGGACTAATTGAGGTAATAATTAACTACATAGTTCTGTTTCACAATGTGGTTCATCAGAACTTGTATTCAGGCTTTGGGTAGAGTTTTAGGTCTACTTCTTCTGAAGATCTTCCTTAGGTCGTCTTCTTCTGAAGCCAAGACTGTAGTGCAACAGGTACTAAGGCCATTCTCTTCTTTGACAGATTACTGGATCACAAGAGGCAAACCAAATATCCCAACACATTCAAGGCTTCTGCTTGTATCACACCTGTGGTCATTCCACAGGCCAAAGTAAACTACAGAGTCCATGAAATCAGTGGAGTTAAGAGATGTACTTTGTCCAAGTGTAAGCATGGAAAAATAAATATTTGCTAGACCAGATAGATTTTAATTATATATATATGTATAATTATATATATATATATATATATATATATATATATATATATATAAAACATTACCTCCAAAAGATAGAATTGTTCTCAAGTGCACAGTGATGGGATATTTTCCAGAGATATCACATTAAATCACAGTAGACTCAAGAAGTCTGAAGTCATGTGAAACATCTTTTCTAATCACAAAGGTATGAAACTAAAAATCAATCATTAGAGAAAAACAGGGAAATTCATAACACCTGGAATTAAACAACATGATACTGAGCAGCTGGTGAGTTATCAAAAAAAAATTAAAGAAGTCAAAAAACATCAGTTCAGTTCAGCCGCTCCGTTGTGTCCAACTCTTTGCAACCCCATGAATCACAGCACGCCAGGCTTCTCTGACCATCACCAACTCCTGGAGTTCACTCAAACTCACGTCCATCAAGTCAGTGATGTCATCCAGCCATCTCATCCTCTGTCGTCCCCTTCTCCTCCTGCCCCCAATCCCTCCCAGCATCAGAGTCTTTTCCAATGAGTCAACTCTTCGCATGAGGTGGCCAAAGTACTGGAGTTTCAGCTTTAGCATCAGTCCTTCCAAAGAACACCCAGGGCTGATCTCCTTTAGAATGGACTGGTTGGATCTCCTTGCAGTCCAAGGGACTCTCAAGAGTCTTCTCCAACACCACAGTTCAAAAGCATCAATTCTTCGGCGCTCAGCCTTCTTCACAGTCCAACTCTCACATCCATACATGACCATAGGAAAAACCATAGCCTTGACTAGACGGACCTTTGTTGGCAAAATAACGTCTCTGCTTTGAATATGCCATCTAGGTTGGTCATAACTTTCCTTCCAAAGAGTAAGTGTCTTTTAATTTCATGGCTGCAATCAGCATCTGCAGTGATTTTGGAGCCCAAAATATAAAGACTGACACTGTTTCCACTGTTTCCCCATGTATTTCCCATGAAATGATGGGACCGGATGCCATGATCTTCGTTTTCTGAATGTTGAGCTTTAAGCCAACTTTTCACTCTCCTCTTTCACTTTCATCAAGAGGCTTTTGAGTTCCTCTTCACTTTCTGCCATAAGAGTGGTGTCATCTGCATATCTGAGGTGATTGATATTTCTCCCAGCAATCTTGATTGCAGCTTGTGCTTCTTCCAGCCCAGCATTTCTCATGATGTACTCTGCATAGAAGTTAAATAAGCAGGGTGACAATATACAGCCTTGACGTACTCCTTTGCCTATTTGGAACCAGTCTGTTGTTCCATGTCCAGTTCTAACTGTTGCTTCCTGACCTGCATATAGGTTTCTCAAGAGGCAGGTCAGGTGGTCTGGTATTCCAATCTCTTTCAGAATTTTCCACAGTTTATTGTGATCCACACAGTCAAAGGCTTTGGCATAGTCAAGAAAGCATAAATAGATGTTTTTCTGGAACTCTCTGCTTTTTCCATGATCCAGCGGATGTTGGCAATTTGATCTCTGGTTCCTTTGCCTTTTCTAAAACCAGCTTGAACATCTGGAAGTTCATGGTTCACCTATTGCTGAAGCCTGGCTTGGAGAATTTGGGCATTACTTTACTAGCGTGTGAGATGAGTGCAATTGTGTGGTAGTTTGAGCATTCTTTAGCATTGTCATCAGAGACAAATGAAAAAAAAATGGCATCCCAAAATCAATACAATGCAGCAAAAAGTGGATCTAAGGGAGAAGTTCTTAGCAATATAGGCTTACCTCAAGAAATAAGAAGAATCCTCAGTTTATTCAGATTTTCCACTTGTTAATGATTCAGTCTTGGAAGATTGTATGTTTCTAGAAATTCATCTGTTTATTCTAAGTTGTCCAATTTGTTGGCATGTGATTGTTCATAGTTTTCTTATGACCCTCTATATTTTGTGATATCAGTTGTAACTTCTTTCTCATCTCTGATTTTGAGTACTTTCTCTTGTTTTCTAGGTTAATCTAACTAAAGGTTTGTCAATTATATTTTTCAAAGAACCAACTCGGTTCCATTGAGATTTTTTTTTTGTAGTTTTTATTTCTTTTATTTCCATTTTGATCTTTATAATTTCCTTGTTTCTACTAATTTTAGGCTTTGTTTTTTCCTTTTCTAGTTCCTTTAAGTGTAAAGTTGTTTACTGGGGACTTTTAAGTCTGATTTAATGTATCATTTAGTTCTAAGTTTTCCTTATTGATTTCCTGTCTGGATTATCTATTCATTGATGTAAATTAGGGGTTAACGTCTCCAGTTTCAATTTCTCCCTTTGACATTGTTACTATTGCTTTATATATCTTGGTGATCTTCTGTTGTATACATTCATAATGTTGCATCCTCTTGCTGGATCAACTCCTTTATCACTGTGTAATGCCCTATTTTTCTTTTATTACAATTTTTGTTTTTAAAGACTATTTTGTCTGATTCATGTTTTGTTGTTGCTATTCAGTAGCTGTTCAGTTGCTCAGTTAATGTCCGACTCTGCGACCCCATGGACTGCAGCACACCAGGCTTCCCTGTCCTTCACCATCTTTCGGAGCTTGCTCAAACTCATGTCCATTGGGTCAGTGATGCCATCCAACCATCTCATCCTCTGTCTGCCCCTTCTCCTTCTGTCCTCAATCTTTCCCAGCATCAGGGTCTTTTCTAAAGAGCCAGCTCTTTGCATCAGGTGGCCAAAGTTTAGCTACTTGAAATTTCTTTTCATTTCCAATTCCTCAGGATATATTTTTCTATCACTTCAATTCCTTTTTTTAATTTTTTTATTTTTTTTAATTTTATTTTATTTTTAAACTTTACATAATTGTATTAGTTTTACCAAATATCAGAATGAATCCGCCACAGGTATACATGTGATCCACTTCAATTCCTTATGTTTGTGTCCTTTCTTCTGAAGTGACTCACTTGTAGGTAGCATACAGATGGGCCTTGCCCTTTTATCCATTAGGCCATTCTAAGTCTTTAATTGACAAATTTGGTACTTTAGCCAGTTCAATCACTGATTTGGGAAGATTCCCTGGAGGAGAAAATGGCAACCCACTCCATTTTCTTGCGTATTAAAATCTCATGAACAGAGGAGCCTCGGGGGTGAGAGGGGAGGTTATAGTCCATAGTGTTACAAGAGTCAGATACGACTGAGTACACATACACATGTATTGTTATTTTGTTCATTGTTTTCTGGCAGCTTTTGTAAATTCCTCCCTGTTTCTTTCCTTTTCTCTTTCTTCCTTTCCTTGTGTTTTAGTGGTTTTCTTCAGCATCATGCTTAGATTCCTTCTTATTTTCTTCCACGTATTTAATATTTTTTCCTTGTGGTAATTGTTAGGTTCAGTTACGACATCCTATGCAGGTCATAGCCTGTTTTAAATTGGTAGCAACTTCAATATGAACACATTCAAAGGTTTATCTTTTTACTCTTTCCCCCACATTTTATACTTTTAATGACACATTTTACATATTTTTATTTTTTGCATCCTTTAATTATTGTAATTTTAGTTATCTTTACTACTTTTGTCTTAAATTTCATGCTTGCTTTATTAGTAAATGGTCCACTTTATTATATATTTATCATTTCCAGTGAGATGTTTACTTTTGTATGTTTCCTTATTATTAATTAGTGCCATTCCTTTTTAGCTTAAAGAAGTCCCTTTAATATTTCTTACTTAGTGACTGGTTTAGTGGTATGATGAATTCCTTTATCTTTTGCCAGGTACTCCAGGGATGTCCCCTATGTGGGGCGTGTGCTCTCCTCTTGTGTTGAGGTCAGGGCTGCCACAGGGCACTCATGAGCAAAGTTGGTCCCCAGACAGGCTGTGAAGCCCAGCCAAGGTGCAGAGGTGGGCAGGACTCTCAGCGGAGTAAACTCACTGGTGTTAACAGATTAGATGGAGAATTTGTAAAGGGCACCTGACAGCCTCAGCTTTGCAAGGTGGCCTAAAGTCATATAAATGGCCCCTGCCAGTGACTCAGTCCCTCCGGAGTGTTCCAACTGGTTCCTGCCTCCACAGTAGATACTTGAAGACTAATAAGTGGATCCCTTTCACCCACAGTCCATGTGCTTTTCAATTTGTTGTTTATGTGCTGGTTTTCGGGTCGAGTCAGTCTGTGCACAAGCACTTAACAAGCAGATTTTCTGGTCCTGCAATTCCATAGTTTTCCTGGATATATTTCCTGTTGGTTTTCCAAACCATGTATTTTCGGGGCTCATCTCTACTGTGAAGAATCTATAGAGCTGGAATCCTCACAGCTCAGGGACAAGGTCATAGCTTTGTGATGCCTCCTGACTGTGGATTGCCATAGGAAGGGTGTGAGTTTTTGATAGGTGACCCCATATCTCACTTCTACTCATCTTCATGCTCTCCTTTGACCCTTTGTTGTGCAGGCTCTGTTCATCCACTTTTCAAGTCCCTTTCTGAGGGAATTAATCCATATATAGTTGTAGCTTTGTTGTGTCCAAGGAGGAGGCTCTTTCTCCACTCCCATGTTGAACCACACCTAACTTGAAATTTTGTTTCAGAAATATGCACGGGATACTGAATACTTTAGAGAAAAATGTTCATTGATATGGCTAGAATAAGACTATCAGACTCATTATTTCCACTCAGGTAAAAATAATGCAAAATAATATACTGTTGATTTTTACAATACAGCCATAGATATTGGTATCTGAAATTTGTATTTTGATATAGTATTTATTATTAATATGTCTTATTTAAATGAATACTAATCAAATTATAAAAGTAAGCCCTTTAATGCACTGAATAAATAACTTTTAAAAAGTAACTGGGCTGGAAAAAAATATATAATCTACTATTGTACCATTTTTCTTATAATTCTGTAAAATCCAAAGTGACTCATCAATGCCTTTAAAGGTATACAATTAAAATATTTGAGTTTAGATATTATGAACATCCTTATTGGTCCAAAATGAACACACAGAAAATATCAGCAACATGTATACAGCAAGAATAATAAATCGTTAACTCCAAATAGTTTGCATTTACTGCTGTAAATCACTGATTCAAGTAAAATGATGCTCTATTTTAATTCACAGTGAACTATGCAGGCATGTCTAAGATTTATAAGATTATTCATGATAAATACCTTCATTTTCAGGGTAACGATGTGCCCTAAAGTATTAAAGATAAATAACTATGAGGAAAACGTATTAATTTTATTATTTTCATACTGTTCATGGGGTTCTCAAGGCAAGAATAATGAAGTGGTTTGCCATTCCCTTCTCCAGTGGACCACATTCTGTCAGACCTCTCCACCATGACCCGCCAATCTTGGGTGGCCCCACACAGCATGGCTTAGTTTCATTGAGTTAGACAAGGCTATGGTCTGTGTGATCAGATTGGCTAGTTTTCTGTGATTATGGTTTCAGTGTATCTGCCCTATGATGCCCTCTCACAACATCTACCATCTTACTTGGGTTTCTCTTACATTGGACATGCCGTATCTCTTAACGGCTGCTCTAGCAAAGTGCAGCCGCCGCTCCTTACCTTGGAGGAGGTCGCCCCTCCTGACCTTGAACCTGGAATAGCTCCTCTCCGCCCTCCTGCGCCCGCGCATCCACCGCTCCTTGGACGTGAGGTAGCTCCTCCCGGCGGCCACCCCTGACCTCGGACGAGAGTTAGCTCCTCTCAGCTACTCCTGCACTATCACAGGCTGGCACTCTCAGCCGCCACACCTGACCTCGGTCATGGAGTAGCTTCTCTCGGTCACGTTTCAAATCCTGAAAGATGATGCTGTAAAAGTGCTGCACTCAATATGCCAGCAAATTTGGAAAACTCAGCAGTGGCCACAGGACTAGAAAAGGTCAGTTTTCATTCCAATCCCAAAGAAAGGCAATGCCAAAGAATGCTCAAACTACTGCACAATTGCACTCCTCACATACTAGTAAAGTGATGCTCAAAATTCTCCAAGCCAGGCTTCAGCAATACATGACCGTGAACTTCCAGATGTTCAAGCTGGTTTTAGAAAAGGGAGAGGAACCAGAGATCAAATTGCCAACATCTTCTGGATCATGGAAAAAGCAAGAGAGTTTCAGAAAAACATCTATTTCTGCTTTCTTGACTATGCCAAAGCCTTTGACTGTGTGGATCACAATAAACTGTGGAAAATTCTGAAAGAGATGGGAATACCAGGCCACCTGATCTGCCTCTTGAGAAATTTGTATGCAGGTCAGGAAGCAACAGTTAGAACTGGACACGGAACAACACACTGGTTCCAAATAGGAAAAGGAGTACATCAAGGCTGTACATTGTCACCTTCTTATTTAACTTCTATGCAGAGTACATCATGAGAAACACTGGACTGGAAGAAGCACAAGCTGGAATCAAGATTGCCGGGAGAAATATCAATAACCTCAGATATGCAGATGACACCACCCTTATGGCAGAAAGTGAAGAGGAACTAAAAAGCCTCTTGATGAAAGTGAAAGAGGAGACTGAAAAGTTGGCTTAAAGCTCAACATTCAGAAAACGAAGATCATGACATCTGGTCCCATCACTTCATGGGAAATAGATGGAAAAACAGTGGAAACGGTGTCAGACTTTATTTGGGGGGCTCCAAAATTACTGAAGATGTGATTGCAGCCATGAAATTAAAAGACTCTTACTCCTTGGAAGGAAAGTTATGACCAACCTAGATAGCAGATGCAAAAGCAGAGACATTACTTTGCCAAAAAAGTTCATCTAGTCAAGGCTATGGTTTTTCCTGTGGTCATGTATGGATGTGAGAGTTTGACTGTGAAGAAAGCTGAGCACAGAAGAATTGATGCTTTTGAACTGTGGCATTGGAAAAGACTCTTGAGAGTCCCTTGGACTGCAAGGAGATCCAACCAGTCCATTCTAAAATAGATCAGTCCTGGGTGTTCTTTGGAAGGACTGATGCTGAAGCTGAAACTCCAATACTTTGGCCACCTCATGTGAAAAGTTGACTCATTGGAAAAGACTCTGATGCTGGGAGGGATTGGGGGCAGGAAGAGAAGGGGACGACAGAGGATGAGATGGCTGGATGGCATCACCAACTCGATGGACATGAGTTTGAGTGAACTCTGGGAGTTGGTGATGGACAGTGAGGCCTGGCATGCTGTGATTCATGGTGTCCCAAAGAGTCGGACATGACTTAGTGACTGAACTGAACTGAGATTATATATTTAAATATTTGTAGGCTATGCTGTGTCAAAATAGCACTAAAAGCTTTAGTGAAACTAGTGAAATGCTAGAAATCTTTTTTTCTATTGAAAAACTATAGTCCTGGTCTCTATGTTTTTAAGTCCATTTCCTTTATGATCTACAACAGGTATAACTAATCTATAGTGAAAAAAACTATAAAAAGTGAAACTTTCTGAATGTGAATTGTTTTTAAGAAAACATGTGTAGGAAATTTCCAGTGTGGTGGAAATGATCTATATTGTGTTATAGGTTTAGATTATACGGATGTGTGTATATGTCACGCATTGAATAGTTCCACTTAGGTTAGCATTTGGGGTATTTTGCATTTTGGGGGTTATTATGAATAAAACTATTATAAATATCTTTGAACATTCATTTTCTTTCTTTTTTTTCCTAGTTTAGTCATGCCACGCAGTTTGTGGGATCCTACTTCCCCCGCCAAGGATTGAACCCATACCTTCAGCACTGAAAGAGTAGAGTTCTAACCACTGGACTGCTAGGGAATTCCCTGGAATATTTCTGGAAATGTGTACATACATATATACTGAGATATATATGTTGATATATAAGCTAGGTATATTGGTCTGCTAGAACTGCCAGAACAGAATGTCACAATGACTTAAACAACAGAAATTTATTTTCTCATAGTTCTAGGGGCTGGAAATCCAAAAGCAAGAGGCTGGCAGGGTTGTTTTCTGGTGAGACCTCTCTCTGACTTCATATGGCCTCTCCTCTGCTTATGCACACTCCTTATCTCTGCCCCTTCTTAGAAAGACACCAGACCTATTGATTAAGGCCCGATTTGTTTAACTTCATTTAACTTTAAATATTTTTAAACACCCTGTTCTCAAAGACAGGGGTTAGGGCTTCAAGGTATGAATATACAGAGGGTGGGGGGCCAAATTCAACCTATAACACTGGGTCATGGTGACTATGTTTCTTAATGAAAAAGGAGTATCTTGGAATTGCTTGGAGGGCAATTTGGATTAAGACAGGCATAGGCTTTTATATGTCCAGGTCATAATTTTACAAGGGTTTTATTCCTACAGAACCTTATTGTGGAGTTTTTAATTTTAGTGGCTGCCCCGTATTTTATAATTCAAAATAGAAAAGCAACATAGGACACTATTCCTCAGACAGAGACCACAACATCATTGGATAACCTATTGTAACAGTTATAACAGTGCTTCAGGGATGACAGCAATGATAACAAAACAATGTGCCCCATTGTTCCAATTCAAACACATATTACTAGTTCATAGTTTACTTAGCTTGGAATATATGCATTCAGAAAACAGGACAGTACAGAAAATGCTGCAGTCGGTATCAACTTATCCAAGTACAGCAGAGGTTCTGAAACTTGACCTACTCTTGGCTGCATATCAAGACCACCCGGGGAGCTTTGAAAGTCCCTATGCTCATTCTTGTTGGTGTTGTTCAGTCACTAAGTCAGGTCCGACTCTTTGATACCCTGTGGACTCCAGCATGACAGGCTTCCGTGGCCTTCACTATCTTCAAGAGTTTGCTCATACTCACGTCCATTGAGTCGGTGATGCCATCAAACCATCGCATCCTCTGTCACCCTCTTCTCCTCCTGCCCTCAATTTTTCTCATCATCAGGGTCTTTTGCATGAGTTAGCTCTTCACATCAGGTGGCCAAAGTATTGGAGCTTCAGCTTCAGCATCAGCCCTTCCAGTGAATATTCAGGGTTAATTTCCTTTAGGATGGACTGTTTTGCTCTCCTTGCTGTCCAAGGAACTCGCTGTCATTCTTAACCCAGACAAATTAAATCAGAATCTCTGAGGTAAGAACCATGCATCAGTATTTGTTTAAAACACCCCAGGTGATTCCTACATGTAGGTATGACTGAGAACCACTGATCTACAGCTTCAAATAACTGCAGTTCATACTAGGGTAATTTTATTAAGCCTGATTGGTCACTCAACATTACTTTTAGATTCTTGCTATACACATCCCTTGCAAAGCACAGCTGATACAAACATTAAAAGTAATATATTTCTAATTAACAACCTATAGATACATAGAATATAATCCATTCAAAGGATAAATGTGCATGTTTATTTAATGGATTTTTGTTCTATATAAGTAATGTCCCACATGTAGATAAAGCCAAAATATTAAATACAAAAAAAAAACACTCAAATAAAATTTTTTAAATGAAGTGTATTTAGCTAAGTTTTGAGGCTTCCCCTGTGGCTCAGCAATAAAGAATCTGCCTGCAATGCAGGATACTCGGGAGATGTGGGTTCAATCTCTGAGCTAGGAATGTTCTCTACCCAGGAGGGCGTAGCAATACACTCCAGTATTCTTGCCTAGGAAATCTCATTCACAAAGGAGCCTGGAAGCCCACAGTCCATGGGGTGGCAAAGAGTTGGACATGACTGAAGCGAATGATATGTTTCTCACTTTCAAAGAGAGTTGTAATACATAAACAAAAGGGAAGGTTAGACTAAACCATGTGGTACTAAATTAGAGTCAGAAACATTAGTGAACTAATATTTAGCTTAAGATGTAGATATAAAAATAATTATATTAATATATTGTTCATGTAGATTATTATGACTACATATATTTATAGTCTGTAGATAAGACCTAGAAACAATAACATCCCATCAACAAGGATATCAGTGTCCAGATCTTAGTTTCTAACTACTATTCTCTAATAAAAAGAACCAAGTTCTTTGGAGAAATGACCAGTACTAGGGCTGGGGAATGCAAAATACTAAATGAGCTTTGAGCATCTTACTCCACCAGAAAATAAGGAAGTACGCAAAATACAAGGGAAAGAGGACAGATTAGAGTAGCAAAGAGCTACCTGTAAAGAGCTCTTTATGGCCAAAGCTGGAACAACTTGAGCAGCGAAAGAAATAATGAAGTATTAGATTATAATGTAAAGTACAAAGTTAAATACACATGAGTTTATACTGAAATAAATGAATGAGTAAATGATGAGGAACAGACGAATATTTCTTACAGAAGAGATTTATTTCATATATGTATGTACTCCACGCTTCAAGAGGGTGATGCTTATAGCACACACGGACACACACACAAACACTCACACACACACACACATTTTAGGCTGGGCTTGACTTAGTAACTTGCTTGCAAAGAACAGAATAGGTAAGGTGAGAAATGAAAACTTTACACTGGAGAAAGCTGACAAACAATAATCAAGTGATGAAGCTTAATATCCCCAATGATGTTGTGTGTATATTACATACTCCCTGATACAGTGTGCTGAGAAGGGCATGTAACCTCTGTGGTATTCTTTGCATAAACCCATAAACTCAGACTAATCATCAGAGAAACACCTCAATAACCCAGGTTGGAGGATGTTCTGCATGATACTTGGTCAGTACTTCTCAACATTCAAAGTCATAAAAATACAAAGAAAGACTCAGAAGCTGTCACTGACCAAACCAGATGAGAAATAAATGCCATGTGGTGCTCTGGACTGGATCCTGGGAAAAAAGAGAGCATCAGTGGGAAAACTGGGGACACCGAAACTCAAACTGCAGTCAGGAACACTGGAGTGGTTTGCAGACCCTTCTTCAGGGGACCTCCTAGGGATCGAACCCAGGTCTCTTGTGTCTCTTGTATTTGCAGGCGGGTTCTTTGAAATTAGTGGTACCTCGAAAGCCCCTAAACTGTAGTTTAGTTAAAAGTAATTTACCAAGGTCACTTTATCAATTTTGACAACTGTACCAATGGAAATGTTAGATGTTAACTATGGGAAACTTAGACAAACGATATATATGACCTGTCTTTGCTATGATTGCAGTTTTTCTGAAACTCAAACATTAGTTTAAAATAAAGGTTCATTTAAAAATCTGTGTAATTAGAAAGATATTTCTCCCAATATAAAAACATGACTAAACACATTGAACAATTACAGGTACCACAGAGATTTCTTCTTTCTCTATTACAGAGTATATTTTTAAAACAAGGAAATGTGATAGTCATTAAAACCTAAATGGCTCTTGCACAATAAGTAAAATTGTATTTTATACTATTCCCAGTGCAGTTACTTAAATACATGTGCTAGGCTTGTTCTGGGCATGAATCAAACATTGAAACTAAAAACCCATTTAGATAAATATTACTTCAGAGCTTTTTGCCACCGTGTATCTGAGATTCCAAGTACATTGAAGCAGAGGGAGAAAATCAGTTGTCTAAATTCTTTGTCTTGTCACAGGTTTATTAGATGGAATTTTATTTCTCTCAACATCTCTTGAAACTGATTTTCATTTTGCAATATTATTTCTTTAGACAAGCGTTTAGTTTAATATCACCACTGCTCCAGCATATATTGTTTCTATTGAGTTTTATTCAGATCTTGAGAATCTCAGATAAAGAAAAGTTTCAGAAATTACAATTCAACTTTATTTAAGTTTTAATTCTACTAAATCACAGTGGGCCTAAAGATTATGTGAAAGACTGCTGCATAAAATGTAAAGCCTTAGCTAGTCAAGATCTAGATATTAAGAGTGAACTGAATGGACTATTTAATAATTTAACATAAAAGGATACTACAAACATACTTTCACAGATTTATATAATTACAGGCAATTAAATGTACTATATTTACTATAATTAAATAGTACTATATAACGAACACCTTTTTTCACAAATGCAGTAGAACTTTTATTTTGGTTTTTGAGGGTATATATGTAACCCTGCTTATTTAACTTCTATGCAGAGTACATCATGAGAAATGCTGGGCTGGAAGAAGCACAAGCTGCAATCAAGATTGCTGGGAGAAATATCAATAACCTCAGATATGCAGATGACACCACCCTTATGACAGAAAGTGAAGAGGAACTAAAGAGCCTCTTGTTGAAAGTGAAAGAGGAGGGTGAAAAAGTTGGCTTAAAGCTCAACATTCAGAAAACTAAGATCATGGCATCTGGTCCCATCACTTTATGGGAAATAGATTAGGAAACAGTGGAAACAGTGTCAGACTTTATTTTTGGGGGCTCCAAAATCACTGCAGATGGTGATTGCAGCCATGAAATTGAAAGACACTACTCTTTGGAAGGAAAGTTATGACCAACCTAGATAGCATATTCAAAAGCAGAGACATTACTCTGCCAACAAAGGTCTGTCTAGTCAAGGCTATGGTTTTTCCAGTGGTCATATATGGATGTGAGAGTTGGACTGTGAAGAAGGCTGAGTGCCGAAGAATTGATGCTTTTGAACTGTGGTGTTGAAGAAGACTTGAGAGTCCCTAGGACTGCAAGGAGATCCAACCAGTCCATTCTAAAGGAGATAAGTCCTGGGTGTTCTTTGAAAGGACTGATGATAAAGCTGAAACTCCAATACTTTGGCCACCTCATGTGAAGAGTTGAGTCATTGGAAAAGACCCTGATTCTGGGAGGGATCAGGGGCAAGAGGAGAAGTGGACAACAGAGGATGAGATGGCTGGATGGCATCACTGACTCGATGGACATGAGTTTGAGTGAACTCTGGGAGTTGGTGATGGACAGGGAGGCCTGGTGTGCTGCAGTTCATGGGGTCGCAAAGAGTGGGACATGACTGAGCAACTGAACTGAACTGAACCGATGTTTAAATGATCTCCCACCTCTATCATATTCTTTTTCTCCTCATTCATTCTCTTGCTGTTTTCTGTGTCTACTTCAAATAAGAGAATCACATTTTTTTTTACTAATGAACAAATTGATATTCAACAGATAAAAAGAAAATAAATGTCAGAAGTCAATGACAGTTAAATAAAAAAGTAAATTTAACTAAACTTCTCAGTAACTACATTCATTCTGTAAATACCTGTAGTGGACTGTTACTTTAGTGTACCATGCTTCCGAGATTTCCACCCCTATCTAAGCCCCCTCATGTGACCTGATTTATCTGACACAGAAAAAATTAGTAGAGGACACACTGTGCTCGTTCTGAGCCTAATCCTTAACTTGTCTGATATTCTTCCACTTTCTCCTCTTTGGAATGCTTGCTAGAATGCTCCATCTTGAAATCATGCTATGAGGGAGCCCAAGTAGCCACATGGAAGAGAACTAGGGCTCTGGACTGACAGCCCATCTGAGATCCCAGTCAAGCCTCCAGACTGACTGCTGCTGCTGCTGCTGCTGCTGCTGCTAAGTCGCTTCAGTCATATCCAAGTCTGTGTGACCCCATAGACAGCAGCCCACCAGGCTCCCCCGTCCCTGGGATTCTCCAGGCAATAACACTGGAGTGGGTTGCCATTTCCTTCTCCAATGCATGAAAGTGAAAAGTGAAAGTGAAGTCGCTCAGTCGTGTCCAACCCTCAGTGACCCCATGGACTGCAGCCTTCCAGGCTTCTCCATCCATGGGATTTTCCAGGCAAGAGTACTGGAGTGGGGTGCCATTGCATTCTCTGCCAGATTGACTACAGACACCCAAACACTCGATCAAAGCAGACAAACCAGTCAACCTACAGAACCATGGCGTGTAATAAACTGCTGTTTTAAGACACTAAGTTTGGGGATGGTTTGTTTTATAACAAAAGAAAACTAAAACAACTTTGCAGTGAATACAGATTTATGAAGAACCATCGTTACACGTGGCTCTGAGGATGATCACTTCTATTGTCAATGAGTCCCAGAGACAAGGAAAGATAAATGACAGTTTGGAAGTAGTCCAGAAAAAACAATGAATATATGTTCATTCTTCTTATGATTGTGTTCTTCTAAGAGGAATTAGGAGGCCTTTGACCAGTAATTTAGAACTATAGTACAGCACATTGCTACTGAAAATATAATTCTCAATTGCCAAATTAGTATCATCTGGAAGCTTGCTAGAAATGCAGACTCTCAGGCTCCACAAAGACCTTATAAGTTAGAATCTGCATTTTAGTGTGGTCCCTTTCCTTAACATAAATTTAAACTATGATATCACCGAGAATAATAACTTTTTTAAACTTGTGCTTGTATCTGTGTGTGAGAGAGAGACAGAGACAGAGAGAGATAGAATGATTTCCTGCATATTGCCAAATGTTGTCTGTTGTGATTTGGTAACTAAGTCATGTCTGTCTCTTTTGCAACTCCATGGACCGTAGCCCTCAAGGCTCCTCTGCCCATGGATATTCCTGGCAAGAACACTGGAGTGGGTTGCCATTTTCTCTTCCAGGGGATCTTCCCCATCCAAGAATTGAACCTGCGCCTCCTGCTTGGCAAGCAGATTCTTTACCACTGAGCTACCTGGAAACCCCCATATTGCACCATAATTGTCCATAAAAGCCTGGAAATCCAATGACGGAATATCCTAACAGGATGCAGGAGTAAATCAAAGAATATTGACCAGAAAGTGGAAATACCCATTATAAACAATTCTGCCAAAACTGTCCTTTTCCCTGAAATACTATCTTCACTTGAACCCTGCCTTGCTCTTGTGAATCATGGCAGTTAGTCACATGGTTTGAGAGGTGGTGGGAGAGAGGGTTGTGTATAAACCCAGGGTGAGATCATCTCCCATGGGTATAAATTAGGTCTTTCTAAAGGGGAGTGGAATGCGGGTGGAGACTCTCAGGGAGGGGAAATGAGGGAGATCGAGATGAGACATCCTGTATGAAAATTCTGCCATTTTTATCTAATCCTGGAGTCCAGAAACATTTATATCTAACATTCCGCTTCTAGTTTTTGTTTCATTCATTTTGGGGTTTTTTGACATTTTATTTGGTTATTATAAAATGTAAACACACAACTTCACAGTCTATGCAGAATTAATAACTAGGCTTTGAAGGAGACGACACCAGTGTGACATGATTAGCACTAGATTGAAGGACAAGAGTAGTCCCAGACCAGAACTCTTAATGGACATCCCTAGTCTAATCTTTAAATATCACACTTTGTTATGTTTGTTTCATTTACTCTTTAGCGACATAAAACATTACAAATGTATCTAAACCTCCCAGAATTCTATCCCTGCCCTACTTCCCAAAGGAGCAACTTCTCTCCTGAAGATGTACAAATTATTGGTGTGATTGTTCTTAAATTTTTTACAATACACTACATTGTGCCTAAAGTAAGATCTAGCTTTTAAGATTTACTAAAATTATATGTAACATTTTTCAAGTTGCTGCATTCACTCATCATTATATTCACTCACATTGATATGGTTTATATACAGGCTTCCTCGATTTACAGTAGTGCCATGTCCTGATAAACCCATTGCTGTGAGTTGACAATATTGTAAATCAAAAAATACATTTACTACATCAAACCTACTGAACATCATAACTTAACCCAGTCTACTTTAAACATGCACAGAATACATGCAAATAGACTACTGTTGGATAATAACATCTAACACAAAGCCTGTTTTATAATAAATTGCTGAATATCTCATGTAATTTATTGAATACTGTGCTGAAAGTGAAAAACAGAATGGTTACATGAGTATAGAATGGCTATTAAGTATATCTGCTGCTTACCATGGGGTCACTAAGAGTCAGACATGACTGAGTGACCTCACTTTCACTTTTCACTTTCATGCACTGGAGAAGGAAATGGCAACCCACTCCAGTGTTCTTGCCTGGAGAATCCCAGGGACGGGGGAGCCCGGTGGGCTGCACAGAGTCAGACACTACCCAAGCGACTTAGCAGCAGCAGCAGCAGCCCTCATGACCACAGAGCTGACTGGGAGCTATAATTCACTTCTGTTGCCCAGCATCTTGAGAGAGTATCCTACCACATATCACTACCCTGAAAATTCCACTAAATTTCAAAGTATGATTTCTATTGACTGTATATCATTTCACACCAGTGTAAAGTTAAAAAATCACAAGTAGAATGAACCATCATAAAGTTGGGAACCATCTGTAGTTTATTTTAAACATACGGTTGTGTAGCATTTTATAAATTCCCTATGATTTAGCCATTCCTCAGCTGGGGACTATATCATATTTACACGCTTTACTTTTACCATCAGTGGTGAAATAAACATCCTTACTCAGAATATCTGTGCATATGTAAGGTGTTTTCTGGGCTTCCCAGGTGGCACTAGTGTAAACCATGAAAAAGAAAAAGCAACCTCGACATCTAGTACTAACAGCTAGGCTATGATGTTCCTAGTCAACCAATTTTACAAACTTCAAAATAATTTGAAGTCACTCTGTGTCCATAATGAACAAGGAAAAAAAAAATTACAAAATTATGTCTCAACTGACAAAAATCGGAATTTAGTGCAAACCACAAACATGATCAAGCATCTTCCTCTTCTGACACTAATACTAGTGACTGCTGTGTCTTTATCCGTTAAATATTACCCCCTCTCCTTTCTTTCTGTCTCCTATGTAAAAATTGCTAAGTTACTCAATCATATCATTATTCCCACTTTCATCCATGACCCAGTTCAGCAAAACCTCCCCATGTAAGCACAAATCACCTAACCCAAGTCTAACTCCTATAGCCCTCACTCCAGTATCCTCTGTGACACCCACGTTTTCCCTTGCGGTGCATCTTCCTCCTGAAACAAGTATCAAACCCAACTTTCTTTGACTACAGGTGTTACTGGTCATCTTTGGAGGACACTAAGATAGGTTACCAATAAAGTGGGAATGGGGATACACATACATATGCATGCACATACTTGGTATACTACTGTACACTCTTAAAATATTTTACTGTTATAAACACTACATATTAGTGTAAAAATTAATAAACAGAGATCTCAGTTAAATAGAGTTGTTGCCTCACAATCATAGCAGAGCCCAGAAGGGAAAATGAAGACTTCTCCTCTTTTGGGCAATGAGAAGCCCAGAACTGTTGTTTCCTATAGCCTGCCCAACTTTCTTTTCCTTTCTATTACAAACATATTCGCCTTTCCCTGCTGTGTTTGGACTTGCACATAACTCACCTGTGATTGCAGACCCAAATTGCAATTCTCTACTGATCCCAAATACTCTGTTAGAGAAATATCTGACAGTCTATCTACTTGTTTCAGGTCAACATTAGACTGGTCATTGTAGAAGTAAAGGGAATAATTCACAAAGGATAAAAAAGAAAAACAGTCAACCAGATACCCAGTCAAAACTATGGTCATATTAAGGACATTATTTTAGTTTATTTTTAAGATAAATATTATATAATTACAAAATGATTTGCAATACATTTTTTTCACTTAAGATGTCAGGTTTTTTTTTTTCACATTATTTGGTGGAAAGTAACTAATTCATAATATTCATATGAATATTAACTAGTGTCAGTATTAATATATCTATTACATAATTTAATAGTTCCAAATTTCAACTTTCAGAGCAGAAATGCAATAGATACTTTTTAAGTATATGTAAATTAGTTTTGAATGACTCCAAAATCTTAATACTTTTCTTCTTCCAGATAATTTTCTTCCTAACTGGATTTTAGAAACGTATTTCTGTAGAGGAAAAACATCATCCTGAATCAAAGCTGTACTGGGTGGATTTCATGCATGCTTAGTCATGTCCAACCCTTTGCAACCCCATGGACTGTAGCCCACCAGGCTCCTTTGTTCATGGAAATTCCCAGGCAAGAATACTGGAGTGGGTTGCTATTTCCTCCTCCAGGAGATCTCCGCAACTCAGGGATCCAACCTAGGTCTCCTGCATCTCCTGTTTTGCAGGTGGATTTCTTATCTTGAATCACCAGGGAAGTCCCAGTTGAAGCTACTCCACCATTTAAGGTGGTGCTAGCGGGGCTGCTGTCTATGGGGTCGCAGAGTCGGACACAACTGAAGCGACTTAGCAGCAGCAGCAGCAGCAGCAGCAGCAGTGGTAAAGAAGTTGCCTGCCAATGAAGGAGACATAGAGACCTGGGTTTGATCCCTGGATCAGGAAGATCCCCTGGAGAAGGATATGACAATCCACTCCAGTATTCTTGCTTGGAGAGTCCCATGGAGAGAGGAGCCCAGCAGGCTACTTTCCAGAGGGTCACAAAGTGTCAGACGTGACTGAAGCAACTTAGCACACAATACAACCATTTAAGCTTCTTCCTTCAAATTCAATAAAATATTTTTCTTTTCTATTGACTCTCATTTTTTTGGTCTTTTCTCATAACTTGACAAGTGTTCATTTTTTTAAAAAAAATTGTGGGAATTTTCTATGCATTTTCCATAACTAAACAATTTACATCACATAATCATTTCCTGTCATTCAAATGTTAGAAAGAAACATGTCATAGTAACCTAGCTACCTGGGGTTAGCATATTTTTCAAGGAGCTTTTTTCATATCTTTACATTTTTTTTCTGATAAGATTAATATATATTCTATTTTTTTAAGTCATGGAAGCACTTTTTCTTCCGAATATTATCTATAATTTATTTTACCATTATGTCATTAACGATGACTATGACACAATAAACACGTGTCAGTGATGCCTAGCACTTGGGATTTTTGTTTCCCACACAGTGAACTTTCCAGAGTTCCAATGTCCTGCCTCACGCTGTCACCTGAAGAATAAAGGGTTATATGCACATTCTTAATAGACTAGAAATTCCTAAGACCACTGCAGAAGTCACAGACATCTGGCATGAAGCATTTTTGTTTACTTATTTTTAATACAATACCATAGCTAAAGAAGGACATAAGAATGTTTTGATAAAGGTGCCACTGGGGATGTGTCAATTTCTTCTTTTCTACAGTGATTCACAGGGGGGCAGAGTCACACTGTCTCTCTCTGATCTGAACAAAGGAATTTTAGCTTAACAGTCAGGCCGATGATACAACATAAAGAGAAAAGTGTTTATTTGGTCATGTATTCAACAGTATCACTCATTCTTTTGCATGGTGGGAAGACATAAGAAAGCTACCAATCAGTCCTTTCAAACCTCTTTATTCATAAACATCTCATTTTCATATATATTTTCCCATCTTTTTCTAACCTCTCCACTTGTTCAATCAGAAATACAGAGCGCTTTTTCTTTTTGAATGGTGTGTTTCTTTACTTAGCTATGCAAGTGGTGTGCCTTCTTGCATAGGGAAAATTAATATATTAATACTTCAAGCTTTCTACATGATATTTCAAAAGGGAGAGGTGGAAGTATTTAATCAGAAATGTAAAACAATTTCTCCAGTAAAGATTTCTCACTTCTCAAATTAGTAGAAGAGAAAAAAATATTTTTTGCACACATACCCTTGTTTTCTTGAGTATTTTGTTCCTCAGACAGTCTGATTCCCTACATTCTATGAATTAGCTGTATTTTTCCACCTTAAGGAGCTCATCAGATGTCAGTTTTATTGACATCTGGTCCTTTATTTTCTATAAAAAAGAATTAATAAATGTTCTTTTAAGTTATTCTCTTAATGATCTCTCTGATAATTAAGTTAATCCGTTTTTCAGAAGAATTTTTGTTTTTAAATACAGGTCTAACACTTGCTATTTACTTAAGAGGTTAAAACTAGTCTAACTGGCTGTTGAGACTAACATTTTCAGTAACATTGCTGCTTTTTAGTAATTACAAGTATAAATTTGGCCAAAATCCAGTTAGATTAGAAATTAAAAACTTATTTCTAATAAAAGTTTAAAGCGTTATAATGTTCTAATCTTAAAACATTCATAAATTGGTTTACTCTAATCTTAAATCATTTATAAATTTAATATCCTTAGTAAATAGAGCATCTTCGATTTTTATGACTGAAAAAAACAGATTTTTATAAATCTCTTTCCTTTCCACCAAACATGCTTTGTGAAAAAAGAAGTATAAAAATAATTCAATTTACCTCATAAAAAGGATTAGATTTGGGTATCCTCAGATTTGATGTTTGTCAGTAACTCTACTGCATGCAAAAATTTTAATAGTTATTCCAAGTTTATTGACGATAGCTTTAGTTAGGTGCCAAGTCTTCGTCAAAGGAATAACAGGTAATTATAAATAGATAAACCTAGAAATCTGCTGGATCATCGAAAAAGTAAGAGAGTTCCAGAAAAACATCTATTTCTGCTTTACTGACTATGCCAAAGCCTTTGACTGTGTGGATCACAATAAATTGTGGAAAATTCTGAAAGAGATGGGAATACCAGACCACCTGACCTGCCTCTTGAGAAACCTATATGCAGGTCAGGAAGCAACAGTTAGAACCAGACATGGAACAACAGACTGGTTCCAAATAGGAAAAGGAGTATGTCGAGGCTGTATATTGTCACCCTGCTTATTTAACTTCTATGCAGAGTACATCATGAGAAACGCTGAGCTGGAAGAAGCACAAGCTGGAATCAAGATTGCCGGGAGAAGTATCAGTAACCTCAAATATGCAGATGACACCACCCTAATGGCAGAAAGTGAAGAGGAACTAAAAAGCCTCTTGATGAAACTGAAAGAGGCGAGTGAAAAAGTTGGCTTAAAATGCAACATTCAGAAAACTAAGATCATGGCATCTGGTGCCATCATTTCATGGCAAATAGATGGGGAAACAGTGGAAACAGTGTCCGACTTCATTTTTCTGGGCTCCAAAATCACTGCAGATGGTGATTGAAGCCATGAAATTAAAAGACACTACTCCTTGGAAGGAAAGTTATGACCAACCTAGATAGTATATTGAAAAGCAGAGATATTACTTTGCCAACAAAGGTGTGTCTAGTCAAGGCTATGGTTTTTCCAGTGGTCATGTATGGATGCGAGAGTTGGACTGTGAAGAAAGTTGAGCACCGAAGAATTGATGCTTTTGAACTGTGGTGTTGGAGAAGACTCTTGAGAGTCCCTTGGACTGCAAGGAGATCCAACCAGTCCATTCTGAAGGATATCAGTCCTGGGTGTTCTTTGGAAGGAATGATGTTAACGCTGAAACTTCAATACTTTGGCCACCTCATGCGTAGAGTTGACTCATTGGAAAAGACTCTGATGCTGGGAGGGATTGTGGGGCAGGAGGAGAAGGGGACAACAGAGGATGAGATGGCTGGATGGCATCACCAACTCGATGGACATGAGTTTGAGTGCACTCTGGGAGTTGGTGATGGACAGGGAGGCCTGATGTGCTAATTCATGGGGTCACAAAGAGTTGGACACGACTGAAGGACTGAACTGAACCAAACTGAAATGAAGCCTAGAAATAAGCAACTAGGTTTAAATTTATATGCATGCTAAGCCAAGCATCTATGATCAGAAGATAATTAAGTGAAATGAAGTGAAGTAAAAGGCACTCAGTCGTGTCCAACTTTGTGTGACCCCATAGATTATACAGTCCATGGAATTCTCCAGGCCAGAATACTGGGTAGCCAGTCCCTTCTCCAGGGGATCTTCCCAACCCATAGCTCGAACCCAGGTCTCCTGGTTGGCAGGCAGATTCTTTATCACTGAGCCACCTTAGAATTAAGAGACCTCTAAAATATATGCCATTTTGATTGACCTCAGCTTCTGAAAATCTTTTGAGAAATGACAAAACCATTTCTAGGTTGAACTAAATTAGACTGACCGAATATTTTGACCACATGTATATAGCATGGTTATTCTGAAATGTCTGGAATTTGTTATTATGTGTTACATTTAATTCTCAAATATTAATAAAAGACATTTGTGAAACACTCTTCAGTCCAGTTCAGTTCAGTTCAGTCACTCAGTCATGTCCGACTCTTGGCAACCCCATGAATCGCAGCACGTCAGGCCTCCCTGTCCATCACCAACTCCTGGAGTTCACTCAAACTCATGTCCATTGAGTCGGTGATGCCATCCAGCCATCTCATCCTCTGTCGTCCCCTTCTCCTCCTGCCCCCAATCCCTCCCAGCATCAGAGTCTTTTCCAATGAGTCAACTCTACGCATGAGGTGGTGAAAGTATTGGAATTTCAGGTTTAGCATCATTCCTTCCAAAGAACACCCAGGACTGATATCCTTTAGAATGGACTGGTTGGATCTCCTTGCAGTCCAAAGGACTCTCAAGAGTCTTCTCCAACACCACAGTTCAAAAGCATCAATTTTTCGGTGCTCAGCTTTCTTCACAGTCCAACTCTCACATCCATACATGACCACTGGAAAAACCATAGCCTTGACTAGATGCACCTTTGTTGGTAAAGTAACGTCTCTGCTTTTGAATACGCTGTCTAGTTTGGTCATAACTTTCCTTCCAGGAGTGTCTTTTAATTTCATGGCTTCACTCACCATCTGTAGTGATTTTCAAGCCCAGAAAAATAAAGTCTGACGCTGTTTCCACTGTTTCCCCATCTATTTGCCATGAAGTGATGGGACCAGATGCCATGATCTTAGTTTTCTGAATGTTGAGCTTTAAGCCAACTTTTTCACTCTCCTCTTTCACTTTCATCAAGAGGCTTTTGAGTTCCTCTTCACTTTCAGCCATAAGGGTTGTGTCATCTGCATATCTGAGGTTATTGATATTTCTCCCGAAAATCTTGACTCCAGCTTGTGCTTCTTCCAGCCCAGTGTTTCTCATGACTCTTAACTGTCCATTTTTTTTTAATGCTTAATTTTTTTCATGCTTTTTTGAACTAAGGAATAAAGACAAAATAATTGATGTATATTTATGCATGCCAAGTGCTATGATGAGAAAGCAGATAGAAACTCCTCTCTGTACCCCTAGATAACCATGGACTGCAAAATTAGACTTTACAATGTTATTAAAATTTTTCTTCTCTAAACAAGATAAATATTGAGTCAAAATGAATAAGACCTGTTTCTAAAGCAGTTGTCTTAAAAATAAATAAGCCAATGAAAAGTCAGTCTCAATATCTCATGTAACCTTGTAGGGTATACAGACCAATGAGGTTCAGGCTATGCTACCTAGCACATGGCTAGGACTGAGGAATGCTGTGAGAAAAGTCAGTTCTGAACATAGGATGAAAGGGCTTCCGTAACACATGGTTTGTTCTCACAAAACTGTGTCACTCCCCACTTCTAAAACAGCAACTGGATATAGAGGCCAATTTGAAAGATGCCAATGCAGTTCTAAAAAGAAGTACTTGTATCTTATCTATTGTCATCCCTATCTATCTAAAAGAAACCTGCTCAAGAGTGTTTCACTGTGGTTCCAAAGTAGACAATAAGGGCAGGTGGGGGACTGACTTTACTTCTTATTTGACCACCCTAGACAAACCATTTTGCTTGTTTCCTTCCATTTATCATTTATATGCAGGCACTCTGCCAAGAACTAAAACACGATCTTTTATTTAATGTCTCACAAAAGCTTATCTATTTGATACTAATACCGTAATCCCCACTTAAAGAGGAGGAAAATCAGACTAGAAACCATATGTAACTTGCCAAATGTAACCTGATATTAAATTTTGGGGGTGGGGGAATTTAATTCCCAGACTGATTTGAAATCATGCTCTTAACCAGGGTCATTTAGTCATCATAATTAACCCTAAAAGGAGGTCAAATTTATCCTAGATTTGAAGATGAGGAAACTGCGAGTATGAGAATAGTGCCTTGGCTGAACCAGGAGAATTTAGAAATTATAGAGAAGAGAAGTTCCTTCCTCCCTTCCCTTCTGCCATTGTTTTCTTGATCACTCATCTTTTGTGACATTGAACTAACTTACTGAAAGTCACTGTTTCCTTCATACCCAGTGACTCTTTAGAAATATGCTGCTTTTAAGGGAAAATTAAAATATACTTTTAAAAATCTATTTGCTTTATGTTACTGTTCATGTTATTTTATTTAAAATTTGCTTGAGTTTATTCCCCTAATTCTGGCCTATCTGTTTATATTTCATATTTCTTGGGAGATGGTGGGTCACATCTACTTTACTCTTTCTGCTGTCTTATGAGTACAGGTCCTTGGATGCTGGATGTTCCTTATAGACCTCAGAGAGCATTTGTGCACAATCACTTCATCTACTTACACAGGTCCCCATCTTTGTGTCTTCTTGATCTTTTTTATTTGCTTATTGGTGTGTTTGGTTTTGTAACCATCAGAATTTTTAGTTACAAGGAACTACTTATTGGATTTAATCAGAAAAAGAAGACTAATGGAAAGAATATTGGGTAGTTTTCACGACCTCCAGGAAAGCAGGATATCTCTGGGAAGGTTCAGACAAATTGAGAGGTGAGTCAATTAGACCTATAGCAGAAGACCCTGTCCCTCAGCTCAGAACATGGGTACCACACAGGCCGCTGGCCCCACGGGCAGGGCCACTCCTGAACCTGGAGGCGGGTGCAGTTGGTGCTCCTGCAAATGAGTAAGTACACATTAAGTCCAAAAAGTGCAGGGCTGGAGGGAGCATAACCAAATCCAGAATGATGTTCTATTTTTCTGGGGAATACACAGTAATGAATGAAATCCATAGAACTGTTAAGTAGTTAATAGAAAAGAAAAAGGAGTCCAAAATGGCAGTGGACATTCCCTTGACAAAGAAGGGAAAAGCCCACGAAAATAGAATAAGGGAAGGTCTGAGGACTGGAGTGAGGACCTCAGGTAAAACAAACAGCCCTCCTGGCTAGCCCAATTTACACAGGGCAGCCTCAGTGAGGAGGGGACTAATGTATAAAAGGAGGAAGCCTAGAAGGATTGAGGCTCTCTCTTCTCTTCATCTTTTGGGCCTGCCTGCCCTCACTCCTCGAGGGTGTACTATATTTTGTTTTTCCTAATAAAACTGAGCTGTAACACTGATGCACCTGTCACTTCAAATTTTTGCTGTGGCGAAACAGAACAGGAAATTACATACTCCCCGGACAGAACCTATCATCTTATTCACTGGATCGGGGGTCAGCAAACTTTTTCTGTAAAAGTCACATAGTATTTTAGGCTCTGCAGGCCATAGAGTCTCTGTCACAATTACCCAACTGCTTTTATAATACAAAAATAGTCATAGACAATACATAAATAGATGAGTGAGGCTGGACTGATAAAACTTCATATGTGAACTCTGAAATGTGAAATTCACATAATTTTTGCATGTCACTAAGTAGTCCTTTTTTTTTTTTTTTCAGCCATACAAAAACAGGGCTAGATCTGATGTACAGGCTGCAGACTCTCAACACCTGCATTAGAAAATTACAATCCCTTTCATTAGTGGGGATCTTTAAATACACTACCTGAATTACAAATGCACTCACACTTCAGGCTGAGGTTAGCTTTATTTTCAAATACCTATGCAAGGTTGTTGCTGAGACCTGAAAGATGCCAGAATTCTTGGCCTCTGGAGAAGAGGAATTCAATCTGGGTCCAGTGACAAGGCTTGGTCACTCGGATCTTTTGTGTAATAAAATTTTATTAAAGTATAAAAGAGATAGAGAAAGCTTCTGACATAGACATCAGAAGGGAGCAGAAAGAGTGCCTCCCTGCTAGTCTTTAGTGGAATGTTATATAGCTACCAGCAGGCTGCTAATTAGAGGAAGGGAATGTCTCAAAACTCAGAGATAGCACCAGACTCCACATCCACAACATGCATTTTGAGATAACACTGACACAAGGCGAGTCACCCTGGGCCATAAAATGATTGACATGGATCTTGAAAAAAGGCAGTTTTCCAAGTAAATATATAGTTTCATTAATATGCTGCTGCTGCTGCTAATTCGCTTCAGTCGTGTCCGACTCTGTGCGACCCCATAGACGGCAGCCCACCAGTCTCCGCCATCCCTGGGATTCTCCAGGCAAGAACACTGGAGTGGGTTGCCATTTCCTTCTCCATAGATTAGGAGAAAAATTTATGAGTAAGACAAACTGGTTTGTTGAGCCTTATTGGTTCCGAGTCTTAAGCAGAATCGACTTGAAGAAAGACAGAATTTAGGGTAAATACATAATTCATTAACATAGCTTAAGAAAAATATTTCCAAAAGAAAAACACATTGCTTAGCTCAAGGTTTGAGAAAAGTTAAGTTCAGCTGGAACCAGGTGTCATCGTGGCAACACAGAAGATTAAGAGAAACACCCTTTTAAATCTGCACAGAAGGGAGAAAATCTGACACTTGTAGTTTGTTTCCTCTTGCTGCTTAAGAGAAAGATAAAAACCATCTGACACTTGGAGCCTATTTCCTCCATTTGGAGACCCTGAGGCTTCCTGCCTGTTACCCTCTCACCTAGAATTTTGCTTTTGTTTAAACAACAAGTGTTCAATTCATTAAAGTTACCAACTTTAAAAAGGGGTTTTTTAGGCTATTAAATTCAGCAAGATAGATTTTCTTCTCTTTACAAGAAGAGTATATTTTAAAAATCACTTTTTAGGGTGTTTGGATTCATTTTACAGTATAAAAGAAATATCTTCAAGTGTTAAAAAGCACACCACATTCAAATGAGTTTGCCTATACAGGAAGAACACAAGCATCATCCTAGTTAATTGAAGTTATTCACAATCAGGTATCAGCTGAGTGTGAGACCTAGAAATACAGACATGCATATTAAGTATTCTCAGTGAGCCATTTTTAAAATAATTATAGTATCTTCAGCTGTAACAGTCAAAGTGAGATTATCCAATCACAGATGCATATAACACCTACCTAGGTTTACCACAGAAAAGAAATTTTATCTATCCATAAAATGTATGTTGGTATTATCCATTTATCTTTAATAACCCTTTAGAAATGATGGAAAAGGTCAATTTTCAACCCAATCCCAAAGAAAGTCAATGCCAAAGAATACTCAAACTACCACACAATTGCACTAATCTCATATACTAACAAAGTAATGCTCAAAATTCTCTAAGCCAGGCTTCAACATTACATGAACTTCCAGATGTTCAAGCTGGATTTAGAAAAAGCAGAGGAACCAGAGATCAAATTGCCAACATCTCTTGGATCTTCAAAAAAGCAAGAGAGTTCCAGAAAAACATCTATTTCTGCTTTATTGACTATGCCAAAGCCTTTGACTGTGTGTATCATAACAGATTGTGGGAAATTCGGAAAGAGATGGGAATATCAAACCACCTGACCTGCCTCCTGAGAAATCTGTATGCAGGTCAAGAAGCTACAGTTAGAACTGGACATGGAACACAGACTGGTTCCAAATAGGGAAAGGTGTACAGCAAGGCTGTATACTGTTAACCTGCTTATTTAACTTAAATGCAGAGTACAACATGAGAAATGCTGGACTGGATGAAGCACAAGCTGGAATCAAGATTGCCCGGAGAAATATCAATAACTTCAGATATGCACCCTTATGGCAGAAACCAAAGAAGAACTAAGGAGCCTCTTGATGAAAGTGAAAGAGGAGAGTGAAAAAGTTGGCTTAAAGCTCAACATTCAGAAAACTAAAATCATGGCATCTGGTCCCATCATTTCATGGGAAATAGATGGGGAAACAGTGACAGACTTTATTTTTGCAGGGGCTCCAAAATCACTGCAGATGGTGATTGCAGCCATGAAATGAAAAGACCCTTGCTCCTTGGAAGAAAAGCTATGACTAACCTAGACAGCATGTTAAAAAACAGAGTCATTACTTTTCCAACAAAGGTCTGTCTAGTCAAAGCTATGATTTTTCCAGTAGTTATGTATGGATGTGAGAGTTGGACTATAAAGAAAGCTGAGCGCTGAAGAACTGATGCTTTTGAACTGTGGTGTTGGAGAAGACTCTTGAGAGTCACTTGGACTGCAAGGAGATACAACCAGTGCATTCTAAAGGAAATCAGTCCTCAATATTAGAAGGACTGATGCTGAAGTTGAAACTACAATATTTGGCCACCTAATGTGCAGGCTTGACTCATTGGAAGAAATCCTGATGCTGGGAAAGACTGAGGGCAGGAAGAGAAGGGGACGACAGAGGATGAGATGGTTGGATGGCATCACCGACTGAATGGACATGAGTTTGAGTAAGCTCTGGGAGGTGGTGATGTACAGGGAAACCTGGCATGCCGCAATCCATGGTGTCACAAAGATTTAGACCTGACTGAGTGACCAAACTGAATTGAGGGATGATGGGATCCTAAGGTTTGAATGTCACGAAATGTTACATGTTTCATATATCTACTATCAATAAGAATAACCATTATGATATTCTAATTGAATTTTGGATAGCTCACATTGGTTCCTCTGTATGCATATGTGCTCAGTTGCTCAGTCCTGTCCAACTCTTTGAAACCCCGTGGACTGTAGCCTGCCAGGCTCCTCTGTCCATGGAATTCTCCAGGCAAGAATACTGGAGTGGGTTACTATTTCCTCCTCCAGGGGATCCTCCCTACCCAGGGATTGAACCCGTGTCTTTCACATATCTTGTATTGCAGATGGATTCTTTACCTGCTGAGCCAACAGGGAGGGCTCTGTTCATCTGATTTTTGATTAAAATTCTGATGTCATTCTATTAAAGCTAGCTGAGATGAACAGGGAGATGTAATGCTGAGTTCTGCTTTCAGTGTAGCTTTTCCTCTCCATTCTTCTTTATGGCCACCTATGGCTGTTGCTAACATATCCCACAGAGTGTGACTCAGACTCAGTTTCTCCCCAACCTCAACTGAGCAGTCAAGGAAATATTCCATGAAACAACAGCTGTGCACTGAGGGAAAGCCAGCAGTGTGGCAGAACAGACATTTGGAAGAGCCTACTTATGCCAACTACTTACACAGGCTGAAGCCCTACAGTAGGGATGCTGGTTACAATTATGTTTATGACTAGATGGATATGACAACATAATGAGCCACAAATTTATCTGCTGTCAAATAGTTAACTCTTTAGTATATGTGAGATAGCAGAAGTAAAGCAAGGCACATTTCTGAGAAACAGAATGGTTATTAAACCCAAGAAAGTTTGGCATCATTTCAAAACAATTGTGCCTTTCTCTGTGATTTTCCTATTGTTTTGTTACAGATTTTATACAGTATCACAATCAGCCACAAAACTTCTGACTACCGTGGATCATAAAGGATGAGTTGGGACAGATTATAGTGCAGTCTAGACTCATTAAAATATCCTTATCAATCAAAGCTAGCAGCATTTTAGGACACTAGGTAAATAGTATGAGTAACCCACTCAAACTTAGTATGTGTTGAACACAAAATCAATGATTTCAATGTAATGTTTCTGTTGCTTAGATTCAGAACCAGTGACTCACTTTAGTAATGATATCCTTAGGTGTTCCATTATAACAAATAGCAGAAATTTTACTGAAATATGTATTACCATTAGTTTCTGCTGCTTTCTGCTCGCCAGTGCTCATGATTAGTGTATTATTAAACTAGTGAATCAGCATGATACCATGTTATGTAAGAGTGAGATTGTCATTATAACTGGAGACTAAAGTGTGGAACAGAAACTGTTGTGGTCTACTGGTGAAAATTCATGATGGTGAATGTGCATCACTATCCCTATTGGGTACAAATTACTTTTAAGTTTCAAGTCTTCCTAGAAGAGAAAAACAAACAAACAAAACCCAACGAGGTCACTGGTTTCATTTTAGGTATCTAAGTCCACATTGATCTATCCCTGAAAGAATATCACATTTGGTGCTCAGTCTGCAATTAAAGTCACCACTATATTAGACTTAAAACATCCCATCATCATTTTCCATGTCTCATTTATTTTCTTTAATGAGCAAACTGGAGAATTAAATGTCAACGTGATACCAAAAATCACATCTGAACCCTTCAAGCCTTGGATAACTACACTAAGCTCACCATCCTCTCTTCAATGTGACATTATTTTTTCTTTTATCATTTAAAAAAAGGGAAATCCAAGGACTTCTAGAATCTTCCAGCCTTTATTTTATTCACCTTCATTTTTACTTTATTCAACTAGGCAATCAATGGGATGATACTGATATTGCTTTCTGAGAAGATACTTGTGTATATCAGTCAGTTCAGTTCAGTCACTCAGTCGTGTCCAACTATTTGTGACCCCATGGACTGCAGCACGCCAGGCCTCCCTGTCTATCACCAACTCCTGGAGTTTACTCAAACTCATGTCGAGTCAGTGATGCCATCCAACAATATCATCCTCTTTCATCCCATTCTTCCACCTTCAATCTTTCCCAGCATCAGGGTCTTTTCAAATCAGTCAGTTCTTTGTATAAGGTGGCCAAAGTATTATAGATTCAGCTATAGCATCAGTCCTTCCAATGAATATTCAGGACTGATTTCCTTTAGGATGGACTGGTTGGATCTCCTTGCAGTCCAAGGGACTCTCAAGAGTCTTCTCCAAACCAAATTCAAAAGCATCAATTCTTCAGTGCTCAGCTTTCTTTATAGTCCAACTCTCACATTCATACATGACTACTGGAAAAACCATAGTTTTGACTAGACAGACCTTTGTTGGCAAAGTAATGACTCTGCTTTTTAACATGCTGTCTATGTTAGTCATAGCTTTTCTTCCAAGGGGCAAGCATCTTATAATTTCATGGCTACAGACACCATCTGCAGTGATTTTGGAGCCCCCAAAAATAAGATCTGCCACTGTTTCCACTGTTTCTCCATCTATTTGCCATGAAGTGATGGGACCAGATGCCATGATCTTAGTTTTCTGAATGTTGAGCTTTAAGCCAAATTTTTCACTCTCCTCTTTCACTTTCATCAAGAGGTTTTTTAGTTCTTCTTCGCTTTCTGCCATAAGGGTGGTGTCATCTGCATATCTGAGGTGATTGATATTTCTCTGGACAATCTTGATTCCAGCTTGTGCTTCTTCCAGTCCAGCGTTTCTCATGATGTACTCTGCATAGAAGTTAAATAAGCAGGGTGACAATATACAGCCTTGACGTACTCCTTTTCCTATTTGGAACCAGTCTGTTGTTCCATGCCAGTTCTAACTGTTGCTTCCTGACACGCATATAGGTTTCTCAAGAGGCAGGTCAGGTGGTCTGGTATTCCCATCTCTTTCAGAATTTTCCACAGTTTATTGTGATCCACACAAAGGCTTTGGCATAGTCAATAAAGCAGAAATAGATGTTTTTCTGGAATTCTCTTGCTTTTTCAACGATCCAGCAGATGTTGGTAATTTGATCTCTGGTTTCTCTGCCTTATCTAAAACCAGCTTGAACATCTGGAAGTTCACAGTTCACATATTGTTGAAACCTGGCTTGGAGAATTTTGAGCATTACTTTGCTAGCATGTGAGATGACTGCAATTGTGTGGTAGTCTGAGCATTCTTTGGCATTGCCTTTCTTTGGGATTGGAATGAAAACTGACCTTTTTCAGTATAATTTTATTTATATTGTATCAGATCATATCTAACAGCCAGATATTCAGAAACTGAGAGAATGGTCATAAAAGTCTTTGGAGAAAATGATTCAGTGTACATATCTGTAATACTATATAGCTAGGACCTGCCTCAAGAATACCTGGTCACTCTTTCAAGGCCTGTGAGTCTGTAAAGAGACTCAGGTTTTAGAATTAGTTACCAGTCATGAATTTCAAGCATTATGAAAAAAGACATGCCTTTTCCTACAAATTGGGAATCAAGTGGGACCTTAACATTTAGTGCAATCCTAGGAATTCAGGGCGGAGAAGGCAATGGCACCCCACTCCAGTAGTCTTGCCTGGAAAATCCCATGGATGGAGGAGCCTGGTGGGCCGCAGTCCATGGGGTCGCTAAGAGTCAGACAAGACTCAGCGACTTCACTTTCACTTTTCACTTTCCTGCATTGGAGAAGGCAATAGCAACCCACTCCAGTGTTTTTGCCTGGAGAATCCCAGGGACAGGGGAGCCTGGTGGGCTGCCATCTATGGGGTCACACAGAGTTGGACACGACTGAAGCGACTTAGCAGCAGTAGTAGCAGGAATTCAGGGAACAAGATAAATTATCCCATCAGGTTGGGCCCATCTGATAATCATACATGTCCTACTAAGTATTATGTGAATTAATAGATGAACGCTGATAAAGTAATTTTGCAGATGTAGAGGTGAGCATTTTTTTTCCCATGTAGAAAATTGGTACAGACATTTATAAAAGTAAAGCAGTATTAAAATATTAAAGAATAAAACAGGAAACATTATAGCTGAATAAAATATTAGAACATGGTAAATAGTTATACAAATCATTAAACATGGGTAAATTACACATATATTTGGTGATAGTCCTTGTAATGAGTGGAATAGGAGCTGTTTAATGATATGACCAGAATGGATTTGCCAATTCTTTGCATCAGTAGCTCTGAATTCTAAATCACGGAAGATTGTTTCTGACTAGCCAAGGTCAAGTTAAAGCTCTTGTTCATGTTGCAAACAGTCCATGTGTATGGATGTGTGGAAAGGGGAAGACTGAAGGGACCTGAAAATCAAAGCATCTTTCCTTTAGTTATAACGGGTGATGACCTCTCTTTTCCTATAGTAAACCTCTAGAATTTAAGTTTAATGAAGGCAGTAACCTTGCCTACCTTATTCCCATTGCATACCCACTCCAACAAATCCATATATTTGTTAAATGAATTGATTTGTATATGAGCAAATAATAGCAATTGCCTAAATATATTGAAGGTTTTCAGATGTTTGATAACCAGAAAAATGACAACTGCTACATGGTGTTTTCAATATTGTTTTCTCTACGTTAAACAGTCTTCTTGATTCTACTGCATTTATCTATGTGCCATGTGCTCAGTCATGTCAGATTATTTGTGTCCCATGGACTGTAGCCTGCTAGGCTCCTCTGTCCGTGGAATTTTCCAGGCAAGAATATTAGAATGGGTTGCTATTTCCTCCTCCAGGGGATCTTCCTGAGCCAGGCAGGGATTAAACCCACGCCTCCTGTATTGCAGGCAGATTCTTTATCTGCTGATCTATCTACAGTAGTAGTAGTGTTAGTCACTCAGTTGTGTCTGACTCTTTGCGACCCTATGGACTGTGGCCCGCCAGGCTCCTCTGTCCATGGGATTCTCCAGGCAAGAATACTGGAGTGGATTGTTATTCCCTTCTCCAAGGAGCCATCTATACACTCACCCCCAAAATCAGTCTCTTTCTCACTCTGATCTAGTCTGGCAGACAAAAAAATAAATAAATAATAAAAGTGGGCTGGATATTTGGGCATCACAAACTCATAAAGACTCCTTGCTCTAGAGATTAAGTAGGCAATAAGCATCTGTTCATATGATTTTTTTAAAATAGAAATATATATGATATTTTATAAATATGGTCACTCCTATCCTTCAATGACTAAGTATGAATAAAATAATAACATCTGAATATATATATCTCAGTGTTTGTATCTGGTATTTTTATTTTTTATTGATCATATATAATTTAATCAAGTATTAATTTAATATCTATTGTGTGAATGTCTCATATTTTTATTATGTTTAAACAGTCCAATCTTTGAATATATATTTTTGTTTTCTTATGTATTCTGTTTTCTAATAAAAGGGGAATATGCAAACTATTTTAATAATTTAAAATAGGGAAGAAATATTTAAAATATTATAGACAATTTTAAATAAATAATGTCAGAATCCAGTTGAGAATGTCAAGATACTATGCATTAAATATTCAGTGACTGAATTGTATATTACACAATTTTTAGTATTATCATTATTAAGCTACCCAATTCAACTTTCCAAAAACATCCGTCCACTTTGCCTAGCTGATAGGGGCTGCCCCCTCCACCTACAAAAGTTAGGGAGAGTAAAGAACAGAAAACATACTTTAGACCATCCTGTTACTACTGAACCATTTAGAAAGAGGATGGCTAGCACAACCAAGCTTGAAAACAATTAGCTTTCCCAAGAAAACTGTAATAATATTATATGTTAAGAGTTAATGTGAAGGCGTGGGTCACTCCATTAAGATAAGAAAAGTCACCCAGCACATTTGGATCAAATAAGTAAGTACGGAACTCTCTATCACAAAATGTGTCCAAATACAAGCAGAAAAATCTCCTTGACAGAGCAGTACAGGACTCTAGTATAGATGGACTAGATAGTTTCTAAAGTGCCTCTTAGCTCTGAAAGGCTGAGTTGGGTTAAGTATAAACACCTCTGTGAATCAAGACCATCTCAGCCTCCACTGCGTGTCCGTGATTTCTTTGTTCTCAGGCTATTACGCACTGACATTGCAGATTCAATGTAATTCAGTGGCTCTTCACACAAAAGAACGGCTTAAATTTTGTCACTGTGGTTTAGAGTTTCTAACACTCTTTAACACACGTTTATATATGAGGTTTTATTTCATTTTTGCCACAACTCTGCATAGTAGAGAACAGAGCTGTTTTAATTTCTGTATAATAAATTTGAAAAGTAAGTCCTTGCTAGAAGGCGAGTGGCTTAGCCCAATTTCCGTAATTAACAATTCATAGAATTGGGGCCAGACCATAGTTCTTTCCCCTATATTTTCTGCCTTTGAGATTTGTGCCTGATACAATCTTCCCACCTTATCCTACCTTTATTTTTTCCAGGAATGGTAGAGGAATGTCTTTAAAAACTATGTTTCTCTTGAAATGTCCAGCACCTATTAAGTGTCACTTTGTTATCTGTAATTTTATGCTTGCTCTAAACCAAGAAAATGCAAACATTAACCAGGTAATGAACTGTTTTATCTCTGATGCCAAATAGCCTATGTTCTATTTGCCTCCTTTTAAATTTGCTGCTTCAGTGCGTTGTGGAGAGACCTGGCCTTAATCTGTAAGAGCAGGCTGCCAGCAGTTAGTTGGAAAACCATTTGCCTTAGCCTTTGCATGGCTAGTGCTTTATATCTGAAGTGGTATTGACATAGCACTTACAGCATTTGATAACTCAACTGCACTGACAGGAGAAGTTAACTGAGGGGGGAAAGGACAGCTGGGAATGTTGCAGTGAGCTGCTATCTAATCAGGTGTTGCTACAGAATGAGCTAGAAGCTTTGCAGGAAGGAAGCCACCATGATGAATCAGCTTGCACAGGATCAGAGAACATCTGCTGCTCTGTTGCCTTTATATCCTTTTATATGTTGCCAATACTCTCCTACATTCTCTGTGATATGTTTTGGGGAGTCAAAAAAACATAAGGGCTTTAGACAGAAGCAAAGCAAATTCTACATTATTGAACTTCCTTTTCTCTCAGAGGAGAGAATCTGTTTACTTTATTATTCTGAGAAAGTACAATAAGCACACATGAACACAACCCGAGTTCCCACGGCACACTGAAGCCTCTAAGCCTCTTAGCTCAAGTCTTTGACTACGCCTATAGGCAAGCTCTACACTGTGGCACGCTGCCATTTTAACCTCAGTTCAGCTCAGTCCTGTCCGACTCTTTGCAACCCCATGAGGGGAAAAGAGTCTCCTTTTTGTATGCAAATGAAGCCACCATTAAGCACTCAAAATGGTAATTTAGCAGATGCCTGGCAACCACAGGTTGTAATAAAGGTAAGCATATGGGCAGGGCCTCCAGGGATGCCAAGCTTCAGAGGCTGTGGGGAGCCTGGAAAGCTGAACAAACCCTGTGCACACTGGAGGGGCCCTGAGTAGTCCCACACTGCGTACTGAGTCATGTTTCTCTGAGGCTGTCGTGTCTCCTGTGGTCTAATATTTTGCCAACACCAGACCTTATGGCATGGACAGCATGCCATGGACAGAGTCTGAGATAAATGGAAAGCATAAACATCAGTAGAGGTAGAATGACGTATGCATCATTTTAGATATTTTAAAACAGTTAGAACCCAGAAAAACCAACTCAGGCCTGAAAATTTAGGAAATGTGTTCATAGAATTAGAAGTCAGAAGTAGAGCAGGTTCTAAAAGGACAGACAGTGGGATCATTTTGCTCTCTGCTCTGCCTACCTCAGCATCAGCTTTATCCCAAGGCTGTACTGTCCCTCCCCACAGCACTTACAATATGATCTCTATGGCAATCAGGGGATCAGATAAACTGAAAAAAGAAATGTAATCCTTACCAAAGAAAAAGCATTACCCATGAGTGCGTGTATGCTCAGTCATGTCCAACTCTTTGTGACCCCATGCACTGCAGCCCAGCAGGCTCTTCTGTCCATGGGATTTTATAGCAAAGAATACTGGCATGGGTAGCCATGTGCTTCTCCAGGGGATCTTCGTGATGCAGGGATGGAAACTGCGTCTCTTGTGTCTCCTGCATTGAGCAGGTAAACTCTTTATCAACTGAGCCCCCTTGGAAGCAGCCATGAACAACTAAATTTTCAATGAATTACCTCAGCAGAACATAAAGGGAAACAATGACAAGCAGCTGTCTGATTTCTAGTGAGAAGCGAACTTTCCAAGGTCATTCATTCTGTGCAAGCCTATGACTTATAGTTTATTGTTTAAAACTGGAAAAAACCCAGTAAAATAGGTATTATTAACCCAGATTATAGAGATGAGAAAGTTAAGGCTCAAATGGAATGGAAAACTGATATATATGGTCATGGGCTTCCTAGATGATTCAGTAATAAAGAATCCACCTGCCAATGCAGGAGACGCAAGAGAATCAGTTTCGATCCCTGGGTCAGGAAGATCAGGTGGAGAAGGAATGGCAACCCACTCCAATATTCATGCCTGGAAAATTCCATGGACAAAGGAGCCTGGCAGACTACAACCCATGGGGTTGCAAAGTCAGACACAACAGAGCAACTAAGCACACACACACACACACACACACACACGTGGTCACAGATATACTATCATCATGACAAACTTCTCCAGACTCATTAGCTGGAAGAGAATCAAACACTACAAAAAAGAGAAAACTACTCTTGTCTTTAACAAAGATTCACTTCATTAGGGAAACCACAGTTTCCTGTACTGGGATATATGAATTAGGAGGAAGAAATAACTTCTTACTAATGTGGCAATGGGAGAAGGCAATGGCACCCCACTCCAGTACTGTTGCCTGGAAAATCCCATGGATGGAGGAGCCTGGTAGGCTGCGGTCCATGGGGTCGCTTAGAGTTGGACAGGACTGAGCAACTTCACTTTCATTTTCCACTTTCATACATTGGAGAAGGAAATGGCAACCCACTCCGGTGTTCTTGCCTGGAGAATCCCATGGACGGAGAAGCCTGGTAGGCTGCAGTCCATGGGGTCGCACAGAGTCAGACATGACTGAATCGACTTAGCAGCAATGTGGCAAAATCAAGGAGGGATAATTTGAGCTGGGAATTAAAGAACAGTGGTAATCAGAAGAGACAGAACTAAGAAGACAGGCATCTAAAAGGACAGATTCAGTTCAGTTCAGTCGCTCAATTGTGTCCAACTCTTTGTGACCTCATGGACTGCAACACACAAGGCTGCCCTGTTTATCACAAACTCCCGGAGCTTACTCAAACTCATGTCCATTGAGTCGGTGATGCCATCCAACCATCTTGTCCTGTGTTATCCCCTTCTCCCTCTGCCTTAAATCTTTCCCATCATCAGGGTCTTTTCAAATGAGTCAGTCCTTCACGTCAGGTGGCCAGACTATTGGAGCTTGAACTTCAGCATTAGTCCTTCCAATGAATATTCAGGACTGATTTCCTTTAGGATGGACTGATTGGATCTCCTTGCAGTCCTAAGGACTCTCATGAGTCTTCTCCAACACCACAGTTCAAAAGCATCAATTCTTCGGGACTCAGCTAACTTTATGGTCCAACTCTCACATCCATACATGACTCCCCCAAAAATCATAGCTTTGATTAGACGAACCTTTGTCCGCAAAGTAATGACTGCTTTTTAACATGCTGTCTAGGTTGGTCAAAGTTTTTTTCCAAGAAGGAAGCTTCTTTTAATTTCATGGCTGCAGTCACCAACTGCAGTGATTTCAGAGACCAAAAAAATAAAGTCTGTCATTGTTTCCATTCCTTCTCCATCTACTTCTGCTTTTGCCATGAAGTGATGGGACCAGATGCCATGGTCTTGGTTTTGAGAATGTTGAGTTTTAGGCCAGCTTTTTCACTCTCCTCTTTCCCTTTCATCAAGAGGCTCTTTAGTTCTTCTTGACTTTCTGCCATAAGGATGGTGTCATCTGTATATCTGAGGTTATTGATATTTCTCCCGGCAACCTTGATTCCAGTTTGTGCTTCACCCAGCCCAGCATTTCTCATGATGTACTCTGCATAGAAGTTAAATAAGCACAGTGGCAATATACAGCCTTGATGTACTCCTTTTCCCAATTTGGGACCAGTCCGTTGTTCCATGTCTGGTTCTAACTGTTACTTCTTGCCCTGAATACAGGTTTCTCAGGGGGCAGGTAAGGTGGTCTGGTATTGCCATCTCTTGAAGAATTTTCAACAGCTGTTGTGATCTACATAGGCAAAGTCTTTGGTGTAGCCAATAAAGCAGAAGTAGATGTTTTTCTGGAACTCTCTTGCTTTTTCAATGATCCAACAGATGTTGGCAATTTGATCTCTGGTTCCTCCGCCTTTTTAAAATCCAGCTTGAATATCTGGAAGTTCGCAGTTCACGCATAGTTGAAACCTTATTTGGAGAATTTAAAGCATTATTTTGCTAGCATGTGAGATGAATGTAATTGTATAGTAGTTTGAACATTCTTTGCAATTGCCATTCCTTGGGATTGGAATGAAAACTGACCTTTTCCGGTCCTGTGGCCACTGCTGAGTTTTCCAAATTTGCTGGCATTTTGAGTGCAGCACTTTCACAAAATCATCTTTTAGTGAAATAGTTCAACTGGAATTCCATCACCTTCACTACCTTTGTTCGTAGTGATGTTTCCTAAGGCGCATTTGACTTAGCATTCCAGGATGTCTGGCTCTAGATGAGTGACCACATCATTGTGGTTATCTGGGTCAGTAAGATCTTTTTTTATAGTTCTGTGTATTCTTGCCACCTCTTCTTAACTATATTCTGCTTCTGTTAGGTCCATACCATTTCTGTCCTTTATTATGCCCATCTTTGCATGAAATGTTCCTTTGGTATCACTAAGTTTCTTGAAGAGATCTCTAGTCTTTCCCATTCTGTTGTTTTCCTCTATTTCTTTGCATTGATCACTAGGAAGGCTTTCTTATCTCTCCTTGCTATTCTTTGGAACTCTGCATTCAGATCGGTATATATTTCCTTTTTTTCTTTGCCTTTAGCTTCTCTTCTTTTCTCAGCTATTTGTAAGGCCTCCTCAGACAATCATTTTGCCACTTTCCATTTCTTTCTCTTGGGGATTAGCTTGATCACAATAAGCAAGAGGGGAACACAGAGGTCAGGTTTGGTAACTGGAAAGTAATCTAGTCTCTTAAAATGTAGAAAAATTGCAATGTGCCAGATATTTCTTATTGCTTCACATTCTCTACACTCATCTCTTATTTGGCAATGACTTCAGCAAATAGCTCCAATAATTTCTGACCAGCATAGGCCAGATTCTGGTATGTGTAACTCAAGTGTGTCTGCCCTGGCCACCTACTGGGAGTCTCTCTTTCTGCCCTGAGGCTTTCCAGCGCTTGGACCTCAGATGACTGCAGAATCACTTGGTACTCAGCTGCTTACAACTCAGAGGTCTGGAAGAGTTAACAAGGACAGCAATCCTTTTCCAATAAAGCACTAAAGATTTTGGCTAAACACTTATCCCATCCGTTCTTCCAGCTGATGAATTTTAGCTACACACCATAACATTTCTCTGAAGTCCTGTAATCACAAGGTCATGGTCTCCAACTCTAATCTGCTTGCATCCTACCCCAGAATTTACATATCTGTCTCTCCCACTAATCCTGCAAGGTGTCATGGTTTCAAAATTCAGAAAGATTGAATAAATAAAAGCATGACAAATAGTGGTGCCATTTAGAGAAGAGAAATAAGCTAGAGGAATATCAGATATTAAAGAGAAGAGTTTTCTTACAGGCTTTTTAAGTTTGGAAAGTAAGTTACTCACATAAAGGTGCTAATACAATACAGATTTGCATTCATATTGAAATTAAATGGGGAAAAATGACAGTGTAATAGGAAAATGGTAGTTGAAGTGACCTAATCATCAGTGGAAGGCTATATACAGAGAGATTCAAACAGAACTTGAAATAAGAGAAAGAATCATCAAACATTACAGATAAGATCTAGACCTGCATAAAATTATTTTTAAGAGACAAAGGGGGTAATCAACAGGTATACACACACACACACACACACACATAATGATGCAAGTAAAATAAATAGTGATTTTTGGAAAACTATTTGAAAGCAATTTCAAATATTTTTTCTCAGTAAAATAGAATAAAACACATTTGAATATAAAGAATGTTTTAAAAATTGTGATGAAAGAAAAATAAAGCATTGATTTAACTCTAAGATGAAAATCTCTTCCCTTGACCCTTCTCTGCCTTCAGTTTCACCTTCCTCTAATTTCTCTCCATTCATTGGCAAGTTTCTATGAACACAAAGAAAAAATCTACTAACTTTGGCTAGGGCTACTCTTTCACTACTTGATACCCAGTCACCTATACCTCAAACTTTGAAGTCCTTTTAAACCCCAGATTTTTCTTCTCTGATTTTCAACCAAACACAAGGAACTCTGGATATTTATCCAAAGAAAACAAGAATAACTCAAAAAGATACATACAACCCTACGTTCATTACAGCATTATTTATAATAGACAAGATATGGAAACAACTTAACTGTCCATCCATGGATGAATGGATAAAGAAAAATGTGGTATATATGAAAGTGTTAGTTGCTCAGTTATGTCCAACTTTTTGAGACCCCCATGGACTGTAGGTTACCAGGCTCCCCTGTCCATGGGATTTTCCAGGCAAGAATACTAGAGTGGCTTTCCATTCCCTTCTCCAGCGGATCATCCCAACCCATGGATCCAACTTAGGTCTCTTGCATTGCAGAGGGATTCTTTAACAGCTGAGCTATCGGGAAAGCCATGATATATATAATGGGGTATTATTCATCCATAATGGCTCCCAGGTGGTTCAGCAGTAAAGAACTTGTCTGCCAATGCAGGAAATAGCAGAGATGCAGTTTTCATCCCTGAGTCAGGAAGATCCCCTGGAGAAGGAAATGGTAACCCACACCAGTATTCTTGCCTGGAAAATCCCATGGACAGAGAGGCTGGGGGTGCTACAATGTATAGGGTCACAAAAGGTCAGATACAACTGAGAATGCATGCCTCATTCATCCGTAAAAAAGAATGAAATCTTGTCATTTGCAACAACATGGATGAAATGTGTACCTTAAGGGCACTATGCTAAGTGAAACAAGTCAGACAAAGAAAGACATATATTATATGATCTCACATGTGGAATCTAAAAACAAAGAGAAAAACCAAAAATAAAAAAAAATAATAATAATAAGACCAAGCTTATAAATAGAGAGAACACATTGGTAATTGGCAGAGGTGGAGGTTAGGGCTGGTGGGTAGATGAAAAGAGTGAAGGGGGTCAAAAGGTACAAACATCCAATTATAAAAATTAAGTCATAGGGATGTAATGTAAAGCGTGGTGACTATAGTTAAAAATTTTGTTGTTTAGTCACTCATTCATGTCTGACTCTTTAATAAGGTATTTTTTGCATATTTGAAAGTTGCCAAGAGAGTAGATATTAAAAGTCTTCATGATAAAAAAAAATCTCTACTTATGTATGTAGACATACATCCACCTTATGTATGGTGACAGAAGTTAACAAGACTTATCATGGTGATCATTATGCAATATGTGGGAATCATTTTGCAAAAGATTGAATCATTATGCTATCCACATGAAACTGAAACTAATATAATGTCATTCAATAATAAAAATCAAAATAATCACACACACACAAAAAAAACTAGGACCAATATATTCTACAATGATCCTTGGATTTTTTTTTCTGTAAAAGTTAAATAACTTTTACTATTCATAGTCATTTCCTTACTTACTTTCATCCTTATTTACTCTCATCTAGATTATTATTATGCATTCCTAAAGGATCAATTTAATGTAAGTCTTACTAATTCATAAAATGTCAGTAGTAGTTTGATACTTCCTCTGTTGCCTAACAAATTAATAGGTAATCTTCTTCTGAGTTAAAAAGGAAAACTCTGCTGTAAAATAAGCCCAATAACTTCCAGATCTTGTCTTACATTTCTTTCAGATTTTTATTTTACAAAGCTGGCAAACAATATGACCAGCTGTTATTTGGAATTATCCCACAGTTTTCAACAGTTCCTTCTCAGCTCAAGAAATCATCTTTTTCTGGAGTGCTCTTGTCTCACTCTTAACCTTAATTATCTCCTGTAATAAGTATAGCCGTTCCCCAATCCTTTAAAATCCTTTTCAGTTGCTTTCACACTGATACCTTTTTTTAAACTACAGGCATGAACTTCACCTTTAGATTAAAGGGTTTTCCCTTTTTTTAAATGATATAAAGAACACAGACTGAAACCTTGTCACAGTGATTATTAATTCCTTGTTTTGAAAGTATATATCAAAGTGTAAAAATATATTAAATTTAAGAGTAAATACTCCTGTAATATACATTTTGATGGCTACTTCCTTGAAAGAAATGCTAGATCTTTTCCTTATTTTTTCCCTATCAAATTGCCTCATGCACATTTAAGAATTCAATAAACATTTTGTGAATTGGACAATATTTTACTAAAGCAGGATACACATGTGTTCTGAGAACTTTATACTCGATTAAATGACAAGATTTAGTGTTTCTATACTATAATCTTTTTACTTAACATTATTTTAGGCTTCCCTTGTGGCTCAGCTGGTAAAGAATCCACCTGTAATGTGGGAGACCTGGATTTGATCCCTGGGTTGGGAAGATTTCCTGGAGAAGGGAAATGTGACCCACTCCAGTATTCTGGCCTGGAGAATTCCATGGACTGTATAGTCCATGGGGTCACAAAGAGTCAGACATGACTGAGTGACTTTCACTTCACTTCACATTATTTTATACTGTTTTAAATTATATGTGGGACCTCCACATATTTAACTTATATGCAGAGTACATCATGAGAAATGCTGGACTGGATGAAGCACAAACTGGAATCAAGATTACCAGGAGAAATATCAATAACCTCAGATATGCAGATGACACCACATTTATGGCAGAAAGCGAAGAAGAACTAAAGAGCCTCTTGAAGAAAGTGAAAGAGGAGAGTAAAAAAGTTGGCTTAGCACTCAACATTCAGGAAACTAAGATCATGGCATCTGGTCCCATCACTTTCATAGCAAATAGTGGAAACAGTGACATACTTTATTTTGGGGGGGGTCTAAACTCACTGCATTGGGGATGACAGAGGATGAGATGGCTAGATGCCATCACCAACTCGATGGACATGAGTTTGGGTAAACTCAGGGAGTGGGTGATGGACAGGGAGGCCTGGTGTGCTACGATTCATGGGGTCGCAAAGAGTAGGACACAACTGGGAGACAGAACTAAACTGAACTGAACTGAAAATCACTGCAGATGGTGACTGCAGCATGAAACTAAAAGACCCTTGCTCCTTGGAAGAAAAGTTATGACCAACCCAGACAGCATATTAAAAAACAGAGACATTACTTTGCCAACAAAGGTCTGTCTAGTCAAAGCTATGTTTTTTCCAGTAGTCATATACTGATGTGAGAGCTGGACTATAAAGAAAGCTGAGCACCAAAGAATTGATGCTTTTGAACTGCGGTATTGGAGAAGACTCTTGAGAGTCCCTTGGATTGCAAGGAGATCCAACCAGTCTATCCTCAAGGAAATTAGTCCTGAATATTCATTGGAAGGACTCCAATACTTTGGCCACCTGATGCGAAGAGCTGACTCATTGAAAAAGACCTTGATGCTGGGAGGGATTTGGGGGCAGGAGGAGAAGTGGACAACACAGGATGAGACGGTTGGATGGCATCACTGACTCAATGGACATGAGTTTGAGTAAACTCTGGGAGTTGGTAATGGACAAGAAGACCTGGTGTGTTGCAATCCATGGATCGCAAAGAGTCTGACACGACTAAGTGACGGAACTGAACTGAATTGTGGGACCTCCTCAGGCAATGAGAAAGTTGTTTCACTAATTGTACCACAAACTTAAAACTTGTTCAGTCCAATTTGTTGATGAAATTCTTTGCATCTGGACTACATTTGTTGAGTTTCACTATAATAATCATATCATGGGCTAAATTACTTATCTTTTTATTAAAATACAGTTTAATAGGAAAAATGTACAAATAAGTGAATGGTTGTACTGTACTGAGATGCATTTTCTTTTGCTCATTATTTTCCTTGTGAGATTCATAGTTTTTTTTTTTAAGTTTTCATAGTTGCATAGTATTCATTCTATGAATATACAGAGTTACTCATTTTATTGTCCTTTGATTTTGATTTGTAGCATTTCATAAATATTGTGTTTCTTTTTTTTCCTTTACAGATTGAAAGTTTGTGGCAAACCTGCCCTAAGTCTGCTGCCTCCATTTTTCCATAGCATTTGCCCATTCTGTGTCTCTGCGTCACATTCTGGTAATTCTCGCAGTGTTCAAACTTTCTCACGACTATTACATTCATCATGGTGATCTGCAGTCAGTGATCTTTGATGCAATATGTTGTAATTGGGGGCACCGGGACTCTCACCCATAAGAGGACAGTCTTAACTGGTAAATGTTGTATGTGTTCTGACTGCACCACTGCCCAGCCATTCCCTAGTTCTCACCCTCTCCTTGGTCCTTCCAATTCCCTGTGACATAACAATATTGGAATTAGGGGGACTAATAAATATACAAAGGCCTCTAAGTGTTCAAGAGAAAGAAAAAGTCAATCAATGCAGCCAAACTTCATTGTTATCTTATTTTAAAAAATTGTAACAGCCACACCAATCTTCAGCAACCACCACTCAAGCTAGTCGGTGGTCATCAACATTGAGGCCAAGCCCTTCATCCACACACAAAACAATTATGACTCTGTAGACTCGGATGACATTTATCCTTTTTTTAGCAATAAAATATTTTAAATTAAGGTATGTACATTGATTAGACAATACTCTTGCATGCTTCACTGTCTACAAGATAGTATAAACATTACTTTCATACAAACTGGGAAACCAAAAGACTCATGTGACTCACTTTATTGTCATATTTGCTTACCGTGATGGTAAGAGACAGAACTCACAATTTCTCTGACAGATACCTGTATCATGACTTATTTTATAGTTTATGGAATTCTGCTTGGTCTCCAATGGGAAGCTATTACAAATAAAGCTGCCACAAACATTCTGGCATATGTGTTGTATGGCACAGATATATGCACTTTTGTGGTGTATGTGTATCTGGGAGTGATATGCTTTAGTGAAAGCAATTCTTTTGCCCCTTTCCAGTTTGTCCATTTCTGTTCCCCTTAAACTTTAATTATAAAAATGAGATCACTAGGTAGATAGAGTGCCTGATGAACTATGGAATGAGGTTCATTACATTGTACAGGAGACAGGGATCAAGACCATTCCCATAGAAAAGAAATGCAAAAAAGCAAAATGTCTGTCTGCGGAGGTCTTACAAATAGCTGTGAAAAGACGAGAAGTGAAAAGTAAAGGAGAAAAGGAAAGATACAAACATCTGAATGCAGAGTTCCAAAGAATAGCAAGGAGAGATAAGGAAGCCTTCTTCAGCGATCAATGCAAAGAAATAGAGGAAAACAACAGAATGGGAAAGACTAGGGATCTCTTCAAGAAAATCAGAGATACCACAGGAACATTTCATGCAAAGATGAGCTCGATAAAGGACAGAAATGGTATGGACCTAACAGAAGCAGAAGATATTAAGAAGAGATGGCAAGAATACACAGAAGAACTGTACAAAAAAGGTCTTCATGACCCAGATAATCACAATGGTGTGATCACTGACCTAGAGCCAGACATCCTGGAATGTGAAGTTAAGTGGGCCTTAGAAAGCAACACTACGAACAAAGCTAGTGGAGGTGATGGAATTCCAGTCGAGCTATTCCAAATCCTGAAAGATGATGCTGTGAAAGTGCTGCACTCAATATGCCAGCACATTTGGAAAACTCAGCAGTGGGCACAGGACTGGAAAAGATCAGTTTTCATTCCAATCCCAAAGAAAGGCAATACCAAAGAATGCTCAAACTACCGCACAATTGCACTCAACTCACACGCTAGTAAAGTAATGCTCAAAATTCTCCAAGCCAGGCTTCAGCAATATGTGAACCGTGAACTTCCTGATGTTCAAGCTGGTTTTAGAAAAGGCAGAGGAACCAGAGATCAAATTGCCAGCATCAGCTGGATGATGGAAAAAGCAAGAGAGTTCCAGAAAAGCATCTATTTCTGCTTTATTGACTATGCCAAAGCCTTTGACTGTGTGGATCACAATCAACTGTGGAAAATTCTGAAAGAGATGGGAATACCAGACCACCTGATCTGCCTCTTGAGAAATCTGTATGCAGGTCAGGAAGCAACAGTTAGAACTGGACATGGAACAACAGACTGGTTCCAACTAGGAAAAGGAGTACGTCAAGGCTGTATATTGTCACCCTGTTTATTATTTAACTTCTATGCAGAGTACATCATGAGAAATGCTGGGCTGGAAGAAGCACAAGCTGGAATCAAGATTGCCGGGAAAAATATCAATAACCTCAGATATGCAGATGACACCACTCTTATGGCAGAAAGTGAAGAGGAACTCAAAAGCCCCTTGATGAAAGTGAAAGTGAAGAGTGAATAAGTTGGCTTAAAGCTCAACATTCAGAAAACGAAGATCATGGCATCCGGTCCCATCACTTCATGGGAAATAGATGGGGAAACAGTGGAAACAGTGTCAGACTTTATTTTTCTGGGCTCCAAAATCACTACAGATGGTGACTGCAGCCATGAAATTAAAAGACCCTTACTCTTTGGAAGGAAAGTTATGACCAACCTAGATAGCATATTCAAAAGCAGAGACATTACCTTGCCAACAAAGGTGCATCTAGTCAAGGCTATGGTTTTTCCTGTGGTCATGTATGGATGTGAGAGTTGGACTGTGAAGAAGGCTAAGTGCCGAAGAATTGATGCTTTTGAACTGTGGTGTTGGAGAAGACTCTTGAGAGTCCCTTGGACTGCGGGGAGATCCAACCAGTCCATTCTGAAGGAAATCAGCCCTGGGATTTCTTTGGAAGGAATGATGGTAAAGCTGAAACTCCAGTACTTTGGCCACCTCATGTGAAGAGTTGACTCATTGGAAAAGACCCTGATGCTGGGAGGGATTGGGGGCAGAAGAAGGGGACCACAGAGGATCAGATGGCTGGATGGCATCACTGACTCGATGGACGTGAGTCTCAGTGAACTCTGGGAGTTGGTGATGGACAGAGAGGCCTGGCGTGCTGCGGTTCATGGGGTCGCAAAGAGTCGGACTCGACTGAGCGACTGATCTGATCTGATCTGAGGTAACATTTAACCTAACTCCTGATTTATGCTCTGCTAAAGGCACATAATACTTGCCTAACTTTTGATTCTTTCCTAGATTAAAAAAAGTAGGATTGAAGAATAAACTAGTTAAACAATGACTGTTCTCAATCCCCATCAGCCCCTTAGCAATCCTTCAGGCAGACCACAGAGGCAAGACACTAACTGAAGAAATAGCTTGAGGATTCAGCCAGCCTGCATGCACAAAAAGTGATGCTGATCTTAACCTTTTGCCTCAATGATTAACTGAAATTACTGCCCTTCTTTTCCCCTTTGAAAACTGTCATGGCTGAGCAGAATCTTGGGAGCTGTTTTTGGGGAACACAAGTATGCCTTCTCCCCAGATTGCTAACATTCTAACTAAAGCAACCGTTCCTTCCTACCAACACATGCATCTTGCGTATTGACTTTTGAGTGGCAAGCAGCCAGACTTGAGTACAGTAATATTAGTAAGCTGTGTGCTTAGTAGCTCAGTCATGTCCAGCTCTTTGTGACCCCATGCATTGTAGCCCCCTGGCTCCTCTGTTCATAGGGATTCTCCAGGCAAGAATACTGGAGTGAGTTGCCATGCCCTCCTCCAGAGGATCTTCGCAACCCAGGGATCAAATCCAGGTCTCCCACACTGCAGGCAGATACTGTCTGAGCCACCAGGGAAGTAAAGCAATATATAACTTTTGTGTTTCGGAAGATACTGATAATTTTCCAAAGAAGTTGAACTAGTTTACATTATTACAGTTTGGTAGAATTTTACACCAGTTGATAGTATCACCTACAGAGTATGAGATTTGCTATTGCTTCACATTCTTTCCTATATTCACCACTGTCTATTTTAATTTTTCATGTATTTATTCATTTGTGCCATATTTTTTACCATTCAGCTGCATGTGCAGTGTTATTTCACTGTAATTCCAGCTTGGATTTCTCTGATGACTAAAGAATTGAACATATCTTCATGTATCTATTTGCTAATGCTATCTGTCCATTGAATTCTTTTGCCCATTTTGTGAACTAGTTTCTTTCTACCTTTTGATTTATGTAAGTTCTCTATGCTTTCGAGGGTTTCCCTGGTGGCTCAGATGGTAAAAAATCTGCAATCTGGGAGACCTGGGTTTGATCTCTAGGTCGGGAAGATCCCCTGGAAAAGGGAATGGCTACCCACTACAGTATTCTAGCCTGGAGAATTCCGTGGACAGTAGCGCTTGGCTGGCTACAGTTCATCAGGTTGCAAAGAATGGGACACGACTGAGCGACTAACACTTTCACTTTTCATGTTTTCTAAGCTCTTTGTTTTTTATAAATCACAGAAATATATTTCCTGTTATATAGCTTGCAATTTAACCACTACCTTAATGGTGTCAATTAATGAAAATATCTTAGTTACAATATATCTCTTTCCAGTTCATGCACTTTTGTGTTCTATCAAGAATACTTTCTTAACCTATGTTCATGGAAACATTCTCTCATAAATTATACTTTTTAAAGCAAACTATTAAAATGGACTATGTTGCACTTGGTTTCTTTTCCTTTGGATCTTGAATTGAGCATTTTTCAACATAGCTTCTAGTATTTTACAGTTATAAATGTTCACATAGAAGCTGTGATTCTATAGCAAGTATTTGTATTGAATTTATCTATTTTTTTCCAAGCTATTGACAGAAAATGAAGTTTTAAAACTTAGCTTTCAATTGAATTGTAATAGCTCCATTTAAAATTTCAAAATGTGGATATTCAAATGAAGCTTAAATAACACAGATTTTAAAAATTATTATTACTTGAGAACTCAACTATTAGGAATTATTTGCCTTTTCCAGAATGCTACTTTAGCAGTACCTAAAATTGCTTAATTTTCATTATAATACTATTGCTCAATGTCTTCTAAAATCAGAACTAATGCCACTATGAATAGTAAGTAGGTGTTAGCATTTAAACAAAATTCTAGCAGGTTAATGGCATGCCTAAACAAATTTATGATTGGTAAAACGAATACTAATCACACACATATAATTTGTTTCATTTTTCAAACATCCAAACAATGGTATAAATTAATGGCTAATGTTGATCACCATGACAGAACTGAAACTATTTACCTGAAAAATGGTGAGGTAAATGTTGAGAATGTAAGTGGCAAACACAATTTTCATAAACAGTGACTAAATCTAAATGTCTTACTATTTATCATGTTAACCTCTTCCTGCAGTGGTTCTCAAAACTCAGAATACATAAAAAGCCCAGGGGAGCTGGTTAAAAATACAGATTTCCCAAGTCCTACACTTAAGAATTTTAGCTCCACAGACCTGATGTTGGGTCTAGAAATCTGAACTTTATACAATGCCTCAGGAGCTATTGATATAGGCAATGAATACCAAATCCATTCAGGGTTGAACGTGACCTGAGTAAATCTATAATATAACAGGAGTCCATTTATTGACATCCTTGAGGTTCCTATTTATCTCCTGCTCACCCTTTCTGCACACTTATTTATGTTACTGGCACTGACCAGGCCCAGGCTGAGCAATATTGTGTAGCAAAGGAGTCTCTCTCCTACCTGACAATGAAATCTCTAATGAAACCCCCTGCAGAAACATCTCCCAAATTATATTCATTACTATAAAAAGTTTTCTTAAAAGTATTTTAAATGTTACTAGCTGATACACTTATTGATATTTTACTATCTCCCCAAGGTCATTTCTATGTTAACAAAAACTTGAAGTTTTAATAAGTTGATAATGTAACAAAAGGTCATCTCCTAGAAACTTGTCAGATTGTAGATAAAGGAAAAATGGTAAATAACAAGATTCTCATATTTTCTTGTATGTGTGTGTGTGTGTACATTGATATGTCCTACAGAAGTAGAAAGTTTGGCTCTGTACAACACTGAATATTAAGTCACTATGATGACAGGGAGCCTGACTTGGAGCTGGTCTCTAACAAATATTCTTTGAATAACTGAAGGCAAAAATAGTTTGAGAAATTGGGGTTTATAGGTTCTATGATAGGAGTCAGAGGAGGCAGGTTTGAGGATATCGAAGAGAATGTATATGGAGTCCCTGAAAGAATAGAATACTCTAGAGGCTATAGCTACAATTGCAAGCTGGAGAAGCAAATTCACACAAAAGGTATACTTTTCTCACCATGAAGCCATAAGTACAATGTATCTGCTAAAATTGAACAAATATGAATAGAGTCTGAGAATTATAGTAAATGACTGAATAGTTGTTATGAAGAAGAGAAAATTTTTCATTTGCTTTCTCCTTTTGTTGTTATTGTTTCTTTGGTTGATTTTGTTTGTTTTGTTTACATCAGGGGCAAACAGAATTGCCTGGTGAATTAATCCAGTTGAGTGAATACATAGAGGGGGTGCCAATCTATGGGTCTGTGATTGCCTATAGTGCTCTGCAGCCTACAAACATGAACAGATGTTGTGGGTGACAGTGTTGCTCTTTGATGTTAGGTTAGAGAACTGATGAATTAGAAAGGCAGCAAAAGCAATAAAACTTATGATGAACACACAGAAGATAAAGGGAAAGAAGTAAAAATAGGGATAGTTTGATACTGAGAGAGACAACAAGGATAGATTTTAAGGGCATTATACTAAGTGAGGTCAGTCAGACAAAGATAAATACTACCTGATATCACTTTTACATGGAATCTAAAAAAGCTGAACTCGTAAAGAAAGTGAGTGTGTGGTGGAAAAGTGGAGTGGGAAGGGCAGTGAGGGGGCCAATCACAGGGTCCATGGTGTGGCTGCCCTGAAAAAAAAAAAAAAAAAGAAAGTAGGATGGTGTTTACCAAGGGATGAGGAATGGGGGAAAAGGAAAGATGTTGGTCAAACTTAAAGTTAGAAGATGAGTAAATTCTGAGAGTCTAATGTGATGTGCAACATTGCTATTACAGTAAATGATACTGTATATAACTGGAAGTTGCTAAGAGACACAATCTTAAATGTTTTTAACATAAAAAAGAAACAATAATTATGTGACATATTGGACATGTTGGCTAGCTCTACTGGGGTTATCATATTGCAATATATAAATGTATCAAATCGACATGCTACGCATCGTAAATTACACAATGTTATATGTTAGTTACATCTCAATAAAGATTTTGATAGCGCCAACTTGCATTTGAAGTGAAAGTAAAGAATAGAGAGAACAAAAAATGTTGGAGGTTGTGGATAGAAATTTGAGTATTTGTTGTTACAATTTCACATTAGTTGTTCTAGTTGTGTTCACTGAGCCAGTGATCCAGTCTAGTGGGTTACTATGCATGTGTGATTTAGAGATAAGGGGAGAATGGATCTAATGACAATGGAAGAACGATGGAAAAGAAATGGCAGTGGAGAAGAAAGATGATACCAACCTCCACTTTTTTTAAGTTGACCAAGAGGCTTTTTTCTCAAGACATTTTATGAAGAATTTGTGCATAATAGAAAGCACAAATTTCAATAAAGAAAAATGATTTATAAAACATTTTGTGAAAAAGATATGGGTTAGAATGAGATGACAACTCTGCCCTCTGTCTTACACTCCTGCTATCAGTGCAGAGAAATACTGGATTACAACTAAAAAGCATATGTACCAGGGGTTGCAAGAAAAAACGATCCTCAGGAGCCAAATGAAAAAGTAACTCAATGAAGATATGCAAGCTGACTCTGTCAGTCTATTTCCACTGGCCTACAAATAAAAATCCTAGTCTTTTGCAAATGTGGCGGATGAAGGAACAAGTTGACCAGCACCATAAGAAAACGCTCCTGTAAGACATTTTCAGAAGGTAAAGCATCTGCCTGCCCTGCGGGAAACCCAGATTTCCCTGGTGGCTACAGCACATAAGGTCCCAAAGAGTCAGACATGATTGAGTAACTAACACTTTCTTCTTTTCAAGACATTTTATTAAGGCCATTAGTCTGGTGTCTCCAAAAATCAGTCATATAAAAAGGGTTTGTGGACTCTTTGAGAGAGAAAGAGAAAAATCAGATGCAATGTTCTTGTTTAAAGAATTAAAAGCTTCAAAATAATATTTTGAAACAATCACAGAAATTTCAACAAAGGTAGATTAAAAGAATGTTTGTTAATTAGAATATCAGCAATCGTTAAACAAAGGTAGTATATACAAAACTCTCATCACACCATTCTTTTTTGTATTCTTCTGTTTAATACCTTTCAAAATAAAAATTGCTAACAAAAGAAGAAAAGTAAAATAAAGTACAATGCTATCAATAATTAGCTATTCTGAGATAATTTTTATTTTAGAAAGTTTGATTTAAATTTTAAAATAAAGTTAAAATAGAAAATTAATTCTGGTAAATATCTCTTTTTTAACAAGATAGTTGCCTTGTAGGTATTATATTAAATAATATTTAGCACAGATAAAATATGCAGTATATACTGGAAGACTAATCCTACAATTATGGGAATTTTTATGCAACTATGTTGCTTATACCAAGCAATATATTTTGCTTGATTTCAAGGCAAACTTTAAAATCTTCTCAACATTTTGTTTAAATTAGTTTCCTGCCAGAACCACTCTGCTTTAGGTATTCAACTGTTTTTTTTTTTTTTTTTTCATATAATTTCTTAACCCACTTGCTTTATATGAACTCTTCATCCAAAGTATTTAAACTAAATTTTTACTTTGGGATTATCACATTATTAAAACTTCATATTTTAAAGATACTCTTTCCTCATACCAACTTATTTAATAGTGTAATATTGACACGTTTTGCTATATTGATGATACTCATCCTTTACATGCTTTTTACTAGTTTGGATGTAACCTATAATAATCCATGATGTACACTTTCTTAAAAATTGAAGTACAATTGATTTGCAACAATTCAGGTGTACAGTGACTCAGTTAAACATATATGTTTTTCAGATTCTTTTCCATTTTAAGTTTGAATATAGTTTCCTGTGCTATTCAGTAGGTCCTTGTTGTTTATATCTATTTTATATATAGTAGTATGCCTCTGTTGATCCCAAATCCCTAATTTATCGTTCCCTTCCTTTCTCCTTTGGTATCCATCAATTTGTTTTCTATGTCCATAAGTCTATTTATATTTTGTAAATAAGTTTCTTTTTGTCATTTTTTTTTAGATTCCACATATAAGTGATATCATATGACATTTGTCTTTCTGTCTGATTTACTTCAATCAGTATGATAGCCTCTAAGTTCATATATGTTGTTTCAAATGGCATTTTTCATCCTTTTTTATGGCTGCATAATATCCATACCATATATTCTTATGCAATGTCTTTTCTTAAAGTAACCGCCATAGGATTCTTGTTTCCAGTAGTTGTTCAATGAGTGACTCTCCTTTGGAAAGCTTTCCTTTTATAGTAACAAGTATACTTTCTAGCTTTATTTATTCAGTGTTTGTTTATATACTAATCTTAAAATATAAATGAGTAAATCTAATTTAATTTTCAATATCATTATACTCGTGTAATTTAATTAGATTATAATAACAACTTTAATTTTCTTCATCTATCATATGTTACACTGGACTAATCCAGTAGAGGAAACATGTTTATGCCTGAATAAGCCCTAAGAATATATCAGTTTTTTCCTATCTTTATGATGTGATTTAAAAAACAAATTTTAAAAAATGAAAATTATATCATTATTGTATATGTCTACACTTATGTCACAATATCATGGAATTAACTGAATTGACTAGATCAGTGAAGATTAGGCCAGTGCTATTCAACAGAATTTCCTGAAATGATGCCAAAGTTCTATCACTGTACTATCTGATTTAGTTTGAGCGTTGAGTACTTGAAATGCAGCTTGTCTGACTGAAAAACTTGGGTCACTCGGGTCACTCCTTCTTTCAACTACACGCACCAAGGCTCACAGAAACATTTCCTCAAGGATATGAGAAATCTACTGGAGATTCCTATTATAACTATTTTAAGAGAAAGGCGAAACAAATAGAATAAAGGAAGAAAATGTAGCTCTACCCAAGAGGGAAAACTTCAAATATCTCTGCTGCCAGAGTAAAAGCACTCCTTATTTTGGCAACAGTGGGAGGCAAAAAGAAAAAGCCTGCCTATATGTAACCTACCCAAATGCCTGAAATGGAATCCAACCACTTAACATCATCTGTTAACTTATGCCAATCTTCAGTCACCCTTCTATTTCAAGGGGGCCTGTTAAGAAATCAATCCTAATCTTTTGTAGATGGAAATGGTACCAGCTACTTCTATAAATCATTGTATTTATTTGATTATTTTTTAAATGAGGAAGATTAATACAGACAAACAGAACTAATTCCCAAGGTAAGAAAGATCAACTTTTGTTTTTTTAATAGAGCAGAATGTATTTACTCAAGAATTACTAGCTGGTGAGAAAAATTTGATTATTTTGCTATTTGACTTTCAATAATCTGAATGACTTCTTGAAGTCACAGTAATGTTAATACCACAGAATAAACACCATGACAAAGGGGCCCTCTTCTATTTTTACTTTCTTTTCTGTCAATTACAAACAGGGGTACTATAGACGAAAGACATAGCAGTTATACAGATTGAATGAAATGTCATTGTCAAGACGGTAATATCACCTAAGGGAAAATATTTCAAAACGTAAACTTTAAATCCATTCAAATTACTCACATCAGTGATATTTAAGAAGATAACATATCTATAAATTAAGCTCAGTCAGTAAAGAATCTACCTGCAATGCAGGAGACCTGGGTTTGATTCCTGGGTCAGGAAGATCCCCTGGAGAAGGAAATGGCAACCTACTCCAGTATTCTTGTCTGAAGATTCTCATAGACAGAGGACCCAACAGGCTACAGTCCATGGGATAGCAAGAGTTGGACACGACTTAGTGACTAAACCATCACCAAATTAAGTACAGGCTACTAGGAGAAAATAGCAATAAGAGAACAAAATATTATAAGGAATTAATATATGTAAGTACTGAACTAAAATAAAATGGTCCCAGATAAAAGGCAAGCTGGTAATATAAGAGGCAATATAAAAATCTCCACCAGAACATAGAGCATAAAGATATAATTAGGAAACAGAAGAGAAAAACTAATACTCATGGACTCTAATTCGGTCATTGAGTCCAACATCTGCTTAAGGGTAGTTTCAGCTAATTCAGGGGAACATTTAAGAGGAGAAAGTTCTCAAAGCTTGAAAAAGATTGAATTGAAAGAAACCACACAGATCAAGGAGGATAAATGACCAGAATACTATATTTAGATAAAATGCTATGAAATTTTAATTTCAATTGTTGTAGCCACACGTTCCGGGAAACAAACTCACTCAGAAGGACAATGCAGATAGTGGAGTGCAGTTTTTACACCGGCAGGCCCAAGGCAGAGTCTCCTCTTAGACAAGGACCCTAACCTGTTTTTGTGAAAACCTTATACACCCTAAGTATACTTGCTCAAACCCACCTCCCCAAATTCCTTGAAACTAGTCTGGACAAGGTGAGAGAGAGATATGATCAAAGTTAATCCATGATTCATGTGTCACAAGACTAGATGAACAGTGGACATTTATCAATAGGACTGTGGTCATATCCTGATAAACATAATGGAATTTACCACTTTGTTCTGTTACAGAGATAACTAGCATATTCTTTTGGGCAACAGAGAGTCCAAGTACAAGTCCTGAGGATCTTTTATTGGGGGAGGGGTGCTGGTTTTCCATTGGTATGCTACTTCTATAGACACTGGGCACAAAGTTCAGAGTCCACTGGGAGGGTGACCATGCATGTAGCCTAATGTTTGCAGCCTGGCCTAAGATGGAGTCCAGCTCTGTCTGTTTCCTCCTTCACAACCATTAAAGGAAAACTGAATACTTTTAATAAGAAAAACAAAATTTCCTAGAAGAGCAAATTTTAAATTAACACCAGATTTCTATTCAGCAGAAGTGAATTACAAAAACAAAAAGTTACATTAAAACCAGAATTCTTTGTCTGGTCAATTTTTCTATAAAATTTGAAAGCAAAATGAAAATATGTATAGATTAATATGATTTTTAAATTACTCAGAAAACAATTTAAAAAAAAACTGGAAAAGGAATCCAAGAATTTTGAGCACCTAGGATTAAAAAGCAGAAACTGCTGAGTATGTTTATGAATTGGGATTGATAGCTAAATTCTGATGCTGAAAATATACTTCATTAGTGATAAAGAGTTGCATAATTATAATAGTATTTCATTCTATTTATTGATTCTCAATTTTGTCATCAACCTAGAAGTAAAACACAAGTTAAAATTATACTTTTTAGCAAATAATCAAAATACCATATGCTAAGTATCTGTTTATAAACATTATACATACTTTAAAATAAATAAAATAAATACAGTTAAACATGTTATAGAAGAAACAGTGGGATAGGATAAGAATTGAAGAGGAAGTCTATTATAGAACACAATTTTCCAAAAAGGGAGAATAGAAACTGTTTACACTAATAAGAAATTTAAAAATTAGTATATTTAAAGTTATAACAAAGTCTGGCTGCACAGACAAAAAATGAACTTAACAGTAGCTTGGTAAGTATGGAAAGAACTTCATCTCTAATTTTAATTTATTCACTATTTCAATATTGTAACACATGCATGCATTACTTTTATAATTATAATATCAATTACTTACTGATATCCTAAAGTATGTAATTCCTATTTTAAAATGGCTTTGGTATGCTAAACTTTTCACAGAATTAAATTTTTGCACAATTCAAAACTAAATCAGTGTATGTGTTCAGTTATGAAGGTTTTGCGCCATACTCAAGGAGTTCTCAGTGTATGAGTAGCATATTTAATTAAGCAAACACTCATTAAGAACTTAATTATAACTGGAGCTCAGGTTTTTTGAGCATGAACCACCTGTTCTCCTTGTTGCACTCAGTATGCTCAGTCATGTCCAACTCTTTGCCACCCCATGGACTGCAGTCCTCCAATCTCCCCTCTCTATGGAATTTTCCAGCCAAGAATGCTGGAATGGGTTGCCATTTATTACTCCAGGGGATCTTTTCAACCCAGGAATTGAACTCAGTCTTCTGTGTCTCCTGTATTTGCAGGCATATTTTTTACCACTGAGCCACCTGGGAAGCCCTCTCCTTGCTTGGCCCTGCTATAAAGATTTCTCTGCTAAAAGAAAACAAAACACAAAGCTTGACTATAACTTATGTTCTTAATCAGGATGTCTGGATGTATTAAAATTATCCTCTGCAGCAAAAGTTGGCAGATTTTTTTCTATAAAGGGCCAGATAGTAAATATTTTAGGCTTTTTGGGCTATAAGTTTTTTTATCACAACTACTCAACACTGCTGTTTTAGCTTGAAAACAGCCATGGACAATACCTAAAGAATAAGTGTTACTAACTTCCAATAAAACTTTACTTACAAAAGGAAGTGGAGAGCCAACTTTGACACTCGGGCCTTATTTTATCAACACCAGTAATTCAAACTTGTCAGCTTTCCTTCATGCCTATTTTCTTGTTACCTACTTGCACAATTCTGACACATTATAACATACATGTCAGTATTAAATTGCTGGGTATATTGTAGCTAAATTATGTACTAGTAGGTATAAATCATTGACAGTTGTCTCTGCTTCATGCTGGGCACGTACGACTTTCCTAGTTTTCTCTCATTATTTAATAGATTTATAACTGGTTTCATAATCCAGTCCCATAGAAAGCTTTCTCACACTGACCATTCAGAGACTGTGATCCACATTTTATTTCATTTTGTCTACCTGGAAAACTCACTTGTGTTCAATTCTAATTTCTCGCTGCTTGTAACAAGAGGCCAAAACAGATTGTGCAGGCTTTTGTGTTGTTTCTTTCAAACCTTGCTATATTAAGATAAAAACCATGAGCATTGTATTTCAATTGAGTCACTGACAGAATGATCTTAGTTTCTATTCAGAAAGCTCTGGTACATTCTCAGATGTAGATGAGAGATAATAGGCCTACAATGAATACTTCCTGCCAGTTTGATTAAACTGACAAGACCAGGAGATAAGGAAGTTCCACATCCTCTTATTTTCCTGTTTAGCCCTTGGGGTGTTTTGTATTATAGCATTGTTGCTGTTTCCTCTGGTAAAGGCAGGTGAAAGTATTTATGGAAAGACTGTGATACGCTCAGAAGACAACTGACAACAACTTGAGACACACAATGAAGCTGGATATTTCTAAACAGAAATGTATGCTGGCGCTAGGGTAAGAGTCATTTGAACACACTAAGGGTTTCCCCTGTGACTCAACTAGAAAAGAATCCATTGCAATGCAGGAGACCTGGATTCAATCCCTGGGTTGGGAAGATCCCCTGGAGAAGGGAAAGGCTACCCACTCCAGTATTCTGGCCTGGAGAATTCCATGGACTATACAGTCCATGGGCTTCCCTCATAGCTCGGTTGGTAAAGAATCTGCCTGCAATGCAGGAGATGTGGGTTAGATTCCTGCGTCAGGAAGATCCCCTGGAGAAGGAAATGGCAACCCACTCCAGTATTCCTGCTGGAGAATCCCATGGACAGAGGAGCCTGGCAGGCTACATTCCATGGGGTCTCAAGAGTCGGACACAACTTAGTGACTTTCACTTTCAGTTTTTGGGCTTCCCTAGTGGTTCAGATCGGAGAAGGCAAAGGCAACCAACCTACTTCAGTACTCTTGCCTGGAAAATCCCATGGATGGAGGAGCCTGGTAGGCTGCAGTCCATGGGGTTGCTAAGAGTCGGACACGACTGAGTGGCTTCACTTTCACTTTTCACTTTCATGCATTGGAGGAGGAAATGGCAACCCACTCCAGTGTTCTTGCCTGGAGAATCCCAGGGACGGCAGGGCCTGGTGGGCTGCCATCTATGGGGTGGCACAGAGTCGGACACGACTGAAGTGACTTAGCAGCAGCAGCAGCAGCAGAGGTTCAGCTGGTAAAGAATCTGCCTGCAATTCAGGAGACCTGGGTTCAATCCCTAGATTGGGAAGATCCCCTAGAGAAGGAAATGACTATCCACTCAGGTATTCTGGCCTGGAGAATGCCATGGACTGTATAGTCCATGGGGGTTGCAAAGAGTTGGACATACCGAGTGACTTTCACTTGAACACACTAATGTTTAGCTTTAATGATAACACCACAGAGGCACACTTTAGTGAACATTTCCTTTACTTCTCAGAATTAAAAAGTGTGTATTTATAGATTTTTATCCTAGAGTGTTCTATGGTTCTGCCCTCTAAAGTTTAGCAAAAGGGTCTTGTTGTAGCTACACGTTTTGGGAAACAAACTCACTCAGAAGGACAACGCAGATAGTGGAGTGCAGTTTATTACACTAGCGGGCCCAAGGCAGAGTCTCCTCTTAGCCAAGGACCCCCACCAGTTTTTGTGAAAACCTTATATACCCTAAGTGTACATGCCCAAACCCACCTCCCCAAATTCCCTGAAACTAGTCTGAACAAAAGAAAAGAAAGATACAGTCAAAGATTACCCATGATTCATGCGCCTTTGGCCTAGGTAGTTAACAGTGGACAATTATCAATAGGCCTGTGCTCATACCCCAATAAGCATAATAGAATTTATGATTCTATTTGGTTACACAGATAATTAGGGTATTCTTTTAGGTGACGGAGAGTCTAGGTATGAGCCCTGGGGCTCTTCAATCCGGGAGTATGGTTTTCCAGTTGGTATGTCATTTCCATAGATACTGGGCATATAGATCAAAGTCCATAGTCCAGCCCAAGATAGAGTCCTGCTTTCAAGATGGAGCCTGTTCTGTGGGTTTCCTCCTTCAGTCTGTCTTCAGGTGCTGGAAACTTAAGTCCTCACAGAAAAGAGGCTGGGTTCCTAGTAAGCAGGATTAGAGTTGAAAGGACTTATATTACACATACTCATTCTCGCATCCCCACAAAAATCTAAGCTGCAGACTGGAATGTCACACCTCTCTATTTATTGAATCCTTATAATTTTTCTTCTCCCAAAGTTGTATGGCTTAAAAGTTGGATTAAAACTCAACATTCAGAAAACTAAGATGATGGCATCTCGTACCATCACTTTATGGCAAATAGATGGGAAAACAGTGGAAACAGTGACACACTTTATTTTGGGGGCTCTAAAATCACTGCAGATGGTGGCTGCAGCCATGAAATTAAAAGATGCTTGCTCCTTGGAAGAAAAGCTATGACCAACCTAGACAGCATATTAAAAGGCAGAGACATTATTTTCCAACAAAGGTCTATCTAGTCAAAGCTATGGTTTTTTTTCAGGAGTCATGTATGGATATGAGAGTTGGACTATAAAGAAAGTTGAGTGCTGAAGAATTGATGCTTTGAACTGTGGTGTTGGAGAAGACTCTTGAGGGTCCCTCGGACAGCAAGGAGACCCAAGCAGTCCATCCTAAAGGAAATCAGTCCTGAATATTCATTGGAAGGACTGATGCTGAAGCTTAAACTCCAATACTTTGGCCACCTGATGCAAAGAGCTGATTCATTTGAAAAGACCCTGATGCAGCAAAAGACTGAATGAGGGAGAAGGGGGCAACAGAGAATGAGATGGTTGGATGGCATCACTGAGTCAATGGACATGAGTTTGAATAAACTTCGGGGGCTGGTAATGGAGAGGGAGGCCTGGCATGCTGCAGTCCATGGGGTCACAGAGAGTTGAACATGACTGAGCAACTGAATTGAACTGAAAGTTGTATGCTTTGCTTCCACTTCTGTAAGATCCTCACTCTGCACATACCATCAAAGTGCAAAATACGTGGAGTTTTTTGTCCTTCTAGAAAGACATATTTCTCCACTTTTGGTAGGCAGGGGTGAAGACTGGAGTATCCTAAAAATGTATTTAGTAGCTATATGTGTGTTTTGTATTCCTTCCATTTACAGCCCAATATTTCCTGTCTTTTCTTCTTTCACTAGGAGTAAAAAATCTCTCAGAGATTTTGTAGGTACTGTGACTCAGAGTTTACTCACTGCAACACAATCCTTAAGAAATCTGTATGCAGGTCAGGAAGAAACAGTTAGAACTGGACATGGAACAACAGACTGGTTCCAAATAGGAAAAGGAGTACATTAAGGCTGTATATTGTCACCCTGCTTATTTAACTTATATGCAAAGTACATCATGAGAAACGCTGGACTGGAAGAAACACAAGCTGGAATCAAGATTGCCGGGAGAAATATCAATCACCTCAGATATGCAGATGACATCACCCTTGTAGCAGAAAGTGAAGAGAAACTAAAAAGCCTCTTGATGAAGGTGAAAGTGGAGAGTGAAAAAGTTGGCTTAAAGCTCAACATTCAGAAAACGAAGATCATGGCATCTAGTCCCATCACTTCATGGGAAATAGATGGGGAAACAGTGGAAACAGTGTCAGACTTTATTTTTGGGGGCTCCAAAATCACTGCAGATGGTGACTGCAGCCATGAAATTAAAAGACGCTTACTCCTTGGAAGGAAAGTTATGACCAACCTAGATAGCATATTCAAAAGCAGAGACATTACTTTGCCAACAAAGGTTCGTCTAGTCAAGGCTATGGTTTTTCCTGTGGTCATGTATGGATGTGAGAGTTGGACTGTGAAGAAGGCTGAGTGCTGAAGAATTGATGCTTTTGAACTGTGGTGTTGGAGAAGACTCTTGAGAGTCTCTTTGACTGCAAGGAGATCCAACCAGTCCATTCTGAAGGAGATCAGCCCTGGGATTTCTTTGGAAGGAATGATGCTGAAGCTGAAACTCCAGTATTTTGGCCACCTCATGCAAAGAGTTGACTCATTGGAAAAGACTCTGATGCTGGGAGGGATTGGGGGCAGGAGGAGAAGGGGATGGCAGAGGATGAGATGGCTGGATGGCATCACTGACTCAATGGACGTGAGTCTGAGTGAACTCCGGGAGTTGGCGATAGACAGGGAGGCCTGGCGTGCTGCGATTCATGGGGTCGCAAAGAGTAGGACATGACTGAGCGACTGAACTGAACTGAACACAATCCTTTCTCATAAACCTTTAAACTGGAGAAAGGAGTAGGAACAGACTATTACCATTTAGTTTGCTCTAGCACAAAGGTTTATATCTTTAATTTGGAGAGGAAAAAGTTGCTTACTGCCAACAGACACAGGCTGTCTCTCTTATCCACCTCGGAATCAACCACTACATTACCACATCCTCTAAAATCTCATATTATTTTCTACACTTGGGGCTTTGTGACACATCGTGGGCATATGGCCAAATAATGCTACTAGTCCAATTTGGAGGTTCTCACCTCTCTGAGATCAAATCAGGTATTGCTTTTCCATTTTGCAACAAATGGAAAACTGTTTTTAGGTCCCATTTTCAAACACTAAACTGGCTCTGGAAGTATCCGATTAGAGTTTATTTACAAGAACTGTAGTGTTACTACCTGCAAGTGAAAAATTCTATGAAAGGTTTAGCCCACACTGAAGTTATTACTGCTGGGAACACTTGTCACTGGGACTTTAAAATAGCAAATCCATCAGTCAATGGCACCCCACTCCAGTACTCTTGCCTGGAAAATCCCATGGATGGAGGAGCCTTGTGGGCTGCAGTCCATGGGGTTGCTAAGAGTCGGACACGACTGAGTGACTTCACTTTCACTTTTCACTTTCATGCATTGGAGAAGGAAATGGCAGCCCACTCCAGTGTTCTTGCCTGGAGAATCCCAGGGACGGGAACCTGGTGGGCTGCCGTCTATGGGGTCACACAGAGTCGGACATGACTGAAGTGACTTAGCAGCAGTGACAGAGACATAACTAAATAGATAACAATAAATATGGGGGAAAGGATATCTACATTGCAATACTAAACATAACATATTTGTTTAGAACTTTATAGATCAAACAGCAAAAATTACTAAGAATTTTGGTCATATGAGTAACTATATTTGTTCTATTAAATAAAAATATATCAAATTCTGTCTCTAAGAACAGAGTCAACTTTCCTGTATATGTAGAATATTTATATAAAATTGAATCACTTCAAAAATTAAAAGTTAAAAAAAAATTAAAAGTAATACAAGCAACAAAAATTAATAACAAAAGTATATACAAGGTAAAGGAAAATATCATTTAGGGGGAAAACTTTATCTAATGTCTAAATCAGTGAGTAAAACCACAAGTTAGTTACACAGTTTTTAAAGATAAGCAATAATGAGAACAAAACATGAAAATGTATAGAATTTTCCCAAAACTGTGGTCTCAGAGAAAAATGTATATTTAATGATTTTTCTTATTAAATAAGAAACTATGATCATTAACATTAACTAAGATTCAAATTAAAAGTATAAATCCTAATGTAAATTGCAGTTTTTAAGGATATAAAAATAAGAACAAGGCCTACTAAAGCTTATTAACTTTTCCCAAAACTGTATTCAGAGATAAATACAGTATTTAATGATCTTTTTATTAAATAAAAATAATACTAACCATAACTAAGTTTGAGTTTAATTTTAATAATTATAAGCCAATGTTATTGATGTAGATTTGAGCAATGTTAAGTGACATATAAATACATATATCATGTTTATAAAAAAGGGGACAAAGGCAGTATCATGGAAGAATTTACGATTTCAGATAATATATGTTTTTTTCCACAAGGAAGCATAATCCAAAAAGCAAAGATCAAAAAATTTACATATTTAGAAAGACTACATATTTTAATCATGAATATAATTTAAAATGTGAAAAAAGTATTATCCATTAACTTGAAAAATATAAAAAGTATAATTTTAGACAAGTATATTATGCATACAGTATATTACATATATTCTTTATACATATATTTTCTCACATGCCCCCCAAAATGTTTAAAATGAAATAGAAAAAATAAAATGGAAAAATGAAGACATTTAAAGATGAGCAAAATCTTACCTATGTTAACTCTAGCACCGACAATTCCACAAGACAAGATTTCCAATTTTTGCTACCAGTCCACAGAGTTCCCCTAGAAGATTAAAAAAAAAAAAAAAATACTATAATCCTCTCAGAGAGTGAACTGATCTCTATGACTAAATGGTTACTACACAATTCCAATGACAATTCCCAGGCCCCATAATTATGACAATAAGAAATACACTGATAAAGTTGTGGACCCAGAAATGAAGAGTATTCTGGTTGACAAGGCTAAGAACCAACTAAGTTTTTTGATCAATGAAGAATGCCACTGCTGGAAAAAAAAAAAAGATTTTTACTGTTTCTGACCAGCATATGAAGCAAATGATATGGAAGAGTTATCACTATGAGTTTTTCCACTATTATAAACAGGAAATTTTACATGCTCTTTTTTTTTTAACCAAATATTTTATTGGGAATTTTCAGGTTTTACATTTACCTGTTGGTTTCTATAAAAGATGTGTTAAAACATCTTTCTGTCTGTGAAGCTCAATCATAGGCTAATACCTAGAATGAAAGAGAGGACAAGATGAAAAGATAGAAAAAAGCTAGAAGAAATAATGGTGAAAACAAGAGACAGGTGCATAGGGACTGGCAGTTAAGAAGTTGGAAGATGTTGCTGGAAAAGGATAATAAAATTATTTATTCTTTAGAATTTTATATAACATGATCTTGATTTGACCATTACTGAAGCAGACTAGAGATAAGGGTAGAATATGAAGCAGTCCAGACATTGTGACAGTAGTGTCCCAGGGCCTGTTCAGAAGAAACAAAGATATTGGAAATGAAAAGGAAATGAAAAAATAGACAATCAGCACATAGGTAAAGACAAAGATTCAATCAGCAAGTTAGGAAAGAGAGTCACTTCCCCAGTTTAAAGCAGAAATGAATTGAGGTATGGAAAATATAAAATAAAACTGTAGAAGTAAAGAATAAATGTTAAAGTATAATATCTTATTGGGTTTCCCAGATGGTACAGTGGTAAAGTATCTGCTTGCCAATGCAGGAGATGCAATAGATACAAGTTTGATCCTTGGGTCAGGAAGATCCCCTGGAGAAGGAAATGACAAACCACTCCAATATTCTTACCCAGAAAATTACATGGACAGAGGAGCCTACAGTCCATGGGGTGAGCTACAGTCCATGGGGATGCAAAGAGTCAGACACGACTGAGAGTGACCACATACACACGCACACACACACACACACACAATATCTTATTCACAGGAGGTTCAAAAAGAAAGAAAGAAAAATAGTAAGAAACTTTTGAAAATTCTATAGTACAGGATTCCTAGAACTAAAGTATGCTATGTTTTTTCATAGTCCATATTTAAAAGGAACAAGGTAGTATATGAAAAATTAATTAAGAGCAACCTTTTCTACCTATGTGGGAGTAAAATTTCTGAAATCAAGGATAAAGTGAAGCTTATTAAATATCTCAGAGACTGACAAAATACCTAGTTAATTAGCATAAAATTGATAACTGATTTATCTTTAACAATACTGTAGGCAAACAATGCATACAAAGTGGAAAAAAAAAACCTTGGAAAATAAAAGTAAATTTCTAGTAGAGTAAATAAAGCAAGAGAGTGCCAGAAAAACATCTATTTCTGCTTTATTGACTGTGCCAAAGCCTTTGACTGTGTGGATCACAATAAACTGTGGAAAATTCTGAAAGACATGGGAATACCAGACCACCTGACCTGCCTCTTGAGAAACCTGTATGCAGGTCAGGAAGCGACAGTTAGAACTGGACATGAAAAATAGACTGGTTACAAATAGGAAAAGGAGTACGTCAAGGCTGTATATGGTCACTCTGCTTATTTAACTTCTATGCAGAGTACATCATGAGAAATGCTGGGCTGGAAGAAGCACAAGCTGGAATCAAGATTGCCAGGAGAAATATCAATAACCTCAGATATGCAGATGACACCACCCTTATGGCAGAAAGTGAAGAGGAACTAAAAAGCCTCTTGATGAAAGTGAAAGTGGAGAGTGAAAAAGTTGGCTTAAAGCTCAACATTCAGAAAACGAAGATCACGGCATCCGGTCCCATCACTTCATGGGAAATAGATGGGGAAACAGTGTCAGACTTTATTTTTCTGGGCTCCAAAATCACTACAGATGGTGACTGCAGCCATGAAATTAAAAGACGCTTACTCCTTGGAAGAAAAATTATGACCAACCTAGATAGCATATTGAAAAGCAGAGACATTACTTTGCCAACAAAGGTTCGTCTAGTCAAAGCTATGGTTTTTCCTGTGGTCATGTATGGATGTGAGAGTTGGACTGTGAAGAAAGCTGAGCGCTGAAGAATTGATGCTTTTGAACTGTGATGTTGGAGAAGACTCTTGAGAGTCCCTTGGACTACAAGGCGATCCGACCAGTCCATTCTGAAGGAGATCAGCCCTGGGATTTCTTTGGAAGAAATGATGCTAAAGCTGAAACTCCAGTACTTTGGCCACCTCATGTGAAGAGTTGACTCATTGGAGAAGACTCTGATGCTGGGAGGGATTGGGGGCAGGAGGAGAAGGGGGTGACAGAGGATGAGATGGCTGGATGGCATTACTGACTCAATGGACGTGAGTCTGAGTGAACTCCAGGAGTTGGTGATGGACAGGGAGGCCTGGCGTGCTGCGATTCATGGGGTCAAAAAGAGTTGGACACGACTCAGCGACTGAACTGAACTGAATATTTAAATAGTGGTTATTTTCAGACATATAAATGACTCAGAAAGCTTATCACCCAGAGATCCTCTCTGAAATGATTATTAAATGCTATCCAAGAAGCAAAAAAAAAAAAAAATATATATATATATATATCCAGGAGGAAAATTAAGACATATAAAGTAAGAAACTGAATTTTTTATTGCCTATCCATAACAATAGCATTCTCCCATAAAAGTCCAGAACCAATAGGCCAAAGGTTAAAATTTTGAAGCTGTGCTGGGGAAGACAGAAGAGAAGGGTTAGAGGTAGAAAGTAGCAAAAGGAAGAGAAATATTATAAATAAGCACTGACACAAAAATATGCTAAGGGACAGAATAGAAATAATATTTGTCTTTAGAATTTGGAAATAAAACAATAGAAAAATATGTATCAGATAAATATTAACCAAACAAGAGAGAAGAAGAAATAGGATGAGAAGTAGCAGCGGAAGTGCCAATAAAAGGGACAATGATTAGCTTCATAATTAACATATTTCTTGCATAAGTTAACATATAAAGCAGATCAACATTAGAAATGATATAGTTACATACCTTTGATCTTGCTATTTCAAAGAATTTATACCCAAGGAATAGGAAATAAAAAATATTTATCACATAATAAAAATATTATGAAACATTACCCACATATTACAGAAAATTGGCTATCTGAATAAATACTAAAAATTTTAATTTTACAGGATAAATTCTTACTTTACAATGCAATGTAATTAGAAATCAGTAGTAGAAAGACAATTTTCATAATCCCATAGACAGAAGAGAAAACCAACCCATATTTCACACTGCTGCTGCTGCTAAGTCGCTTCAGTCATGTCTGACTCTGTGCGACCCCATAGATGGCAGCCCACCAGGCTCCTCTGTCCCTGGGATTCTCCAGGCAAGAATACTGGAGCAGGTTGCCATTTCCTTCTCCAATGCATGAAAGTGAAAAGTGAAAGTGAAGTCGTTCAGTCATGTCTGACTCTTAGCGACCCCGTGGACTGTAGCCTACCAGTCTCCTCCGTCCATGGGATTCTCTAGGCAAGAGTACTGGAGTGGGGTGCCATTGCCTTCTCTGATATTTCACACACTCACTCCTTAATACTCTAAGGATATAGAGGAAATCTATGGAAGTTTTGGAAAAGAACTCCAGTGAAAACACCCCAAAACAAAATCTGCTGGAACAAATTAAAATTTACCTATCAGGAAATTTTAAAGGGATAAAGAAAAACAAAAGAGCTAATATGATTAACTACGGAAGACAGAAAAAGTACCATAGATAAATAAACCACTTTATGTTTGAAAACATGTAAGAAAAGATTAGTAGTGAGAGAAAAAGAACCTGGGTCTCCCGCATTGCAGGCAGACGCTTTACTGTCTGAGCCACCAGGGAAGCCCAAACAAAACAACATGAATATACAAATACATATATATATATATATATATATATATACAGAAAATGGTTTAAACATAATAAAAGAGCTTTAAACACACAAAGTTATTTTCCAAAAAAAAAAAAAAGAAATTCTAAAAAGCTTTCTTAAAAAAAAAAAAAAAGAAAATGATAACTACAGAAAATATGTGCAGAGGCTATAAGGAGGCAATTCCTAGGTGAAACATAAAGATGCCACTCAGTGTCAGGAGTACTCAAGGAAATGCAAACTGAAACAAGGAGAAAACATTTTTCATCCACTAGACTGGCAAATTTGAAAGTGCGACTGCACCAAAGTTTGAGGGTATGGGGAAAAGAGAAACCCAAATATGCTGCCGGTAAAGGTATATACCACAAAGTATTAAAGAACAATTTGATAATATAAGTAAAGGGAACATTTACCTTTATAGCCAAGCAATACTCAGATTTACATCCTAGGGAAATCTGTATATATATACACATGGAGATAGGGGTGAAGTTGTTCATTGTGGCATCCTCAGAAACAGCTTAACATGCTTCAGTTCGGTCAGTGGATAGATAAAACGGGGCATGACACAAGCCATAATACTATGTAATTAAAGAAATAGATCTCAAAATCTATTGATTTTTTTCATCATGTCTTAAGTCGCGTCATTGTCTGACTCTTTTGTGACCCTATGGACTGTAACCTGCCAGGCTCCTCTGTCCATGGGATTCTCCAGGAAAGAATACCAGAGTAGGTTGCTATGCCCTCCTCCAGGGGATCATTCTAACCCAGGGATTGAACCCATGTCTGTTACGTCTCCTGCACTGGCAGACAGGTTCTTTACCACTTGGGAAGCCCTTTTTTCGGCATGGGTTACCTCAAAAATTAGATGAAAAAGTTGCAGTAGAACATTGCATTAAATATACATAATTTTTAAACCACATATAATACACATTATTACTTACTTGTATGCACATTTGTATATAAATATAAAGATGGAGGACTGGCAATTTAAGTATTTTATTTGTGATAATGTGTTTTAATGAAGAGAAGGAAAGTTATTGATACGGGAGATTAAAAACAAAAGTATGGGGTCTGAATTAAGAAGGATGATAAAGTGAATTGATATAAATCTATGCATCTGTATCCAACATGAAATGAATACTTCAAATGCATTAAAAATATGCAGTATGAGCCAAAGAAAATTTTGTATTTGATAGCCAGAAAAATATGTATGTATACCTATTATATAATAAAGGTCCCAGATTTTGTTTTCTGTATCTATTAATCTATGAAGTGACTGTGAATATGACATTGACAAGAATATATTGTGTATATACACATGTATGTATATATATGCCATTTTGCAATATTTCCAGCCCATATAAAACAGAAATATAACCAAATTGAGGTGTTGTTCCTTGTATCTACAGAGTATGCCAGATGGCTAGCTCAAGGCTGAGTTGTAATTGTGCAGAAGATACTGCTGACCTTAGACATCAAAATGTAGGAATTTTACTTTTTCAGGTAACCCAACAACACAATGGGGATTTAAGTGGACCCACTGAAATTCAATAAAACAGAACTTCCTTCAAATAAATAGAATAGAATGGTTTAAATTCAGGCTTAGTAGAAGGCAGTAACATTTCTAAGTGAATGACTACAGCAGTTTTCATGAGGAAATGGATTGTGTACTCCAGTGTGGAGGATTTGATTAGATACTTATGATAATGTGCTTTAGTAATTACATCCAGACAGGTGCTGAGCAGAAGTAATTAAAAAACAAAACAACTTTGAAGATTCTTTTAGATTAAGGTTTAACTAATATTAATAATACTGAGATAAACAAATTCCATAATCATCCTGTGTGCTGCAAATGACTGATAAATTAATGAATGAATATTGGTCCCATTTCCATAGCTTCCCCAGATCCTTTCTTGCTGCTATTTCTTATACCTGTGGCTAGGGACATCCCTGGTCACTTCATCTTTTCTCCTGGCTTTGATGTTGCTTCTTTTGCTGTCTCCTAAGATAACTTTTCCAGGTGCCCTAAACTCTGGGTACATGCTCAGTGCATACATGAAAAATTTTTGTCATGATAACATCTGATTCAATAATTATAATCTTCCTATTTAGCAAAAATGTATTTAAAATTCATTTGATAAGACAAAAATAGGGCCCAATTAGTTTCTTACAACCTCTTATACACTTCTTGGATTGTTTTTGACTTTATATAATCCTCATACTATAATATCCTGATTCAAATTCTTCCAAAGACTGGCTCAAAAGAAATTCGATGTGGCATCACACAGGACATCCCAAGTCATCTATTCTCATCTGCAGTCCCCACGTGTTCCTGAAGCTCCTAAACCAACCTGAATCACTCTTTCTGTTCCTCCCCTAAATGATTCTTTAGTTTTTTAATTTTATTTTTTAACTTTACAATATTGTACTGGTTTTGCCATATATCAACAACAGGTATACATGTGTTCCCCATCCTGAACCCTCCTCCTTCCTCCATCCCTGTACCATCCCTCTGGGTCGTCCCAATGCACTGGCCCCAAGCATCCAGTATCGTGCATCGAACCTGGACTGGCAACTCATTTCATACATGATATTATACATGTTTCAATGCCATTCTCCCAAATCATCCCACCCTCTCCCTCTCCCACAGAGTCCAAAAGACTGTTCTATACATCAGTGTCTCTTTTGCTGTCTTGTATACAGGGTTATTGTTACCATCTTTCTAAATTCCATATATATGTGTTAGTATGCTGTATTGGTGTTTTTCTTTCTGGCTTACTTCACTCTGTATAATAGGCTCCAGTTTCATCCACCTCATTAGAACTGATTCAAATGTATTCATTTTAATGGCTGAGTAATACTCCATTGTGTATATGTACCATAGCTTTCTTATCTATTCATCTGCTGATGGACATCTAGGTTGCTTCCATGTCCTGGCTATTATGAACAGCGCTGCGATGAACATTGGGGTACATGTGTCTCTTTCAATCCTGGTTTCCTCAGTGTGTATGCCCAGCAGTGGGATTGCTGGATCATAAGGCAGTTCTATTTCCACTTTTTTAAGGAATCTCCACACTGTTCTCCATAGTGGCTGTACTAGTTTGCATTCCCACCAACAGTGAAAGAGTGTTCCCTTTTCTACACACCCTCTCCAGCATTTATTACTTGTAGACTTTTGGATCACAGCCATTCTAACTGGCATGAAATGGTACCATTATAGTGGTTTTGATTTGCATTTCTCTGATAATGAGTGATGCTGAGCATCTTTTCATGTGCTTGTTAGCCATCTGTATGTCTTCTTTGGAGAAATGTCTATTTAGTTCTTTGGCCCATTTTTTGATTGGGTCATTTATTTTTCTGGAATTGAGCTGAGGAGTTGCTTGTATATTTTTGAGATTAGTTGTTTGTCAGTTGCTTCATTTGCTATTATTTTCTCCCATTCTGAAGGCTGTCTTTTCACCTTGCTTATAGTTTCCTTTGTTGTGCAGAAGCTTTTAAGTTTAATTAGGTCCCATTTGTTTATTTTTGCTTTTATTTCCAATATTCTGGGAGGTGGGTCATAGAGGATCCTGCTGTAATGTATGTCGGAGAGTGTTTTGCCTATGTTCTCCTCTAGGAGTTTTATAGTTTCTGGTCTTACATTTAGATCTTTAATCCATTTTGAGTTTATTTTTGTGTATGGTGTTAGAAAGTGTTCTAGTTTCATTCTCTTACAAGTGGTTGACCAGTTTTCCCAGCACCACTTGTTAAAGAGATTGTCTTTAATCCATTGTATATTCTTGCCTCCTTTGTCAAAGATAAGGTGTCCATATGTGCGTGGATTGATCTCTGGGCTTTCTATTTTGTTCCATTGATCTATATTTCTGTCTTTGTGCCAGTACCATACTGTCTTGATGACTGTGGCTTTGTAGTAGAGCCTGAAGTCAGGCAGGTTGATTCCTCCAGTTTGGTTCTTCTTTCTCGAGATTGCTTTGGCTATTCGAGGTTTTTTGTATTTCCATACAAATTGTGAAATTATTTGTTCTAGCTCTGTGAAGAATACCATTGGTAGCTTGATAGGGATTGCATTGAATCTATAAATTGCTTTGGGTAGTATACTCATTTTCACTGTATTGATTCTTCCAATCCACAAAAATGGTAGATTTCTCCATCTATTAGTGTCCTCTTTGATTTCTTTCACCAGTGTTTTATAGTTTTCTATATATAGATCTTTAGTTTCTGTTTCACATCAGGTAAATTGCTTTGGAGTTTAAGGAGTGTGCTTCCCACCTGATCATTTTCTGTTCATTCTCACTGGCAGTTATTTCTTAACATTGGAGTATCTGACTGGGCACCTGGGTTAAAAGAAATTAATCTTATGCCCTTAACCTCAAATTTCTAAGTTCCTGGAGTAACATATAAACAATAAATATTTCCTCTTAACTTCAAATTTAATCTGCATGTATAAAAATTAAAATTTAAAATTTAATCTTTATGTATATCAAGAAAAGTGTTAAAATTTAATCTTCATGTATAATCAAAGAAAAGTGTGGCCTATAGTGTGGCAGTAGGCCACAATAGGAATGTCATGGGCTATTGATAAAACAAATTTCAAAATATTAATTCATTAAAGAGCATTTAAAACATTATAATATGGGGCTCCTACTACATACAGCTTCCCTCCATTTATTTCCCTAACACACAGTCTACAATCCAGACAAACCAAACTATAGTTAATTGAGTATGTCTATGTTTTGTTTATGTCTAGTTTTGAATTTGTTTATGTTTTGCATCTGCTATTTCTTATTCTGGTAATGCAAAAAGAAGAAAAAAAGCTTTAAACCTTTTTGATTTTGACTTCCAGTAAGATGTGTATTTTAAAGACCAACCAACCACACACAAATATATGACTATATGCCTGAATATAGGTATAAAAGAAAAAAACTTTCACATAAAAATCCTTAATCTTACTACATGATACATCTCATAATTTCATCTATTTAAAAAATTGATTACAATTTAATGGACTGATTTTGTGAATTTTAAAATATCATGTCATTAAACTAAGGAGGAAACAAACCCAAAAGAATTGACTTCTCTTTCCACTTAGGTAGTCTCCACTTCTTATCATCATTGTATATAGTGTCTACCTATATTATAGATATCAAGCTTTATTAAAATTTACTTGACCATTATCACCATGTACTCTTTAGATTGGAGTCCATTTAAATTCATCTTTGTATCTCCAAATCTCAGTATGGTGATTGACATATAAGAGGCAAGTAACAAATGTTTCTTCATTGAATATAAGAACACTTACGGACTTCCCTGGTGGTCCAGTGGCTAAGACTTTGTTTTCCAATGCAGGGGGTGCAGGTTTGATTCCCTGGTCAAGGAGCCAAGATCCCACATACCTCATAGCCAAAAAACCAAAACATGGAAGCAATGTTGTAACAAATTCAATAAAGACTTTAAAAATGGTCCACATTAAAATAAAACAATCTTAAAAAAACAAAAACAAAAAAAACAGAATACTTAAAATATTCCCTCAAAAATATTTCAAAAGTCTAAAATGAAAAATCATGAGAAACACAGGGCTGGAGGAAGCACAAGCTGAAATTAAGATTGCTGGGAGAAATATCAATAACCTCAGACATGCAGATGACACCATCCTTATGGCAGAAAGTGAAGAGAACTAAAGAGCCTCTTGATGAAAGTGAAAAAGCAGAGTGAAAACATTGGCTTAAAGCTCAACATTCAGAAAACTAAGATCATAGCATCCAGTTCCATCACTTCATGGGAAATAGATGGGGAAACAGTGGAAACAGTGGCTGACTTTATTTTTCTGGGCTCCAAAATCACTGCAGATGGTGACTGCAGCCATGAAATTAAAAGACCCTTACTCCTTGGAAGGAAAGTTATGACCATCCTAGATAGCATATAGCAGAGACATTCCTTTGCCAACAAAGGTCCGTCTAGTCAGGGCTATGGTTTTTCCAGTGGTCATGTATGGATGTGAGAGTTGGACTGTGAAGAAAGCTGAGCACCGAAGAATTGATACTTTTGAACTGTGGCATTGGAGAAGACTCTTGAGAGTCCCTTGGACTGCAAGGTGATCCAACCAGTCCATCCTAAAGGAGATCAGTCCTGGATGTTGATTGGAAGGACTAATGTTGAAGCTGAAACTCCAGTACTTTGGCCACCTGATGCGAACAGCTGACTCATTGGAAAAGACTCTGATGCTGGGAAAGATTGAGGGCAGGAGGAGAAGGGGACGACAGGATGAGATGGTTGGATGGCATCACCAACTCGATGGACATGGGTTGGGTAGACTCCAGGAGTTGGTGATAGACAGGGAGGCCTGGCGTGCTGCAGTTCATGGGGTCACAAAGAGTCGGACATGACTGAGTGACTGAACTGAACTGAACTGAAAATGAAAAAAGTTACATTACTGATGCTTAGTTCAATAAGACTGTAGAATGGAGAAAACATGCTATGGTCCATTACAATAGAGGCCAGATTAGATAACATGTGAAAATAACTGAAGCATTTAAGAGTCAGTATTATAGACTGAATGTGCCACCCACCCAAGATGACATGTTGAAATACCATGACTTGATTTAATGATATCGAGAGGTGGGGCCTTTGAGAGGTAATTAGGCTTAGATGGGGTCATGAGCAGAGCGTCTTCATAAATGAGATTAATGCCCTATGAGAGTCCTGAGTTTCCTTCACCTCCTTACTCTGCCATGTAAGAACACAAGAAGTTGGTAGTCTGCAACCTAGAAGAGCAGCTCACTGTACTGACATCCTGATCTTGGACTTCCTTCCACCCTTTAGAGCTATGAGAAATAAACTTCTGTTGCTTATTAGACCACCCAGCCTATAGTAATTTTGTTATAGCAGTCTGAGGTGTGAAAGACTCTTAGAAATGGCCAAGTTTTCCTCTCTAGTCTCTAAGAAGGCAGGAAGAGTTTTGATATAGTTCATTCTTCTTTGCTGCGGCTGCTGCTAAGTCACTTCAGTCATGCCCAATTCTTTGTGGCACTATGGACTGCAGCCTCCAGGCTTCTTTGTCCATGGGATTCTCCAGGCAAGAATACTATAGTGGGTTGCCATGCCCTCCTCCAGGGAATCTTCCTGACTCTGGGATTGAACCAGCATCTCTTATGTCTCCTGCCTTGGCAGGCAAGTTCTTTACCACTAGCATCCTGGGAAGCCCTCATTCTTACTTACATCAAAAACAATAATAAAATGAAACATTTTGATGATTATTTACTTAGGCTTCAGTTAATCTGAAAAACATTCCTGTCCACACTGATTTTTTTCTCTGGTTAGGCTAGAAACAGACAAAATGAGTTTTTTTCTATTTCTTAAAATCTTTACTCAAAAATGCTTGAGTAAAAATAGATTTAGAGCCTAATGTGTTTTAAAGTGATGAAATTATTTTTTTAATCTGAAATAATTTTATAAGAACATTACAGACTTTTATAAAATTTCAAGATTTTATTTCTAAAGCTTTAAGCCTACGTGTTAGGGCAAATAATTGTAAATACTGTTTCTTCTAAGATTTGGAAGTGTCATAGTTACAGTTTACTTTCCTATAAGATATTTTGGATAAATGATTTGTGAACTTTGTAAGTGTATTAACACTTGCAGACAGTTTTATTCTCAGAAGCAGGATAAAAGTTTCTTAAAATGAGCTCATTGAAACGCAAAGTTTTCTTTTCACCAATTAACAGAAATAAACATAAGTGGGCTAAGAAAGTATTATGGAAATAAAATACAATTGACCTTCTATATCCATGGGATACATCACATCAAAAATATTACAAAAAACAAAATGAAAAACTCCAAAAAGTTCCAAGAGCTATATCTGAATATGCTACATATCTGCAACAATTCACATAGCATTTCAGTTCTGTCCAGTTCAGTCGCTCAGTCGTGTCGGACTTTTTGCGACCCCGACTCTTTGCGACCCCATGAATCGCAGCACACCAGGCCTCTCTGTCCATCACCAACTCCTGGAGTTTACCCAAACACATGTCCATCGAGTCGGTGATGCCATCCAGCCATCTCATCCTCTGTCATCCACTTTTCCTCCTGCCCCCAATCCCTCCCAGCATCAGAGTCTTTTCCAATGAGTCAACTCTTCGCACAAGGTGGCCAAAGTATTGGAGTTTCAGCTTTAGGATCAGTCCTTCCAATGAACACCCAGGACTGATCTCCTTTAGAATGGGACTGGTTGGATCGCCTTGCAGTCCACGGGACTCTCAAGAGTCTTCTCCAAGACCACAGTTCAAAAGCATCATTTCTTCGGAGCTCAGCTTTCTTCACAGTCCAACTCTCACATCCATACATGACCACTGGAAAAACCATAGCCTTGACTAGATGGACCTTTGTTGGCAAAGTAATGTCTCTGTTTTTGAATATGTTATCTAAGTTGGTCATAACTTTCCTTCCATGGCTGCAATCACCATCTGCAGTGATAGTGATAGCATTTACATTGTATTAGATAGCATGCTGCTGCTGCTGCTAAGTCGCTTCAGTCGTGTCTGACTCTGTGCAACCCCATAGATGGCAGCCCACCAGGCTCCGCCATCCCTGGGATTCTCCAGGCAAGAACACTGGAGTGGGTTGCCATTTCCTTCTCCAATGTATGAAAGTGAAAAGTGAAAGTGAACTCGCTCAGTCATGTCCAACTCTAGCGACCCCATGGACTGCAGCCTACCAGACCCCTCCATCCATGGGATTTTCTAGGCAAGAGAACTGGAGTGGGGTGTCATTGCCTTCTCCGATTAGATAGCATAAGTAACCAGAAATGGTTTAAAGTATATGAGAAGATATGCAAATTCTACACTATTTTATTTGAGGGGATTAAGTACTGCAGATTTTAGTCTCTGCAAGGTGTCCTGGAACCAATCCCTGATGGAGACCAAGGGATGACTGTAAATTCTTTTTCCTAATCTCTCAGCTGTCAGACTAGCATAGAGAAGAAAAGAATACTTCTAAAAAGTCATAGCCCAGTAAAAAGATATTTTATGGGTATTTGATGCAAAACCATCAAGTATATCTTCCAAGAGATGTGCTTACTTGATGGACAAACTAAATCAGAATTACAAAAATCTTAAGCTCAAAGTTAACTTTGAAATTTATATAAAATTTGCAAATAGTGTGAAAGCATTACATATATTGACATGGAAAAATTTTCAAGCATATATTGCTTTTATCTTGGGGTAAAAAAGAATAAAATTACTATGTTACAGTGCCCATGTGACGACAAATACACTGCACTTTGGGGAAACATGGAGTAAGTTGCTTGAAATTACTATCATCATCAAAGTTCAGGCTGACAAGAAGTCTATCAATGTCACAATTTTAACTGAATAATTAGTAGTCACATCATGTATTCTCTAGTCAGAAGGAAATGGCAATCCACTCCAGTATTCCTGCCTGGAGAATCCCATGGACAGAGGAGCCTGGCAAGCCACAGTCCATGGGGTTGCAGAGAGTCAGACACGGCTGAGCAACCAACACACACACACACATCACAGTCAACTGTAGAGTTTTGATGTGTGTATAAACGATGCAAATTAAAAGTTAAGTAAAATTGGCCTACAAAGCTGAAGATTATGTTTTTAAGACAATATATCAAGAAATGCATAGACCATGACAGTACACTTCAATGAATTTTCACAACTTGCATGTACTTGTGTTTGAGCAGACCTCTCAGCACCAAGGCTCTAGCATGGCCCTCCTAGTTTCCTTACCTCCATTGTCAAGAGTGGTCTCCATCCTGACTTGTATCACAAGTTACTGGATATTTCTCTTTCTATATTTTATATAAACTGAATCAGTAACTCATGCTTTGCACAGGGTTTCTCTGGCTCAATATTTATGAGATTCATCTTATTGTGCTTTAACATTCCATTACATGAATATACCAAATTTACTTACCTGTTCTACTACTGATATACATTTGGGCTGTTTCCAAATTGGGCAAATTCAAACTGTGCTACTATGAATATTCTCCATATCTTTTGATGCATATATGAGAGTAAAGGCCTGACTAATAATATTTGCACATGACTAGCTTTTGTAGACACAATTGTGTTTTCTGCAATAGTTTTACCAAATTATGTTCCAGACAGAAATGCACAAAATTTCTAATTACTCTACATATTGACCAAAAGGACTGCCAATTATTAGATTTTAGAAAACTTAAGCCATTCTTTTGGATGTGCAGTTGTGTAACATTGTCAGTTTAATGTGCATATTATTAAAAATTAAGTGAAATAAATTTTCATGTTTATTGGCTACTTATTTTTTTGTCACACTCCAAAAGTCAGTTCTTGATATATTGTGTATGAGCTATTTGATACATATTGAAAATATCTTCTATTTCTGTGCATTGTGCTTTTACTTTCTAATGGTCCTTGTGGCAAATATAAATAAATAGCCAAATTTATCTTCCCTAATGACTCAGTAGGTCAAGAATCTGCATTCAATGCAGGAGACCCAGGATTGATCCCTCGGTCAGGAAGATTCCCTGGAGAAGGAAATCGCCACCTACTCCAGTATTCTTGCCTGGGAAAATCTCATGGTCACACTAGTCTGGGGGCTACAGTCCATAGAGTCACAGGGAGTCGGACACATCTTAGCAACTCATGAATCCTATCCACATTGTATGATTACTGCCTTCTATTCCTTCCTTAAAATATCTTTGCTGAACTCATGGTCCTAAAGATATTTTTATGTTATCTTAAATAAATTCTATTGTTTTTAATTCTTACATTTAAACATCCAATTCATTTGGAATTGACTTTTGTGTTATGATATAAGGTAGAAGGTGAAGATTTGCTTCTGTTTTCAGATTTTTCTAGGTAACTAACCAATTGACACAATATTCTTTATTAAAAATACCATCTTTTCTTCAATCCATTAAATTCTCCTCTTTAAACCAAATAGCAGTTCTATATGTGTGGGTCTGTTTCCTGTCACTCAGCTTTCTTCTATTACTATATCTGTGTATTCTCGAACCAAAAATAGACATTACTAACCAGTTTTATGATTAGCCTTTATGACTGGTTGTGTACATCCTTAGGCTTAATTCTTATGCTTAGGGAATACTGTGGCAGATAGAATTTTAAGATGGCCCATTAAGTTTCCTAACCCCTGGAATACATACTGTGCACAGTACCCTCTCCATGAGCATGGGCAGGACCTGAGGATATGACAGATTAATGGCTCCCTTGATTAGCTTATGTTATATAGAAAAAATGAATGTCATTCTCATGATTACATTACCTTATATAAGACTATTATGTAGAAGAAATAAGTTATCAGGTATTGTGAGAGCCATGCAGTCAGGCAATCTCTAGGAGCTGAGAGGCACCTGTGGCTAAGAGAAGCAAGAAAATAGGGACCTCAGCCTCACAGCTACAAGAAACTGAATTCTGCCAACAACATGAATCACCTTAGAAACGTATCCAACCCTAGTCAGTCCTTCACAGGAGCATGTAGTCTGGCTGACACCCTGATTATACCCTTATGAGACTTTAAATTACAGAACCCACCTGAGCTGGGCCTGGTCTTCTAAACTACAGAAACGGTGAAATAACAAATGAATTTTGTTTTAAGCCACTGATTGCTTTAACAGTAGCAACAGAAAACTAACATAAGTAATTTGACTTTTCTTGGTAATTTTCATTTCCATATAAATTTTTAAATCACCTTATCAATTTCCATTTTAAAAACCTGCTGAAAACTTGAACGGAATGGTATTGAATTTGTAAATAAAACAGAGAAGACTTTTTCCTATTAATACAACTTTGGTTTATTCAGCCTAGAAGACTTACAATTTGTGTTAGAGTTATGCCTAGTCATATGCTATGGATTTGAACATTTCAGGTTTATGTGCTAATTATTTTGAGAGTATAAAAATATTTTTTAAAAGAGATCTTTTCCAGAAAATTAGAGATACCAAGGGAAGTTTTCATGCAAAGAGGGGCAAAATAAAGGACAGAACTGTTATCGACCTAACAGAAGCAGAAGATTTTAAGAAGAGGTGGCAAGAATACACAGAACTATACACAAAAAGATCTTACTGACCCAGATAACCATGATTGTGTGGTCACTGACCTAGAGCCAGACATCCTGGAATGGGAAATCAAGTGGGCCTTAGGAAGCCTCACTACGAACAAAGCTAGTAGAGGTGATGAAACTCCAGTTAAGCTATTTCAAATCCTAAAAGATGATGCTGTGAAAGTGCTGCACTCAATATACCAGCAAATTTGGAAAACTCAGCAGTGGCCACAGGACTAGAAAAGGTCAGTGTTCATTCCAATCCCAAAGAAGGGCAATGTCAAAGAATGTTCAAACTACCACACGATTGCATTCATCTCACACACTTTCAAAATAGTGCTTCAAATTCTTCAAGCCAGGCTTCAACAGTATGTGAACTGTGAACTTCCAGATGTTCAAGCTGGATTTAGAAAAGGCAGAGGAACCAGAGATCAAATTGCCAACATCCGCTGGATCATCGAACACACAAGAGAGTTCCAAAAAAACATCTATTTCTGCTTTATTGACTATGCCAAAGCCTTTGACTGTGTGGATCACAATAAACTGTGGAAAATTCTGAAAGAAATGGGAATACCAGACCACCTGACCTGCCTCTTGAGAAATTTGTATGCAGGTCAGGAAGCAACAGTTAGAACTGGACATGGAACAACAGACTGGTTCCACATAGGAAAAGGAGTACGTCAAGGCTGTATATTGTCACTCTGCTTATTTAACTTCTGTGCAGAGTACATCATGAGAAATGATGGACTGGATGAAGCACAAGCTGGAATCAAGACTGTGGGAGAAATATCTCAGATACACAGATGACACCACCCTTAAGGCAGAAAGTGAATAGGAACTAAAGAGCCTCTGATTAAAGTGAAAGAGCACTGTGAAAAAGTTGGCTTAAAACTCAACATTCAAAAAGCAATGACAGCATCCAGTCCCATTACTTCATGGTAAATAGATGGGGAAACAACAGAAACAGTGACAGACTTTCTTTTCTTGGACTCCAAAATCACTGGAGATGGTGACTGCAGCCATGAAATTAAAAGACGCTTGCTCCTTGGAAGAAAAGTTATGACCAACCTAGAGAGCATATTAAAAAGCAGAGATATTACTTTGCTGACAAAGGCTCATCTAGTCAAAGCTATGGTTTTTCCAGTAGTCATGTATGCATGTGAGAGTTGGACCACAAATAAAGCTGAGTGAGAAAGAATTGATGCTTTTGAACTGTGGTGTTGGAGAAGACTCTTGACAGTCCCTTGGACTGCAAGGAGTTCCAAGCAGTCCATTACAAAGGAAATCAGTCCTGAATATTCATTGAAAGGACTGATGCTGAAGCTGAAGGTCCAATACTTCGGCCACTTGATGTGAAGAACTTATTCATGGGAAAAGACCCTGATGCTGGGAAAGAAGGCATACGTCGAAGGGGACTACAGGATAGGAGATGGTTGCATAGCATCACCAACTCAATGGACATGCATTTGAACAAGCTCCAGGAGTTAGTGATGGACAAGGAAGTCTCTCGTGCTGCAACTCATGGAGCAACAAAGATTGAACATGACTGAGCTGAACTGAACTGAATATGTCTTTACTGCTACAACTTTTCTTCTGAAACACAAAGGAAATAATACAGGTAAAATGAAAATAAAGGAAGGTTCAGGGAATGTAGAGTTTTCGATTTTTACTTTAGTACTGCGGATGTCAAGGTAAAGATCAAAGATCCCTCCAGAAATGCTGGTTGAAATCATAGCATAATAAGATTGGAATGTTTAAGAAATTGTATTTAGGGGGGAGGAGCCAAGATGGCAGAGGAGTAGGACGGGGAGAACACTTTCTCCCCCACAAATTCATCAAAAGAGCATTTAAACGTGGAGTAAATTCCACAAAACAACTTCTGAATGCCAGCAGAGGACATCAGGCACCCAGAAAAGCAGCCCAACTCTTCGAAAGGAGGTAGGAAAAAATATAAAAGACAAAAAAAGAGACAAAAGAGGGAGGGACGGAGTTCCGTCCCGGGAAGGGAGTCTTAAAAAGAGAGAAGTTTCCAAACACCAGGAAACCCTCTCACTGCCGAATCTGTGCCGAGCTTTGGAAGCACAGAGGGCAACATAAAAGGGAGGGGAAAAAAAAAAATAAACAATTAAAAATCGCGGATTGTGAGCCCTACGGTAACTCCCCCAGCGGAGAAGCAGCGCAGGCGCCTGCACATGGCATTAGCAAGCAGGGGCTGGGCAGGGAAGTGCGGCGCGGGCTGTGTCCCTTAGAGTAAGAATCGGGCCGAATGTCCTGAGCGCTATCTGAGCGAAATAATTTGGGCTAGCAAACCAGACTGTGGGATATCTACCACGCGAAAAGCCAGCCCTAACCTAAGACACCGCCAGGCCCGCGCACAGAACAAAGGACTGAACAGAGATAGCCGGTTGCAGACCTTCCCCCTCTGGTGACAGGCAGCCAGAGCCGTAAGGGGGCAATCGCAGCCCAAGAGAGACACTATCTATAAAACTGTAAGCAGGCTTCTTTGCTAACTAAAACTTCTTGGGGGGACAGTCAACATCTGCCTGAGAAGATGTGCCAGTTTTACACCCAGATAACCGAGTGGCGGGGAGACGATAAGTCGCAGCATTGGCGCCCCCCAAACACATCACCTGAGCTGCTCAGATCGGGGAAGAGCACAAAACTCAGGCCCAACCGAGTCTGCGCCTCTGAGGACTACCCGAGTGCCTGAACCTGAGCGGCTTGGACCTGGGAGCTCAGCCCAGGGCTGGCCTCTGATTGTTCCCGGCGGAACAACCTAGAGCCCGAGCAGTGTGGGCAGGGAGGCTACACGCGCCGTGAGCGGGGGCAGACCCAGTGTGGCTGAGGCACTGTGAGCGCACGCCAGTGTTAGATATCTGTTTGCAGCATCCCTCCCTCCCTCCCCACAGCGCGGCTGAACAAGTGAGCCTAAATTAAAAAAAAAAAAAAAAAATAGTGTCCTCAACCATCCCCTTTGTGTCAGGGCGGGAACCAGACACTGAAGAGACCAGCAAACAGAAGAAGCTATAACAGAGGGAAACGCCTTGGAAGCTACAGGCCATAGATTAAAACCCTGTGGTTACTACGGATTACATAGGAAGGGGCCTATAGATCTTGAGAAATATAAGTCGGACTAAGGAACTGCCAAAAATGAACTGAACCCACAATACTCACAACAAAACCAGAGAAAGACCTAGATATATTTTCACTATTTTTACGATCAATCTTTCTTTCTTTTTTTTTTTAATTAAAAAAAAAATTTTTAAGTCCTCTATTGTCCTTTAATTTTCACTTTTATAACTATTACTTTGCAAAAAAAAAAAAAAGACCCTATTTTTTTTTCTTTTCTTCTTCAGCAAACTTCATATATATATTTTATAATTTTTTGACCGTGTTTTTTTTTTTCTTTTTTCTTTTTTCTTTTTCTTCTTTTCTTTAACATTGTATTTTTGAAATTCCAAACTCTACTCTAGATTTTTAATTTTAGCCTTTTGATATATGTTATCAATTTTGTACCTATAGTTTTTTTCATAATTTCTGTGACTTTTTTTTTCCTCTGTTTCTTTCTCTTCTTCTTTTATATAATATCGTATATCTGCAATTCCAAACTCTACTCAAGATTTTTAATTTATGCTTTTTGGTATTTGATATCAATTTTGTACCTGTATTTTCTTTATAATTTTTGCGACATTGTTTTTGTTGGTTTGTTTGTTTTCTCTCTTTATTTTTCTTCTTCTTCTTCTTTTTTTTTTTTTTTAACGTTGTATTTTTGAAATTCCAAACTCTACTCTAGATTTTTAATTTTTGCTTTTTGGTATTAGTTATCAATTTTGTACCTGTAGTTTCTTTATAATTTTCACGTCCTTGTTTGTTTTTCTTTGTTCGTTTTTTCTCTCTTTCTTTTCCTTCTTCTTTTCATTAACATCGCATTTTTGAAATTCCAAACTCTACTCTAGATTTCTAATTTTTGCTTTTATGTATTTGTTACCAATTTTGTACCTTTAAGAACCCAATCTTCAGGACCCATTTTTCACTAGTGTACGAGATTACTGGCTTGACTGCTCTCTCTCCCTTTGGACTCTCCATTTTCTCCACCAGGTCACCTGTATCTCCTCCCTAACCCCTCTCTACTCTACCCAACTCTGTGAATTTCTGTGTGTTCCAGACGGTGGAGAACACTTAAGGAACTGATTACTGGCTGGATCTGTCTCCCTCCTTTTCATTTCCCCCTTTTATCCTTCTGGCCACCTCTGTCTCCTGCCTCCTTCTTCTCTTCCCTGTATAACTCCGTGAACATCTCTGAGCAGTCCAGTTGTGGAGTGCACATAAGGAAGTGACTACTGGCTAGCCCACTCTCTCCACTATTGATTCCACCTCATCTCATTTGGGTCACCTCTAACTCCCTCCTCCCTCTTCTTATCTCCATGTAACGCTGTGAACCTCTCTGAGTGACCCTCACAGTAGAGAAACTTTTCATCTTTAACGTAGATGTTTTATCAGTGGTGCTGTATAGAAGGAGAAGTTTTGAAACTACTGTAAAATTAAGACCGATAACTGGAAGTAGGAGGCTTAAGTCCAAACCCTGACTCCAGGGAACTCCTGACTCCAAGGAACATTAATTGACAGGAGCTCATCAAATGCCTCCATACTGACACTGAAACCAAGCACCACACAAAGGCCAACAAGTTCCAGGGAAAGACATACCAAGCAAATTCTCCAGCAACAAAGGAACACAGCCCTGAGCTTCAAGATACAGGCTGCCCAAAGTCACCCCAAAACCATAGACATCTCATAACTCATTACTGGACATTTCATTACACTCCAGAGAGAAGAAATACAGCTCCATCCACCAGAACATCGACACAAGCTTCCCTCACCAGGAAACCTTGACAAGCCACCTGTACAAACCCACACGTAGTGACAAAATGCCACAATAAAGAGAACTCCACAAACTGCCAGAATACAGAAAGGACACCCCAAACTCAGCAATTTAAACAAGATGAAGAGACAGAGGAATAGCCAGCAGATAAAGGAACAGGATAAATGCCCACCAAACCAAACCAAAGAGGAAGAGATAGGGAATCTACCTGATAAAGAATTCCGAATAATGATAGTGAAATTGATCCAAAATCTTGAAATTAAAATGGAATCACAGATAAATAGCCTGGAGGCAAGGATTGAGAAGATGCAAGAAAGGTTTAACAAGGACTTAGAAGAAATAAAAAAGAGTCAATATATAATGAATAATGCAATAAGTGAAATTAAAAACACTCTGGAGGCAACAAATAGTAGAATAACAGAGGCAGAAGATAGGATTAGTGAATTAGAAGATAGAATGGTAGAAATAAATGAATCAGAGAGGATAAAAGAAAACGAATTAAAAGAAATGAGGACAATCTCAGAGACCTCCAGGACAATATTAAACGCTACAACATTCGAATCATAGGGGTCCCAGAAGAAGAAGACAAAAAGAAAGACCATGAGAAAATACTGGAGGAGATAATAGTTGAAAACTTCCCTAAAATGGGGAAGGAAATAATCACCCAAGTCCAAGAAACCCAGAGAGTCCCAAACAGGATAAACCCAAGGCGAAACACCCCAAGACACATATTAATCAAATTAACAAAGATCAAACACAAAGAACAAATATTAAAAGCAGCAAGGGAAAAACAACAAATAACACACAAGGGAATACCCATAAGGATAACAGCTGATCTTTCAATAGAAACTCTTCAAGCCAGGAGGGAATGGCAAGACATACTTAAAATGATGAAAGAAAATAACCTACAGCCCAGATTATTGTACCCAGCAAGGATCTCATTCAAGTATGAAGGAGAAATCAAAAGCTTTTCAGACAAGCAAAAGCTGAGAGAATTCTGCACCACCAAACCAGCTCTCCAACAAATACTAAAGGATATTCTCTAGACAGGAAACACAAAAATTGTGTATAAATTCGAACCCAAAACAATAAAGTAAATGGCAACGGGGTCATACTTATCAGTAATTACCTTAAACGTAAATGGGTTGAATGCCCCAACCAAAAGACAAAGACTGGCTGAATGGATACAAAAACAAGACCCCTACATATGTTGTCTACAAGAGACCCACCTCAAAACAGGGGACACATACAGACTGAAAGTGAAGGGCTGGAAAAAGATTTTCCATGCAAATAGGGACCAAAAGAAAGCAGGAGTAGCAATACTCATATCAGATCAAATAGACTTTAAAACAAAGGCTGTGAAAAGAGACAAAGATGGTCACTACATAATGATCAAAGGATCAATCCAAGAAGAAGATATAACAATTATAAATATATATGCACCCAACACGGGAGCACCGCAGTATGTAAGACAAATGCTAACAAGTATGAAAGAAGAAATTAACAATAACACAATAATAGTGGGAGACTTTAATACCCCACTCACACCTATGGATAGATCAACTAAACAGAAAATTAACAAGGAAACACAAACTTTAAACGATACAATAGACCAGTTAGACCTAATTGATATCTATAGGACATTTCATCCCAAAACAATGAATTTCACCTTCTTCTCAAGCGCACATGGAACCTTCTCCAGGATAGATCACATCCTGGGCCATAAAGCTAGCCTTGCTAAATTCAAAAAAATAGAAATCATTCCAAGCATCTTTTCTGACCACAATGCAGTAAGATTAGATCTCAATTACAGGAGAAAAACTATTAAAAAATCCAACATATGGAGGCTGAACAACATGCTGCTGAATAACCAACAAATCACAGAAGAAATCAAAAAAGAAATCAAAATTTGCATAGAAACGAATGAAAATGAAAACACAACAACCCAAAACCTGTGGGACATGGTAAAAGCAGTCCTAAGGGGAAAGTTCATAGCAATACAGGCACACCTCAAGAAACAAGAAAAAAGTCAAATAAATAACCTAACTCTACACCTAAAGCAACTAGAAAAGGAAGAAATGAAGAACCCCAGGGTTAGTAGAAGGAAATAAATCTTAAAAATTAGAGCAGAAATAAATGCAAAAGAAACAGAAGAGACCATAGCAAAAATCAACAAAACCAAAAGCTGGTTCTTTGAAAGGATAAATAAAATTGACAAACCATTAGCCAGACTCATCAAGAAACAAAGGGAGAAAAATCAAATCAATAAAATTAGAAATGAAAATGGAGAGATCACAACAGACAACACAGAAATACAAAGGATCATAAGAGACTACTATCAGCAATTATATGCCAATAAAATGGACAATGAGGAAGAAATGGACAAATTCTTAGAAAAGTACAACTTTCCAAAACTCGATCAGGAAGAAATAGAAAATCTTAACAGACCCATCACAAGCACGGAAATTGAAACTGTAATCAAAAATCTTCCAGCAAACAAAAGCCCAGGTCCAGATGGCTTCACAGCTGAATTCTACCAAAAATTTAGAGAAGAGCTAACACCTATCCTGCTCAAACTCTTCCAGAAAATTGCAGAGGATGGTAAACTTCCAAACTCATTCTATGAGGCCACCATCACCCTAATGCCAAAACCTGACAAAGATCCCACAAAAAAAGAAAACTACAGGCCAATATCACTGATGAACATAGATGCAAAAATCCTTAACAAAATTCTAGCAATCAGAATCCAACAACACATTAAAAAGATCATACACCATGACCAAGTGGGCTTTATCCCAGGGATGCAAGGATTCTTCAATATCCGCAAATCAATCAATGTAATACACCACATTAACAAATTGAAAAATAAAAACCATACGATTATCTCAATAGATGCAGAGAAAGCCTTTGACAAAATTCAACATCCATTTATGATCAAAACTCTCCAGAAAGCAGGAATAGAAGGAACATACCTCAACATAATCAAAGCTATATATGACAAACCCACAGCAAACATTATCCTCAATGGTGAAAAATTGAAAGCAGTTCCTCTAAAGTCAGGAACAAGGCAAGGGTGCCCACTTTCACCATTACTATTCAACATAGTTTTGGAAGTTTTGGCCACAGCAATCAGAGCAGAAAAAGAAATAAAAGGAATCCAAATTGGAAAAGAAGAAGTAAAGCTCTCACTGTTTGCAGATGACATGATCCTCTACATAGAAAACCCTAAAGACTCCACCAGAAAATTACTAGAACTAATCAATGACTATAGTAAAGTTGCAGGATATAAAATCCACACACAGAAATCCCTTGCATTCCTATACACTAATAATGAGAAAACAGAAAGAGAAATTAAGGAAACAATTCCATTCACCATTGCAACGGAAAGAATAAAATACTTAGGAATATATCTACCTAAAGAAACTGAAGACCTATATATAGAAAACTATAAAACACTGGTGAAAGAAATCAAAGAGGACACTAACAGATGGAGAAATATACCATGTTCATGGATTGGAAGAATCAATGTAGTGAAAATGAGTATACTACCCAAAGCAATCTATAGATTCAATGCAATCCCTATCAAGCTACCAACAGCATTCTTCACAGAGCTAGAACAAATAATTTCACAATTTGTATGGAAAAACAAAAAACCTCGAATAGCCAAAGCGATCTTGAGAAAGAAGAATGGAACTGGAGGAATCAACCTACCTGACTTCAGGCTCTACTACAAAGCCACAGTTATCAAGACAGTATGGTACTGGCACAAAGACAGAAATATAGATCAATGGAACAAAATAGAAAGCCCAGAGATCAATCCACGCACATATGGACACCTTATCTTTGACAAAGGAGGCAAGAATATACAATGGATTAAAGACAATCTCTTTAACAAGTGGTGCTGGGAACTCTGGTCAACCACTTGTAAAAGAATGAAACTAGAACACTTTCTAACACCATACACAAAAATAAACTCAAAATGGATTAAAGATCTAAACGTAAGACCAGAAACTATAAAACTCCTAGAGGAGAACATAGGCAAAACACTCTCTGACATACATCACAGCAGGATCCTCTATGACCCACCTCCCAGAATAGTGGAAATAAAAGCAAAAATAAACAAATGGGACCTAATTAACCTTAAAAGCTTCTGCACATCAAAGGAAACTATTAGCAAGGTGAAAAGACAGCCTTCAGAATGGGAGAAGATAATAGCAAATGAAGCAACTGACAAACAACTAATCTCGAGAATATACAAGCAACTCCTACAGCTCAACTCCAGAAAAATAAATGACCCAATCAAAAAATGGGCCAAAGAACTAAATAGACATTTCTCCAAAGAAGACATACAGATGGCTAACAAACACATGAAAAGATGCTCAACATCACTCATTATCAGAGAAATGCAAATCAAAACCACTATGAGGTACCATTTCACACGAGTCAGAATGGCTGCGATCCAAAAGTCTACAAGTAATAAATGCTGGAGAGGGTGTGGAGAAAAGGGAACCCTCTTACACTGTTGGTGGGAATGCAAACTAGTACAGCCACTATGGAGAACAGTGTGGCGATTCCTTAAAAAACTGGAAATAGAACTGTCTTATGATCCAGCAATCCCACTGCTGGGTATATACACTGAGGAAACCAGAAGGGAAAGAGACACGAGTACCCCAGTGTTCATCGCAGCACTGTTTATAATAGCCAGGACATGGAAGCAACCTAGATGTCCACTGGCAGATGAATGAATAAGAAAGCGGTGGTACATATACACAATGGAGTATTATTCAGCCATTAAAAAGAATACATTTGAATCAGTTCTAATGAGGTGGATGAAACTGGAGTCTATTATACAGAGTGAAGTAAGCCAGAAAGAAAAACACCAATACAGTATACTAATGCATATATATGGAATTTAGAAAGATGGTAACAATAACCCTGTGTACGAGACAGCAAAAGAGACACTGATGTATAGAACAGTCTTATGGACTCTGTGGGAGAGGGAGAGGGTGGGAAGATTTGGGAGAATGGCATTGAAACATGTAAAATATCATGTATGAAACGAGTTGCCAGTCCAGGTTCGATGCACGATACTGGATGCTTGGGGCTGGTGCACTGGGACGACCCAGAGGGATGGAATGGGGGGGGAGGAGGGAGGAGGGTTCAGGATGGGGAACACATGTATACCTGTGGCGGATTCATTTTGATATTTGGCAAAACTAATACAGTTATATAAAATTTAAAAATAAAATAAAATTAAAAAAAAAAAGAAATTGTATTTAAATCTATTGTGATCTAGTTAGCCCTAGAAAATAAACCATCAGGTACTTTAATACGGTTATTTTTAGCAGTATGCAGACTGCATTGGCAACTAATTAAAATTTCTCATGCAGAATGTACTGCAGGTTTGTATTATAACAAGACTCTCATGGGCATAAAAACATGAAAGCAATCATAGGTAAGAAAGTTAACTTAAAATTTAAACTGTGAAGCCATGAATTAAATTTAAAAACAAAGTAAAGGGCAGAATCAACAATGTCTCTAAAGTTTTAGCCTGTGTAAATACGATAGAATGGGGTAGCTCTGTCATCTATGGAAAGAAGGACTTCTAAAGAACAACTGTCTTAAATGAGGGTAGGAATGGTAGAAATAAGAAGATAAAAAGATTAAGGATTAAGAAGGCTTCTACTACCCCCTCTATTTGGTTTAGGATCGATTTCTTAAATGCTAAGTAAGGAGCAGGGCAACTCTTGCTTGCAATTGCTCTGAAATGAACCAGACACCAAAGATAAGAAATTGGGTATCCTAAGATTGGCAAAATAAAATGCAACTTACAAAAGCAGGTTTCCACAAAGCTAGACAGAGGGTTGAAGTGGAAACTTAGACTGGATATGTTTCTCAAGGAATTAAGAAAGCTAAAGATGAAATTAACAGCAAGCAGTGAAGACTTGTTTAAGAACACTTTGGCAAACGATGGGCTTCCTCCAAATCTTTCTAAAAACGAATTTCTCAATTTGAAGGAAGTCAAGTCTCTACTTCCATTACCTCTGTTTTGGAATTATGAATGTTCCTCTAGTTAAAGCTGGAGCATTTTCAAGGGTATGGAGTAGTTCTGAAGCTACTTTAGATATATACTGTGTGCTACGTCACTTCAGTTGTGTCTGACTCTTTGTGACCGTATGGACGTAGCCTGCCAGGCTCCTCTGTCCATGGGATTCTCCAGGCAAGAATACTGAAGTGGGTTGTCATGCCCTCCCTCAGGGGATCTTCCCGACCCAGGGATCAAATCCATGTCTTTTTAAGTCTCTTGAATTGGCAGGTGGGTTCTTTACCACTAGTGTGCTGCAATCCATGGGGTTGCAAAGACTCGGGCACAACTAAGTGACTGAACATCAATATGTGTGTGTGTGTGTGTGTGTGTGAAATCATCTTAGGTATCCAGAAATACATATCCAACATAGAATAAGCATAGCCTCAATTATTTTTGTTTATTTATAGTCACCTATACATAGTCACTGATTCTATTTATCACTCATCTATTATCTACAATGTCTCAGGCATGTGTTATGTTCCTATTTTATAACTATATACAATATAGAAATGTTTTCTTATGTCTTGCCTCATATTTTTGTAGGGGAGACAGATATTAAGTAATATAAGTGAAATATATATTCAGATTGTGATAATTACCAAGAAAACAATGGAATTGTATCATGATACAGTAACCTGACTGGGTTGATAGGTTGAGTTGTCTCTTAAATAAAATGATTAGGAATGACAGACTTCTCTTGCCTGGATACCTAAAGGAAGTGAGAGAATAAATCATTTTCTAGCTAAGGAAGTGGGTTTAAGCCTTTCTGAACAAGGCCTAGAAAAAGACTTTGCATTTTGGACAACATTAAGAAAACCACTGTTTCTGGATCTTAAAATAGTAGGGGATAGAAGGTGAGTGGTGGATTTTGAAATTTCGAAGTAGGCAGAAATAATTTTGTGAAATATTCAAAATCTGGATTTTACTTCAAAACTTCTAGCAAAGGCTCAAACTAATCAGAGATTAAAAATCTGCAACTTAGTTCATGCAGAAGAGAAGAAAAAATTAATTCCATATTCCTAAAACTAGAATTACATTTTCTTATATGCAAGGACATTTTACTTTGCAGGATTAAATTTCAAGTATCAAAACTGAACAGAAGAATATTAAAAAAAATTTCAATTTGGATTACATGGAAATGAATCCCCTACCCCATTTCAAAACTGAGCCTGGACCACTTTCCATATTATATTTTTGAACACAAATATCACTAGAAATATGTACATATCTAAGGAATATAAATATCCTCTGGCTGCAAAAAATAAATATTTTTATTGCCAAAAACATTATTTATGAATAATGTGTTAGACACTGATTTTTCTTTACTTTGAAAGAGAAAGAAATTCATTAAATATTTCCTAAAAGCTCTAAATTGTACCCTACATTTATGAGAGCTATTGGATGATGTTTAACTCTGTAGAGGAGTATTTCAAGTCATTGCCTCTTTAATAATGCCTTCATTGTTCATGGCTCTCTAAGAACAGCAGGTATTAGTTAACAAATGGATGTATTCAGTAACTTGGTTGCCATTTGTGCCTTTCTTCATGAGCTGATTTTGGAAAGGTTATGATAAATGGGTATCTGTTTCTATTCCTCATTAGGTTATTTCTGAATTCACTGTTTTCTGGTCTCAAGGATGATTGCAGGAAATATGACCATAAAACGGTAGCTTCTCATTACACCTGGAAGCAGTAGGAGTACAGTATTTATAATCTCATTATCTCAATGGATAGCTGTAGCTGTGCATATGCTCTCATTATCTCTACTGGGGACTGTAATGATATATATAGTCTCATTTTCTGTGCTGTGAAACTGGACAGTTATACTTAAAATTGAGTTTCCTGCACTGTAAGTAATATGAGGTGGGTGGATAACTATTTGAAAGCTCATCCAGCTTCTTATTATCTTATTAGAGTGTTCATTTTCCGTTTACATTTGATATTTGCTCCTCAAAGTTTTACATGTAGAAAATTCTGGCAAAAGTAGACAAGAAAATGAATCGAATAAAAATACCGAAAAATACTAGCTAAAGAATGTAAGACAAACCAATCATGGGTAACACCCTTTCCTCTCTCCACTTCTGGCCTACGTCGACCCACAAGACTGTCATTTAGGCAAAATACAAAGGAGAAATAACCCAGTAACAAGCTCACATGACAAACAAATGATATTTTAGTTTTGAATTTTCCTGTTCTCATTGCAATCCCTTAGCCATCAGCTTTCTCACATAAGGCATTATGGAAAATACAATTTGCTTAAAATAATCCAAAATAAAACAGTTTGGTTTTAAGTATTTTCATAAACATGATGCTATACAATCGCATAACATTTTAAAAAGCTCAGAAGGAGGAACAAAGAAAAACCCACAGTTCACATAGCTTATAAATTTTATCTCCAAATAAAACTATTCCAAAATAAAACCAAAAATAGGCAAAATTTTAGACTTAAAAGGCTAAATGGTGACACGTGTTTCCAAGTAGTCTCCTATTATGTTATATAAACAAAAGTCCTGAACTGAATTTTTCCTGTTTTATTGAGGAATTTAATAATTATTTACACTCATGGCTTCAAATAAAGAGAGAGAAAATTACATCAATGTAGACAGTTTCAGTATTTCTGGTTGGGTCTAACTCAATAGGCTTGAGAATAATTATATAACGTCTCTTTTCCAAATTTATATTCAATTCTGGAAACCTTACCTGCTCATATTAACAGGACATCAAATCTCTCCTTATTTAATTTCTACATTAAGATTATATGAGACATCAAAGATGAGAAAATTTTCTTTTTTTTCTATTCTAATCTATGTAAGATTAGACACTTATAGAATTTGTACCTGATGTTACTTTAGATTTCAAATATTTTAACAGTTATAGATTATAACTTTTCTCCTTAAAAGTTTCATTACATTTCCCCCCAAAATTAACTATTTAATCTACCCTTTCCAAATATATTTCAATAAAACTTTTTTCACTATTTTCAACCCGTTCTATAGATAACTTGTATTTCTAGCATTATATATTTTTCTTGCTTTGATTCAACAAATAATTTACTATTTAACTAAACTCTTCAAGGAAACAACTTCAGAGAGCCTAATAAAACATTTTTGTTTCCTATCTCATCAAGTATATTCTTGTATTTATTATCCCTTCTTTCTACCTTATCCATGTTTATTTTTATCTAATGACTTATATGGGAATATTTAGATTATTAAATTGTAATTATTACTATTTGTATATATTTAAAGCTATAGCTTTGTTTTAAACATTGCTATATTACTTCACATATTACTAAATATGTTATTTTTAAATTTATTCTTTAGCATTAAGTATATTACTAGACTTTATATTTTAGTTCTGTTTCCCTCTTTACTATTTCAGATATTATGCATTCTATTTCTTTGTCTTTATGGATAGCAATAAATTTTGAACCTACATATTTGACATAAAAATTTCAAGTTAATATAAAAAGATCTTAGAAAACTTTAACTATAATTATTACTTCATGTCTTCTTTGATGATTTTCCCATGACTTTTAGTTGACCTTGTTTACACACTTCAAAGGCCAAATTGTACAGGTAATATTGTATAGGAGGCAGTAAACAAAACCACCCCAAAGAAAAAGAAATGTCAGAAGGCAAAATGGTTGTCTAAGGAAGCTTTAAAATAGCCGAGAAAAGAAGAGAAGCAAAAAGCAAAAGGGAAAGGAAAGGTACACCCAACTGAAGGCAGACGTCCAGAGAAAAGGAAGGAGACAAGGCCTTCAATGAACAGTGCAAAGAAATAGAGGAAAGTAACAGAAGGGGAATAACTAGAGAGCTCGTCAAGAAAAATGGAGACATTAAAGGAATATTTCATCCAAAGACGAGCACAATAAAGGACAGAAATAGTAAAGCCCTAATAGAAGAAGAAATCAAGAAAAAGATGGTGAGAATACACAGATGAACTATACAAAATATTTTAATGACCCAGATAACATTGAAGGTGTGGTCACTCATGCAGAGCCAGACATTCTGGAGTGTGAAGTCAAGTGGGCCTCAGAAATCTACTGGAAATGATGGAATACCAGCAGAGCTATTTAAAATCCTAAAAGATGATGCTATTAAAGTGCTGCACTCAATATGTCAGCAAATTTGGAAAACCCAGCAGTGGCCACAGGACTGGAAAAAGTCAATCTGCATCCCAAATCCCAAGAAGAGCAGTACTAAAGAATGTTCAAACTACCAGAAAAGCATGCTCATCTCCCATGTTATTAAGGTTATGCTAAAAATCCTTCAAGCTAGGTTTCAGCAGTACAAGAACTGAGAACTTCCAGATGTATACAAGCTGGGCTTAGAAAAAGCAGAGGAACCAGAGATCAAATTGCCAACATGTGCTGGATCATAGAAAAAGCAAGGGAATTCCTGAAAAATGTCTACCTCTGTTCCATTTACTACACTAAAGCCTTTGACAGTGTGGATCATAACAAACTGTGAAAAACTCTCAAAGAGATGGGAATACCAGAGTATCTTACCTGTCTCCTGAGAAACCTGCATTTGGGTCAAGAAGCAAAAGTTAGAATCTTATATGGAACAACAAACTGGTTCAAAATTGAGAAAGAAGTATGACAAGGCTGTTTATTGTCATCCTGTTTATCTAACTTACACATAGAACACATCATAAGAAATTGCCGGGCTGGATGATTTATAAGCTGGAATCAAGACTGCCTGGAGAAATATCAACAACCTCAGATATGCAGATGATTCTACCTTAATGGCAGAAAGGAAAGAGGAACTAAAGCATCTCTTGATGAGGGTGAAAGAGGAGAGTGAAAAAGTCGGCTTAAAACACAGTGTTTAAAAAAAAAAAAAAAGATCATGGCATTGAGTCCCATCATTTCCTGGCAAAATACAAGGTGAAAAGGTAGTAGTAGTGACAGATTTCCTGTTCTTGGATTCTAAAATCACTGTGGATGGTGGCTGCAGCCATGAAATTAGTGACTGCTTCTTGGCAGGAAAGTTTGACAAACCTAGACAGTGAATTAAAAAGCAAAGATATCACTTTTCTGACAAAGGTCAGTATTGTCAAGGTTATGGCCGTTCCAGTAGTCACGCCCAGGATGTGAGAGTTGGACAGTAAAGAAGGCACAGGGCTGAGGAATTGATGATTTTGAATTGTGGTGCTGGAGAAGACTCTTGAGAGTCCCTTGAACAGCAAGGAGATCAAACCAGTCAATACTAAAGGAAATCAACCCTGAATACTCATTGGAAAGACTGATGCTGAAGCTCCAAAACTTTGGCCATCTAACGCAAAGAGCCGATTCACTGGAAAAGACCCTGATTCTGGGAAAGATCGAAGGCAGAAGGAAAGAAGGTGACAGAGGATGAGATGGCTGGATAGCACCACCACCAATTCAATGGACATGAACTTGGGCAAACTCCCGGAGATGGTGGGGAACAGGGAGGCCAGGTAGGCTGCAGTCTGTGGAGTCACAAAGAGTTAAACACAACTTAGCAATTGAACAACACCACCACCACATACTTCAAAGTGAGTCACTATTTTCATTTCTTATGTAGATTTAACTTTACTAATGAGAGGGTAACAGGCAGGAAGGCCAGGGATCTCCAAACAGAGGAAATAGGCTACAAGTGTCAGACTTTTTTTTATCTCTGTTAAGAGGCAGGAGGAAGCAAACTAGTGATATATTTTTTCCCTTTCTCTATCCAAATTTAAAAAGAGGTTTCTCTTAAAATCCTGTGCTGCCATAATGACACTTGGTTCCACCTGAACTTAACTGTCCTCAAATTTTGAGCTAACCAATGCATTTGTCTTACGGAAATGTTTGTCTTAAGCTATTTTAATGCACTATGCATTTACCCCAGACTCTGTCTTCAAGTAGCTTCCGCCTAAAGGCTCAGAACTGACTTGACAAACCAGTATGTTATAATCAGATATTGTTCTCCTAATCTAAGTAAAGGAAACCATTTGTAAGGTAATCCCCCTTTCTACAAGATTCAAGTCAATTGTTTTATGTCCCAGGGATGACTCACCTGGTGACAAGATTATCCCAAAATACATCGTGTGGGTGAGGGGCCTGGTGCCATTCTCTGAGTTTTAAGACATTCCTTTCTTTCATTAACAGACTGCTAGTAACTATATAGCATCCAGCTAAAGACTAGCAGGTGGGTACTCTTTCTGCCCCCTTCTGATGTCTATGTCAGAAGCTTTCTCTATCCCTTTTATGCTTTAATAAAAGTCTATTACACAAAAGCTCTGAGTGATCAAGCCTCTTCTCTGGCCCTGTATTGAATTCTTCTCCTCCAGAGACCAAGAATCCTGGCGTCTTTCAAGGTTTAGCAACAACCTTTCACTAATTTATTTGTTCATTTCCTACTTGCATTTCATTTCTTTCTTTGGAATAACTTCCTTTCTTCAGAATTATTGTTCTCAGGGATGACAGACTCACTCAGTCTTTACTTGGCAGAAATATGTTGACTTCACCCTCAATCCTGAATGCTAATTTAACTGGGTACAGAGTTTTCAGTTGACAGCTATTGTATCTTATCAGTTTTAGCATTTTAAGTTATAGTTTCTTTTTCTTTTGGATTCTATTCTTGCTGTTGATCTATCTCTTGTCAGGTTAAATTGTAATAGTAGGTCTTTACTCAATGTCTTTCATAAGACTTTTTCTTTTTTGTGTTCCGCAGTTTCATGACAATATTAAAGGGTGGTTTTATGTTTAGATTGTTCTGCTAAGGATCCCTTGTATTTGTTGACTGTGAAAATGCTTTTTATTAACTTCAGGAAATTTTCACCTTATATATCAGCATACATTTACTTTCACTAATTCTAATACCTTCCCGAATATGATGTTTGGAACTTGTCAACCTATTTCCTGTGTCTCTTAATATTTCACTTACTTTCCACTTCTATATTTCTCCAAACTGCTTTCTAATTCATAAGTCAGATCAGCTCCAGTTAACTTATTCTGTTTTCAGCTGTATCAATCTGTTGTTTAATTGATCCACTAAATTTTTGTTAACAATAATGTTGATTTTCAATTCTTTCTAGAGATTCCACTTGGTCCTTTTGCAGATATGAATTTTTACATTTGCTTTCCTCGTGGTTTAATGTATAAATCATTTGGGTGAAGATATTTTCTATTTTTTTTAAATTGGAGGATAATTGCTCTACAATGCTGTGTCGGTTTCTGCCATACAACAATGTGAATCAGCTGTAGGTATATGTATGTCCCCTCCCTCTTGAACCTCCCCCGTGCCCCCACCCCATCCCACCCCTCCAGGTTGTAACAGAGCACCCCGTTGTGCTCCCTGTGCTATACAACAAATTCCCACTACTTATCTGTTTAGCATATGGTAATGTATATGTCATACCTGAATGGTCTGTTGGTTTTCCCTACTTTCTTCAATTTAAGTCTGAATTTGGCAATAAGGAGTTCATGGTCTGAGCCACAGTCAGCTCCTGGTCGTGTTTTTGCTGACTGTATAGAGCTTCTCCATCTTAGGCTGCAAAGAATATAATCAATCTGATTTTGGTGTTGACCATCTGGTGATGTCCATGTATAGAGTCTTCTCTTGTGTTGTTGCAAGAGGGTATGAAAAGAAGAGAAGTGAAAAGCAAAGGAGAAAAGGAAAGATATAAACATCTGAATGCAGAGTTCCAAAGAATAGCAAGAAGAGATAAGAAAGCCTTCTTCAGCGATCAATGCAAAGAAATAGAGGAAAACAACAGAATGGGAAAGACTAGGGATCTCTTCAAGAAAATCAGAGATACCAAAGGAACATTTCATGCAAAGATGGGCTCGATAAAGGACAGAAGTGGTATGGACCTAACAGAAGCAGAAGATATTAAGAAGAGATGGCAAGAATACACAGAAGAACTGTACAAAAAAGATCTTCACGACCCAGATAATCACAATGGTGTGATCACTCATCTAGAGCCAGACATCCTGGAATGTGAAGTCAAATGGGCCTTAGAAAGCATCACTATGAACAAAGCTAGTGTAGATGGAATTCCAGTGGAGCTATTTCATACCCTAAAAGATGATGCTGTGAAAGTGCTGCACTCAATATGCCAGCAAATTTGGAAAACTCAGCAGTGGCCACAGGACTGGAAAAGGTCAGTTTTCATTCCAATCCCAAAGAAAGGCAATGCCAAAGAATGTTCAAACTACCACACAATTGCACTCATCTCACACGCTAGTAAAGTAATGCTCAAAAATCTCCAAGCCAGGCTTCAGCAATACGTGAACCCTGAACTTCCTGATGTTCAAGCTGGTTTTAGAAAAGGCAGAGGAACCAGAGATCAAATTGCCAACATCTGCTGGATGATGGGAAAAGCAAGAGAGTTCCAGAAAAGCATCTATTTCTACTTTATTGACTATGCCAAAGCCTCTGACTGTGTGGATCACAATAAACTGTGGAAAATTCTGAAAGAGATGGGAACACCAGACCACCTGATCTGCCTCTTGAGAAATTTGTATGCAGGTTAGGAAGCAACAGTTAGAACTGGACATGGAACAACAGACTGGTTCCAAATAGGAAAAGGAGTATGTCAAGGCTGTATATTGTCACCCTGCTTATTTGACTTATATGCAGAATACATCATGAGAAATACTGGACTGGAAGACACAAACTGGAATCAAGATTGCTGGGAGAAATATCAATCACCTCAGATATGCAGATGACACCACCCTTATGGCAGAAAGTGAAGAGGAACTAAAAAGCCTCTTGATGAAAGTTAAAGTGGAGAGTGAAAAAGTGGGCTTAAAGCTCAACATTCAGAAAACGAAGATCATGGCAACCAGTCCCACCACTTCATGGGAAATAGAGGGGGAAACAGTGGAAACAGTGTCAGACTTTATTTTTCTGGGCTCCAAAATCACTACAGATGGTGAGTGAAGCCATGAAATTAAAAGACACTCCTGGAACGAAAGTTTTGACCAAACTAGATAGCGTATTCAAAAGCAGAGACATTACTTTGCCAACAAAGGTTCGTCTAGTGAAGGCTATGGTTTTTCCTGTGGTCATGTATGGATGTGAGAGTTGGACTGTGAAGAAGGCTGAGTGCCGAAGAGTTGATGCTTTTGAACTGTGGTGTTGAAGAAGACTCCTGAGAGTCCCTTGGACTGCAAGCAGATCCAACCAGTCCATTCTGAAGGCGATCAGCCCTGGGATTTCTTTGGAAGAAATGATGCTAAAGCTGAAACTCCAGTACTTTGGCCATCTCATGAGAAGAGTTGACTCATTGGAGAAGACTCTGATGCTGGGAGGGATTGGGGGCAGGAGGAGAAGGGGACGACAGAGGATGAGATGGCTGGATGGCATCACTGACTCGATGGACGTGAGTCTAAGTGAACTCCAGGAGTTGGTGATGGACAGGGAGGCCTGGCGTGCTGCGATTCATGGGGTCGCAAAGAGTCGGACACGACTGAGCGACTGATATGATCTGATCTGAATGTATATGTTTCAATGCTACTCTCTCAAGTCTTCCCACCTTCTCCTTCCCCAACAAGTCTGTGTCCACAAGTCTGTCCTCCATATCTGTATTTCTATTCCTGGCCTGCAAATAGGCTCATCAGTACTATTTTTCTATATATATCAACATATATATATATATGTTGATGTACAATATTTGTTTTTTTCTATTTCTTATTTCATTCTATATAATCGGCTCTAGGTTGGGTGAAAACATGTTTTCAAAGAATAATATTTCCCAACAATGAGGAAAGAAGTAATAATAAAAGTTAATAATGTGACAATAATGACAATCATAGCATAAAATGTAGTTTCTCAGTTTCCATCCTTTTTCCTCTACAGCCTTTGTTCAAGAGATCAACCAAAATGATATTGTAAAATTATGTATTAGATCACAACAATACTCAAGTTGTGACTATCCCATCTCCTCCATCCCATTTAATAAGATTCACGTCTTTCCTATGACTTACAATGCTCTACAAGATCTGGTTTCTCAGATGTGCCATGCACACTGCCTTCCTTGAAAATTTGCTTATGTTTGGCCTTCTTCTAGAACATTCTCCAAGGTATTCTCAGTACATTCAAGTCTTTCCTAAAATGTCATCTCATCCAAGATGTGAAGTTAAATCAATCCCTCCAGCTTAAGCAGCCCTCACTTGTTACTCTCTATCACCTTATCATGCTATACTCATTTTTGCAACATTCAACACCATTTATGTATTGAGTTTCTACTATATGTTAGGCGATGCTCTAATGGCTAAGCAAAGCAGACAAAAATCCCTTCTCTCATAAAGCTTACATTTTAATTTCATATCAGATGACAAATGTTTATTTTTTATTGCCTATCTTCTGCCATGACCATCCCCCCTGGAAACTTGATGTTTTTATCTCCCATTTTTACATACTAAGCCTTTAGAAATGCATCAATTATAGTTCAGTTAAACTACTCTGGCACTGGTTTTCATGGAAGTTTTGGTTAGTAGGTTTCCACTTTTATAAGCCGTAATTCCCTGTATTAGCCTGTCAATCTCTCCAATTTGAGGAAGGGGGCAGCAGTTCACCCTGTGACCTCATTTCTCTTATGGATCTAAGAAGAGTTGTTGATATTTTACTTTCTTTCAGCATTTTATTTGTTGTTACGAAAGAAGTGATGTTTTCTAAGCTTTTCACATAACAAACTGGAAACTGGAAGTCTGCTTAAGGTTTTTCAGAAATATATTTCTCCTAATAAAAACAGGAACACCAACACACACACACACACACACACACACACACACACACTCACACTCACGATTACACATAAGAAATAAATGTATATACTATTGTCTTTATCACCTATCCCTCAACATCCTTCTTCTTGATTTTTAATGGGTTTAGAATGTGATGGTTGGAGCTGCTGCAGCCATCCTATTACCAGGAAGCAAGACTTTGCTGACATGCTGAAGATGACAGATCAGAAAGATGAATGGAATTTAGACCCAGAATTTGATTTCTGTGCTATATCTTGGACTGTCCATCTCTGGATTCTTTTTATGTGAGATAAAAATAGGCCTCTGTTATCTTGTTTAAGTCACTTTTGATCAGTTATTCTGTGACTTTGCAGATAAAAGTAGTCAGATCCAAAAAAGAAGAACTAATGTTAAATCAGCCAGTTATGGCCTCTTTCATTTCAAACTATTAAATCAATCATCTATGTTCTGCTCCCTCTCTGTAATTCCTCCTAAGATGAAATTTTGGGAGCTATAGGAAATATTGCTTTGTTCTTGAGGTCTCTGAAAAGACTAGAGTTCCATCTTGCAAATGTTTCTGGCCCTCTTAGGTTCCTGCTACCAAGTGGCTGGTGAGGATCAGTTTCTGCTCAGCACATCTGCTCCTTCTGATCCGGGAAGCATTAGCATTTACTCTCCACCTCATCACTGTTCACCTTTTTGCTGTTTGAGAAGTGTTTACTCTATCCTAGGTAAGCTCCACAGGTCACTTTGGGTTGACTCTACCTCATTTCAGCTATTGCCAGTGCTTCATATCCCTTGAATTTTGCCTGTGACTTCTATTCAAATCCTATCAAGAAAGTGATCTCCTTGTGCTGTTGACCACATAATCACATCTTGCTACATGACTAATGAGGGAACTCTTTGATACTTTTGTGAGAGTTACAGGAAACAATGAACTTCAGGGGAACTCAAGGAATCCAAAAGAAGGCATTCATGGTGGCTAAACGCTCTATACTATAGATAATATTCAGGTGTACTTATCCTATATTGTCATAGTTCAGTAATTTTCCAAAGTACAAAATAGATAGCTGAGGAATAAAAAGGCCCTTGGTTTTGACTTTGCCCACAATTCTTTTAAATATTCCTTCAGTAACATCCATTCTGATAAGGCAAGGAGGATACATTTATCTCAACACTTGTCACCCTCCCTCCATGTTCCTTCTCCTTAAAATTAACTAGGGACCAAGAAAATAGATTTTCTACTTAATATTTTTTTTTTCAACCAGACTTCCTTAACGCTGTATCTTTCACACTCCGGCCTCTTCTTCTGTATTGTAATGATAGAATCATACTGAGAAGCATGATTTATGGGGAAAAGAAGTGAAAAGTCTTAGCAGTTAAACAATACAAGACAATATTCCTTAACCATAGCAATCCCTGGTGGCTCAGACGGTAAAGCGTCTGCCTGCAATGCGGGAGACTCGGGTTCGATTCCTGGGTCGGGAAGATCCTCTGGAGAAGGAAATGGCAATCCACTCCAGCATTCTTGCCTGGAAAATCCCATGGACGGAGGAGCCTGATAGGCTACAGTCCACGGGGTCACAAAGAGTTGGACACGACTGAGCGACTTCACTTTCACTTAAACTAATTGACAGGGAATTTGTTGGACAGATAGTGGGTAGCTCAAAAATCTAAAGGGAGTGCTTTACAACTAGCCAAAAGAAAATTAAGAGTAATTGAATGGGTAATGAGCACCAAGGTAAGTCTCTGTGCTGCTCTGTATTTGGTCACTCAATTGTGTCTCTCTGTGACCTCATGGACTGTAGTCCGCCACGCTCCTCTGTCCATGGGAATTCTCCAGGCAAGAATACTGGAGTGGGTTGCCATGCTCTCCTCCGGGGGATCTTCCCAACCCAGGTATCAAATCCAGGTCTCCTGCATTGCAGGTAGATTCTTTACCATCTGAGCTACCAGGGAAGCCCAAGAATACTGGAGTGGGTAGCCTAGCCCTTCTCCAGGGGATCTTCCTGACCCAGGGATCAAACTGGGGTCTCCTGCATTGACAGGTGGATTCTTTACTGCTGAGCCACCAAAGAAGACCCTGGTAGAAGGGTAATTTCCCACACAAAAAAATGAGCTGCTTACAGAAAATTATACAGATGCTGGACAGCAAAACAGTAGATATCTATTACATGAGGAGAGATCTGGACAAAGGAGATCTTCCAACTTCTTTCTCCCTTTGAAAAATCTCTACACTTAATAATCCTTCAGTTCAGTTCAGTTCAGTAGCTCAGTGGTGTCCGACTCTTTGCAACCCCATGAATTGCAGCATGCCAGGCCTCCCTGTCCATCACCAACTCCCGGAGTTCACTCAGACTCACATCCATCGAGTCAGTGATGCCATCCAGCCATCTCATCCTCTGTCATCCCCTTCTCCCCCTTCCCCCAATCCCTCCCAGGATCAGAGTCTTTTCCAATGAGTCAACTCTTCTCATGAGGTGGCCAAAGTACTGGAGTTTCAGCTTTAGCATCATTCCTTCCAAAGAAATCCCAGGGCTGATCTCCTTCAGAATGGACTGGTTGGATCTCCTTGCAGTCCAAGGGACTCTCAAGAGTCTTCTCCAACACCACAGTTCAAAAGCATCAATTCTTCAGCGCTCAGCTTTCTTCACAGTCCAACTCTCACATCCATACATGACCACTGGAAAAACCATAGAATGCTATTGTCATTGCCTTTAGGGTGGAAGATATAGCTCAACATCAGTGAGCAAATAGGGATTGTTTTATTATTAAAATATTTTATTTTCTAATCACTTTAGTGGATGCTAAGGGAACTCAGAAATATTAGGGTTCAACAAAACAACACAATGAACAGATACAGGATGTGGATTTAGTTTTGGGAGCATTTGACCATCATCATTTAAAAGTAAATACACAGCATGCACTTACTCTGTGGGTAAAGCAAGAGTTTCCAATCTCAGTTACATAACTAATAGAGAATCATGGCAATAGAGTTTAATGAGCTTGGGTTTAGAACTTGACAGTCTTTGGATCAGTTTCCCAACTTGTGAAATTGGGACAATAATCGTGTTTCCTTAAACTGTCTTCAGGAATCAAGGAAAAATCAAATAAGATAAGACAAATAAAATATTTTAGAGTACACATTATGTTTTTTACCATCAATATTAAAAGGCTCCATTAAAGTAATGCTAGATACATGAAGGATTCCATCAAGAAATAATACTCTGAATATGGCTTACGTAAAGCACATTATAAAATGAATCTTCACAAATAAACAATTTTTGAGACAATATCATATTCATAATTCTCTCAAGGCTAACTTCAATATATCCAATTGAATCACTAAACTCTACTTCCTTCCCAGAGGAGACAACATTTAGTAATCTTCAACAAAACATAGTTTTTCTTCTCTTTCTATTATTTCAGATAATCAACTGCCAGAATAAAAAATATAAGGCATATCAAAGATATATATCAATATCCCAAAAGGAAAATAATCTTATCTCTCTTCTGCAATGCAGCTTTAATCAAATTTTATAATCAAGAGCAAAAGAAACTTTGCTATTTTGCTGCCCATCAATTTTTGTAAAAATGTATTTTAGATTTTATATATATATATATATATATATATATATTTTTTTTTTTTTTTGCTTAAAGGTTATATACTTTGTTTCTCAAATTTAGCTTCAACTTTCTCATTTGAATTTCATAAAGCAAATCGGAGAATTTTCTCTTTTCTCATACAACTATTCAGCAGAAGAAACTCCTACAGTATTATGAACAGAGTCCTTAAACTGCATGCTAAGTCAAAAAAGGTCTCTCTGGGGTATGCAATGTTCTAGGACCTAAGAAATTTACAGTTTTAAGAAGTTCCACCTTAGAGTATCCATTTTTCAGTCTGTCTCTAACGCCAATGTACAAGACACAAGTAATTTATAATGCAGTAAACAGACACTCACATTGGCCTTTTCTGCTGAGCAGTTTGAACAAGGCCACTAAAACAATGACATCCTGAAAATAACCTCTTTCATCTTGTGTATAAGCAATCGATATTAAGATACTAGAATGACTATAACACCAAGATAAGTAGTTTAAAATACTTTGCTCTAGAAATAATAGCCTGGAAAATAAACTAGAGTGTGGAAAATATATTCTAGAAATACAAAACATGAAATATGAAAATATTTCTATATGAGATAAGACACAAATTAATGCATGAAATGATTGTAATTAGTCATGTGACAAAAATCACTTTAATGAATAAATATTAATAATTACATAGGTCATCTAGTTGTTTTGTCTGGCCAAACACAATCTCTTTTTCCATTGATTCATAATTAAAAACAATTTTAAAATACACTTATTCCTAACATTTGTGTGCATGATTTAGAAACCATAAATTTTATAACAAACCTAATGTTTATTTTTCCTAATATAAATGAGACATTTCACTGAAATCTGACATAATCTCACTTCAATTCAGATAAATGAAACATACTGTTGACAAAATTTTTAAATATCTTCTAAGAATAGGAAGAGTTATATTTGGATCTGCAATACAACAAACTCAAGTAGCAAAGAAAGTCATAGTTTTAAACATAACTATTTTCAAAACTACAATATTCAGGATTTTTTTTGCAAATGAAGATAACAACAGTATTTATTATTTATCTATGGAGCCAATTTGAAAGAGCAGATAGTGATACGTAGTCATGTTCTCAGAGTACAAAGGAAAGCAATAATTTAAATTAGGAATTTATCTGGAATCTGTAGAGGTGTGTACAATTTGAAAATATACTTCATTCTCAGAGAATGAAGAATCTGATGCTACTCAACACACAATGATAAATAAAAGAGGCTAACAGAATTACTAGCTAGTTCTTGTTTAAAAATACGTATTAGATCAGAATTTCTTTGATAACAGAATTACTAGCTTGTTCTTTATTTTTCTAACTCAAGCTCCTATCTAGTCAGTGGCCTTAACTTTTCCCAAGATAGGTAAAGAAAAGCAAATTTAGAAAGAAAAAGTACAGTGGATATATTATTTTTCATATTCTTTATCTCTGCAGTTAAGAGTGAGAAAAGTTAGGCCGAGCATGAAGAAAGAAAGAGACTGGAACAACAGCCAATTTAATTTTCTTCTGTGGTTATTTCTTCAAACTCTGAATTAACCATTTTTTGTTTAATTTATTGTAAATTTACATAACAATTGAAGTTTTATATAGCATTTTAGTATAAGAACTAGAAAATTCTCCTGCTGACAGATTCAAGAAATTTGAGACATCTATTACATTCTTGCTTCATAACAATTAGAAACTTGGGATGTACTAGGAATACTTGTACCTATCAAATTCTTATAAATGTTTTAATATGTTTTCACAACCATTATTTATTTTGTAAAGTGTCTCTTGGAGGACATGAAAGCAGACCGAACTCCATTTTATAAAAGAAAGTTAATGATAAAGTTATTATAAATAAATTCAAGAATGTAATGAAAATTCACATGCCTTGATTATGTTCTTTCTTTTTGCAATTAGATACATAATTCAAAGTTTTTCCTTATCATTTAATTTGGTTTATCAAGTGTCAGTGAAAAGATACTCAAACATCACTGAATTTAAAATGCCATAAAATTTGACAGTATATACTTGGGTTGATTGATATATAGTCATACCTCATTTTATTGCACATCACTTTATTGCATTTTACAGATATTACATTTTTCAGAAACTGAAGCTTTGTGGCACCTATACCAAGCAAGACTATCCGTGCCACTTTTCCAATAGCATTTGCTCATTCCATGTCTCTGTATCACATTTTGCTAATTCTCCCAATATTTCAAACTTTTTCATTATTACTATACCTGTTATGGTGATCTGTGATCAGTGACTTTCGATGTTACTATTGTATTTGGAGGCACTATGAATTGTGCCCATATAAGATGATAAATGGAGAAGGCAATGGCAACCCACTCCAATACTTTTGCCTGGAAAATCCCATGGACGGAGGAGCCTGGTAGGCTGCAGTCCATGGGGTTGCTAAGAGTCAGGCACGACTGAGCGACTTCACTTTCACTTTTCACTTTCATGCATTAGAGAAGGAAATGGCAACCCACTCCAGTGTTCTTGCCTAGAGAATCCCAGGGACAGAGGAGCCTGTTGGGCTGCCATCTATGGGGTCACACAGAGTCAGACACGACTGAAGTGACTTAGCAGCAGTAGCAGCAGCAAGATGATAAATAATGGCTAAATATTGCACATACTGGGACTCCACCACTGATCAGCTGTTCCTCTTTCTCTCTCCCTCTCCTCTGGTTCTTCTGTTCCCTGAGACACAACAGTATTGAAAATAGGCCAATTAATAAGCCTCAAAAGCCTCTAAGTGTTTAAGTGAAAAAAAGAGTCACTTAAAATCAAAAGCTATAAATGACTAAACTTAATGGAAGTCATGTCAAAAGCCGGGACAGATCAAAAGCTAAGCCTTGTGCCAAACAGTCAAGTTGTGAATGCAAAGGAAAAGTTCTTGAAGGAACTTAAAATTACTACTCCAGTGAACACAAGAATAAGAAACAGCCTTATAGGTGAAATGCAGGAAGTTTTAGTAGTCTGGTTAGAAGAACAAACCAGCCACAGCACTCCTTTATGTCAAAGCCTAATTCAGACCAAGACCCTAACCTAACTCTCTTCATTTCTATGAAGAATGAGGGAGGTGAGGAAGCTGAAGAAAAGTATGAAGCTAGTAGAGATTGGTTCATGAGGTTTAAGGGAAGAAGCCCTCTCCATAACATAAAATCATAAATGCTGACATTGAAGCTGCAACACGTTACTCAGAAGATCTAGCTAAGATCATTAATAAAGGTGGCTGCACTAAACAAAAGATTTTCAATGGAGACACAACAGCTTTCTTTTGGAAGAAGATGCATTAGAAGACTTTGATAGATAGAGAAGAGAAATTGGTGACTGGCTTTAGAGCTTCAAAAGACAGGCTGATTCTCTTGTTGGAGACCGATGCACTGGTGACTTTAAGTTGAAGCCAATGTTCACTTACCATTCTGAAAATCCTAGGACCCTTAAGAGTTATGTTAAATCTACTCTGCCTATGCTCTGTAAATGGAATAATATAGCCTAGACAATAGCACATCTGCTTACAATATGGTTTATCTACTATTTTAAGCCGACTGTTGACACCTACAGCTAAAAAAAAAAAATTTCAAACTGATACTGCTCAGTGCCAATGCACCTGGTCACCCAAGAACTCTGGTGGAGATGGACAATGAGATTAATGTTGTTTCCACATCTGCTAACACAGCATGAATTCAGCATCATGGAACAAGGAGTTATTTAGACTTTCAAGTCATAAAGAATTATATTTCATAACAATATAGCTGCCATAGAAACCAATTATTTTGATGGATCTGGGCAAAGTAAATTGAAAACCTGGAAAGGATTTGTCATTCTAGATGCCATTAAGAAAATTTGTGACTCAGGGGAAGAGGTCAGAATATCAACACTAACAGGATCTTGGAAGCCAATGATTCCACTCCTTATGGATAACTGTGAGGAGTTCACGACTTCAGTGGAGGAAGTCAATGCAGATGTGGTAGAAATACCAAGAGAACTAGAAGTGGAGCCTGAAGATATGACCAAATTGCTATAATCTGATGATAAAAATTTAACAGATGAGGAGTTGCTTCTTATGGCTCAGCAAAGAAAGTGGTTTCTTGAGATAGAATCTACTCCCGGTGAAGATGCTGTGAAAATTGTTGAACCAACAACAAAGGATTTGGAATATTACATATACTTAGCTATTAAAGCAGCAACAGAGTTTGAGAGGATTGACTTCAATTTTGAGAGTTCTTCTGTGAGTGAAATACCATCAAACAACATTGGGTACTACAGAGAAATCATTTGTGAAACAAAGAATCAATCAATGCTACAACCTTCACTGCTGACTTATCTTAAGAAATTGCCATAGTCACCCCAACCTTCAGCAACAACCACCCTGATCAGTCAGTCAGCAGCCATCTACTTGGAGGCAAGAACTTCCACAAACAAAAAAGATTATGATTCACTGAAGGCTCAGATGAAGTTTAGCACTTTTAGCAAAAAATTGTTTTTAATCAAGGTTAAGTGCATTGTTTATTTTAGACATAATGCTATTGGAGGCTTTATACTATACTCAATTGCAGTATAGTATAAACATAACTTTTATGTGCATTGGAAAATTAAAATATGTGTCACCCATTTTATTTTAATATTTACTTTATCTCTGTGTTCTGGAAACAAAGCCACAACATCTCTGAGATGTGTCTACAATTAATGATCTATTTTACTTAGTTTAAATATCTCCAAATAAACCATGTAATTACATGTCATCATGACCCCTCAACATATGACCATTCAACAACTAGTTCTAATTTTTTTCAAGTTCTTACTACTACTACTACTAAGTCACCTCAGTCGTGTCTGACTCTGTGTGACCCCCTAGACGGCAGCCCACCAGGCTGCCCCGTCCCTGGGATTCTCCAGGCAAGAACACTGGAGTGGGTTGCCATTTCCTTCTCCAGTGCATGAAAGCAAAAAGTGAAAGTGAAGTCGCTCAGTCATGTCCGACTCTTGGCGGCCCCATGGACTGCAGCCTACGAGGCTCCTCCGTCCATGCGATTTTCCAAGCACGAGTACTGAAGTGGGGTGCCATTGCCTTCTCAACTTCTTAAGTAGCCTTCAAATCATTTGAACACATTTTACCACTGAAACTTGTAACTTTTTGCATTCCATGATACTGTTTCTCCCCTCCCCTGTTGAACTGCATTTTCTGTCTCCATAGTCAGTTGCTCTTGTTTATTATGTTCCTGTATATAAATTCACAGGTTCATTCAGAGAATATCTTCCATTTCTTCACAGCTTCATAATTTCTCACAGATTGCCTGAGCACCTTAATGCAGATGACTCAAACTTTTCTTTAGCAATGGTGATATTTCCTTTGTTTTGTTTTATGCATATTTCATTGTTTTGTTACCCACTCCAGTGTTCTTGCCTGGAGAATCCCAGGGACGGGGGAGCCTAGTAGGCTGCCCTCTATGAGGTCTCACGGAGTCAGACATGACTGAAGTGACTTAGCAGCAGCAGCAGCAGCATTGTTTTGTTATCAATTACATTCCTATACAGTTTCTCTGGCTTCCCTGGTGGCTCAGATAGTAAAGAATCTGCCTGCAATGCAGGAGACCCGGGTTCAATCCTTGGGTTGGGAAGATGCTGGAGAAGGAAATGGCAACCCACTCCAGTATTCTTGTCTGGACAATCCCATGGACAGAGGAGCCTGGCAGGCTACAGTCCATGGGGTTGCAAACAGTCAGACATAACTATGTGACTACCACTTCACTTCACTCTTAGTTTCTACCTTGAGTTTAGTACAAGAAAAAAGCATTTCAAATAGAATGTTTGAAAAATATTGGCATGTACATTTTCTACCAATTTTAATTTTTTTCTTGTAACTCATGTTTAATCAGGGATATATTTTTATGACAGATATTAGGTTAAGAAGCTTTGGTTAGTTCACACTATTTAAAGAAACTACGTATACTTCTAACCTATGATCTTACTGAACTTTAATTTGTGATAATAATGTTTCAGTTCATTTGTGGGATTTACCCAGAAGATATTCATATGATTATTAAAAAAAATGAGAATATTATTGTAACATTCAGATATAATTTTAATTTTTAAAATATTTCCATTTTTGCATTACATAGGTTACTATGAATAATAGTAAATAAAAAGGGTGATATTAAAAACACTAGAATTATCCCAGAACAACTTGACTTCTGTCTACTCATTTTTCAGCACCTTCACTACCATTCTCCACACTAGAAACAAAGATTATTTTGAAACCTAAATGTGATTTTTCTTAATGTTTTCTAATGGCATCTCACTATTCTTACTAAGACTAAATGAGTTAACTTGGCTTATGAAACCCCATCTGATCTAATTCATCATTCCACTTCTTCAGGTCTATTTCTTGCCATACCATCTCCTCTCCTGGTTCCTTTTAATGCCTCTCATCCAGAAGACTTCTACCACTCACTATAAGGACTTTGAACTCCATCTAGTTAGCGCTCACTTTACTAGTTTGCATTCTTTATCCAGTGGCATTTTCATGAAGAGTATGTTAGTGGTACAATTTCTTTGTTGTATCTCACACAAGATTCATATATTTTCTATGTACAAAATTCTGAGATTATATTTTACATTAAAATGTGAAAGAATAATCTCAATAAATTTAGAAAAAATTTTCAAATTACAGGAAAAAACTGTTATCAATCTACTTCTTTTTAAAATATAAATTTTTGGCCTAGATGCTTAAAAAAGAGCTTACATAGTCTCATAAACACACATATTTCATTATAGGGAGCATATGGTGGCATTTGGTAAAATAAACTTCTTGTTTCAGCTCAGAAAAATTTTCTATTTCCTTCTTTCTTCACTAATTTCCTTTATCTTGTCTGTTTTTCTCATTCCCTCACATGTCTTAAATCAGCAATGATATTACTTTAAAAATTATCTATAGATAGGTTTTTTTAAAATATAGTGATTAAGAAGGTAGCTCTGCACTTGGAATAAATGTATCTGAAAACTATCCCCACTATTCTAGCTCTGAAGACTTTGGCCAGTAACTCAAGCTTCCTGTGTCTTAGTGTTCTCATTGTTTAAGTAATAAATGTTTAAAAAAAAAATAGCACCAACTTTACAGGGTTATAGCAAATATTATAGTGCTTGGTAGATTAAAAAATGGGAAATACAGTACTCAAGGTTCAGGATAAATAAAAGATGCACTTGATGCAGAGATATCTCACAGAAAAAATTATTTAATTTAAAATTAATTTTGGAAGATAGCTGCTTTCAATGCACTCTAATGAAAGACATGGAGGATGTTTGTAGATCCAACACAACATCTATGATCAAAAGTAAGAAATTGCTATAAACTACTAGAATGCGTCAAAGTCCTATGAAATCTAATAATTTCCTACGGTCGGTGTGCACTCAATTTTTGTGCAGTCACAGTAAGAGATTCAGGTCTCTAGACACACTGGCCCCTGCTACTGCTTCTTAATTTTTGGCTTGAGTCAGAGTTTGCCAGTATCTGGCCTAATTAAGCTTAACCCAGTGAATTATACAACCAAAAGAAATGGACCATCTGTTCAACCAAAAGCAGAATGTTTTTCATTTCTTTGAATGTACTGTGTTCTCTCCTTTTGTTGTAATTGTTTAGTCACTAAGTTGTGTCTGACTCTTTTGTGACCCCATGGACTGCAGCCCACCAGACTCCTCTGTCCACAGGATTTTCCAGGCAAGAATACTGGAGTGGGTTGCCATTGCTCCTCCAGCAAATCTTCCCAACCCAGGGATCAAACCCATGTCTTTGGCTTGGCAGGCAGATTCTTTACCACTGAGCCACCTGGGAAGCCCTGTTCTCTCCTCTGTGTGTGAAAAGTATGTGTTAGGCTCTCAGTTGTATCTGACTCTTTGAAACTCCATGAACTATAGACTGTCAGGCTCCTCTGGCCATGGAATTCTCTGGGCAAGAATACTGGAGTGAGTAACCATTTCCTTCTCCAGGGGATCTTCCCAATCCAGGGGTTGAACCCAGGTCTCCTGCACTACAGGTGGATTGCTTACCATCTGAGCCACCAGGGAAGCCTGTTCTCTCCTCTATATGGACCTAATGGAGCATTATACATGATATTTTCTCTGAAATCCAACACATCATTTCTTTCTTTACCTACTATCATATTTCAGATCTCATTTTAAATGTCATTTTCTCTAAGAAGGCTCTGTGATCCTATTAAGAGTACTCTCATATAAACATTATTCACTCTCCTAGCAATCTATACTTACCTGATCAGACAATTTATCATGCTTTATCATAATTACTTAATTTTCTATTTCATTTGCTTGACTTTAGCCTCTTCCCCAAAAAGGACAGTGTCTGCTATGCTAAGTGTTAGGTCCCAAACAATCAGGAGGGTGCTTTATATAAAATTATAATAATCAATAAATATGTAAAAAGATTAATTAAATGAGACTACATTGGGCATCTGAGATCTACTCTGTGTTTTCTATGCTTTGCCTTTATGATTCATCAATTTCTTAACTTTATCCTCTATTTCACAAAATGGGCTTTTCTATTACCCTGTCTTATATTTACTCCCTCCAAGTGCAGTTTTAAAGCAGAAATTGTCAATCACATTTTCTACAATAAGCTTTATTATACTTTTCATGACTATCCTTTTAAGCTATTCGATCTCATCAAATGTCCTTCTGAACTTTAATAAATAAATACGTTGAAGATATTCAAACTTCTCTTATTGCTTAAGGAAACACTTTTCAAAGGTCTATGATTTTTGTCCCAGTACAGAGATTTGTTCCTTTTCTGTGCCTTATAATAAAGCTTTACAAGTATGTGAATTCATTTCATATGATATTCACAAGATGTCACCAGGCTTTTGACCAGGAAATCGACATTACCCTGGGTCCTGACTTGGTCCTGGCTGTCTCAAGCAGAGGAATACATACCAAGAGGTGGAGGAATTAAAATAGTATGCTAATTATAACTTGACCTTTGGTCCCACACCACTATGTAGGGCACTGATAATGGGAATGAACTGACACGGAACATGTGGAACATTTTTGTGTTGTTGTTGGTTCATTTGCAATAGACTAATACTCAAATCGAAGCAAATAAGATGACCTATTTCCCCTAAGCCACACAAATATAAAGATTTTCAATTCCATTGAGATGAGATGTGCCAGAACCTGATCAAACATATCTAGAGAGGAAGACACAGAGTTCATCACTATTATAATATAAGCAGAGGTGTCTGTCATTCTTCACAGAAGAGAGACAAGGAAGATTCTTGAATAAGTCCTAGAAACAAACACTAATTCCAGTAAGTTCTCCTACTCCTTTACCCCTGAAATGGGAGGTCTGTGTTTGCCATGATGGGAGATGATGCCAGTTTATGCTACCAGCCCAGTAACCCAGCCTCTTCAAAGAAGAGGAAGGTAGCTGAACTACTGACTGTCCAGTACATAAAGGTTTTCTCTGTGTAGACTTTCTTGTTTCTAGAGAGTCCTATGCACCAGCACCAGCTTCCCTGGAACAAATATGAGATCTTGTTCAACCTGTTTCTTGGAGTTGCTGTAATAGTTGTTATCCCTATTGTATCAAGAGTCATAATAGGGGGAGGTCACAGTTTTTATCTTTATTGTCACATGTCCACATACTCTAAATAAATACTGTGATTAACGGTAGCTTCTCAGGTATGTGACTGCTCCACAAGTAAAGGGTAGTTCACTTTTGAAACCTCTGATACAGTGGAGTGCAAAAAGGCCAAAGCTAGAATTCTCAGTCTGTCTATAATATCATACTGTCTTGATCTCTGAGGCCTCCAAAGATGTAACAGGATCTTCATTTTCATAACTCACCTTCCTAAGAAATGTGAGTCAGAAGTTGATGTCACCCTTGAATGTCATGTCATATGTATTGGTCTAGCAAAAAACCATTGATATTAATGGTCTGTGAATAGGACCCACTTTTTTCCAGTCTTATATAAATTTATATTTTTTTTAGTTCAGTTCAGTCAGTCAGTCATGTCCAACTCTTTGTGAACCCATGGACTGCAGCACACCAGGCCTCCCTGTCCATCACCAACTCCCAGAGTTTACTCAAACTCATGTCCATTGAGTCCGTGATGCCATCCAACCATCTCATCCTCTGTTGTCCCCTTCTCCTCCTGCCTTCAATATTTCCCAGCATCAGGGTCTTTTCAAATGAGTCAGGTCTTCACATCAGATAACCAAAGTATTGGAACTTCAGCTTTAGCATCAGTCCTTCCAATGAATATTCAGGACTGATTTCCTTTAGGATGGACAGGCTGGATATCCTTGTAGTCCAAAGGACTCTCAAGAGTCTTCTCCAACACCACAGTTCAAAAGGATCAATTCTTCGGCACTCAGCTTTCTTTATAGTCCAGCTCTCACATCCATCCATGACTACTGGAAAAACCATAGCTTTGACTAGATAGACCTTTGTTAGCAAAGTAATGTCTCTCCTTTTAATACGCTGTCTAGGTTGGTCAGAGTTTTTCTGCCAAGGAGCAAACGTCTTTTAATTTCATGGCTGCAGTTACCATCTGCAGTGATTTTGGAGCCCAAAAAAATAAAGTCTGCCATTGTTTCCATTGTTTCCCCATATATTTGCCATGAAGTGATGGGACCAGATGCCATGATCTTAGTTTTCTGAATGCTGAGTTTTAAGCCAACTTTTTCTCTCTTCTCTTTCACTTTCATCAAGAAGCTCTTTAGTTCTTCTTCACTTTCTGCCATAAGGGTGGTGTTATCTGCATAGCTGAGGTTATTGATATTTCTCCTGGCAATCTTGATTCCAGCTTGTGCTTTATCCAGCCCAGTGTTTCTCATGATGTACTCTGCATATAAGTTAAATAAGCAGGGTGACAATATACAGCCTTGACGTACTCCTTTTCCTATTTAGAACCAGTCTGTTGTTCCATGTCCAGTTCCAACTGTTGCTTCCTGACCTGCATACAGGTTTCTCAGGAGGCAGGTCAGGTGATCTGGTATTCTCATCTCTTTCAGAATTTTCCAGTTTGTTGTGATCCACACAGTCAAAGGCTTTGGTATAGTCAATAAAGTAGAAGTAGATGTTTTTCTGGAACTCTATTGCTTTTTTGATGATCCAGAGGATGTTGGCAATTTGATCTCTGGTTCCTCTGCCTTTTCTAAATCCAGCTTGAACATCTGGAAAGTCATAGTTCACATACTGTTGAAGCCTGGCTTGGAGAATTTTGATGTTACTTCAATTTATTAAAACAGTATTACATATAATCCTTTCAAGAAGCTTAGGGTGGGTGCTATTATCCACATTTTAAACCTACATTGAAACTCACTGTGGTTGAATGATATGTTCCAAGTAGAAGAAGTTGTAGGAGAAAGCAAGCAGCCTAGCCAGTCTGGGCTTTCTTTTTTTTTTTTTTTTTTTAATTTTATTTTATTTTTAAATTTTACATAATTGTATCAGTTTTGCCAAACATCAAAATGAATCCGCCACAGGTATACATGTGTTCCCCATCCTGAACCCTCCTCCCTCCTCCCTCCCCATACCATCCCTCTGGGTCGTCCCAGTGCACCAGCCCCAAGCATCCAGTATTGTGCATCGAACCTGGGCTGCCAACTCGTTTCATACATGATATTTTACATGTTTCAATGCCATTCTCCCAAATCTTCCCACCCTCTCCCTCTCCCACAGAGTCCATAAGACTGTTCTATACATCAGTGTCTCTTTTGCTGTCTCGTACACAGGGTTATTGTTACCATCTTTCTAAATTCCATATATATGCGTTAGTATACTGTATTGGTGTTTTTCTTTCTGGCTTACTTCACTCGGTATAATAGGCTCCAGTTTCATCCACCTCATTAGAACTGATTCAAATGTATTCTTTTTAATGGCTGAGTAATACTCCATTGTGTATATATACCACCGCTTTCTTATCCATTCATCTGCTGATGGACATCTAGGTTGCCTCCATGTCCTGGCTATTATGAACAGTGCTGCGATGAACATTGGGGTACACGTGTCTCTTTCCCTTCTGGTTTCCTCAGTGGGTATGCCCAGCAGTGGGATTGCTGGATCATAAGGCAGGTCTATTTCCAGTTTTTTAAGGAATCTCCACACTGTTCTCCATAGTGGCTGTACCAGTTTGCATTCCCACCAACAGTGGAAGAGAGTTCCCTTTTCTCTACACCCTCTCCAGCATTTATTACTTGTAGACTTTTGGATCGCAGCCATTCTGACTGGTGTGAAATGGTACCTCATAGTGGTTTTGATTTGCATTTCTCTGATAAGGAGTGATGTTGAGCATCTTTTCATGTGTTTGTTAGCCAACTGTATGTCTTCTTTGGAGAAATGTCTATTTAGTTCTTTGGCCCATTTTTTGATTGGGTCATTTATTTTTCTGGACTTGAGCTGTAGGAGTTGCTTGTATATTCTCGAGATTAGTTGTTTGTCAGTTGCTTCATTTGCTATTATCTTCTCCCATTCTGAAGGCTGTCTTTTCACCTTGCTAATAGTTTCCTTTGATGTGCAGAAGCTTTTAAGGTTAATTAGGTCCCATTTGTTTATTTTTGCTTTTATTTCCAATATTCTGGGAGGTGGGTCATAGAGGATCCTGCTGTGATGTATGTCAGAGAGTGTTTTGCCTATGTTCTCCTCTAGGAGTTTTATAGTTTCTGGTCTTACGTTTAGATCTTTAATCCATTTTGAGTTTATTTTTGTGTATGGTGTTAGAAAGTGTTCTAGTTTCATTCTTTTACAAGTGGTTGACCAGAGTTCCCAGCACCACTTGTTAAAGAGATTGTCTTTAATCCATTGTATATTCTTGCCTCCTTTGTCAAAGATAAGGTGTCCATATGTGCGTGGATTGATCTCTGGGCTTTCTATTTTGTTCCATTGATCTATATTTCTGTCTTTGTGCCAGTACCATACTGTCTTGATAACTGTGGCTTTGTAGTAGAGCCTGAAGTCAGGTAGGTTGATTCCTCCAGTTCCATTCTTCTTTCTCAAGATCGCTTTGGCTATTCGAGGTTTTTTGTATTTCCATACAAATTGTGAAATTATTTGTTCTAGCTCTGTGAAGAATACTGTTGGTAGCTTGATAGGGATTGCATTGAATCTATAGATTGCTTTGGGTAGTATATTCATTTTCACTATATTGATTCTCCCAATCCATGAACATGGTATATTTCTCCATCTATTAGTGTCCTCTTTGATTTCTTTCACCAGTGTTTTATAGTTTTCTATATATAGGTCTTTAGTTTCTTTAGGTATATATATTCCTAAGTATTTTATTCTTTTTGTTGCAGTGGTGAATGGAATTGTTTCCTTAATTTATCTTTCTGTTTTCTCATTATTAGTGTATAGGAATGCAAGTGATTTCTTGGTGTTGATTTTATATCCTGCAATATTACTATAGTCATTGATTAGTTCTAGTAATTTTCTGGTGGAGTCTTTAGGGTTTTCTATGTAGAGGATCATGTCATCTGCAAATAGTGAGAGCTTTACTTCTTTTCCAATTTGGATTCCTTTTATTTCTTTTTCTGCTCTGATTGCTGTGGCCAAAACTTCCAAAACTATGTTGAATAGTAATGGTGAAAGTGGGCACCCTTGTCTTGTTCCTGACTTTAGAGGAAATGCTTTCAGTTTTTCACCATTGAGGATAATGTTTGCTGTGGGTTTGTCATATATAGCTTTGATTATGTTGAGGTATGTTCCTTCTATTCCTGCTTTCTGGAGAGTTTTTATCATAAATGGATGTTGAATTTTGTCAAAGGCTTTCTCTGCATCTATTGAGATAATCGTATGGCTTTTATTTTTCAATTTGTTAATGTGGTGTATTACATTGATTGATTTGCGGATATTGAAGAATCCTTGTATCCCTGGGATAAAGCCCACTTGGTCACGGTGTATGATCTTTTTAATGTGTTGTTGGATTCTGATTGCTAGAATTTTGTTAAGGATTTTTGCATCTATGTTCATCATTGATATTGGCCTGTAGTTTTCTTTTTTTGTGGGATTTTTGTCAGGTTTTGGTATTAGGGTGATGGTGGACTCATAGAATGAGTTTGGAAGTTTACCATCCTCTGCAATTTTCTGGAAGAGTTTGAGCAGGATAGGTGTTAGCTCTTCTCTAAATTTTTGGTAGAATTCAGCTGTGAAGTCGTCTGGACCTGGGCTTTTGTTTGCTGGAAGATTTTTTATTACAGTTTCAATTTCCGTGCTTGTGATGGGTCTGTTAAGATTTTCTATTTCTTCCTGGTCGAGTTTTGGAAAGTTGTACTTTTCTAAGAATTTGTCTATTTCTTCCACGTTGTCCATTTTATTGGCATACAATTGTTGATAGTACTCTCTTATGATCCTTTGTATTTCTGTGTTGTCTGCTGTGATCTCTCGATTTTCATTTCTAATTTTATTGATTTGATTTTTCTCCCTTTGTTTCTTGATGAGTCTGGCTAATGGCAGTCTGGGCTTTCTTACACATTCTCGAGTCCTTTACTAAATACAACCTGTCATACTTACACTGACAAAAAGAAATGTATGCTTTATAGAAAAGAGCTGCTATTTTAGACAAAACTGACTTCAAATGTCTGCTAAATAACTCAAGATCATGTGACCTTAGCATCTTTTAGACTTAATTTATCATCTATAATATAGGCAAATTATCACGATGAATACAAGGGCTCTCTAATAACATGAATGCATGCTTAGTTGCTCAGTTATGTCCAACTCTTTGTGACTCTTTGGACTGTAGCCTTCCAGACTCCTGTCCATGGGATTTTCCTGGTTATAATACTTGAGTGGGTTGCCATTACCTCCTTGAGGAGATCTTCCCAATCCAGGGGTCAAATCCATGTCTCCCATGTCTCCTGTATTACAGGTGGATTGTTTACCCACTGAGCCACTGGGGAAGCCCCTCTAATTGGAAAAGACTCTGATGCTGGGAGGGATTGGAGGCAGGAGGAAAAGGGGACGACAGAGGATGAGATGGCTGGATGGCATCACTGACTCGATGGACATGAGTCTGAGTGAAGTCCAGGAGTTGGTGATGGACAGGGAGGCCTGGCGTGCTGTGATTCATGGGGTCGCAAAGAGTTGGACATGACTGAGCGACTGAACTGAACTGAACTGAACCTGAAAATCATGATATCAAAAACAAACAGTAATTTATTCTTTAAAATCTGCTCTTTGTTTTTCCTCACATTTTATTAAAGCATAACAGCCCCAAAGACTTTAAGTTTGACATCAGTTATCTTCAACTCTGTTCTAACCATTTTTAATCAGTTACCAGATATATTATTTCTATCCCTAAAACCTATCATAATCTTCTAGCTTTTTAATTTATATTTCCAAAAATTATTTTCCTATTTCCTTGTATTTGGGAAATTACAATTAACAGTTTTAATTACTTCCTTATTGCCCCCAGACCAGAAATGTTTCCAAAATAATGTCTCTAAATGCCGAAGCCATGCCTTCAACAAAGTGGCCATACCCAAGTATCAGTTCTAAATTCTAACAACCATGTATCTTCCACTGGTGAAACACAAGTATTTTCTCCTATAGAGAGTATTTTCCACATTCTAACACTGTGTGCTAATGTTCACACTGACCGCTCAACTTGGACTCTTTCCTTTACCCCTGCTGATGTGAAACTTTGAAGTCATGGCTCAGCTATCACTTCTTCATATAAACTATCCATGATAAGTTCAAATAGGGATAACTGCTACAGTGAATCTGTCTTATTTCATTATAAAATTTATTTTTACTGAATGTATTAAAGAATGACTTAATTCTATCTTGAATTAAAATGATATGCCCATAAGCCTCAACTGAGTATAGAACATAAATAACACTGCATTACTATTTCCCAAAGTCCTTACCATCAAATGAGTTTATATTTGTTGAAGATTATTTTCCTTCATAATATTTTTATCTTTGTCATATACTTTCATTTTAAGCCCTTTAGAAAAGTCCTCTCCAGTCTTCTTATTCTAGAAAGATTCATTTTCAGGACTGCAAACTTGAAGGTGAGGATGCATCAGACACTTTCCAATGAAGCCCAGGAAACAAATTAAGATGTGACTTTGAGAAATAGCACCAGTCAAACATAATTCTAGAACTGGGCAAAGAAGACACTTCTTGTTTCTTTGGGGAGACTCTCATTGCCAAGGCTGAAAATGATGAAGTGTTCATTTCAGTGAAAAGAGGCTCATGCATCTTGAGTTTTTTAGGTGGAAACCGGCCATATGTATGCATTAACTTTGTCATAATTTTCTAGTTACTATAGCACATAAAACTTACTGTGCCTTTTCCCTTTGATATTTTTTAATCGGAGAGAACAATATTTTCTTAACTATAACTACAATCTAAGTCACAAATCAAAGCACAAGTGCTATGCCATAAAACTTCGGTGGCATTACTAAAGCTGAGTTAATATTTACAAGAAAATGTAAAATTTTTGTCAAAGTAATAATCAGTAAAAGCTACTGATTTCACTTTGGGTTGGTTTAATGTTAATTTAATAATAATAATATTAGTAATTAGATTTCTGCTAGAATTTTTTCTTAAGGTACTTGAATGTGATTTAACTTTATGAACAAATTGGCAATTTAGGCTGAAGAAACCTAGCCATCTGGTTCTGAATTGTATTAGAAACATGTCAGATATAGAATATAATACATTATCAAAAGGAAATTGGTTTTTAAGTTAGGATTATTTTCAAAATATATTTGAATTACCCTATTGACAGAATGTGGCCCCCTGGAGAAGGGAATGGCAAACCACTTCGGTATTCTTGCCTTGAAAACCCCATGAACAGTATGAAAAGGCAAAATGATAGGATACTGAAAGAGAAACTCCCCAGGTCAGTAGGTGCCCAATATGCTACTGGAGATAAGTGGAGAAATAACTCCAGAAAGAATGAAGGGATGGAGCCAAAGCAAAAATAATACCCAGATGTGGATGTGACTGGTGATAGAAGCAAGGTCCGATGCTGTAAAAAGCAATATTGCATAGGAACCTGGAATGTCAATTTCAAGAATAAAGGCAAATTGGAAGTGGTCAAACAAGAGATGGCAAGAGTGAATGTCGACATTCTAGGAATCAGCGAACTGAAATGGACTGGAATGGGTGAATTTAACTCAGATGACCATTATATCTACTACTACAGGCAGGAAGACCTCAGAAGAAATGGAGTGGCCATCATGGTCAACAAGAGTCCGAAATGCAGTACTTGGATGCAATCTCAAAAACGACAGAATGATCTCTGTTCATTCCCAAGGCAAACCATTCAATATCACAGTAATCCAAGTCTATGCCCCAACCAGTAATGCTGAAGAAGCAGAAGTTGAACGGTTCTATGAAGACCTACAAGACCTTTTAGAACTAACACCCAAAAAAGATGTCCTTTTCATTATAGGGGACTGGAATGCAAAAGTAGGAAGTCAAGAAACACCTGGAGTAACAGGCAAATTTGGCTTTGGAATATGGAATGAAGCAGGGCAAAGACTAATAGAGTTTTGCCAAGAAAATGCACTGGTCATAAAAAACACCCTCTCCCAACAACACAAGAGAAGATTCTATACATGGACATCACCAGATGGTCAACACCGAAATCGGATTGATTATATTCTTTGCAGCCAAAGATGGAGAAGCTCTATACAGTCAGCAAAAACAAGACCAGGAGCTGACTGTGGCTCAGACCATGAACTCCTTATTGCCAAATTCAGACTTAAATTGAAGAAAGTAGGGAAAACCACTAGACCATTCAGGTATGACCTAAATCAAATCCCTTATGATTATACAGTGGAAGTGAGAAATAGATTTAAGGGCCTAGATCTGATAGATAGAGTGCCTGATGATCTATGGAATGAGGTTCGTGACATTGTACAGGAGACAGGGATCAAGACCATCCCCATGGAAAAGAAATGGAAAAAAGCAAAATGGCTGTCTGGGGAGGCCTTACAAATAGCTGTGAAAAGAAGAGAAGTGAAAAGCAAAGGAGAAAAGGAAAGATATAAACATCTGAACGCAGAGTTCCAAAGAATAGCAAGAAGAGATAAGAAAGCCTTCTTCAGCAATCAATGCAAAGAAATAGAGGAAAACAATAGAATGGGAAAGACTAGGGATCTCTTCAAGAAAATCAGAGATACCACAGGAACATTTCATGCAAAGATGAGCTCGATAAAGGACAGAAATGGTATGGACCTAACAGAAGCAGAAGATATTAAGAAGAGATGGCAAGAATACACAGAAGAACTGTACAAAAAAGATCTTCAGGACCCAGATAATCATGATGGTGTGATCACTGACCTAGAGCCAGACATCCTGGAATGCGAAGTCAAGTGGGCCTTAGAAAGTATCACTACGAACAAAGCTAGTGGAGGTGATGGAATTCCAGTTGAGCTATTCCAAATCCTGAAAGATGATGCTGTGAAAGTGCTGCACTCAATATGCCAGCAAAGCTGGAAAACTCAGCAGTGGCCACAGGACTGGAAAAGGTCAGTTTTCATTCCAATCCCAAAGAAAGGCAATGCCAAAGAATGCTCAAACTACCGCACAATTGCACTCATCTCACACGCTAGTAAAGTAATGCTCAAAAATCTCCAAGCCAGGCTTCAGCAATATGTGAACCGTGAACTTCCTGATGTTCAAGCTGGTTTTAGAAAAGGCAGAGGAACCAGAGATCAAATTGCCAACATCTGCTGGATCATGGAAAAAAGCAAGAGAGTTCCAGAAAAACATCTATTTCTGCTTTATTGACTATGCCAAAGCCTTTGACTGTGTGGATCACAATAAATTGTGGAAAATTCTGAAAGGGATGGGAATACCAGACCACCTGACCTGCCTCTTGAGAAATCTGTATGCAGGTCAGGAAGCAACAATTAGAACTGGACATGGAACAACAGACTGGTTCCAAATAGGAAAAGGAGTTTGTCAAGGCTGTATATTGTCACACTGTTTATTTAACTTATATGAAGAGTACATCATGAGAAACGCTGGACTGGAAGAAACACAAGCTGGAATGAAGATTGCCAGGAGAAATATCAATCACCTCAGATATGCAGATGACACCACCCTTATGGCAGAAAGTGAAGAGGAACTAAAAAGCCTCTTGATGAAAGTGAAAGTGGAGAGTGAAAAATTTGGCTTAAAGCTCAACATTCAGAAAACGAATATCATGGCATCCAGTCCCACCACTTCATGGGAAATAGATGGGGAAACAGTGGAAACAGTGTCAGACTTTATTTTTCTGGGCTCCAAAATCACTACAGATGGTGACTGCAGCCATGAAATTAAAAGATGCTTACTCCTTGGAAGGAAAGTTATGACCAACCTAGATAGCGTATTCAAAAGCAGAGACATTACTTTGCCAACAAAGGTTCGTCTAGTCAAGGCTATGGTTTTTCCTGTGGTCATGTATGGATGTGAGAGTTGGACTGTGAAGAAGGCTGAGCGCCGAAGAATTGATGCTTTTGAACTGTGGTGTTGGAGAAGACTCTTGAGAGTCCTTTGGATTGCAAAGAGATCCATCCAGTCCATTCTGAAGGAGATCGGCCCTGGGATTTCTTTGGAAGGAATGATGCTGAAGCTGAAACTCCAGTACTTTGGCCACCTCATGCGAAGAGTTGACTCATTGGAGAAGACTCTGATGCTGGGAGGGATTGGGGGCAGGAGGAGAAGGGGACGACAGAGGATGAGATGGCTGGATGGCATCACTGACTTGATGGACATGAGTCTGGGTGAACTCCGGGAGCTGGTGATAGACAGGGAGGCCTACCGTGCTGTGGTTCTTGGGGTCGCAAAGAGTCGGACACGACTAAGTGACTGATCTGATCTGATCTGATCTCTAAAGTAAATTCATAAGAAAATGAAATTGAAATACAGACCAGTTAACATACAAGAGCAGGAAAAATATCACCTGATGATGCAATTATTTCACATAATTTTTAGAGTATGCATATATGTGCATCAGATTATTTATAGTACCTGAATGGATAATCGCTGAAATCATTAACATGTGTTAAAGTCTACTTGCTAAAATAAAAAATCAACATCATGGCATGCTGCTATAATTCTCTAGTGGTTTGTGATTGATTCTATTTTCGTCTCCTGTTTACTTGTGAAAACTGTAGAATCAGCATCTCTAATTCACCCTAGTAGGTCTCCAATTTGTACAGTTGCAGAATGTACAAAATTTGCTGCAGATTTAGTGTCACAATGATTTCTTTTCCCCTTTAACATGAAATTGCATTTTTAATGTAAATAAAACCTTTAAAATGAAAAGAAAAAAAGCTGTCCTTCCATTTCTGTCTGTGCTTAGAGTCTTAATGGGACATCAAGATGTTCTGTTCAAAGTTGCAGAGAAAGCAACTTCCAACACCTCCACTGCCTTAGACTACTAGCATTTTAAACCAAAGTTCAGTTCAGTTAAGTTCAGTTCAGTTGCTCAGTAGTGTTCGACTCTTTGTGACCCCATGAATCGCAGCATGCCAGGCCTCCCTGTCCATCATCAACTCCCGGAGTTCACTCAGACTCAAGTCCATCGAGTCAGTGATGCCATCCAGCCATCTCATCCTCTGTCGTCCTGTTCTCCTCCTGTCCCCAATCCCTCCCAGCATCAGAGTAGTCCAATGAGTCAACTCTTCGCATGAGGTGGCCAAAGTACTGGAGTTTCAGCTTTAGCATCAGTCATTCCAAAGAAATCCCAGGGCTGATAGCCCTTATTTGGGAAAGGGATAACACTTTTGTAAAGTCATGGACAGAGAATTCCTCAAGTATTTAATAAATCTCCATTCAAGTAAATCACAGTTAATTGCTATAGCCCATTAAAAAGTACTTCTTGCACTCCAACCAAGAATATTTTTCTATATATACCTCTTATATTTGTGGAAGATTTTAAAATATTTAATAGAAATACCTGAACAATTCAGATGAATTTATATTTAAGATTTCATTCAAATGTTAACATAAGCATGCCTCAAAATATTTAATGCAAAAATTAGATTGCTACAGCATACATGATACTGCTCAAATATTCTGAACTAAAAGCAGTTGAAAAGGCAATGCTTAGTCATTTAAACTTACACAAAATCAGTTTTCAAAAATTAGAAAAACAGGCATTTCTACTTTCAGTTTAAAAATATAAAAATTTTGGAAGCAGTCACTCTGATTCTTATAAGAATAAAAAACCTGGAAAATCCAAAAATTGGTGACATTTCTTGGATCCATTAGCAATCTGAGATGTCAGCGCAAACTGCCACATTAAATCTGAAGAGAAAGGTGAAGCTAGAGGATCAGAGCCAAGGTCTGCTTAGTGGGAGCAGAAGCTTCTAGAGTCATAAAAGTTAGAGTGTTAGTAGTTGAGCTGTGTCTGACTCTTTGCAACCCCATGGACTATAACCCACCAGGCTCCTCTGTCCATGGAATTCTCCAGGAATGAATACTGGAGTAGGTTGTCATTCCATTATCCAGGGGATCTTCCCAAACCATGGATCAAAGCCAGGTCTCCTGCATTGCAGGCAGATTCTTAACTATCTGAGCCACCAGGGAGATCCAGAGCCATAAACTAGTTCAGTTCAGTTCAGTCACTCAGTTGTGTCTGACTCTTTGTGACCCATGGACTGCAGCACACTAGGCTTCCCTGTCCATCACCACCTCCTGAAGCCTACTCAAACTCATCTCCACTGCGTCGGTGATGCCATCCAACCATCTCATCCTCTGTCGTCCCATTCTCCTGCCCTCAATCTTTCCCAGCATCAGGGTCTTTTCAAATGAGTCAGTTCTTCCCATCAAGTGGCCAAAGTATTGGAGTTTCAGCTTCAGCATCAGTCCTTCCAATGAATATCCAGGACTGATTTCCTTTAGAATGGACTGGTTGGATCTCCATGCAGTCCAAGGGACTGTCAAGAGTCTTCTTCAACACCACAGTTCAAAAGCATCAATTCTTCGGCACTTAGCTTTCTTTATAGTCCAACTCTCATCTCCATACATGACTATTGGAAAAACCATAGCTTTGACTGTTGTTGGTAAAGCAATGTCTCTGCTTTTTAATATGCTGTCTAGGTTGGTCATAGCTTTTCTTCCAAGGAGCAAATGTCTTTTAATTTCATGGCTGCAGTCAGGTCATCTGTAGATGTAGATTGTAGAGTGCTCCTTCTCCCCCACATTTTAGCACCACAATGAGGCTGCTCCAGGAGATAGTAGCTAAAAGAGCTACAAGATGCTTACTCTTTCTGAGTAGCAGTACAGAGAAGCCCCCAAGTCAAGAGGAGAGATTAAAATAATGGCATTAGAGGAATTTGAAGCGTCTTGCACCTACAGTTGAACAAACATTAAATGCAGCTCCAAGCCAAATTAATATAAATTCTCACTAAAAGCCTATTTACTTGATTTCTTATTGTGTGTGCATTGTGTGTATGTGTGCGCATGTGCTCAGTAACTGACCCTTTGTACTATAGCCTGCCAGGCTCCTCTGTCCATGGGATTTTTCAAGAAAGAATACTGGAGTGGGTTGCCATTTCTTCCTCCATGGGATCATCCCAACCCAGGGATCAAACCCAAGTCTCTGATGCCTTATTACCCAGTATAATCTGTCTGGTCTATAATAAAAAAAAAAAATTAAAAGGTATGCCAAAAAGCAAGAAAAAATAAACACTGTCTAAAGAGACACAGCAGTATCAGAAACATGATCTGATAGGATATGGATGCTGGATGTAGTGGATTTAAAATATCAATCATTAATACGTTAAAGGCTCTAATGGAAAAAAAAGGAGACAATATGCAATACCATGGGTAATATCAGCAAAGAGATAGAAGCTACAAGAAGAGTCAAAAGCAAATACTAGAAATCAAAACACAGTAACAGAAAGAAAGAATGTCCCCCATGGGCTCATCAGTAGACAACACAACTGAGGAATCAGTGACCTTAAAGGAATATCAATAACATTTGATAATGAACTATGTAATGTGATAATGAACCAGTAATGAACTAGGGTGTAAACTGCAGACTTTGGGTGATGATGTGACAGTGAAGTTGCACTGACTGTTGACATTTTTATATTATGGTATTGGATGTTGACTGCAGGAGAGGTTGCATGTTGATGGAGGTAGGGGGTGTGTGGGAACTCTATGTTATCTTCCATTTAATTTTGCTGTGAACCTAAAACTCCTCTAAAAAAACAAAGTCTCTTTAAACAAACAAACAAAAATATTCCAAACTGAAGTATAAAGAGAAAATATAAAAACAATTATAGCACACCTATAATTGGAGCAAGAGAAAAATTTTAAAAAAATAATGGAGCAGAAAAAATTTTAATAATGACTGATGACAAATTGAAATTGTTTGGAAGTATTCATCGGAGAAGGCAATAGCACCCCACTCCAGTACTCTTGCCTGGAAAATCCATGGACAGAGGAGCCTGGTAGGCTGCAGTCCATGGGGTCGCTAAGAATCGGGAACGACTGAGCAACTTCACTTTCACTTTTCACTTTCATGCATTGGAGAAGGAAATGGCAACCCACTCCAGTGTTCTTGCCTGGAGAATCCCAGGGATGGGGGAGCCTGATGGGCTGCCATCTCTGAGGTCGCACAGAGTCAGACACAACTGAAGCGACTTAGCAGCAGCAGCAGCAGGGAGTATTCATAGTTCAGACACACAAAACTGGGGACAGGAAACCATTTAGGATCTGGTCCAGGATGTATCTCTAGACCACTGAGAACTTGAATTTCCTCCTAATTATATCAAACCAAATGATATCACCAGGTGTATTGGGAACAATGTCTACCAACTGCAACTTTAAGGTCTCAAGTCCCTCTCACTGCTTGTAACCAGGCAACTATGTCAGATCCCAACAAATCCTTGCTTAACAAGCACCATTCTTGACAGATTCAATTACAATTCTTGACAAAAAATGTATGTGACTAACTGTGGCCTTACAGCTTTTGCCTTTATAAGCTTCCTCTATTTTACAGGCTGCTGCTGCTAAGTCGCTTCAGTCATGTCTGACTCTGTGCGACCCCATAGATGGCAGCCCACTAGGCTCCCCTGTCCCTGGGATTCTCAAGGCAATTTACAGGCTAGCAAAACACAATTTAAGTGCTTGTTGAATCTGTGTCTCCCAGGCTGCAGTACTAGCAAACTACAAATAAATATTCCTCTTTATTTCAATCAGTATTTGTTTCAAAAATTTTGGTTTATAGATATGGCTGAGCATCCATTAAAATTAGTGGCAGTTAGCAAAACACATTTTACGGAAGCCCAATGAATAAACAGGATGAATATAAACAAACAGAAAACCATCCAAGCATATTATATTTACACTGTAGAACACCAAACAGAAGAAAATTGAGAAAGAATAAACAAGGAAAATGGATTATAGTAAATTTCTCATTAGAAAGTATATAAGAGAGTTAAGAAAACTAAAAAGGTGAAAGAAAAAAAATATGCCAAGCTGGAATTCTATATCCAGTAAATTACTCATCAAAAGTGAAGAGAAAATGAAGACTCTCAAACTAACAAGAAACAGGAAATTGCCAGCTGACTTGCCTTTCATGAAATGTTAAGATCATCAGGCAAAAGAAAAATGATATAGATCAGAACTTCAATCTGTATAAATAAGACTATCAGAGAAAGAATAAAGGTAAAATAATGTTCTATTCTTAACTGATCTTAAAGATATTCTGTGCTTAAAGTAAAACTAGTGAAAATGCATTGGTGCAGCACATCAGTAAGTGAAATGAATGATGTTAATTACCACAGACTGAACTGTGCCCCCTAAAAACCTATATGTTAAAGCCCTAACCCCAAATGTGACTGTATTTGGAGATAGAGCATAGAAGAAGATAATTAAGATTGAGATTATAAGAGTGGGGCCCCAAACCAATAGGATTAGTATCCTTATAAGGAGAGACATCAAAGAGCTTGGACTCTCTTTTTGCCATGTGAAGATGTAACAAGAAGATAACCATATAAATACATGCCAGAAAGAGAGCTCCCATCAGCCACTGAGCTGGTTATTACCTTGTTCTTGGACATCCCAAACTTCAGACCTGATAAAAAATAAATTTCTGTTCTTTAAGGCACATAGCAGGAAGCAGTGAAGTCTCTCAGTTGTGTCTGACTCTGCAACCCCATGGACTATAGCCTGACAGCCTCCTCTGTCCGTGGGATTTTACAGGCAAAAATACTGGAATGGGTTGCCATTTCCTTTTCCAGGGATCTTCCCCACCCAGAGATCAAATCCAGGTCTCCTACACTGCAGGCAGACTCTACCATCTGAGCCACCAGGTAAGCCCTTAAGGCACACAGTCTGGTATTTTGTTATAGTGGCCCAAGCAGACTAATATAGTAATATAAGAAGCAACCAGAGAAACTGGGAATGTTCTGAGTACCTACACTACATTTAAAGTGGTACAGTGTTTTTTGAGGTGGACTTAGATTAGTTAAAAATATGTATCTTATAAAATCCAGGAACACCACTAAATAATAGTTTAAAAAATACAGTTGATATTCTAAGTGAGGAAATAAAATGAAATCACATAACAGCTCAATTAAAACACTAGATAATAATCCAACTATAATAATGTTCACTTTTCAAGTGGTCTGAAAAACATCAACTGAAAAAAATGAAATTATCAGAGTGGTTTAAACAGAAAAAAGAAAACAAAACGCCGAAATATGTTGACTACAAGAAACACACTCTACATACAAAAACTACATCTAGGTATAAAGGAAAGGAAAGGAGAAAGATATACTAACAAACATCCAAAGAAACCTGAAATACCTATTAACTTCACATAAAGCTTATTCAGAAGAAGAAAGATTATCCAGGATAAAGAAGGGCATTGTATAATGATAAAAAGGGTCAGTCTTCAAAAGACATTAAACTCCTAAATGCAGATGTACCTAACAGAACATCAAAATACAGGTGGGGGAAAAATGATAAAACTGAAAAGAGAAACAGAAATATTCACCATTACAGTCAGAGACATCAATATCCTCTGTCAGTTGATGGATCAATTCAGCACAGCTTTGCATAACCTGCGCTACAGTACACCTGATCTAACTGACATCTATAGAATATTCAACAGCAGCAGAATCCATATATTTCTCAAGCTAATGTTGATTTTACCAAATGGACCACGTTCTAGACCACAAAACAGACCTTAATTTTAAAAGAACAGGAATTATACAAAGGATATTCTCAATCAGCAGTGGAATTAATTTAGAATACAGTTATCAGAAAGATGAAAATTCCTAATGATTTAGAAATCAAGCTGCCATTTCTAAATAAGGTATGGGTCAGTGTGAGATAGGCTGGGGCCTGAGATCTTCTACCGGAGTGCTTCAGATCAGATCAGATCAGTCGCTCAGTCGTGTCCGACTCTTTGCGACCCCATGAATCGCAGTACGCTAGGCCTCCCTGTCCATCACCAACTCCTGGAGTTCACTCAGACTCACGTCCATCGAGTCAGTGATGCCATCCAGCCATCTCATCCTCTGTCGTCCCCTTCTCCTCCTGCCCCCAATCCCTCCCAGCATCAGAGTCTTCTCCAATGAGTCAACTCTTCGCATGAGGTGGCCAAAGTACTGGAGTTTCAGCTTTAGCATCATTTCTTCCAAAGAAATCCCAGGGCTGATCGCCTTCAGAATGGACTGGTTGGATCTCCTTGCAGTCCAAGGGACTCTCAAGAGTCTTCTCCAACACCACAGTTCAAAGGCATCAATTCTTCGGCACTCAGCCTTCTTCACAGTCCAACTCTCACATCCATACATGACCACAGGAAAAACCATAGCCTTGACTAGACGAACCTTTGTTGGCAAAGTAATGTCTCTGCTTTTGAATACGCTATCTAGGTTGGTCATAACTTTCCTTCCAAGAAGTAAGCGTCTTTTAATTTCATGGCTGCAGTCACCATCTGTAGTGATTTTGGAGCCCAGAAAAATAAAGTCTGACACTGTTTCCCCATCTATTTCCCATGAAGTGATGGGACCGGTTGCCATGATCTTCGTTTTCTGAATGTTGAGCTTTAAGCAAACTTTTTCACTCTGCACTTTCACTTTCATCAAGAGGCTTTTTAGTTCCTCTTCACTTTCTGCCATAAGGGTGGTGTCATCTGCATATCTGAGGTTATTGATATTTCTCCCGGCAATCTTGATTCCAGCTTGCTTGCAGAATGCTTGCACCAGGACAAATGTCTCCTTGCCCAACAAAGAAACTATTAGGGACTGAAATTAACTGCACACTTAGGTAGTTATGAATAAAACGACACAAAAATGCCACAAAACAACTTTGTCTTTCTCAGATGCCACAAGAAAAAGCAGGCTGCTGCTGGTAATGCTGTACCCGGCACCACTAAGGCAGTGAACAGACCACTCAAACTATACCTCCTGCCCGAGCCAAAGACCCACCCCCGGCTTGTTATCTCATTTAAGGAACCAACTGGCCAAGGACACCTGTTTCTTGTTTTTGCTCCCTCCACCTGCACCACGAAACCTATTAAAGCTTTGTCGGAAATTTTCCTTGCACCTGCTAACAAATTTCTTTTGATTAAACAGTCCAAGGGCCCAGGAGGGTATCAAAAGCGAAACCGAAAAATATTCTAACTGAATAAAACTTAAAATACAACTTACTAAAATTTACAAAATGCAGCTAATGTGTGGCTTAGAGGGAAAAGTTTAGGAGTCTTGAAAATTCCTAGATCTTTCGAACTCTTGCCAGACCCCAGAAGTCTTAAAAACCAAGTGGCATCTCCGGCACGAATATCTGGCAGCCCCGAGCAAGCCGTCGAGGAAAACGTTAGTTCTTCCATACATAAGAACTCCCCAACCTGGGACGGCTCTCTGGGGACGTCTTCCCAAGACAGAAGAGAGACCCACACAGCGCGGAAGGAGAAAACTGGCGTGGTGTCTGCGCCTCCACCGTTTGGCCCCTAGAAGGAGCCCACAGAGCTCGGGCCCCTGGCATGCCGCAGCCACTGCGGAGTACACGCCTAGTCTGGAAAACACTGACCTGCCTGCCCTCTGAAGCCCGGAGGGGCCATGCCCCCACGTTCTCAGAAGGAAGAGCCAATGCCCAAGCAGACGACTCTTCCAGGTGTGGGCTCCTAAAGCCCGTCTCTGAGGACGCTGCCACAAAGCCCCCCACCCAACCCCCTCACCAAGGAAACTGGGAAAGGGGGCCCAGGCTCAAACCTCCCTCCAGGAGACCAAGGCAGGAAAAGGCCCAGGAGCAGGTAGAGGAAGGCCCTATTCCCCCTCCTCTGCTTCCCGCGTGGACTGGGACGAGCTGGGTGACCCAAACTTTAACCTGTTCCGAGGATGCAGAGAGATCCGGCTCCCCACGAAGACTCGCAAACAGGCTGGCGGAGCCTGAGGCTGGACGGCTCAGAGCAGGGTCTTTGACGACCAAACTCACCTCGGTGGAGCAAGGTGCTTTCCACCTCAGCGGTAGGCCGGGGCAGGGATCGCCAGGAGCAGCAGGCAAGCCTGGGATTCTCTGGGTGTGCGGGCCTGCTCCAGCAGTGCCGTCAGTGAGCCCGGGGCTCATCCCCTCCTCCGTGTGGCCAGAGCTGCCTTAGATGTGAGTGAGGAGACCCTCTGGTACTGGGCGGGGTGGATGGACTCTGGAGCAGTTTGGGGCATCCCTGGTTAAGGAAGCAGCCTGGAGGAAGCACTCCTTATACTTCAAGTTCCACCTTCTCCTTTAAGGAAGGTCCACTAAGACCAGGGCCCGTGAGACCAGCCTGCACGCGCGCCGGAAGCCAAGCTCGCAGAACCTGGTTTTCCGCAAGCTCTGGATATTCTCTGGCCTGGATGGCTCCTCTGTATCCTCCATGGCGTGGGGATCCGCTGCTGCCTGTGGGGAGCATCATGGACATGCTGCCGCCGCACAACAAAGATGCGTGTTGAGAATTGCAGAGTAAGAAAGGAAGGCCAGAGATACCTGACACGGAAGACCATGCAGGAGAGAAACCAAAGCTGGCAAAAGAGGAGCTCACCCAGGTCCCAAAGCAGGCCCAAACAGAGGGCCTTCAGATAAGTGTGAGGAAAGAGGAGTTAGTGCATCCGCTCCCTGGAGACCATGGCAGAAGACAGCAAATGACCAGAATCTGTGATGACCTCATTCTCCAAGTTGGAGATATGACATGGGAGTCCAGAAACTGGGAAAGCCGAGCTGAAATCAATTCCATACTATTATCTTTGCATTTAGAAAGGTAAAATGTATGACTGTGTTCATATTTGTTTGTTCTTGACAGTTTATGACCTATTTGGGATTACATTTAATATCAGATAAATGCTCTCAGATCTAGATCCCATGGGCTTTGTTTTAGATTATTATGAAAGTGTGTGAGGCAGAATTTTAGTAAGGATAAAAACATAAAATAATACACAAGCTTGTCCCCCAGGAGTGATAGATCAAGTGATAGATGAAGTGAAAATACTATTTTCACAGTTTTCCATGTACTGACTTTAAGATGGAAGAGTAACAAGCAGGATGATGCAAGCAAACATAGATATAATTAAAAACTTAAATTTCTCTAATAAAATGAATAAATTTGGAACTGAGAAAACAAGTTTGTTTTAGTATAGAATTTAAATTTGTTAAATATGGAAATACATCTTTTGTTGATTTTTAGAGGTCTAGGGGAATACAGCCTATCTCTACTAATAAAAATTAACAATTCAAAATAATCCCAGGTGAGGGGCTTACTCATTTGTCCATAAACATTTAAAAGAGACCCCCTCCTTTTTTATAAAATGAACCTAGAGAAAGTCAAGCTATCTGCCAAGATCCAAGCGTAATTAAAAAGCTGATGGTCAGGAGCTGCACTTTGATCTTCATAGTGGGCCATTGAGTAAAAAGGTATACTTTATGGCAGCAAAATCTGTACTTAAAACTTTTAGTCAGGATAAATTTAACATACTAAAATAGACACCATGATGAGATCAACCCCTGTGTACTGATCCTAGTTTTAATAATTGTCAATTCATGAGACTCAAGAATTCATCCATTTCCCAACTCCATATCATTATGAAGCAAATCTGTCATCATGTCATGTCATCCATACATACTTCACTATCACTCAATGATAGTTTTAAAAGCCATAACCATACTATTATAATAAGAATAAGTTGGTTATTATTTTACATAAGTGAGTAAAATTTCTAATTTCTTCATAAGTGTTATTTCTTCTTGACAGTTTATTTAATCAGAATCCAAATAAAGCCCACACTTTGTGGTTGGTTGACATGCCTCATATTTCTTTAATCTTTTTTCCTTGCCACTTTCTTTTGAGAAAAACCAACTACTATAGAATCATTCTTTATCTGAATTTTGCTGGTTGAATCCTCAAAGTATAAACAGCTTCCTCTATGTTCTAGATTTCCCATAAAATGTACATTCAACTTAGATCAAACTCCAGTATGATTTGGAGAAAAGGACTGCTTCCTACCTATTAACTGATGATCAAGTACTTAGATTCAATAAATTGGTTAGGCATTACAAAATGTTATTCTGGTCATTCTTATATTATTATCTAGAAACTTTCCATAAAGTTAGTCTCCCTCTCTTCTATTTTACTTGCTTAATTCTTTCACGTTATTTTCCAAATATTTTCCTTATTTTCAAAATAAGGAATGGATTTACTTATACCCTACAACATTGAAAATTAGTATTTTTATGTATTAGTATTTTCATTAAATGTTATCTCATTTCAGTATATGTGATATATATTAGGATTCTAAGTATCTCTTATTTTCAATCAAGGGTAGTTATTGTTATTGGTCAAATTGTTTTATATTTGGGCAACAGAATCCCCTTCATGTTAGCTCTTGAGTTCTTTTGACATAACTATTACCAGCATGGGTCCTTGGACTCTGTAATCAATAGAAACTTATTTCAGGTCTGAAGATTTCAGCAAAGCTTTATTGATGCTCATGCTGCAGTATGAGGGAGCAAAAACAAGAAACAGGTGCCCTTGCTTGTTCGCTGAGTAGGAAAGTGAGCTAGTTTCTTAGAGTAACACCTGGGGTGGGTCACCAGGTTGGCCAGGAGGCATAGCTTCTGTGGTCTGCCCACTCCTTTGCTGGTACTGTGTGCAGGGATCATGCTCAGTAGCCTGCCTTTGCTACTGGCATCTGAGAAAGGCACAGCTAAGGCTAACAGAGATCAAGAGGGTGGCAACCGTCCTCCATTTAGATCATTAATCACCACTGGAATTAACAGATTCAGAGGGACTGCAAGCAGGGACAGTACCTAATTGAGGTTGCTGATGGCTTATCCAGCATTCTCTTAAATGTCCTCCTTCAGATGTGATTCTGGAAATGTTGATGAGTGAGTTTTGCACCATTGTCCCCTGGTTACAGGGACCAGTGAAGTGATCAGAATCAATGGGTGGGGCATGCTTGTGGAGTATTTCCCTTAGACCCAGTGAGGACGAAGGAGCTGCATTCCTGGTAGGGTCGCTGAGCAGACCAGCAAAATGTAAGCAGAAATACACTGACAAGAGTGGCAGATAGAAATCCAGCCCACCACATCAGTCATTACTTATCTGTTGATTGTCTTGTCTTTTGCCTAGGTATCTCAGATCTTCCGCCGGCTCACAGGTGAATTCTGCTGTTGTGGCCTGCAGAGTTTTTGGAGGTAAGAGCTTTATTGTGGACAAATGTACCCAACTAGGTATCATTGGGTTTTGATGGCCATGGGGGGGGCTCAGATTACCCTTTCATTTTGGCAATTGTCGATATCAGGGGAATCCTTCCTTCCAAGTTTTAAGAAGAACCTGGTCTCCAGGGTTAATTCGTGAAGGGACTGCCCCTTCCGTTTTTTTGTTCTGTTTGTTTGGTTTTTTTAAGCAAGATCTTGCAGTGGTTTGTTGGTATAGTCCAGGATTGCCATTTGAATTTGTCTGAGATTAATAATAAACTGCTCAGCTTGGCTCATTTCCTCTTCAGATAGAATGTCAATAGTAAGAAAAGGTCATAGGTCATTTCAGATGGGCTGAGCTGCTGATAACTCCTGGGAGCTATACAGACCCTGAGGAGTACAATAGGAAAATGGTTGGTCTGCTAAAGTTTTCTTTAAAGTGTGGTTCATTTTCTCTATCTTTCCTGAAGGTTGGGGCTACCAGGAGGTGTGTAGGTTATAACCTGTTTCTAGAGCCCTTGAGAGCCCCTGTGTGATTCTGGCTATAAGAGAGAACTTGTTATCGCTCCGGAGTGATTTTGAACTTATTTCCTTTAAGAAGGATTTACAGACTTTAGTAGTCTTTTTGGCTGGAGTAGGGAAGGCTCCAGCCCATCATGTGAAGGTGTCAGCAAATTCAAGAAGATATTTATATCTTAACTGCAGGGTCATTTGGGTGAAATAAATTCCCCCCCCCCTCCCCGGGTGTTTCTGCTGGTGATGAACTAGCTTGAGAAATGAGTAGGGGGGATTGTTTGGGGCTGTGGGTTATTATGAACACACAGATCACAGGTCAGTGTTCCTTATTTTGCTGTTCTTTTACGTGTCTTCCCTAAAAAGGTCTTTTGCATTAAATTCCATCATGTATCCCTCCCCTAGTTGGTGGCATCAGGTAAACTTGTAACATATTTCCACTGTTTAAGTCTCAGAGATAAATAAGCACCTTGTCATCCTTCATATACCAACCAGTGCTTCTTTTCTCATAACGCTGTTTTTTCAGTTTTTCTTATTCCTGTTGGAAATACTAGAGAAGGCCAGGGAGCCCCAAAGGGGAGGGGGTCAATCACTAAGATCACAACCTGCTCAACCTCTTGCACTCAAGCTGCCTATTTTGTAGCTGGATCAGCTTTTCTGTTCTCTCGGTTCACGAAACATCCACCCTTCTACAGTAGATTACTGCCATCTGGGTCAGGAGCTGCTCTGCCTCTAAAAGAGCCAGGATTGAATGTTTATGTTTTATGGGAGAGTTTCCAGCAGTTAACATACCTTTCTTTCTTTCCAAATGGTGACATGAGCTTGAAGCACATGGAACCCATACTTAGAGTCAGTATAAATATTTAGTTTCTTATCCTTCCCTAACTGCAGAGGTCTCACTAATACATTTATTTCAGCCTTCTGGGCTAAAGTCTAGGGTAACAGAGCCTCAGCTTCTATGACTTCTGGACTATTACATACCCTGCCTTTCAGGTTCTGATTTCTATAAAACAACTCCCATCAGCAAACCATTCGAACTCTGGGATGTCAAGAAGTTCATCTAGAAGATCAGACCTGCTGGAATAATTTTCTTCTGTAGTTTTTGTACACTGATCCAGTAAGTCTCTCAACAGCTAGAAGCAGAGTTACTGGGTTCAAAGTTTGGCACATCTTTAAGGTAATGTTGAGGGTGTCCATTAGGAGAGGCTGGTATCTTCCTAACCTTTGCAGGCAACAAATGATGCTCTTCTAGCATGGATTGTAACTGATGAGTTAATATGTGTAAATGTTGCTTTAGTTAACCAACAGGGTGGCTGCTCCACCCGCAGGCAGCTTGACCATCCCAGGGCTACTGAGTCCAGTTGTTTTAAAAAGTAAGCTACTAATCTTTGACCCCAGCTTTTGGGTCAGGACACCTAGAACTATTCTCATGACATTATAGGATAAATGGTTTGTCTAAATTTTGAAGCCCCAGTGCTGTTTTTCTGCTCAATTCAGACTTTAGACTCTTGAAGTCTTGCTGGTGGTCCTTGTTCCATTGAAGTGGTTCCCTTTCTTCCCTTGTGGTCCTTGTTTCATTGAAGTGATTCCCTTTCTTCCCCCATCAAGGTCTCATATAGAGTTTTGTCTATAAGTCTATAATTCACAGTCGAGCTACAACAGTACCCAGCCATCCCAGGAAAGCCTTAGAGTTGTATCTTGTGGTTGAAGATAGTAATGCACTAATTGCTGTCTTCTGATCTATGGTTAGGGCTCTCACCTCGGGGTGAAAACAAATCCTAAATGTTGAATCTGCTACTGTGAGACCTGAGCCTTGAGATCTGGTATATGAGACTTCATATCCCTTTTCTGCCAGAAAACTTAAAACCTTAACAGTATTTTCATCTGAATCTCGTTTTGTCTCACAACTGATCAGTAAGTCATCAAGATTTTTTAACTGACTTCCATTCTCTTTCAACTACTCTGTTAAAGCATTTTCAAAGAGAGGAGGACTGTCTCAAAAATCCTGTGGAAGCACTGGCCAATTGTATCAAGTAGCTTCAAGGGTGTCAGGGTCCCACCATTCAAAGGCAAAAAGGTATTGAGTCCAGAGGCAAGGGGATACAGAAGAATGTACCCTGTAAGTCCAACACAGAACACTGAGCACTCCCTGGCATTTGGGTGAGGAGGCTGCATGGGTTTGACACCACTGGGTGAGTAGGGATGACTCATTTACAGCTCTTATGTCTTGCACAAACCAGTAATCCCCACTAGGCTTTGGAACAGGGAGAATCAGGGTGTTGCAAGGGAATTTGCAGAGCCTAATGAGTTTGTGTTTTCAGAATTTGGTGAGCAATAGTTGGATCCCCTTTAGGTTCTAGGGCTTTAAAGGGGTATTTTCTCTTAGGTGTTAATCCTATTTTTAAAAATTTTTGTTTAATAGCAGAGTATACTTGATTAACAATTTGGAAACAGTCCTTTGTTCCATGTCCGGTTCTAAATGTTGCTTCATGACCTGCATACAGATTTCTCAGGTGGCCTGGTATTTCCTCCTCTTGTAGAATTTTCCAGTTTGTTGTGATCCACACAGTCAAAGGCTTTGGCATAGTCAATAGAGCAGAAATAGATGTTTTTCTGGAACTCTCTTGCTTTTTCAATGATCCAACGGATGTTGGCAATTTGATCTCTGTTTCCTCTGCCTTTTCTAAATGTGAAACATATGGAAGTTCTTGGTTCACATACTGTTGAAGCCTGGCTTGGAGAATTTTGAGCATTACTTTGCTGGCATGTGAAATGAGTGCAATTGTGCAGTAGTTTGAACATTCTTTGGCATTGCTCTTCTTTGGGATTGGAATAAAAATCGACCTTTTCCAGTCCTGTGGCCAATGCTGTGTTTTCCAAATTTGCTGGCATATTGAGTGCATTACTTTAACAGCATCATCTTTTAGGTTTTGAAATAATAGCTCAACTGGAATTCTATCACCTCCACTAGCTTTGTTCATAGTGATGCTTCCTAAGGCCCACTTGATTTCACATTCCAGGATGTCTGGCTCTAGGTGAGTGACCATACCATTGTTTATTCCTTGGTCTTTTATTCTTTTTTATGGGACTATTTTTTTTTTTAATTTTATATGCTCCAAAACATTCTACTTGGAAATTTTCACTACAAATAAGAAAACAAAAAAATTAAGGAACAGCAGCACAAATACATAATGAATACTTTAATTATAGCTATATTAAATGTATATTGATGTAATACTTCCATAACATGATAGCTCATATTGTGTTCAAAAATAATACAAAGAGATTATACTAGAGAACTGCATAATCTTGTACTCTGTAGCAGAAGGGATATCCTCATGGGAGCCAAAAAAAGGAGCCCTGGAAAGTGGAGAGAGAAAAGTTACATGTGATCTACAACTTGCGTATCAGCCAGCTGTGGGTTTTTAAAAAACGGTGTTAAAATGAATCTGAGAATGCCTTTAGAGATAAGTCCCCCTTTAGAGAACATCAGAGAATTCCCAGTGGGATTGTAAAGGCAAGAATGGAAATTGCGAGGTTTTAGCCATGACTTTCACCTCACTCTGCTGTATGTGAAGAAATAAGGGAAAGTGTTCAGTCATGATGTGCACCTTAATCAGCATCAAACAATTCCTGTTAGCCAGAAACACTGGAAATGCCTCAAAGCAGACAAGCCTAAGTCTCAAAGCCTAGTTAACAGAAGAACATTCGTACTGGAAAAGAACCATGCAATTTAAGGATTATGAAAAATGCTGTAACAGAGTTAAAATTTTAGTAACCATCAAAGAGCTTGAAATGGAGAGAAACTCCAAGTGTAATAAATTCTACAAGGCTTTTAGGTTGTCATTTACCCATTAGTTAACCCCACACTGGGGAGAAATCCTTTAAATGAGATCAAAATGAGAAGTTCCTAGGTAGTGATTCATTCATTTCAGCATCAAAACTTCCATAAGAGAAACTTTATGAATATCCTGAATGTGTACTGGAACATTTGATCATGTTTAACAGAGGAGCAACACAAATGCTGAAGTAGATAGGGGCTTTGAGGTGCCTCCCCAGCCACCTTAAATAAAACACCATCCTTCTCGAGAGTCACACTAGCCCCATGCCCTGCTTTATTCTTCATAGCCCTCACCACCCACCACACTACACATTTATTTCTAAAAATGCATTAACTTATTCCATTAGAATGCAAACCCCGGGTTTTTTACAAAGCTGTATTCTCAATACCTAGTGTGAACCTAGCATGTAGTAAATACATAATAATTGTTGATGAGTGAATTATAGTACTTTCCTTAGGTGGACTATTTGGTATCTTGAAGTTAATCCATTCTAAATGAAACAGAATTGACTTTAGCAGGCTTTTGTTCATTGTTTTGCAAGGCATCAGAGTAGAAAGCATTGTAACTGCTATGATCTACAAATTATTCTCCACTTGTGTGGGGATGAAAACGTTGTACAAGAAGCACCAGCACCCTCATTAGGGCACTGACCGGTGAGAGACCCAAGTGAAGTGTTTCAAAAGGATCACGAAGACAACATGGAGTTCCCAGCTTCTGAAGACAGAGTTCCCTTCTTTTCTCTAATTCTAAATAATACGTTACTCCTCTGAGGAATAATTCTCTCTTGGCCTTGTCAACCACTGGTACAGAGGGCATGGAAGTTTGAAATCCAAGAGCAGTAGCCCTTTTCTGGCAAAGTTCAGCACTTAGGAATCACATCTCTCATTAATTCAAAAAACAATACTAAGGGCCTGCCATTCCTTAAGCGCTATGCATAAGGATACATTTTTAAAACATAGTTTGCCAACTCATAAGAAAAATGACTGTAAAACAATGTGATCAGTATGAGACATTCAAGGGGTAAAAGCAAAGGAACATGTAACTTTGACTGAAAAGGGCTGGCAGAAGCCTTCTGAATACAGTATCACTGGAGCTGAGTTCCAAAAGCTAAATAGGTATTCACTTGGCCACAAAGAAGGGCAGCGCATTCCAGTCAGAAGTCACAAGAATATCGAGGGAGAAAAACACACAGCACCTGGGGGAAGTACCTGGTATACGTGCAGCTGATCATGATGCTCCAGAAAGGGTGGGATGCGGGTGGGCAATCTGTGATTTAAATATTCAGAAAGCACAAAGGTATTTTCATAGCAAAACCTGTTAAAAGTTAGATTAAATAAACATCTTCTTAGCTGTGTAATGATAAGGAGACTAAACATCCTTTTAGCTGTGTAAGGATGAACAAGGAGAGATAGGGAGAGATTCTCCTTGTCCCAAGAGGGACTATCAGAATGTTTATCAAAAAGGAGCCTAAGGAGCACTGAACTAGAATATGATCACACAGCGAGATCTGCAGAGGTGAGGCTGGCAAGGTAGGTGGAAGAAAGAAGGTTACAGCCTTCTGTGTTGCCCTGCTTTGTGGAAGATCGAAAAAAAGAAAAAAACATGAACCAGTAAAGATTTTAGATGAAAGATGAGGATTAGTTGTTTGAAAATATTGAAATTAAAATTACTAGGGGATGCCTAAGTGAAGATATTTAATAGGCAGTTAGAAAGAAGGTTAAGAGAGCAAAAGCAGGGATTCAGACTGTAAGTCTGGGAGTCAGCCTAACATTACAGGTTGTAAAAACCTTGGCTGTGAATAACATCATGTAAAAGTACAGTTGACCCTTGACAACCAGGGGGTTAGGGGTGCAACCCTCCTGGCAGTCAGAAATCCGAGTGCAACCCTCCGAATCTGTGATTCCTTCAGATGCAACCAACCACTGATTGTGTACTGCTGTGGTATTTACTATTGAAAAAAATAATGTTTAAGTAGACCCGTGTAGTTCAAGCCTGTGTTTTTCAAGGGTCAACTGTATTTAGAGTAAGTGAAAAACAAGAAAAGGAGAAAGCAAAGAAGGGAAAAGGGGAGAAGAGGGATGAAAAATAGAAAAAGAATAGTACTCTGGGAAAGAGCAATACCTACAGGGTATTGGCTGAAAAAAAGAGAAGCTCCAGGAAAGAGGAGAAAACCAGCATAGAGGAAAAGTGGTTTCCATAAGAAGCAGGAGACCTCTTTTCCTCTAAAAAGAGGGAAAATGAGTAGGGCAAAGTGGGGACAGACACTGATCTCCTATAGTCTGTTTTCTGTAAGACAGGACGAAGGGCCGTGTAATACGGAAAGGAACAAAGGCCAGAGAAAAGTGATGAGGCAAATCAGAGGTCTGGATTAGCCATAGTGGAAAAGGGACGGGGCCATGCTAGCAACAGATGAAAGGCTTTGTTTACACTGAGGGCTCTCCTAAAGTTGAAGGTGAGATACTTAGAGTGACTCCAGTTTGAGGAGCTATGGGAACTTCATGTGGAACTCAGCATTCCAGAAAGGAAGAGGGAACGATAATGATTAGGTTGAAGGACAAGGGGAAGATAAATTGAAAGGGCTGTGGAGAGCACTTCATATGGTGTCGCATAAGGCCAAGGCTGGACAGAGAAGGAAGAAAATCTGAAAGCGGATGATGGTAAGGAGAAAAAAGGGCAGCAAGAGGAGGAAGCTGTGAAGAAGCTAAAGAGAGAGAAGAGAGAGAAAAATTAGTTTAAGTGAGAAAGTGAAAAGCTGGAAAGATGAGAATCTCATTAGTTTTTGAAATTTAAGATTATAGAAAGAGAAACAGGATGGTGATATCTGTGGTGTGGCCATGATAGTTAAGTTCCTGGAATGTGATGAAGCCAGTCAAAATAGCTCAAGGATATTGGCAAGGCATCATACAGGTCATCCCAAGATGACAGTAGGATCTGGGATAGACAGAAAGACTGTCAGCAGGATACCAAGTTAGGCTTCTGAACTTTAAGACTCACCCCTACAATTAAAGACAAAAACTGTTAAAATTTCAAAATGTATTAAAAGATGTGCCCTGGAGATATGACTAATGGCAGACGAATCTAACTTGGTATTATCTTCATTATTAGTTTAATAAACCATGCATATTCCTTTAAACAAAATATGAAAATCACTGTATAATTTTTATAAAATGCCTAACAGACTAAAAATTTTAAATGCAGTTAGTAGTGTGTGGTGAAACAAATGAAAATTCTTTTGTGAAATTTTTCATTATTTATCTTATTGTGGAAATACTATTCTGGATTTGAGTCACGATTTTTCTATTTGCCAATTTTTAAATATATCCATAGCATATATCCAAAGCAAAGAGGTGACATAATTTTAATCTCTGAAGCACAGTCAACTTCAAAATAGGGAAACTAAAGAATGATCTAAAAAGTTAAAATGTTCAATTCTGTGTTATGTGTATTGTACCAAAATGAGAAAAAATATAAATAATAGAGGAAATATTTATAGAGATAAAATGGATTCCTCCTTAATGTTAGTTATAGGGTATCAGTAGTTCAAACTGAGTTAGAATAACATAAATGCCATTTTTTTTAATTAAAGAAGCATTCCTTCACGAGTTTAAGGATATATAATAAAAAACGGTTCAGTTAAGTTCAGTTGCTCAGTCATGTCCTACTCTTTGCGACCCAATGGACTGCAGCATGCCAGGCCTCCCTGTCCATCACCAGCTCCCAAAGTTTATTCAAACTCATGTCCATTGAGTCAGTGACGCCATCCAACCATCTCATCTTCTGTTGCCACCTTCTCCCGCCTTCAATCTTTCCTAGCATCAGGGTCTTTTCAAGTGAGTCAGTTCTTTGTATCAGGTGGCCAAAGAATTGGAGTTTCAGCTTCAGCATCAGTCCTTGCAATGAATATTCAAGACTGATTACCTTTAGGATGGACTGGTTGGATCTCCTTGCACTCCAAGGGACTCTCAAGAGTCTTCTCCAACACCACAGTTCAAAAGCATCAGTTCTTCGGTGCTCAGCTTTAAGTCCAACTCTCACATCCATACGTGACTACTGGAAAGACTATAGCTTTCACTAGACATATGTTTTATGGCAAAGTAATGTGTCTGTTTTTTAATAAGCTGTCTCGGTTGCTCATAACTTTTTTCCAAGGAGTAAGCGTCTTTTAATTTCATGGCTGCAGTCACCATCTGCAGTGTTTTTAGAGCCCCCAAAAATAAAGTCTGACACTGTTTCCACTGTTTCCCTATCTATTTCCCATGAAGTGATGGGACCAAATGCCATGATCTTAGTTTTCTGAATGTTGAGTTTTAAGCCAACTTTTCAATCTCCTCTTTCACTTTCATCAAAAGGGTCTTTAGTTCTTCTTCACTTTCTACGTAAGATTGGTGTCATCTGCATATCTGAGGTTATTGATATTTTTCCCAGAAATCTTGATTCCAGCTTGTGCTTCTTCCAGCCCAGTGTTTCTCATGATGTACTCTGCATAGAAGTTAAATAAGCAGGGTGACAGTATGTAGCCTTGACGTACTCCTTTTCCTATTTGGAACCAGTCTGTTGTTCCATGTCCAGTTCTAACTGTTGCTTCCTGACCTGCATACAGATTTCTGAGGCTGTGAAAGTGCTGCACTCAATATTCCAGCACATTTAGAAAACTCAGCAGTAGACACAGGACTGGATAAAGCCAGTTTTCATTCCAATCCCAAAGAAAGGCAATGCCAAAGAATGCTCAAACTCCCACACAGTTGCACTCATCTCACACGCTAGTAAAGTAATGCTCAAAATTCTCCAAGCCAGGGTTCACCAGTACATGTTCCATGAACTTCCAGATGTTCAAGCTGGATTTAGAAAATGCAGAGAAACCAGAGCAAATTGCCAGTATCTGTTGGATCATTGAAAAAGCAAGAGAGTTCCAGAAAAACATCTACTTCTGCTTTATTGACTATGTCAAAGCTTTTGACTGTGCGGATCTCAAACTGTGGAAAATTCTTAGAGATGGGAATACAAGACCAATCACCTGACCTGCCTCCTGAGAAACATGGTGATGGCATTTAATAATTTCATGATTTTCAGGCTGTTGATCTACACAATTCTTCAATCCGCACTAACACATTTCTCCACTGTACATCATAGCCAGCAAATGAATGTCACTAAATATTCCTTCACTCAGTTAATTAGCTGTGTCTAGGTCTTGGAAAGAAACACCTTTATGTAACTGGATGGGACACCGAAAATTCAGCATTTGTAGCAAGTAGCTGATTCCATCAACAAGGTACTTTTTAAGCAAGTTGGATTTTCTTGTGAGCCATTCTCTCCTCTTGGTCAGAGAATGACAATATATGTAGAGTAGAGCTCCTCATCTCCAAGGGATACATTCCAGGAATTCATCCCCAAGGAAATCACAATGTTTTGGATGCACATTATTTTCTTTCAAATTTCTGGTTCTGAAAGAAAATGGATCAACTCTTTTCATGCAGTATCTTCAAGAAAATCTTCATCTACTATCTTGTTCTCCACAAAATATGTCCAAATAGCCTGTTTGTAAAGTTGTTGATGTGATGGATTTGAACATTCTTTGTCTTCTTCACACAAAAGTTTCAGTTTTTCTAGAAATGCAGAAGCCAGAATTAAAAAGTGATTATCTTTGCCAGCAGCTTCGCTAAGTTATTGTATGTGGGCCTGAGCCAGGTCTCCAGGCTCCTCCACTCACCTTACCACACTGGAGCCTGCAGCTGCCTTGACCACAACAGGCAGACACACCCCTATTTTGTTCTTCTTGATGTGATGGTAAATGGGATTGTTTCTTCAACTTCTCTTCCCTGGTGACTTAGTCGGTAAAGAGTCTGCCTGCAATGCTGGAGACCTGGGTTCAGTCCCTGGGTCGGGAAGATCCTCTGGAGGAGAAAATGGCCACCCACTCCAGTGTTCTTGCCTGGAGAATTCCATGTACAGAGGAGCCTGGCGGGCTATAATCCATGGGGTCACAAAGAGTCAGACGTGACTGAGTGACTAATACACACTATCTGTTGTTAGTGTATTGTTTTACCTTTTCTTGGCCCATATTATTTTAATTTTTTAAAAAATTTTATTGAAGTATAGTTGTTTTACAGTGTTGTTACTCTCAGGTGTACAGCCAACTGAATCAGTTATATATGTATCCACTTTTTTTTTTGTAGATTCTTTACCCATATAGGCCATTATAGAATACTGAGTAGACTTCCCTGTGCTACACAGTAGGTCCTTATTAGTTATCTATTTTGTATATAGTAGTCTGTATGTGTCAATTCCAACCTCCCAGTTTATCCCTTCTACCTCTTATATGCTGGTAATTATATATTTGTTTTCTACATCTGTAACTCTATTTCTGTTTTAGATAAGCCCATTTTTACCATTTTTTTAAGTGATACTATATCTTTGTCTTTCTGTCTGACATATTTCACTCAGTATGACCATCTCTAGGTTCATTCATGTTGCTGCAAATAGCATTATTTCTTTCTTTTTTATGACTGAGTAATATTCTATTGTATATTCGTGCCGCTCCTTCTTTTTCCATTTTTCTATTGATAGATATTTAGGTCGCGTCCATGTCCTGACTAAATGTAAATAGTGCTGCAATGAAGATTGGAATGCATGTGTCTTTTTGAATTATAGTTCCCTCTGGATATATGTGCAGGCATGGGATTGCTGGATCATATGGTAGTTCTGTATTTTGTGTTTTAAGGAATCTCCAAACTCTTCTCCATAGTGGCTCTACCAATTTATTTCCCACCAGCAGTATAGGAGGGTTCCCTTTTCTTAACATCTTCTCCAGCATTTATCGTCTATAGATTTTTTTGATGATGGCCTTTCTGATGGATGTGAGGAGATACTTTGTTGTTTTGATTTGCATTTGTCTAATAATTAATGATGTTGAGCATCTTTTCATGTACTTTTTGGCCATCTGTAGGGCATCTTTGGAGAAATATCTCTTTGGACCTTTTGCTCATTTTTTGATATTTTTCTATAGTGGGCTGCATGAGCTGTTTGTATATTTTTATATTAATCCCTTGTCAGTTGTTTCATTTGAAAATATTTTCTCCTATTCTGAGGGCTTTTGTTAGGTCCTAGTTGTTTATTTTTGTTTGTATTTTCATCACTCCAGGGGATGGATTTAAAAAGATCTTGCTGCAGTTTATGTCAAAGTGTATTCTATGCTTTCCTCTAAGAGTTTTAGTGTCTGGCCTTGCATTTAGGTCTTCAATCCATTTTGAGTTTAGTTTCATGTATAGTGTTAAGGAGTATTCTAATTTCATTTTTTACACGTAGCTCTCCAGTTCCCTAGCAACACTTATTGAAGAGACGGTCTTTTCTCCATTGTATATTTTTACCTCCTTTGTCACACATTAGGTGACCCTAGGTACATGAGTTTATCTCTAGACTTTCTATCTTGTTCCATCGATCCATAATTCTGTTTTTGTATGAGCACCATACTCTCTTTATGAATGTACCTTGGTAATATAGTCCGAAGTCAAGAAGACTGATTCCTCCAGCTCCAATTTTCCTCCCAAGATTGCTTTAGCTTTTCAGGGTCTTTAGTGTTTCCACACAAATTGTAAAGTTCTTAAATTCCACTTCTGTGAAAAATGCATTTAGTAATTTCACAAGGATTGCATTCACTCTGTAGATAGCTTTGAGTAGTATAGTTATTTTAACAATATTTATTCTTCCAATCCAAGAACATGGTATATCTTTCCATTTGTTTGTGTCATTTTTATTTCTTTTATCGTATGTTCTAGTTTTCTGACTATGGGTCTTTTGCTTCCTTAGGTAGGTTTACTCCTAGGTAATTTGTTGTTTATGATGTGATGGTAAATGGGATTGTTTCCTTAATTTCTCTTTATGATCTTTCATTGTTAGTGTGTAGGAATGCAAGAGATTTCTGTGTGTTAATGTTGTTATGCAACTCTACCTAATTAATTGATGAACTCTAGTAGTTTTCTGATAGCGTCCATAGGATTTCCTATGTAAAGTATCATGTTATCTGCTGACAGTGACAGTTTTACTTCTTCTTGTCCAGTTTGGAGTTATGTTCTTTCTCTTCGACGATTGTTATGACCAGGGAATGGATATTATGTTGTACCCCTTAAAAGAAATGTTTTCAGTTTTTCCCCATTGAGCATGATGTTAGTTGTAGATTTGTCTTATATGAGTTTTACTATGTTGAGGTAAAGGGCTTCCCTGATAACTCAGTTGGTAAAGATTCCACCTGAAATGCAGGAGACCCTGGTTTGATTTCCTGGGTCAGGAAGATCTGCTAGAAAAAGCATAGGCCACCCATTCCAGTATTCTTGGGCTTCCGTTGTGGCTCTGGTAAAGAATCTACCTGCAATGTGGGAGACCTGGGTTCTATCCCTGGGTTGGGAAGATCACCTGGAGATGGGAACTGCTACCCACTCCAGTATTTTGTCCTGGAGAATTTGATGGACTGTGTAGTCCATGGAGTCACAAAGAGTCGGGCACGACTGAGTGACTTTCACTTTCACTTTCATGTTGAGGTGTGTTACCTTTCTGTAGAGTTTTTATCATAAATGGGTGCTAGATTTTGTCAAAAGTTTCTTATGCATTTATGGAGATGATCATATAGTTTTTATACTTCAGTTTGTTGTCCTGTATCACACTGATTGATTTGCAGATATTGAAAAATATCAGCGATATTGGTATAAGTTTCACTTGGTCATGGTATTCGATCCCTTAAGTGTATTGTTAAATTTGATTTGCTAGTATTTTGCTGAGTATTTTTGTGTCTGTGTTCATCAGTGATATTATTGACCTGGTATTTTCTTTTTCTGTGGTATCTTTGTCTGGTTTTGGTATTAAGGTGATGGTGGCCTCACAGAATGAGTTTGGGAGTGTTCCTTCCTCTGCAATTTTTGGAATAGTTTCAGAAGGATAGGCACTAACTCTTCTCTAAATATTTGATAGAATTTGCCTGTGAAGCCATCTGGTTCTGGATGTTGGCAATGTTATACCTGGTTCCTCTGCCTTTTCTAAATCCAGCTTGAACATCTGGAAGTTCTTGGTTCACATACTGCTGAAGCCTAGCTTGAAGGATTTTGAGAATTACCTCACCAGCATGTGAAACAAGCACAATTATGAGGTCATTTGAACATTCTTTGGCATTGTCCGTCTTTAGGATTGAAATGAAAACTGACCTTTCCCAGTCCTGTGGCCACTGCTGAGTTTTCCAGATATGCTAGCATATTGAATGTCGCACTTTAACAGCATCATCCTTTAGGATTTGAAATAGCTCAACTGGAATTCCATCACCTCCACTAGCTTTGTTTGTAGTAATGCTTCCTAAGAGACTCTGATGCTGGGAGGGATTGGGGGCAGGAGGAGAAGGGGACAACAGAGGATGAGATGGCTGGATGGCATCACTGACTCGATGGACATGGGTTTGGGTGAACTCCAGGAGTTGATGATGGACAGGGAGCCCTGGCGTGCTGCAATTCATGGGGTTGCAAAGAGTCGGACATGACTGAGTGACTGAACTAAACTGAACTGAAGGTCCACTTGACTTCACACACCAAGAATGCTAGCTCTAGGTGGGTGTTCACACCATTGTGGTTATCTGGGTCATGAAGACCTTTGTTGTACAGTTCATCTGTGTATTCTTGCCACCTCTTCTTAATATCTTCTACTTCTGTTTGGTCCATACCATTTCTGTCCTTTATTGTGCATATCTTTGCATGAAATGTTCCCTTGGTATCTCTAATTTTCCTGAAGAGATCTCTAGTCTTTCCCATTCTATTGGTTTCTTCTATTTCTTTGCATTGTTCACTTAAGGTTTTCTTATCTGTCCTTGCTATTCTTTGGAACTCTGCATTCAGATGGGTATATCTTTCCTTCTCTCCTTTGCCTTTCACTTCTCTTTTCTCAACTATTTGTAAGGCCTCCTCAGACAACCATTTTTCCTTGTTGAATTTCTTTTTCTTGGGGAAGGATTTGGTCACTGCCTTACGAACCTCCATCCACAGTTCTTTGCTCTACCAGATCTAATCCCTTGAATCTATTTGTCACTTCCACTGTACGATCATAAGGGATTTGATTAGGTCATACCTGAATGGCCTGGTGGTTTTTCCTACTTCCAGTTTGTGGCTAAAGGGTTGATATATTAAGACTTGTCTTTGGGTATAGGATATTTTTTTGATAGGCTTAACATTTTTTGCCAATGGTTTTTAAGCAGTTAGTTGTGGTTTTGTGTCTTCATAAGATGAGGTGAGCTCATGTCTTTCTACTCTACCATCTTCTCTCCATCCCTGTAATCTTCTATCAGGGAAGCACATTTCACCCTTCCTGGCACAGAATTATCTCAATCCCCCAAGTCTACCTGTTTGGTCCTTGGGAAACACCTTAGGGATCAGCAGGCAGGCTGTCTGAGGTCACCAATAGGTGTATTCCTGCTCTGGTTTGTCATCTGTTGAATCTCACCTTGTTCTAAGAAAATAATGGCTCCCATTTTATTTAGTAAGTCTCTTTCTTTTGAAGCGGGGGACAGTCATTCTGACATATACAAAAATGAATGAGCAATAATATTAGGTAAAAGGAAATATTAATCACCTTAGCTTTGTTTGTCCATTAACTCCCATCACAATACAGCCATAGTTGGAGACGTGGCCAGCCAGCCAAGTCAGAACAGAGCAGGCAGTTCCAGTGTTCATATGGAATTCCATTCTCCTTCCTTCCTCACATCAAGAGTGACCCGAGGCTCTGCTGGAGTGATGGGGATGGATTAAGTAGGGTTAGGCTGGGCACTTCAGGCCCATCCATCCATGTGTAGGAACCTGAGAAATTTGGGAGGAATTGGAGCCAGTTAGGGTTGTCCTTCTGGCATCTCACAGGAGGGCACATGGGACATCCCTCTTCCTAGTGCCCCTCCTTTTGAGAGAAGGTGTGCTGATTTTGGCCTAGGAGGCTTCTCCTCTGTTTTTTTTTTGTTTTTTTTTTTTTTTTGGTCTTCTTGGCCTCTAGGGTCCCCTCAAGGTGATGGGTGAATCAGAGCAACCAAAAGCTTTGTTTTCTTTACAAATGTCCTATCCTGTTCTTATTTCCTCCATCAAATCTCAGTTATTATAGACCTTGAGGAGCTCTTCTGCCAGGGTTGACATGAGGTTTGGAGCCCAGATTCAAGCTTTTTAAATTTTCTCCTGATGTCAGGAGCAGACTGGGTGATAAAATGCACAGCCAGTGTCAGCCTCCCTTGTGCAGAATCAGGGTCTGTCTCAGTGTGCTTCCTGAATGCCCCTGTCACCTGGCTCGTGAAGACTGCCTGGTTTTCATCTCTTTCCTGTGTAACTTAGCAGACCTTATCATAGTTTACCAGGTTCACCATACAAGTTTCATTCTTTCTGATACACAAGTAATATAATGTCTCCTATTAGCCTTGCATACGTGGTCTTCATAGTCCTGCTGTGGGTCATGATCTGGGATTGCGCCCTCCCCCCCCCAGTTTGATCAACCTGGTGGTGCAGATTTGTTGCCATTAGGCTATCTGCATGTTCTCTGGCCTTCCTTGTATCCGTTCATATCACCTGAGGTGCAACCGTGGGCAAGAATAATTGTGATGTCCTGTCAGGTCAGGAGGAACCTTAATCCAAATCTGATAAACCCATCCCTAAACTTGTTGGGATTCTCCCAAGAACCTGTCAAACCTATCCTCATAGATTCCTTGTTCTCCCATTGGGAAAGGGACATGCACTCTAGTACTTGCCCCATTTCTGTCAGCTATTTCTGGAACAGATAAAGGCTCTGTGAAGCAAAAGTGAGAACTAATTTTAAACCTGACTGGGGACAGCCCTGGGAGCTCTGATTTAGGAATTTCTGACTTGAAAGGGTAAAGAAGGGGTAGGTCTAGAGGCTGAAAGCCGTGTTAAAGGGGAGTAAACAGGTTTCTGAGGAGGAGACTTGCTGAGCTGATGGCTAGTTAGCCACTGGAAGCAGCGATCTGTGACAAGTTCTGCCTCCCAGTCTTGAAGAAATGAAAAGAGAGGCTACACAAACACACGGTAAGAATTTCTTAGACTGGGGTCTTGTTATTGTTGTTTCGTAGCTAAAAGTCATGTCTGACTCTTTTGCGACCCCATGGACTGTAACCTGCCAGGCTCCTCTGTCCTGGGTATTTCTCAGGCAAGAATACTGGAATGGGTTGCTTATGCATTCTCCATATTTACATATAAATCTGAGGGTTGACAACTAGAGATCCTGGGGGGGATGGAGGGAGCCCTCAAGACTAGAGTAACAAAACCAAAGAGGAAGATGGCAAAGGAGATCATAGAATTCTCTTTCTCAGAGTTGGTGACACAAAACAGAAAGATGTTAGGGGTCATGAAGAGGGTGACCCAGTATGGAGTGTCCAAGATGCAAGGGACAGGAGTGTAGGTTTGGAGACCAAGGGAGAGTAAAAGGGAGAGTCCGAGAGAGAATGAGATTACCATTTAAACGGCCCCTCTGTGGGTACCTATGCAGGCACTTCCAATTTTCTGAAAGGCCAGGAACCAACCATTTCACACAGAAAAGTCTAACTGCTTCAGCCTGTTTCTGATACAACTTCTCTTGGTGATGGGGTAGGGGGGACCTGGGGGGGAATGAGAATTTTGTGATGATTGGACTTATAGCCACTGCTTGATATGAGTGTTGAACCTCTATCACTCTTAAGTCTTCCATTAGGGAGAGGCCGCTGGGCCAAGATCTGTACAGTATGGGATGAGCCTCTCTCACCTCTGCTTGTTGCTTGTCATTGTGAGCTGTTGTCAATCAAGGAAGCCTAGTTTCACATCCACTTTCAGGGAAGGAGAGGACAGTAAAAGAAGTAGAGATGAAGAGAGGGGAAAGGACCAAGGGGAAGGGACAGGTGGTGCCTGGATGAGAATTCTGAGGCCTGATGGCAGGCTCACCAAATGCAGTGAAATTGAGGCAAAAGGTTTAGGTGGCCACTTGTCAGCTGAGAAGAAGCTGCATTTGGCAGTCCTCATACCTAGGTCCTCCCAACGAAGGGCAAGACAAACAGAAGCTCCATGGGCATCCCTTAGTGGTCACTAAACATGTTACTGACCTAGGTCCTTGAACTTTTTAATAAATAGACATTGGTAAGAGGCCAGCAAGGACTTCAGGCAGGGCATTATTAGATCTGTGCTGCAGCATGGGAAAACAAAAACAAGAAGCTTTGTTCTTGCTCACTCCCCAAGAGGAGGCTAGCTAGTTCCTTAAAGAGTAATACCAGGAGTGGATCAGTGGATTGGGCGGGAGGTATAGCTTGGGTGGTCTGTCCACTGCTTTGGTGGCCCTGTTGTTCAAGGATCATGCACAGAAGCCTGCTTTTGCTCCACACATCAAAAAATGATGGTTGGTGTGTGGCCTTTTTGTTCAGAATTGCCCCAGCTGCACTTGTGTGCAGTTATTTTTAGTCCTTTATAGTTCGTTTGTATTCCATTGTTTGAGGAGAGGTTTATCCAGTTTGACCCTCCTGGAGAGAGTCCAAGTCCCAGACCGTCTCACAGTCTTGATAATTCTGTATAGTTTCCTATATTTCTTGTAGATAAAATACTTTAGCATCATCTTGTACATTTTCTATTCCAGATTTGACCTAGACAATTCTCAAAGAAATAGTGGCCCTTTTTTTTTTTTTCTTTTTCTTTGTGTTTAAAGATCACAATCTGGGTTCAAGTGCCTACAGTGCTTTATTTTTAAGAGATGAACTCTGGTACTTTGGCCGCCTCATGCGAAGAGTTGACTCATTGGAAAAGACTCTGATGCTGGGAGGGATTGGGGGCAGGAGGAGAAGGGGACGACAGAGGATGAGATGGCTGGATGGCATCACTGACTCGATGGATGTGAGTCTGAGTGAACTCCGGGAGTTGGTGATGGACAGGGAGGCCTGGCATGCTGCAATTCATGGGGTCGCAAAGAGTCGGACACGACTGAGCGACTGATCTGATCTGATCTGAATGAGTTCATAAAAGCTTTAAATCTGTTAATACACACTAGTAAACAATTACAATATGAAAATTGAAGCTAACATCCCCCAGAGTGGACTCAGTCTTGATTTTCCATCATGATAAGAAATTGAGACCCTTGAAAATTGACCCTTGATATTCTACAGGAAATTCTGACTTCATTTTTCTAACCCCTTCCAACTTCACTAATTTGACTGAAAAGGGTGAAATATGGGAGGAAAATAAAGATACATTGAACACATACACAAAGTATGCAACTTCACTAAAATATCCTACCTTTTTCAAACTCAGATATTTTTCTCATTACAGAAAATCTCTGCTGGTAGGAAATAAATTTATTTAACATCCATTGACTCAAGAAAAAAATTATTTTCAGACTAGAAGAGATCATCTTACTGATCTCTTCTGAATTTTATAGATAAGGAAACTTGCAAAAATGGATTAATTGATTTTTCTCAGTGAAAGTGATAGAGCTCACAGTTAAAGAGAGTGTCATATTACTTGCTCCTTTTGTTCCCACATACAACACAGACTCATATTATTTCTTTAACTTATGTTCAAGTGTAGTTGACTTACAATATCACGTTAGCAACACTTATAAAGCAAAGTGATTCAGCTATACATATATATGTGTGTATATATATATACACACATACATATAATACATATATATATACACACTTTCTCAGATTTTTTTCTATTACAGGTTATTACAATATATTGAGTATAGTTAAATGTGCCATGCAGTATATTCCTTTTGTTTACCTGTTATATATATGTAGTGGTCTGTATTTCCTAATCCCATACTCCTAATTTATCCCAGCATTCCTTTCCTCTTTAGAAACCATGTCTGTTTTCTATCTCTGAGTCTGTTTTGTTTTGGATATAGATTCATTGTATTGCTTTTTAGATTCCACATATAACTGATATCATATAATATTTGCATGGTAATCTCTGCGTCCACCCATGTTGTTGCAAATGGCAGTACTTCTTACTTTTTTAAGGCTGACTAAAACTCCATTGTACACATATGTCACTTCTTTATGCATTCATCTGTCAGTGGACACTTGCCTTGCTTCCATGTCTTGGCTATTGTAAATAGTGCTGCAGTGAACACTGGGGTGTATGTATCTTTTAAAGTTAGAATTTTCATCTTTTCCAGATATATCCCAGGAGTGGGGATGCTGTATCATATATTAGCTTTATTTTTAGTTTTTTTAAGGAACCTCCATACCGTTCTCCATAGTGGCTATACCAGTTTACATTCCCATCCACAGTTTAGGAGGGTTCCCTTTTCTACACATCATCTCCAGCATTTATTATTTGTAGACTTTTGAAGATAGCCATTTTAACCAGTTTCAGGTGATACCTCATCATAGTTTTAAATTTGCACATCTCTAGTTAGTAGCAATGTTGAGCATCTTTTCATGTGTCTCTTGGCCATTTGTATGTCTTCTTAGAAAAAGTCTGTCCAGGTCTTTGCCCCCCCGCCTTTTGTTTTTTGATTGGGTTGTTTGTTTGCTTGTTTAATATTGAGCTATATGAGCTGTTTGTATACTTTGGAAATTAACCCTTTGTAGTCATATTGTTTGGGAGAAGGCAATGGCACCCCACTCCAGTACTCTTGCCTGGAAAATCCCATGGACAGAGGAGCCTGGTAGGCTGCAGTCCATGGGGCCGCTAAGAGTCAGACACGACTGAGCGACTTCACTTTCACTTTTCACTTTCATGCATTGGAGAAGGAAATGGCAACCCACTCCAGTGTTCTTGCCTGGAGAATCCCAGGGATGGGGGAGCCTGGTGGGCGGCCGTCTATGGGGTCGCACAGAGTCGGACACGACTGAAGTGACTTAGCAGCAGCAGCAGTCATATTGTTTGCAAATATTTTCTCCCAGTCTGTAGATTGTCTTTTTGTTTATGGTTTCCCTTACTACACAAAAGCTTATGCTTGATTAGATCCCATTTGTTTACTTTTGCTTTTATTTATTTTGCCTTGGGAAACTGATCAAAGAAAAAATTACTACAATTCTGGCCAAGAATATTTTGCCTCTGTTTTCTTTTAGGAGTTTGTGCCTTTTATTTAGCCCTTTAAAATATTTTTAATTTATTTTTGTATATGGTGTGATAGCAATATGAAAGTGAAGGTCACTCAGTCATGTCTGACTCTTTGCGACCCCATAGACTATACAGTCCATGGAATTCTCTAGGCCAGAGTACTGGAGTGGGTAGCCTATCCCTTCTTCAGGAGATCTTCCCGACCCAGGAATTGAACCTGGGTCTCCTGCATTGCAGGCAGATTCTTTACCAACGGAGCTATCAGGGAATCCTGGTGTATGGTGTGAGGGGTATTCTAATCTCATTGATTTTCATGAGACAGTCCAGCTTTCCCTACACCACTTGCTGAAAGACTGTCTTTTCTCCATTGTTTATTCTTGTGTTCTTTGCAAAGATTAACTGATCATAAGTGTGGGGTTTATTTCTGGTCTCTGTTCTGTTCCATTTGTATGTCTATTTTTGTGCCAATAAAACACTATTTTGATTACTGTAGCTTTGCCCTATTGTCTGAAGTGGGGGGCGGGGGTGGTTATGTCTCCAGCTTTTTCTGAAGGAAACTGGAGAGTTATGTCTACAGTTCTTTTTTCTTAGGATTACTTTGATAATTCTGGTCTTTTGTGGTTCTGTTTAAATTTTATGATTATTTGTTCAAATTCTGTGGAAAATGTTTTAGGTAATTTGATAGGGATCACATTAAATCTGTAGACTATGTTGGGTAGTATGGCCATTTTAACAGTATTTTTTCTTCTAATTCAAAAGCATGGAATATCTTTCCATTTCCTTGAATCTTCTATAATTTTCTTCACCAGTGTTTTATAGTTCTCAGTTTATAGATCTTTTACACCCTTGGTTAGGCTATTCATAGGTATTTTTTTGATGTGGTTTTAAATGGGATTTTTTTTACTTTCTGATATTTCATTGTTAGTGTAATGAAATGCAACAAGTTTCTGTATATTAATCTTGCATTAATCTACCTTGCTGAATTCATTTCTCACTTCTAATAATTTTAGTGTGGGGAATTTAGGATTTTCTATATAGAGTATCATGTCATCTACATATAATGACAATTTTACCTCTTCCATTCTAATTTGATTACTTTTTATTTCTTATCTTATCACTTAGCTAGGACTTCCAGTACTATGTTGAACAGACATGGTGAGAGTCAGCTTCCTTGTTTTGTTCCCGAATTTAGTGGAAAGGCTTTCAACTTGTCACCACTGAGTATTATATTGACTGTGGGTTTATCATAAATGGCTTTTATTATGTCGAGATGTGTTCACTCTATACCCAATTTGATGAGGGTTTTTTAATCACAGTCTTGCATTTTCTTTATCTATTGAGATCATTATATGGGTTTTTTTTTTTTTTTCTCCTCTTGATGTGGGGTATCACATTAATTTACATGTGGGGAACCATCCTTTCAACCTGGAATGAATTCAACTTGACTACAGTATATTATGATCCTTTTTGTGTGTTGTTAGTTTCAGTTTGCTAATATTTTGTTGGAGACTTGCATCTATATTCATCAAAGTTTGGTTTTGATAGGGTGATGGTAGCATCATAGCATGACTTTGGGAGTGTTCCCTACTCTTCAGTCTTTTGGAAGAGTTTTAGAAGGATCAGTGATAGGTCTTCTTTGTATGTTTGGTAGAATTCCCCAGTGAAGCCATCTGGTCTTGAACTTTTGTATACAAGGAGCTGGGGTGGGGGTGGTTGGTTTGGTTGATTTTGTGCAGATCAGGTTTTACTTCTAGTGATTGATTTGTTCAAATTATCTGTTTATTGACTCAATTTGAAAGACTGTATGTTTCTAGAAACATATCCATTTCTTCTAGGTTCTTCAACTCGCTGGCCTATAATTCTTCACAGTATTTTCTTATGATTTTCTTTTTTTATTTCTGAAGTATTTACTATGCCTCATCATTCATTTCCTGTGTATTTGGATCCTCTCTCTTTTCTTCTTTTCTCTGTTTTCTCTTTTAGCCTAGCTAAGTGTTTGTCAATTTGTCCTTTCAAAAATTAGCTCTTGGTTTTATTGATCTTTACTATTGTTCTTTTAGTCTCTGTTTTATGTATTTCCTCTCTGATTTTTATTATTTTCTTCCTTCTGCTGAATCTGGTTTTTGTTTGTTCATTTGCTAATTCTTATAGGTGTTAGGATATGGTTGTTTGCGTGGTATTTTTTTTTAATTTATTGGGAAAGGCCTGTATCACTATGACTATTCCTCTTAGAACTGTTTTTTAATGCATAGATTTTTGTAGTTTTGTTTTCATTGTTTTTTGTCTCTGAGTATTTTATGATTTCTTCTTTGAGTTCATCAATGACCCATTGGTTTTTTACGATCATGTTTTTTAGTCTCCATACAATCAGATTTTTTTCCTTGTTTCTCTTTCTGTGGTTGGTTTTTTATTTCATACAATTGTGATCAGAAAAGATGATTGAAATAACTTCTGTTCTCTTAAATTTGTTGAGGCTTGTTTTGTATACTAGTGTGTGGTCTGTGCTAGAGAATATTCAATGAGCACTTGAAAAGCATGTGTATTCTGTTGTCTTTGGATGTAGTGTCCAGTAGATATCAAGTAAGTCAAACTCTTCTATTGTTATTTATCACCCCTATTGCCTTATTGACATTCTGTCTGGAATATCTGTTCACTGATGTCAGTGCGGTGACAAAGTCTCCATCATTACTGTGTTCCTGTCAGTTTCTTATTCTCTGTCTCTTAGGATTTGTTTTATATCTTTAGGTGCTTCTGAATTATGTGCCTATGTGTTAACAAGCATACTATCCTCTTCTTGTATTGATCTTTTTACCATTACAGAGCAGCCTTCTTTGTCTGTTTTTGGACTTTGATTTAAATCTGTTTTGTCTGTTTGAATATTACTACTCCCACTTTTGTGTCATTTCTGTTTGCAAGAAATATCTTTTTCCATCATCTCACTTTCAATTTATGTGTGTCTTTCACCAGAAATGGAGTCTACTGTAGGCAGCATATTATAGGTACTTGCTTTGCTATTCAGTCTTCCACTCTCTGTCTTTTGATTGAAGCATTGTGTCCATTATACGCTTAACTTCCTTTTTTTTTTTTTTTTGATGTTTGTGATTCTATTTATGCTTTTGATTTGTGGTGGTGGTTGTTCAGTCGCCCAGTCATGTCAGCTCTTTTCAACACCGTGAACTGCAGCACTCCAGGCTTCTCTGTCCCTCACCATCTCCTGGAGTTTGCCCAAGTTTGTGTCCATTGTATTGGTGATGTCATCCAGCCATCTCATCCTCTGACGCCTTCTTCTTCTCCTGCTCTCAATCCTTCCCAGCATTAGGGACTTTTCTAATGAGTTGGCTCTTCACATCAGGTGACCAAAATACTGGAGCTTCAATTTCAGCATCAGTCCTTCCAATGAGTATTCAGGGTTGGTTTCCTTAAAGAGTGACTATTTTGATCTCCTTGCTGTCCAAGGGGCGCTCACGAGTCTTCTCCAGCACCACAATTCAAAGGCATCAATTCTTGCGCTCTGTCTTCTTGACAGTCCAGCTCTCAAAACCATATGTGACCACTGAGACCTTTGTTGGCAGAGTGATGTCTTTGCTTTCCAACACCATGTCTTGGTTTGCCATAGCTTTCCTGCTAAGAAGCAATCATCTGATTTCATGGCTGCAGTCACCTTCCACAGTGATTTTAGGGCCTCAAAAGAGAAAATCTGTCACTGCATCCACCTTTTCCCCTTTTAATTTGCCATGAAGTAATGAGACCTGATGCCATGATGTTAGTATTTTTTAATATTTAGTTTTAAGCCGGCTTTTTCACTCTCCTCCTTCACTCTCATCAAGAGGTTCTTTAGTTCCTCTTTGCTTTCTGCTTTTAGAGTGGTATCATTCACATATCTGAGGTTTTGCTGTTTCTCCCATCTATCTTGATTCCAGCTTGTAACTCATTCAGCCTGGCATTTCTCATGATGTGCTCAGCGTATAGGTTAAACAAACAGGGTGACAGCAGACAGCCCTGTCGTACTTTCTCAGTCTTGAGCCAGTCTGTTGTTCCATACAGAGTTCTAACTGTTGGATTTGTGGTTACCCATAGCTTTATCTCGGAGAAGGCACTGGCACCCCACTCCAGTACTCTTGCCTGGCAAATCCCATGGACGGAGGAGCCTGGTAGGCTGCAGTCCATGGGGTCGCTAAGAGTCGGACATGACTGAGCAACTTCACTTTCACTTTTCTCTTTCATGCATTGGAGAAGGAAATGGCAACCCACTCCAGTGTTCTTGCCTGGAGAATCCCAGGGACAGGGGAGCCTGATGGGCTGCTGTCTATGGGGTCGCACAGAGTCGGACACGACTGAAGTGACTTAGCAGTATAGCTTTATTTACCAGCTTTAGACTGATAGTCATATAAGTTCAAATACATTCTATAAAATCTACAGTTTTTACTTTTCTCTCCCAATTTTTTTAATTTTGATCTCCTGTTTTACATCTTTTTGCCATTAATTGTACTTGTCTCTTTTACACAAGTCTGACTGCTCTATTAATCTGTGTACTGATTTAAGTGATCTTCAGTCCTTTTATATATTTTTTGCCTTTCATATTATGTTTTTCTTTTTCTTTTTTTTTTAATTTTATTTTATTTTTAAACTTTACATAATTGTGTTAGTTTTGCCAAATATCAAAATGAATCCGCTTTTTCATATAGATTCTTGTTTCTCTATTTAGGGAAGATCTTTAGGTGTTGTTTTTTAGGTTGGATTAAGTATTATATTCTTTTAGTTTTTTCTTGTCTGAGAAATTCTTAGTTTCTGCTTCTATTCTAAATGATAATCTTACTGAGTGGAGTATCCTAGATTTCAGGTTTTCCACTTTCATGACTTTGAATATCTTTTTTTTCTGTGAAGTTTCTACAGAGAAATCAACTGATAACCTTATGGAGGTTTCCTTGTAAGTAACTCTTTATTTCTCTTTCTGCGTTAATAATCCTCTAATTATCTTTAACTTTGCCATTTTAATTATGATATGTCTTGGTGTGAGTCTTTTTCATCTTTGGGACCCTCTGTGCTTCCTGTTCCTGGATATATGTTTCCTTCTTTTGGTTTGGGAAGTTTTCAGTCATAAGGTCTTCAAATACATTTATGATCCCCTTTTCTATTTCTTTTCCTTCTAGAATACCTATTTGAGTACATTACCATGAATTATATTATTAAATATCTCATAGAAGCTCATGTGTTGCTGTCATTTTTTATCTATCTAATTGGATGATTTCCATTATTCTGTTTGCCAGATGATTATTCATTCTTCTTCATTATTTAGTGTACTATTCGTTGCCTTTAGCTTGTTTTTTAATTTTGGCAGTTTAGTTGTCTAATTTTAATTGGCTCCTCCTTATAGTTTCTAGTTCCTTGTTACAGTGATCTGCATTTCTTTTTACAATCATTCTTAATTACTTTAGCATCTTTATTACCTGCTGTTTGAAATCAGGGTCTGGTAGACTGGTGTGGTCTGTTTCATTGTTTGTTCTTTCAGGGGGGTTTCTCTTGTTCTTTTAGTTGGTAGTAGTTCCTCTGCTTTTTCATTTTGTTTAAATCTCTCTTACTCTGAATTTAGGAGGAACAGTTATCTACTGTGGCCTCTAAGGGCTGTTTTTATGTGGGAGCTTTCCAATGTAGACTGTGTGGTGAGTCCAGTATTTTTGGTGCCAGTGCCTTTTGTTGTAGATGCCTGCCATGCCTTTCATCAGAATGTCCTGGCCATTATCCCCTTGATAGGGGATGTGTTTGGTGTTGTGGTGATGAGAGCCTACATTGGATGTTGGTGGTGTCTTCACTTTGCTCTCTGGCTGTTCACAGCCCTGTTGATGCAGGGTCTGCTCCTGGTTGTTGGAGTAGAAGCCCTTAGATCCAGCTCTAAGCTGTAGGGTGAGGTAGGTAGAACTGAATCAGTACTTCTGTAAAAGTAGCCACTGCCTTTTCCTTCTCAGGAGCTGTCACCAGGATGCTACCTGCCACCCATTGTGTGCACCCACAAATTCCATTGCTGCTGCTCCACACGGTTCCCTGTTGTAGAATCGCTGACAGTGGCTGGGCCATCAGTCCCACTCCTGGCAGGTCTAGGCTCTCCATTTCTGCAGCCACTGGAGCTGTACCTCACTGTGAAGCTGTTGACAAAAGGGCTCCCATGGCAGATGCATGCCCCAGCCTCTGCATGATAATAATGGGACTCCTCTGGTGGGCCCTCACTCCATCCCATGCAAGTCGATGATAGCTGCCTGTACACTCTAGGCCCTTCAGGCTGTCTGCATGTAGCCACACCAAGTCCTCTCCCCAGTTCTGTGCACTGAAGCCTGAGTTTAAGCACTCAGGTACCACACACACCAGCAGGAATGCAGGTGAAGGAGTTTCCTAGAGCAAGGGAACCTTCCCTCTTTCACAGCTTACTCCCAAGGGTATAGGTCCCATTTGATTCCATTTTTTTTCCCTTTTGTTCTACCCAGTTACCTAGGGATCTTTCCTGTAGCTTTAGTTATATAAGAAATCTTTTGTAGCTTTCAGTTGGCTTTCTGTGAAAATTGTTCCACATGTAGATGTATTTTTGATATGCTTCTCCGGGGCAGTGAGCTCCATGTCTGTCTATTCTGCCACTTTGATCTTCTCCACTATTTTTTTTCCCTTGCTTTTAAATTTTGACTCTCATGATATCCTTTATGCTATATGGATGTAAAACAAAACAAGGAAACATTTTTTCAGAGGGTATAATTAATAATAGAGGGAAAATGTAATTGGCAATTATTGGTGGATTAAATATTTGAAATAGGTGTGTTTGAGTCAACTAATTTCTAAATGTTTAACCTTCAAATTGTTCAAATAAAACTTTAAATGATCCTTCAGACTTTAAAAACAACTCTGAAAGACATTTTTGTAACTATTAACCTTTGGAGATTATCTGGACAGAATTTTCTTCTCCAGTCATGTTAAAACCACTATAAAATTTTTCACTATTATGACAACTCTTAAATGGAGAAACTCAACACTTTCTGTTTTTGCTTCTGAAACTTTAATTATAGTTAACCTCCTATCTGGACAGAAGGAATACTTTTTGTCCATTAGTTTTAACTTTTTCAATGGCAGAAAACTGCTTCAAGGCATGTCAATTCATATTGATGTGCCTACTCATTTTCTCCTGTCACCAGAAGATACCACTTGATCCCCTGTCAGCACTTTAGCCTCCTTTCCATTCAACATATAATTAGCTAGGAGATGGGTCAGAACGATGGAGATGCCTGAAATTCTACAACACATGCAGTTGAACTGATTTTTGAGAGAATATTTTTGCTGCCTAGTAAATCAAACCTATAAAGCAATCTCTGTTCCATAATTAACATAATACGCTGATATCACTGTGTATCAGAAAATAAAAGGGCAAATACTTTCTGTCAATAATTAGACCTTTTACCAAGTTTACTTAAGTCCTTAACAATAGTACCCGTGTAAGGGCAAGGTGCTGAGCCTCTGGGGAAGAGTACCATTGTATATAATGCCAAGTACTGAAAAGAACACATTAAAATAGAGGTAATTTATTACATTTCAAACTTCAGCCCTTTTTCTACATTTGTAGTTTTTCCACGGAGAAGGCAATGGCACCCCACTCCAGTACTCTTGCCTGGAAAATCCCATGGATGGAGCAGCCTGGTGGGTTGCAGTCCATGGGGTCACTAAGCGTCCGGCACGACTGAGCGACTTCACTTTCACTTTTCACTTTCATGCATTGGGGAAGGAAATGGCAACCCACTCCAGTGTTCTTGCCTGGTGAATCCCAGGAACAGAGGAGCCTAGTGGGCTGCCGTCTGTGGGGTCGCACAGAGTCAGACACAACTGAAGCGACTTAGCAGCAGCAGCAGTTTTTTCTATTTTAAAAAGAGTAAAAGAGACACTGATGTATAGAACAGTCTTATGGACTCTGTGGGAGAGGGAGAGGGTGGAAAGATTTGGGAGAATGGCATTGAAACATGTAAAATATCATGTATGAAACGAGTTGCCAGTCCAGGTTCGATGCACGATACTGGATGCTTGGGGCTAGTGCACTGGGACGACCCAGAGGGATGGTATGGGGAGGGAGGAGGGAGGAGGGTTCAGGAGGGGGAACACATGTATACCTGTGGCGGATTCATTTTGATATTTGGCAAAACTAATACAATTTTGTAAAGTTTAAAAATAAAATAAAATTTAAAAAAAAGAGTCTTTTTGCATATTTATAATACATATCTTTCCTCTAACTTCTAACATGTGAGGGATATAATTACAGGTTGTCATAAAAAATGCTATCAGTGTTTGAAATGGATTAATTAAATGCCACTGCTATAATTATATTTTAAAAATATTTTTATGTACAGCAATTGAAATTGTGAATGTTTGATTTATTCTGTACTACTTTTTATCATTTTTGAAATACCTTTTTATATGGTATCAGAACATATAATCTTTTTATATTAAAGCATATTTTGTATTTTCCTGTTTTTATTGCAGATGTGAGTTAATGGAACTCACTAATAGGGTAAAGTAAATCAAACTGGTCAAAATCACAAAATACATTTTTTCTATATCCTGATTAATTTAATTATTTAGTTTTCGAACAGATTTTCACTGAAAACATGTTTTTTTTTTCCAAAATAGCTACACAAAAATTGATATACTATGGACAATTTAAGTGTCTGCATCATTTTGAAGTTGAATCTACAAGGCACTGAAATAATTAACTCAAAAAGCAAGACAACTTTAAATAAATAAATAATAGACTGGAAAACATTTCTGAAAAAATATACTATTTGTGAAAGATAATTCACAGAAACAATCAGTCAACTTGCCCAATATGAGACAAAGCTTGAAGTGGATCTGTACTGACACATAAAAGTGTAAAAAAACAATGATTTTGGTGGTCAGTTTCCAAAGTCTGTTATTTGTAGTCAGGAAAACTCATCTAGGGGAAATACCCTCTTTCAACTATTGTTACTACATCAGTAATCTTGGACAAAACACTTTCAGCAAAGGTATTTGTATGTTTTTCCTTTGGAGAAATAATATTGTTCTATTTGTTTTACTCAGTCTATCTATTAATCTAAAGATCAGTTTTACTATATTAAACATTTTACTGGGGTGTTCATGGTATCTGTGACAGTCCTTTTATTTTCCTTTACTCTTCTAAAAGATATGTACTCTTTCTGATCCTTCAGTAAATTTTATAGAAATTTTAATATGCCTTCTAAATTTTATCAAACTCTAAAATCAAAGTTAATGTTTATCCTTCTGCTGAGCAGTTTAGCTTCTATAATCCCCTTCCTGATTTAAATGCTGTTTTTTTGTGTATTTGAGTTCTATCATAACCCTCAGAAAAATTATCACTCAGTTCAGCTCAGTTCAGTCGCTCAGTTGTGTCCAACTCTTTGCAACCCCATGAACTGCAGCACGCCAGGCCTCCCTGTCCATCACCAACTCCTGGAGTCCACACAAACCCATGTCCATCGAGTCGGTGATGCCATCCAACAATCTCATCCTCTGTCGTCCCATTCTCCTCCTGCTCTCAATCTTTCCCAGCATCAGGATCTTTTCCAATGAGTCAGCTCTTCGCATCAGGTGGCCAAAGTATTGGAGTTTCAGCTTCAACATCAGTCCTTCCAATGAACACCCAGGACTGATCTCCTTTAGAATGGACTAGTTGGATCTCCTTTCAGTCTAAGGAACTCTCCAACGCCACAGTTCAAAAGCATCAATTCTTTGGTACTCAGCTTTCTTTATAGTCCAACTCTCACATCCATACATTACCACTGGAAAAACCATAGCCTTGACTAGAGGGACCTTTGTTGGCAAAGTAATGTCTCTGCTTTTTAATATGCTGTCTAGGTTGGTCATAACTTTCCTTCCAAGGAGTAATCACCTTTTAATTTCATTGCTGCTTTTTAGTTAATATTTGTGTAGATTTATAACTATATTTGACACTTTCTTTGCTTATCATATCTCTTTATATATCTCAGGCCTTCCAGTAGGATCACTTTTCCTCTGGCTAAATAATGAGGTTCCTCTGGCTAAACAGTGAGATTCTCTTGGTAGCAAATTCGGTTCTATTGTTGCTTTGTTTGGAAAAATGAAACTGGTTATTCAGTTCTAGGTGGATAGTTATCTTTTCTTAGATTATTTTAGTTCTTGCTGCCTGCTTTCCATTGTCACTTTTGAAAAGTTCACTTCAGTTCAGTCTCAGTCGTGTCCGACTCTTTGCAACCCCATGGACTGTGGCTCGCCAGGCCTCCTTGTCCATCACCAACTCCTGGAGTTTACTCAAACTCATGTTCATTGAGTCAGTGATGCCATCCAACCATCTCATCCTCTGTCATCTGCTTCTCCTCCCACTTCAATCTTTCCCAGCATCAGGGTCTTTTCAAATGAATCAGTTCTTCACATCAGTGTCCAAAGTATTGGAGTTTCAGCTTCAACATCAGTCCTTCCAATGAATATTCAGGACTAAATGCTGAAACGTTGGAAAAGTTAATTTGAAAAGTTAACTACTGACTATTGCCTTTCTTTGGAAGTAAACCTGTCTTTTAGGCTGCTTCTGAGATTCCTCTTTGCCTTTGGTGTTTTGTAGTTTAATTTTCATATATAAAAAAACATAAAATATTTTTCATATATATATATATATATATATATATACACACACACACTCATGTGCATATGAGAATTTCATTAAATTCTTCCATCATGAAAGTTAGTAGACTTTCTGAGAGGCAATGACTTTATTCATAAGCAGTTCTACATAGGTCTCCTACACTCCTGTACATCTCATAAAGAGATATTGGGAGCTTTGTTCCAGCTTATCTTTTTAAGGGTGTCTGCATAGAAAACAGCCTTGGAATATATAATTTTCCTCCAGATCAAAGGAGAAATTTATTTTCTGATCAGAATAATAAAACAATATGTCCCTCTAAGTAAATTGGGCAGCATTGCTAAAATCACTTTTTTTTTTTAGCTGTATCACACTGCATGTGAAATCCTGGTTCTCCAACTAGGGATCAAACCTGTGCCTCTGCATTGGAAGCAGAGTCTTAGCCACTGGACCACCACTTTAAAAATTTTGTGCTCCCTAAACTCAGAATTCCCCAGCTATCACACAATCTACTATGAATATTATCCTCCTAGACCCTCCTCTACATCTCCCGTATCAGATTTGGAGATCAGGAACTACTTAAACAAACATGAAGTACAATATCCCTACTTGTCCATGAGTAATAAAGTCCTTTCTCTGACCAAGGCATCTTTTGTCTTCTGCCAACTTCTGTAAAACTGGCCAGTTAACTTGCAAGTAGTATAAAATCTCAACCCATTCAAAGCTCTGGAGTGATGTTTATGAGATTTGCATAATTCCTGAAGCCATTATTTATGTGTATATTCCCCTTGTCACATTCTTTTTCTCCTCTCTTTCTGGTATCCTACTGCAGTATTGTTAGTACCTTTTACTCTATTCCTCTTCCATGATATTTCTCTCATGTATTTCATCCTTTTCTTTGCCACATTCCAATTAATGTCTTCAGATATACCTTCAGATTCACTAAAAGTATAATCTACTGTATTGATCTGCTAGGGCTGCCATAATAGAATACCACAAGCTGTGTGGCTTAAACAATGGAAATTTATTATTCTCACAGTTCTGAAAACTGGAAATTCAAGATCAAACATCAGGTTTGGTTTTTGGTAAGACCTCTCTCCTTGGCTTACAGATTGTCACTTTCTCACTATGTCTTCACGTGACCTTCTCTCTGTACACATACATCCCTGATGTCTTTTCCTCTTCCCACAAGGACAACAGTCCTATTGGATTAGGACTCTACCTAGTAACCCCACTTAACCTTAATTACTATCTCCTTAAAGACACTATCTCCAAATACAATTATATTAGAACTTCAGCATATGAATTTGGGGGTAGAAGTGACATAGTTTAGTTAGTAACATCTACTAATGGCCATTTTTCATTTGGGGAGGATGTAAGACAAAGTATTTTATTTTCCAGAAGAATGCAAAAGAAACTCTTACATATAGCAGACAATATTGGGGAGAATAAGAGATTAGGAGAGGAGGAGGTAAACCTTTACTTTTCACTTTATTTTATGCATTTCATGTTATATGTTTCTATATGGTTTTAATTTTTGCCATATGGCAGACTGACTCTAAGATAAGTCCCTGTAATGCCTGTATCCTGGTACTTATGCCCTGTGCTTATGTCATTCCTTCCCCTTGAGTGCTAATGAGGCCTGCGAGTTGCTTCTAACCAATTGAATAGGGCAAAGGTGATGAAATATCCTAGACTCACTTAGAATCTCTCTCTCTCTCTTGACTGGCTTGATAAAGTGACTATGCTGGGAGGCCATGTGCCTTGGAGTTGAGGTCAGCCTATAGACAACAGCCAGCAAGAAGCCAGGGCCTTTAGTATTATACCTTCAAGGAAGTCATTTCTGCAACAACCTGAGTTAACTTGAAAGCAAACTTATTCCACATCACGCTACTCAATAAGTCCTAGCCACCACAGTGATTGTAGCCTTGCAGAATCTGTGGCCAGGCTCCTGACCCACCGAAACTTTCAGAAAAGAAATGTGGGTTGTTTTTACACTGTTATGTTTGCAATAATTTGTTATGCAGCATAGAAAACGAACACATATCATGCATATATAACTTCAAACTATGAACTATATTTGATTAAAAATTACATCTTCATGTTTTGACAGACAATAAAACATTTTAAGGTTTTCTTTTTTAAATAAAATATGCTTTTCATTTCTGGAATTTGTATTTTATTTCATTTATTTCATAAGCATTTCATTATGCTTCATCATTTTTCTAATCTGTTTCTTTTTGCTCATATTTGTAATCCCTTCTTTCATTACTTTAAGAAGTGCTTATTTTAAACTATGTCTGACATTGTTGTGTTTCTGAATCTGCTTTGCATTGCTTCTGCTAAATCTTACTCATGATACTTTGGTTCTTATAGGCATTTTCTGATTTCCTATGAGAAGCTCACATTTTCTGGAACATTAAATATGTGAATTATTCAAGGTCTGTGTGGAAATGGGTTTCTCCGGAGAGTCTCTGCTTTTGCTCCTCCACCATCAGTCACTTCAAACTAACCCCAGAGCTTGAGGGTTTTAAGACAGTCCGGTGGTGACATCTCATGTTATGGACGGCTTGTGGTTATTGTTTCCCTTTCATTTTTTACTCAAGTTTAATGGCCACTCTGACCACCTAAATTTTCAAAGTTTTCTGAATGGTTTCCTTTGCTTCAGCTCACCTTTACTCCCCAGTTTATTGCAGTCAGTGTCTTTCTTTCCCCGAAATTCTTCTCAAACTACACTCCAAGGATACCAGTACATTTCGTACTGAAAACCATTAGCTTCCTTTAATGTCTTTAGTTCACTGCTTGTAACGCTGTACATCACTCTCCATGTTTTTTGTACTATAAATGTTCTTGCTCCTTTTACAACCATATCTTTCTCTCCACCCCAGTATCCTTCACATTCCTTATTCCTTTCCTTTCCTGACAAAATTCTTTCAATGCCCACGGTTGGGTCCTAACACTCTCCTTAATTTTTCATGTTTTCCTTCAAATTTCTCCTTCATTTCTTATCTTCAAATAGTAACTGCAATTTGATGTTACCCAAAACTATGAAGTCCAATAATTTTGACATACTCAGAAGTCCAGATCCATGGTCATCTAAACAGCTCTTAATACTTTAATATTTATTAGATTCTATGTAATAGTCAAAGTGACCAAATATAAATTCACTGTTTTTTCAAAGTCTGTCTCTTCTGCTTATTTTCAGTAATCTACAAGCAATAAAGGCTGGAGAGGGTGCGGAGAAAAAGGAACCCTCTTACACTGTTGGTGGGAATGCAAACTAGTACAGCCACTATGGAGAACAGTGTGGAGATTCCTTAAAAAACTGAAAATAGAATTGCCTTATGATCCAGCAATCCCACTGCTGGGCATACACACTGAGGAAACCAGAAGGGAAAGAGACACGTGTACCCCAATGTTCATCGCAGCACTGTTTACAGTAGCCAGGACATGGAAGCAACTTAGATGTCCATCAGCAGATGAATGGATAAGAAAGCTGTGGTACATATACACAATGGAGTACTACTCAGCCATTAAAAGGAACACATTTGAATCAGTTCTAACGAGGTGGATGAAACTGGAGCCTATTATACAGAGTGAAGTAAGCCAGAAAGAAAAACACCAATACAGTATACTAACGCATATATATGGAATTTAGAAAGATGGTAACAATAACCCTGTGTACGAGGCAGCAAAAGAGACACTGATGTATAGAACAGTCTTATGGACTCTGTGGGAGAGGGAGAGGGTGGGAAGATTTGGGAGAATGGCATTGAAACATGTATAATATCATGTATGAAACGAGTTGCCAGTCCAGGTTCAATGCACGATACTGGATGTTTGGGGCTGGTGCACTGGGACGACCCAGAGAGATGGTGTGGGGAGGGTGGAGGGTTCAGGATGGGGAGCGTATGTATACCTGTGGCGGATCCGTTTTGATGTTTGGCAAAACTAATACAGTGTTTCAGGTTTAAAAATAAAATAAAATTGAAAAAAAAAAATAAAAGACAGAGAAGCCTGTAAAAAAAAAAAAAAGCAACAATAACACTTGATGTAGAGAATATATATGCCAGATATTGCTCTCAGGGCTTTGCAGAAATTAAACCAATATAAAAAGAATCCTGTAACATAAAGATTATCATTATTTCCTTTTTACAAATGATAGAACTGAGACACAGATAGGTCAAATTATTTTCTAAGGTTATACAGCCACTTAGTGATTGATCTAGCACCCACTAGGGCTCCAGGGTCCTTTCTTGGTAGATACTCTCATATACAGCTAGTTAATACAGTAGGTCACCAATTCCTTCTTCCCAGACACTTACATACATATGTGAATTCTGTGTCTAAACTCTCCCAATAACCAAACTGTTGCATATTATAATAATCAATAGCAATAAATTTTGTTGTAAATCCTAAGTCCTTCATTCTTACCAGTAGACTAATTAATGTGCTAGATGTAATTAAATCAGCATAAATATCATAGTTGAATTTCATGAAAAAAGATCAGAAAATGTTATGCCCATTAATAGCTTCTGTAGCTATTCAAGCAAATATAATGCAGCAAGGATAATTAAATCTTGTGCTTCGGGGAGCAAGTAGGTTTGCTTAAAGAACAGAAAGGAAAATATGCCTTTATTCTCTGCCCTAGGGAGAACAGTGGAATAACTGACTAGGTATATTAATGGAGTAGTAGAAAGGGTAACATCTGCTGTTCTCTGAAATATCAGAGCTTTGGCTGAGGTAGAATTAATTGACTCATATTTGGTATGGAATTATAATTTTAATTTACCACATGGTGGAAACAGGCTCTATTTTAATTTCATTTTAGTTTTAATTTACTAACTGCAAAAAAGCATGCTATCTCATAAATACAACAGATATTATATTTTAGAAGGGCCTGGCAGGATATGCTTTTAATGATTTTCTATTTCTGTTCTCAAAGTTGATTTCAATGGTATTGAGTTCTCAGAGCAAGAGTTTACTTTTTCTTTCTGTGGTTCACACACTGGCCTGAATCTGAATTATCAGTAGGCTATTTCAGACAGCAGAAGTAAACAGGTAGGCATTAACATGATGAGCCTGAAATGCCAAATCAGCGATAGAGCAAAATTCCTCAATTATAATTCATAGAATGCTGTCTTATTTTTAATACTTTAAATATACTCTAGTATTGGTAGCAATTATCTGAGAAGACTGTATAGAAGATTCAAATTTAATGCCCCCCAAAAATGATAATTCCTAATTTTAAATATATACCCACTTGCTCCATTACCAATCTACCTCCCTTAGTGGTCTCATATACTAATAGCAGTGAGCCCTAATAGGCTGAGTAACTCTAATTCCAGTTCTCAATTTCAGATTGTGAGTGTACTTTTATTTTAATACCTTTCTAAAATTTAATTTCATTTCTATCTGCCCTCATTTTTTTTTTTTTAATGCCTGGGCCTCAGGGCTGTGCCAATTTGCATATTTGAATTAATGCACCAAATAATGTTTGAAAGTCTAATCTTATTAAATGCTTTTAAATCCAACAGTTCCCCTGACTAGTTAGACTTTATTAAATTAACCCATATGTTATCAAAACCTTACGCTGGCTGTCTACTTGGTTGTCTCTGAGGGTCAAATGGACCAAATGGTTTCCTTTAAAAAAAAAAAACAGTATTGAGGCTGGAAAATTTATGTGAGGTTAGATTTCCAAAGATTTTCCACTAATGCAAAATGCTATGAATTATAGAATGTACGGTTGACTAATTGCTTAAGAGTTGACCGTTGTTGAGCTAAGGATTTTTCATCTCATTTCCCCACCCCTTGGTAAAGCTTTGTCACAAGTAGTTTTAAAGAGGGGAGTAAAATGATTTATATGCTCATATGCTATAAGTGTACTGGTGGTGAGAGAAACACCTCACCGGGTAATAGATCTAAGGAAAGAAGTAAGAAAATAGCTGATAGTAAACTGCGGTAACAAATCAAAATACGAACAACTCGCTGTTAAAGATTACAAATAAATTCCGGTGGCCTTATACAAGAGAAAGCAAAGAATGCCAAAAGTATAGATATTCTACAAACTATGTGGAATATACTTAAAGTGTATAAATATTACACTTTATACTTAAAGTGTAAAATCTGTGATTTATCCTGTCAGTTATATATAGGACATAATCAGTGATGACATTAAGCAACAAACTATTTAAATGATATCAATACAAGCCTCAGAAGATACTCTACTTCTCAGGATTAAATATGAGGAACTCAAGAGATTTCCATAGTTATCTCAGGCTGAGAAATAGCATTTGAGCCAACGGCTACAGTTGTCCTGGAGGAAAGGATTTCTTACTCTAGACAAGAATTATAGATATGATCTTCTGAGTAAAAACAGCCAAGTTAAAGCATAAGGCCACTCTCCCCAAGGGGCTAGCCAGATAACTATATTTATGGGATGTTATCCTTTACCATCCAATGCAAGTGTCTTTATGCATAAAGCTGCGAGAGGATCAGAAGCAAGCCCAGTTGCTCACCTATTTCTTTTCCATTAAAAAAAATTTTAATTATAGATTTACAATATTATGTTAATTTCAGGTATACATAAAAGTGATTCAATTATATGTGTGTGTGTATATATGTGTGTATATATAAACATATATATATATATATAGTTAGGTTGATTTTCATTATAAATATTACAAGATGTTGAATATAGTCCCTTGTGCTACACAGTGAATCCTTGTTGCATATCTATTTTATTTATAGTAGCTTGTATCTAGGGCTTCCTTGATAGGTCAATTGATAAAGAATCCACCTGCAATGCAGGAGATCCCAGTTCAATTCTTGGATCGGGATGATCCACTGGAGAAGAGATAGGCTACCCACTCCAGTATTCTTGGGCTTCCCTTGTGGCTCAGCTGGTAAAGAATCTGCCTGCAATGTGGGAAACCTAGGTTCCATCCCTGGGTTGGGAAGATCCCCCGGAGAAGGGAAAGGCTACCCACTCTCGTATTCTGGCCTGGAGAATTCCATGGATTGTATTGTTCACGGGGTCGCAAAGAGTAGGACACGACTGAGCGACTTTCACTTTCAGCTTGTATCCACTAATCTCATACTCCTATTTTATTTGTCCCCTCCCTGTCTTTCTTTTTTTTTTTTAATTTTATTTATTTTTAAACTTTACATAACTGTATTAGTTTTGCCAAATATCAAAATGAATCCGCCACAGGTATACATGTGTTCCCCATCCTGAACCCTCCTCCCTCCCCATTCCATCCCTCTGGGTCGTCCCAGTGCACCAGCCCCAAGCATCCAGTATCGTGCATCGAACCTGGACTGGCAACTCGTTTCATACATGATATTATACATGTTTCAATGCCATTCTCCCAAATCTTCCCACCCTCTCCCTCTCCCACAGAGTCCATAAGACTGTTCTATACATCAGTGTCTCTTTTGCTGTCTCGTACACAGGGTTATTGTTACCATCTTTCTAAATTCCATATATATGCCCTCCCTGTCTTTCACCTTTCCTAACTGTAAATTTGCTTTCTATGTCTGTGAGTCTATTTTTGTTTTGTATGTAGATTTATTTGTATTATTTTTTATATTACACTTACAGTGATATCATAGAATAATCATCTTTCTGTGATGTTACTTCACTTAATATGGATAGTATCTTGGTCCATCCATGTTGCTGCAGATGGCAATATTTCACTCTTTTTATGGCTGAGTAATATTCCATTGTATGAAGATCACATCTTCTTAAACCAGTCATCTGTTGAAGGGCACTTGTGTTGTTTCTGTGCTTGGATATTTTAAGTAGTTTTGGAGAAGTCAATGGCAACCCACTCCAGTACTCTTGCCTGGAAAATCCCATGGACGGAGGAGCCTGGCAGGCTGCAGTCCATGGGGTCACTAAGAGTCAGACACGACTGAGCGATTTCACTTTCACTTTTCCCTTTCATGCATTGGAGAAGGAAATGGCAACCCACTCCAGTATTCTTGCCTGGAGAATCCCAGGGACAGAGGAGCCTAGTGGGCTGCCGTCTGTGGGGTCGCACAGAGTCAGACAGGACTGAAGCGACTTAGCAGCAGCAGCAGCAGCAGCAGCAGCAGCTGTGAACATTGGATACATGTATCTTTTTGAATTAGTGTGTTCATTTTTTTTTTCTGGATACATAGTGTGGATAGGAACACTTGACAATAGGGGTTACAAAGCCACATCACTCCTAAACCTGTCAACAAGATCTTGAGAGATAGTCCAGTGCAAAGTTCTGTTTATCATGATTGTTTAGTAATATTAACCTACTAAAATTCAGTTTAGATTCTTTTAGAACCAGATGTAACTAATTTTTAAATCTACCTCTAAAAGTAATAATTTGTTGTCATTTAATCACTCTGTCAAGTCTGATTCTTTGCCACCCCATGGACTGCAGCACGCCAGGCTTCCCTATTATTATTATGAAAATAGCAACTTCATTTTACATACAATCAAGATTTATGACTCAGACTTGCTTCCCCAAAACTTGAGTGTGTTTGTGGCTGGCTGTTTGTGTGTATGGCAGAAATAAGGAGCAGGTCCCTTTTAAAACTTGTGATTTATTTCTGAAAACAATAGTATAATGTTGGCTGAATAGCTCTGTCATAATTATAATAGAGTGACTCATAGCACACTACAAGTGCCGTTATAGCATTTTGTTGTACAAAAGAACGGTTGAATGATGATTCTCAAAATTAAAAAATAGGAAACTAAAATGTAAATTGCAAAACTAACTGCTGTATCCACTTGGCAAATGAAAATTCTTGACGTAGGTATATTCAAAAAACATTTCCAAGAGGAAAATCTGACCTAAAATTATTGTATTAAATATACTTTTTCTTAGCTATTAATATATTCTCTTCCTATAAATAGTAATACAAAAGTTTAATAACCAGAATTTGTAGTTGAAATTAACATATATCATTAGCATAGTTATACAAGTAGATCATTGTCATTAAAAATAGGACATTTGAATAGACAAAATATCTTTCTTAATGGTAGAATTATATGTAAGAACAAATTACAGTTAAAATATTTCATCAGCTTTCAAAGCCTTTGTGTGTCAAGACTATCGCCTTATTGAAAATGTAGTCTTTTAATATGCCAAAAATGGATATAAAATGAATTAAAACTGGTAATTCAGCTGAGAACAGCATGGACCACAATATACAGAGTCATCATGGTATGTCAGATTTGCATATGGTGCATTAAATCCTCATTACAATAAGATTAGGTATATATATTAGTAGCATTTTGAATATAAAGTACAAGTAAGAGTATTTAAAATTCTAGTTTAGCTACTCAATATACTCCTAACCACTAGGCTATGATTTCATTTTTTACTGTAGAGTTAAGATCATGTCTTGCTAAAAGCATCTGATTCTCCCTTTCATTATCACAGGACTTATAAAAATTTCAACCAATTGTGATATCAGGTACAAAGTCCAATATCTCTTGATCTGGTTGAGGTCTAGTTGCAGCGTCTCTTAATCTGAAGACTTATGAACTAAAGTCAAATTATCAGTCATATGATACAAGAGTCATGGGATAACAACAACAAATTCTCCCATATAATTTTGGAAGATGAGAAGGATTTAGTAATCACTGAACCATAACAATTTTGAAATTCCACTTGACACTAACTGGGGCTTGAAAATATGTCTTGACTTATATCCTTTTAATAGGTCCATAGACTACTATTCTCAGCCCTGCCTTCTAGGAATTAATTTCTTTTTTTTTTTTTAATCACCTCCTTGGTCAATTATGAAAAGATTGGAAGACATCTTTTTGGCAATCTATTTAACTATGTGCAGAATTTTGGAGACCAAGCAGCAATTAATATCTCAAGAACTCTTAATCTCTTCTAGTCTACGGTGGTGGTGCTTTTTGCTAACACAACTATACTTTACCCATAAATATATGTGAATTTTTAAAAATGTTTTTCAGGCCCACTCTGCCAAAATTGGGCTTCCCTTGTGGCTCAGCTGGTAAAGAACCTGCCTGCAATGTGGGAGACCTGGGTTTGATCTTCCCAAACTGGGTTGGGAAGACCCCCTGGAGAAAGGAAAGGCTATCCAACTCCAGTGTTCCATCCTGGAGAATTCCATGGACTGTATAGCACATAGGGTCACAAAGAGTCGGATGCAACTGAGAGACTTTCACTTTCTGCCAAAATCTATTGATATGTCCATAATTCTTTCCCCAAACCTCTTTCTCTAGATTCAATTATATGTATTTTGGATGTATCATGTTTTAGTAAAATACTACTTTATTCATCCAGCATCACTTTTATCTTGCGAATGGCATTTTGTTCATTTTAGAGGCATAATTTTAAGGGATGGTAATTAATTTAGAAGTTTTAATAAAAGATTAGATAACAGGCTTCACTGAATCTTTATCCTGAGATTATTTTTAGTGATAACCTCTGAGTTAGGCATTTTACTTGTCTTATTAGCCACACCTTTAATTTGTCAAAAAATAATTTCATTTAGCAACTCTGCAGTCTTGTATTATCTCTACTACTACTAAACACTGCTCGAAAACTGGCTGTTTCTTTTCAGATTTCATCATTTTTTTGTACCTCTGTATGTTTATCAGGCACATAATCCTACAAATGCAGGTAATAACTTTAGTAAAAGTTTCAGTACTAAAATCCACAGGTCAGATTTTTCTAGTATTTCATTAGAGTTTCCTCACTTTTTCTGGACATTTATAGCAGTTTTCTTGCAGCCTATAGCACTGAAAATCACATTTTGTTGAAATGGCACCCCATTTCCCAGTGTCAACTTCTGGTCAGCTATTGGCATAGTAAGGCTGCAGACTATATCATCCCAAAACTCAGTGGCTTAAAATAACATTTATTCTTATTCCTGTGTCTGCAAGCCACGTGGAGGCATCTCTGTTGTTACCAGCAAGTCTTAAATAGGTTCAGTCCCAGCTACATGTTTGATTTAGTCTATTCTGTATCTCTTTCATCCCTCTGAGACAGTTTTGAGTGTGGAAAAGAGGATGCCTACTCTTTCCCAGTTGGACATCCCAGGTGCCTCAGTGGTAAAGAACCTGCCTGCCAGTGCAGAAGACACAGAAGATGTGGGCTTGATCCCTGGGTCAGGAAGATCCTCTGAAGGAGGGTATGGCAACCTATTCCAGTATTCTTGCCTAGAGAATTCCATGGACAGAGGAACCTGGCAGGCTACAGTCCACAAGGTCATGAAGAATCGGACATGACTGAAGCAACTTAGCATGCTTGCTCTTTCCCAGTAGCTAATCCAAATTGTGTGTGTATGTGTTTAGATATTGCTCAGATCAGTGTATTAGAGGTACATGGATACCACAACTTGTTGGTTTTAAAGTGCTGAGCCTTATGTAAAATCTACTGCAAAAGATAGTTCTGGCCAGCATATTGTTGACATAAAATCCTTCTAGTCTAGTTGGTATCAAGCAAAGGTAAGAAGTATAGCAGATCTGCTAATGTCATTCATCGTATGTATCATTATGCCTGATCAAAAAGATATTTTGAAGGAATCACTTAGTGCCAAAGCCTGGAATTGTGGAGTAGAATAGGGTTTTTTCCACTTAATCTGACAGTGACAGCTGTCAAAATTGCAGTGTCATTTATCTAGTGATCATATATTTAGCTTCTTGATTTTCAGGCAGAAACCAAAATAAAGAGACTTCTCACTTTTCCTTCCACTGTATCTGCTCTTATAGATGTAGCTCATTTTACAAGCACAGCTATGGAAGTCATTGCTGCCTTGGCAGTGATCTCTGAGTCTCATACAGTCTGGAGGCACGAGATCATTGCCAAGGGACAGGGGAAAGTAGCAGTGAATAGCACTAGAGTAAGAGGGTAATGGTGGTAATAGAGTGACATGAAACCTTGAAACACTTTGTTGGATCTTTGGACATATATCTATACATACGGCTAATGTAACTCTCAGCTCTCAGTGGTAGAATTGGGCAGAATGTCAAGTAAGTAACTATAATTGTGTAATTTATACATGGCCAAGAGTGATTAAGGGACTTCCCAGGTGACTCAGTGGTAAGGAATCCGCTGTCCATTGCAAGAGACATGGGTTCAATCCCTGGGTGGGGAAGATCCCCTGGAGTAGGAAATGGCAACCCACTCCAATATTCTTGCCTGGAAAATCCCATGGACAAGAAGAGCCTGGCAGGCTATAGCCCATGGAGTCACAAAAAGTCGGACGCAACTGAGCACACACACAAGAGTGATTAAAGACTGAATTATCTTCAATGGAAAATCCAAGAATCTCTTCTAACTATGGAGCACATACTCTGAAGGAGCATCAGATTCTCTAAAGGGCTGTACCATATGCAAAATTTGTGACCTGATACACTCACTTCAGGAATACAGATTATTCACAGTCTGGTTAAAGAGTTAATGCATCCTTCAGTCATGAAGGAACTGAATTACATGCTTCTAGGTGCATTTCCAGGTGGCACTAGTGGTAAAAAAAACAAAAAAAAAAAAAACAAAAAAAAAAAACCCTCCTTCCAATGCAGAAGACAGATGCAGGTTCGATACCTGGGTTGGGAAGATTCCTCTGGAGAAAGGCATGGTAACCCACTCCAGTATTCTTGCCTGGAGAATTCCATGGACAGAAGAGCCTGATGGGCTACAGTCCATGGGGTGGCAAAGAGTCAGACATGATTAACATGACTTAGCATGCATGCAGGCCTATTTCAAATAGGAAATGTCTTAGAATATTTTTTTCCCTTAATTTTAGTATTCTTTTGGGGAAAAAAATCCCAGTAAAACTTCAGACTTAAGATAGAGATCCCCAGGCAATAGTACATTAAATCCTAGAAAGTCAGCAGTAGAATGAACTGAAGATCTGTGGGAGAAGAAAATCATTGCCTCGTTTCACCCTCTGCCACACTTCCGCCTTAGGTAATATAGAAAGGTCTGAGAAAATACAGTTTATGTGTTACTAAGGTACACTGGTTTCTGAGACAGGTACAGCGCATTGAGCCCCTTTTCTATTACTGCTTGTCTGAACTTGGGGAAAATCTCAGAAAACACTAAATCTTGATTTTCTTACTTTAAAATGGTTATGATAGTACCTATTGCATAATGTTATCGAAAGATGAAATGACTATATATATATGGCGTTACTCTAGTATATGGTAAAAAGAAAATACAGAAAAAAATAGTACCATTCTGCTCCTTCTCTTTCCTCTTGTTTATGTCTTTTTCTTCTACCCACTCCAGTCTTCCTCCTCTCCTCTGTATTTCCCCTACCCTCTTTTATCCGCAAGAATTTAGATGTTTTCATAGACATTAGATACAATAATTATTTGATGAGTGCACAAAATTGAATCCTAGAGAAAAAATAATGAAAGCAAAAATCATCTGAGATTTAGATCCAAATACTTAGGGATTTAAATATAAGGCTGTCGAAGTTTTAACCACTGTACAAAATGATTGTTTCCTATGAGCATATAAACAGCATAAGAGTCAAACATTAGCAAATAGAGTTGTACAACATTATGGTATAAATAGCTTAGCACTGAATAGATGTTCTCTTATACATTCATATATTTAGAATACAGATTGCAAAGAAATGCATGGCTTTAATTTCTCATCTTTGACTTATTGACCACCCTTATTCTAAATTTATTATTAAAGCAACTGAGGACATGTCATATAAAAAATATTGTACTATGTATCTAATTCCCAAAGCAAGAATCATAATCAGTCTGTTTCAAGCCATTTTACTAGAGAATCAAATAAATATGTTTTGTAGACAGCTCCATAAAATGCAGATTTGAGGGTCCTTTGAGGAAAAGAAAGTATTGTGTGGTGCTCACTACTCATAATAATACAGATTTGAAACTGTGGGATTTACCTGTAAGGAAAAGGGATTATTGTATAGTACTTCAGACAACTCAGAGCTTTATTTTTCATGTTATAAAATATCAGAAAGGAGACTCGTGCTGGCGTTTTTATCAACTGCTCTTCAAGGTCAGTTCTGTGTCCAGTTCTAACTGTTGCTTCCTGACCTGCATACAGGTTTCTTAAGAAGCAGGTCAGGTGATCTGGTATTCCCATCTCTCTCAGAATTTTCCACAGTTGATTGTGATCCACACAGTCAAAGCTTTGGCATAGTCAATAAAGCAGAAATAGATGTTTTTCTGGAACTCTCTTGCTTTTTCCATGATCCAGCAGATGTTGGCAATTTGATCTATGGTTCCTCTGCCTTTTCTAAAACCAGCTTGAACATCTGGAAGGTCACAGTTCACATAAGGCTGAAGCCTGGCTTGGAGAATTTTGAGCATTACTTTACTAGTGTGTGAGATGAGTACAATTGTGTGGTAGTTTGAGCATTCTTTGGTATTGCCTTTCTTTGGGATTGGAATGAAAACTGACCTTTTCCAGTCCTGTGGCCACTGTTGAGTTTTCCAAATTTGCTGGCATATTGAGTGCAGCACTTTCACAGCATCATCTTTTAGGGTATGAAATAGCTCAACTGGAATTCCATCGCCTCCACTAGCTTTGTTTGTAGTGATGCTTCCTAAGGCCCACCTGACTTCACATTCTAGGATGTCTGGCTCTAGGTGAGTGTGAGTGATCACACCTTTGTGATTGTCTGGGTTGTGAAGATCTTTTTTGTCCAGTTTTTCTGCATATGCTTGCCAACTCTTCTTAATATCTTCTGCTTCTGTTAGGTCCATACCATTTCTGTCCTTTATTGAACCCATCTTTGCATGAAATGTCCCTTGGTATCTCTAATTTTCCTGAAGAGATTTCTAGTCTTTCCCATTCTATTGCTTTTGTCTATTTCTTTGCATTGATCATTGAGGAAGGCTTTCTTATCTCTCCTTGCTATTCTTTGGAACTCTGCATTCAAATGGGTATATCTTTCCTTTTATCCTTTGCCTTTCGCTTCTCTTCTTTTCACAGCTATTTGTAAGGCCTCCTCAGACTTTTTTGTATTTCTTTTTCTTGGGGATGGTCTTGATCCCTGTCTCCTGTACAATGTCACGAACCTCCATCCATAGTTCATCAGGCACTCTGTCTATCAGATCTAGTCACAGAACTGGACACGGAACAATAGACTGATTCCAAATAGGAAAAGGAGTACGTCAAGGCTGTATATTGTCACCCTGCTAATTTAACTTATATGCAGAGTACATCATGAGAAACGCTAGGCTGGAGGAAGCAGAAGCCGGAATCAAGATTGCTGGGAGAAATATCAATAACCTCAGATACGCAGATGACACCACCCTTATGGCAGAAAGTGAAGAAGAACTAAAGAGCCTCTTGATTAAAGTGAAAGAGGAGAGTGAAAAAGTTGGTTTAAAGCTCAACATTCAGAAAACTAAGATCATGGCATCTGGTCCCATCATTTCATAGCAAATAGAAGGGAAACAGTGGAAACAGTGGCTAACTTTATTTTTCTGGGCTCCAAAATCACTGCAGATGGTGATTGCAGCCATGAAATTAAAAGATGCTTACTCCTTGGAAGGAAAGTTATGACAAACCTAGACAGTATATTAAAAGGCAGAGACAGTACTTTGCCAACATAGGTCCATCTAGTTAAGGCTATAGTTTTTCCAGTAGTCATGTATGGATGTGAGAATTGGACACTAAAGAAAGCTAAGTGTCAACGAATCAATGCTTTTGAACTGCGGTGTTGGAGAAGACTCTTGAAAGTCCCTTGGACTGCAAGGAGATCCAGCCAGTCCATCCTAAAGGAGATCAGTCCTGGGTGTTTATTGGAGGGACTGATGTTGAGGCTGAAATTTCAATACTTTGGCCACCTGATGCAGAGAGCTGACTCATTTGAAAAGACCCTGATGCTGGGAAAGATTGAGGGCAGGAGGAGAAGGAGATGACAGAGGATGAGATGGTTGGATGGCATCACTGACTCAATGGACATGGGTTTGGGTGGACTCCAGGAGTTGGTGATGGACAGGGAGGCCTGGCGTGCTGCGATTCATTTGGTCACAAAGAGTCGGACACGACTGAGCAACTGAACTGAACTTAATGGTCAGGGTCCAGGACTGAGATTATCTTGGCTTTACCTTCATAATGTGAAGTTAGATAGTGAAGAAGATAGTGAAGTTAGGAGTTTTTGGTACCTTCAATAAATCAGAGTCTTATTAGTACATAAGGCTATTTATTATGTAAGCAACAAAGAGTTTCTCCTGCAATTCACATCTTGGCCACCTAGCATTCATACACAACATTCATATACACATCTTCTCACCTCCTTAAAACAAATACTGCAAAGCCCCATCTTTTGGGGCATCCAGGTCAAAATAAAAGATCCCTGGGTAATGTTTAATCCTTCTCATCAGGTCTGACTATAACTCCTTGTGGTTTGATGATACATAAACTGAATTATAAGTTACCTGCTCATGATATATTTGGAGAGTCATCCAGGAGAACAAGGAAAATTTTTAAAACTATAATAAAAAGTGGAAAATAATGAGAAGTGCATAGCCCTCACTGGTCTCTAGCAATTGTGAAATCTTACTAGGAAGAATATCAAGCATTACCTGCTTTGTGAATGAAGTCTTCTTCATCAACCTGTCAATTCCATATTCTGTGTGTTAAGAATATCTGCTTTAAATATTGTTCTCAAAGGCTACAATTGAGGACACTGGTATTATAGGGGCTAATTAGAAGCCTATCATCTGTTAGTGCCATTACAGAGACCCAGAATATATCCTGAATTTAAAAATCACTGGTTCTGTGGTCTCAACAGAGAAATTTGTATCAGACTAACACTCCCAATGAATGCAAGTCTAAAACATGCATTTAAAAGAATAAGCTTTAGGATTACCAACAAAGATGGGAGGACAGTGTTCACTTCATTCAGATATCTGCAAATGTCCTATGCTATGAAGAAAGGGCAAGTGTATAGGTGGATAGGTGCTTGGGAGAGTTTCAGTGGGCTGTGGAGGCAAAGACTGGAGTTCAGAAATGCCAGAGGGCAGGGGATTGAGGGGTCATGATACTAGCAAGAGAATCATAGATGTGAGCCTGAAATTCTCCATTAGCTTCTCCCTAAGTATTTGCCAACTCCTAAGCCTCTAATGCAGTGAACAAAACGCTGGAAAATACAAATAAGCAGAAAAGAGCCCTTGTAGACTAAAAATCTAACCAGGGATACTGACATTTTTATGGAGCTCATGCAGACTAATCTGCATGTAATCTCTGCTAGAAAGAAATCCAATTCTTTTGCTGTGCAAAAGTAAACATCATTCAAGGCCTCTACAGTTTTCCCATACAGTATTAGGAATTCTATGAAAAAATATCAGATATGCCAGTAAAAATTAGTTTCAAGGAGTTACATGAACTTTACATGAATCTGGTATTAGTCTGTGTTTTGAATCTTAATTTTCAGTTATTTGATTTTAAAATTACAGATTCATGTGAGGGTTATTAGATCTCTTGAATGTTCCTCTTTTTTGTTTTACTAGTTTTATAAATGTCCTAACCAATATACTACTTTTGTCCTAATTCTATGTATGCTAAATATTGGTCCTTTTTTGATCATATCTAATTCATCACATAATGTTTCTACATTTCCATTTATTTTTTCTATTCTTTAACCTTCTTATTCAATAATACTCTCTCCTTTTATATAACCTTATGAATTAGGTACTATTATTATTCCTACCTTGTGCACAATCTGAGATTAATCAAAGATTAAGTAACCACTAACCAGCCTGATATCACAATACTGTGACTCAAACCTGGGCAATGTGGATTAAGAATCCATTTCCCTTACATTTATTCGATACTGTTTCACACAAAATAAAGTGATTGGATTCTCATTATATAGAACAGAAATAGGAGGGAAATCTTTCAAGGTATTGACATTGATTATGTGTAGATTTTGTGTATGTGTGTAAAATTATTGATGTTTTATCCTCACTTTTTTTTTCATTAAAGTTTTTTAAAAAATTGTATAAGCACTATTTTTATATTTGAATGTACTTTCAAGGAAAAAACTTGAAGATGAGGAGTGGTATAAAATTATTCTGTCCTACTAGCAATAACTATAAACAAGTGTTTTCTAGTTACAATGACTGTAAATATAAATAGTTACTTTAGGGCCAAGCAAGTACTTCCTTTGTGGTTCATTCTATCAAATGCAAAAATAATTTTATATCCTACAAATTTTAGGTAAATATAAATTGGTTTTTGAAAGATTTGTAAGTATATACTGTAGCTGTCTATTTTGCAGGAAATAGTTCTTTTTAAGCTTTATCAACCATTTCAAGACACTACATTGTCATAAATTTTACTGGAATTAGCAATTTTCTCACTGCACTTTCATGCCCTTATCAAATAGTTCTAGCACATAAACAATGTACTTCCATCACACTGTTAGAACTGAATTAATATGAGTGTAGAATACTTCCTCCCAAATTCAATTTCAACAAGTCTGAACTGCACCATATGTAGTATATCATTGTAATATATAACAGCAATAGTACTAAACATTTGGTAAGATAAACAATGCCGGGTGACTTCAACCACAGCTAAACTGAAAGTAGATAAAAAATACACTTTTTTTAAAAAGCAAAATCTATCAGCTTGTATAGCAGAAAAAGAAATTGCTTGAGCATGAAATCACACGATGGTATGAACAGTAACTGTACCACAGGAGAGAAGTCATTGGAGATAAAAAGCTGTGCACAGATAGATCACTTAAGCAGTTCCCGTGTCTGTGGCTGCACAGCTTTTCTACATGGTTTCTGCCATAACTCAGTCACACTGAGGAAATACACCTCTTCTGCCTGAGCCTAAACTGTGCAGAAACTCATAAGTCATTCTGATAGTGACAGAAAAAGAAAAGCTTTTGCCCAAAGAACTCCTGATTAACAACCCTAGTAGCTACTGATTTTTAGATAAATTTTTCATAAATGTTACAAATACTAATTCAGCCCACCTGTAGATATGTTGCAATTTGTAATTATTAACCCAACCAAAAACAAATCAAGAAGTAATCTAGTAAGTTACAGTGTGAAGTATATAACTGGATAACTGGCGCAATATTTATTTTTAAGATAATTTTTTTCCAGTTTTCACAGATCTAATCAAGGGATTAGGGCTAGAGAAATACATGGGCACCTGGACACAGAACAAGGTTCACTTCTCAGTTCTTTGGAAACACACCATTTCTTCCATTCCCTTCAGCATTTTTGAATGATGTTTGAATGTAGTTTTGAGACTCCTTCCCAAACATCATACAAGAATACTGTATTTTAAAGAGATCAGATTATTCTATAGTATAATAGAATTATGGCATATTTTTTTCCACAGGGATTATGAAGTGCTTTAACAAATGTGTCTCTTAAAGATAAAAAGTAAGATTATGCACACAGAGCAAAATATACATTATTTCTTCAACTTATTAGTATATTCTATGTATGTTACTTTTAAGTATCAAATGTTTGTATATATTTTGAATATGTGTGTGTATATTTTATTTTTATAGCTAGGCTGCAGCTCAGGCTTTGGAGTTAGAAATCATTATTTCTGGGCTTATTTTATAGATGACTTATTTTCCTCATTGAGTTATTCTATTCAAACTTCTTTACACAATAGATATATATAATTAGAAATATATTTGAAATCATACTGCAACATAAGTCATTTTCCTAGCAAATATTAGATTTTTTAATTTAGATTTTATAAATATAGATTGGCATTACTGCTTATTTTATTTTCCAATTTTATTGAGATATAATTGACATAACATTGTGTAAGTTTAAGATGTAGAGCCCAATGATTTGAGACATGTTTATGTTTCAAAATTATTATCAAAAAAGGGTAGTTAACACATCCATAGCCTCACTTGATTACCATTTCTTCTTGTTATTATTGTGGGAGAATATTTAAGATTTACTCTCTTTAGCAACTTTGAATTATACAATATTGTGTTGTTAACTATGGTTTACATTTGAGCTCCAGAACTAACTCATTTTATAACTAGATGTTTGTACCCTTTGACCGAAATCTTATTTCCCCCCATCCCCAGCCCCTGACAATCACCATTGAACACTCTGTTTCTATAAGTTCATCTATTTTAGATTCCACACAAAGGTGAATTTTTGTATTTCTCTCTGATTTATCCCTTAGCATAATACCTTCACATTCCATTATTAATGTTTCAAGTTTGCTTTTTTAAATGCCTGAATAATATTCGACCATGTGTGTATGTGTGTGGCTATCACATTTTCATTATCAGTTTGTCTTTGGATGTAAACTTAGGTTGTTTCCGTATTTTAGCTATGGTAAATGATACTATTAATGCAATGGAAATGGCAGTGCAAGTATCTCCTTGAGTTCTTGATTTCATTTCCTTCAGATATATACTCAGACATGAGATTGCTGCATTGTATGGTAACTCTGTTTTAAATATTCAGAGGAATCTCCATACTGTTTTTTCTTTTGATTGTAACATTTTACATTCTCAATAACAGTGTAAAAGTTTTCCCTTTTTTCCACATCCTCAGCAACACTTATCCCTTGTCTTTGTGATAATAGCCTTGCTAACAGGAATATTGTGATAGCTCATTATGATTTTGATTTGCATTTCCCTGATCATTAGTGACAGTGATGTTAAGCATCTCTTTCCATGTGTGTTTTGGCCATTTGTATGTTTTTGTTGGAAAAACATTCACATTCGTTGCCCATTTTTTAACCAGATTTTTTTTGGCTGTTGAGTTTTATGAGTTCCTTATGTAGCTATCCATTATCAGCTATAGGATCTGAAAATATTTTCTCTCATTCTTTTGGCTGCCTTTTAATTTTGTTGATTATTTCTTTTGCTGTGTAGACGCTTCTTAGTTGGATATAGTTCTGCTTGCTTATTTTTACTTCTATTGCTTATGCTTTTGGTGTCATATCCAAAAATCATTGTCAAGACTAATGTCAAGGAGCTTTCTATGTCATCTTCTAGGACTTTTATGATTTTATGTCTTACATTTAAGTCCTTAGTAAATTTAGGGTTAATTTTTGAGCAAAGTAAGATGGGGATCCAATTTCACTTTTTTTCAAGTAAATATTCAAAACCACTTATTGAATATCCTTGACTCCATTGTCAAAATTAGTTGACCTTCTATGTGGGGTTTATTTCCAGGTTCTTGATTATTTTCCACTGGTCTATATGTCTCTTTTTATGCCAGTACCATAATACTGTTTTGCTTACTCTAGCCTTGTAATATAGTTTGAAATCAAAAAGTATGATTTGGCATGATTTGTTCTTCCTCAAGATTGCTTTGGCTATTTGGGGTCTTTAGGGGTTTCATATGAATTTTAGAAGATTTTTTTTATATCTGTGAAAAATAACGTTGGAATTTTGAAAAAAAAAATGCATTGACTCTGTAGCACATATGTACTGTGGCTGCATGGGCTTGCCATCATTGTGTTCTCAGCAGTGGGTGTCAGTGATGAAAGTTGAGGCCAGCACTGAGCAAGTATGCTGCTATAGGAGCTGACTGTCACACAGGGAGCAGAGCAGCCCATTGACACAAGTCAGGGCAGATCTGGGCACTTGAAAAGCTGCAAGGGCCAGGGTTTCAGCCTGAACTCATGTGGTATCAGGGGCTAGCAATGGACGTGTGTGGCAGTGAAGGCTGGAGATAAGAGTTGGGGCTAGTGGTGTACAGTACTGCATAATACTTCTCTGCAGTAGTAGAAGTAAGTGACAGGCGTTGGGGCTGGGAGTATTCAGGAGCTAGATGTGAGCATAGACTACACTGCATCCCGGTGACATGAGTTGAGGCCATGTCCTGGCCTAAGAGAAGCTGTGGAGGCCTTGACTGTCATTGTGCACTCCTTTGGCTATAGGGGCTCACATGGGCACACACGTTGCAGTGGAGATAGGTGACAGGAGCTGAGGGTGGCTGTATGCAAGCATGCAGCTGCAGGAGCTATCTGGACATACATCTAGCTGTGTAGGCCAGTGACAGGAGACAGAGCCACGTAAGGCCCACAACCATATAGCTGCTTCTTAAATGTGGATGAATCTCCTTCTGTATGTAAGGTCAAATTGGCTTGGAAAGTTGCTAAAATAATATTTTACAAAACTTTAATGAGGAAGAAAAATACAATATTCACAGCAGTCAGTTTTAACTGGAGGATGGCACCACAAAGAAATGATGCAATTTTACAGAAGTGAAAAAATGCATAACTAGAAGAAATAGGATTTTTAAGAATAAATGGTCCACATTGTCTAAATTTTACTCTGCCTCAAGATGTTATAGTACCTTTGGCTTTCCTTTTAGGACATAAGGCACTATGCTAAAATAGGCTGGATATCTAGAAAAGTTTGTTTTTTAACAGGTAAAGCCATCTGGTCATTAATTTGCCTTGAAATTTCATGAATGCTGAGGGCAAAGCAGCAGATGTCATCAATGAACTGTGTAGAGACAATAATCAAATCATCCCCCCCCCCCGCCTTAATGTATGAAATAAGAAAGAAAAGCGCATAAACACAGAGAAGAGGAATTTAAATGTGCTCATAATTTTAATCCAAAAGCAAAAAAGATTATTCAATTAAGCTTCAGATATGCATTTATTTCTATAAGATGCACTAAAATTTGGAAATGTCTACTGAATGCAAACAAATGTATTATGTTGATTTCTATTAGGATATAGAATCTTATATGTATTCACATCCACAGTTTTCCAAGTGTGGGCATTATTATTCATAATGTCATATATTAATGATGACAAATAATGAAATATTTTCTTTTAAGGCACTGGTTTTCAATTGAGGATGACTTTTCTGCCCAAAGGACAGAATGGATACATTTTTGGTTGTCACAACTGAGAGATGTTACTGTTATCTAGGGGGTGGAGAACAGAGATGCTAATAAATATCTGACAATGCACAGGACATCCCCTATAGTAAAGAATTTTCTGGCCCAAAATGTAAAAGATACCAAGATTGAGAAATCCTATTTCAACAAAAATATTGCATTTTAATTATTTTTAATCGAAGACTCTTGAGACTCCCTTGGACTGCAAGGAGATCCAACCAGTCCATTCTAAAGGAGATCAGTCCTGGGTGTTCATTGGTAGGACTGATACTAAAGCTGAAACTCCAGTACTTTGGCCACCTCATGCGAAGAGTTGACTCACTGGAAAAGACCCTGATGCTGGGAGGAATTGGGGGCAGGAGGAGAAGGGGAAGACAGAGGATGAGATGGCTGGATGGCATCACCGAGTCGATGGACATGAGTTTGAGTAAACTCCGGGAGTTGGTGATGGACAGGGAGGCCTGGTGTGCTGTGATTCATGGGGTCGCAAAAGTCGGACATGACTGAGGGACTGAACTGAACTGAAATGAATGTGGCTATTAAAAAATCCAGAATTTTTAAGTTATAAGAATTAGCAAATTTGATCATTTTAAAAGGTAATCTTTTTGCAGATTTCCTTCTATAGAAATCAGTAGGTTACAAAAATGGGGAAAGATCCTATACACAGTGATACTTTAAACACATGGCATTTTAGTGCTTTCAGGCCTTTTAAATATTTTTCAAAAAATTCATACATATGTATACATATATACATAGACATGCACATATTTGTACACGTACATGTATGTATGTATGATTTAGTGGTGAAGAGAAACCTTTGTACACATACATGTATGCATATATATATATATATATATATGATTTATTGGTGTAGAGAAACCTTTCCTCTTAAGAGAAATTAGACCCTCAGAGAGCCTAAAACAGGCAAGAGATTTTTTAGGTCTTATAAAACCCACTGATGGGAAGGACTGAGGCTGAAGTTCCAATACTTTAGCCACTTGATGTGAAGAGCTGACTCATTGGAAAAGACTCTAATGCTGGGAAAGACCAAAGGCAAAAGGAGAAGGGGAGGCAGAGGATGAGAGAGTAAGAGAGCATCACTGACTCAATGGACATGAATTTGAGCATACTCTGGGAGATAATGAAGGACAGAGGAGCCTGGCATGCTGCAGCCCATGGGGTAGCAGAGTTGAACATGAATTAGCAACTAAATAACAGCAAATAATGCCCACAGCTACAGATACATAAATGTCCAAGAAATGAGGATAAGGCATCTGTACACCTTAGGGAGAGTTGAAGGTTAACCTTCAAAAGTTAACAACATGGAAAATTCTGGGGCAGGGGATTTAGGCTATGCGTTAACAGATTTCAATCTGTCAATAACCTATGTATATTGAATCATAAATATTCATTGAAAAATAAAATAATTTCAAAAAGGTTTTTGTCTTCTACATGATTATTAATTTCTGGATATTTGGAATCATAAGGTCTAAAGGATTGATTTTAGAGTTGGCTGGTTCCCTGCTTCTACTACTCTTGCTTCCTTGACTTTTACTATACTTCTCTGATTGCTATCAGTCCTCTTTTGTGAAGAATCAGAGAACATCCTGAAGAATACGTTATTATTTCCTTGCCAAATGCCTTCCTTGTGACAGAGAAACTATGTTTGAAAGTGCTGTAAGTATGTCAGCAGGGGCAATATATGTATTGACTGCAGTGTATCAGTCATCTGAAATGCTATTATGAAATATTTTGCCAATCTATAAATTTTCAGAAGTTTTTCAAAAAAGGAAACATCACCTTCTTAAAAGCCTGATTGCATTAATTATACAGATGCCACTAAAACACCATATGAGCCATTTGTCTTTTATTATGCATAATGCTAAGATAGAAATATTCAATGCTGTTCACACTCGATTGATTAAAATAATTTTCAATTAAAACCATATTGTTTTAAAACAGTAAGAAGCTTTTGTGATATCAGTTTTTAAAATGTTGTTAAGGACATTTATCACAGGAGAGCTGTTTCTGAACACAGTCTGGATCAAACAAAAGCAAATGCAAGAGTTTGCTTTTGGTTATTGGGGAATAAAAGCCAGCAGAATCGCCATATGGTAGTCTTTTATAGGTCCTTTTTATTACTTTGCACCTTTAAATGTTTTTCTGTGTTTTTGTCATTAAATGCCCTAAATATTTTTGAGACCCTTTTATATTTCCAAGGAGTGAGTTTGGTTGTGGAATCTGAAAATTACAGCAAGTTGTCATATTGGAAAAGAACAGAGAATTCTAGTTGAAATGTAGAATATTGTAATGGAAATGTTTCCTGTTTAAATGTATGTGCATTTTTGCCTGTGATTCAATAAATCACTCAAAAGTGCTAAGGCTTTGTGTACCCTTAGCTATCAAACAGGCTGTAGTATTTCTTGAGCAATGGAAAATAATAGAGTGGTGGAAGGCAGAGTAATGTTTAAGCCCACAAATTAAAACACTTCTGGGGGTGAAAGGAAGTTTCCCTGTGCTCAAGTTTTCCCCAGAGTAAGCAGCCTTCTTTTTCCATCTGTGGGGACTGGGAGCCACTCATTCCATCTATCCTATTCAGCCCTTCTGTGTCTGTAGAGTTCACTGCATTGAAGGGATTCCAGCTCCTCTCAAAATACTCATGTGTTATCCTGTACAGCAAAGAAATCAATGCATGTAACACGAGTGTAGATAACAGACACCTGAGAATGTGGATCAGGAAATATATACTGAAAAACACCAGAGATAAGGAAGGTGAGTGCTCTGGTGAGGAAATCCAAGTAAGAGATAGAGTGAGATGATCTGAAAGAGCTGTAAGGCAGCCAGATACTTGGAGAGGGGAAGGCAAGAAGACTCGCAGCTCATGCTGTGAGCTATAAATTAGCCTTAAGTGGACTTGGAGAGATGAAACTACATATTTTATTTCTAGATTGTATACACTATTTCTCTGAATTCAATATTGCAATAAGATTAAAACATAAGGAGCTCCAGAATTAATTCAAGTACATTTACATCTATTTAATTATTTAAATTCTCAAAAGCAAATAGGTCCTTGCATTCAAATTGCCATTTTAACCAGAAGTCTATTGCTTCTATATTTTAAAGTAATATAGACAGTCTGTATTTCCCAAATTTATTAGAAAAAATATTTGGGGCTCTAAATTATCTAAGTAGTTGCCTAATTATCTCAGTTTATTGCATGTATAGCAATACCCTATTTTGTGCTGATAAATAAAGCACATGGTTCTTATTTGCTGTTAAAATCCAAATAAATATAATGACATGATATTAAATTCCCAGGAAATATGGATGGTTATTGTAAAAATATGTTATTGATTTCATTTTTTTTCCTCTGAATTTAGACTGTAAGTTTTTCTTTGTTTCCTCTGTAGGCTTAACTGTCAATCAGGAGGTTCCTATAAGCTAGGTTTGAGGTTCATGAAGAAGAGTTGTCCCAAAGAAATCTGTAACACGATGTGCAAAAACCACAATTTACAATATATTCCCAAAGACACTCATACTTCTATGCTGAATCAGAATATTAATGTCCTCCTTTGAGCAACACCCAGAATTTCTAAGAGTGTGGTTTCACTGTGCTCTTTTTGCAGTTCAAGAGCTGCTATTTACAAAATGCAAATAAGTGTTATTGACAAACAAAATTAGCAACTGGAAAGTGCTATGGACTGAACTGTGTTCTCACAAAATTCGTATTTTGAAGCCCATTGTGGCTGTATTTGGAGGTGGGGGGCATTTTTTGGTGGTAATTAAGGTTAAATGAGGTCATAAGAGTAGATCCCTGATTCAATAGGATTAATACTTTTATAAGAAGAAGACAGATCTCTCTCCACATGCTCACACTGCAAAAAAATGATGTGAGAACACAGAAATTGGGCACATGCAAGGCAAGAAAAGAGCTCTCAACAGAAACCAAATTGGCTGGCACCTTGATCTTGGATTTTTCAGCCACCAGAACTATAAGAAAATAAATATCTCTTGTTTAATTTACCAGTATGTGGTATTTTATTAACGCAGCATGAGCAGACAAAATACAAATTTTAGTGTGAAGAAATGGGTGCTACTGTAACAAATATCTAAAAATGTTGAAACAGTTTTGAAACTAGGTGATGGGCAGAGGCTGGAAGAGTCCTGAGGTGAATGTCGGAAATGTGAATGTTAAAGGCAACTCTGGTGAGAGAAAAAAAGGACAGCTGGAGAGAAAGCTTTCATCTTCGTAGAGAATACATGAATAATTATGACCAGAATGTTGGTAGAAATGTGGATGTTAAGGGCCATTCTGTTGAAGTCTCAGACACAAATGCAACATGTTATTAGAAACTAGAGGAAAGATGAACCTTGTTCTAAAGTGACAGGGGATTTGCCTGAATTGTGCTGTAGCATTAATGTGGAATTCCGTCCTGCATATTCACTGGAAGGACTGATGCTGAAGCTGAAACTCCAATACTTTGGTCACCTGATGTGAAGAACTGACTCATTGGAAGAGACCCTGATGCTGGGAAAGATTGAAGGCAGGAGGAGAAGGGGATGACAGAGAATGAGATGGCTGGATGGCATCACCAACTCGATGGACAATGTGTTTGAGCAAGCTCCGGGAGTTGGTGATGGACAGGGAAGTCTGGCTTGCTGCAGTGCATGGGGTTGCCAAGAGTTGGACATGATTGAGCAACTGAATTGAACTGATTAATGTGGAAGGTAGAATTTGCAAGCAATGATATTGTGTAATTAGCTGAGGAGATTTCCAAGTAAAGTGTTGAAGGCACAGCTTGTTTCCTTCTAGCTACTTACAGTAAAATGTGAGAAAAGAGAAATTAATTTGGAAAAAAAAAATCAGTTAAGAAACACAGCTTGCAAATTTGGAAAATTCTCAGCCAATCCCCAGGTGGCGCTAGTGGTAAAGCACCTGCCTGTCCTTGCAGGAGAAGTAAGAGACTTAGAGTTGATCCCTGGGTTGGGAAAATCCCCTGGAGGAGGGCGTGGCAACCCACTCTGGTATTCTTGCCTAGAGAATCCCATGGACAGAGGAGCCTGGAGGACTGCAGTCCATAGAGTTGCAGAGAGTCGGACATGACTGAAGCAACTTCACACGCATGCATCCTAAAGTGAGAAGGCTTATTCTGAAGGGAATACTAAGGGTGTAGTATATTATTACTTGACAAAGAGATAATAGATGTGACTCAGGGATTGAATCAGCTATCTCAGCAGAAGTCAGGAATAGAGATGGAATTATACCAGAATATAAACTGATATTTTGAACAAAATGGCGGGGAGGTGGGGCTTGTAAATGAAAGAAGACTGTTCAACTTCTTAAGATACTACAGGAATAGACCATAAAGCAAATCAGGGGCAAATATGCACTATTCTTCTTTAAAAATGGAAAGATTAACTCTGAAGGTGACTCAGAGACCATCTGAGCTGCTTCATTGGTTTTAAAGTGTGGAGCCGAGTTTCCTTTGTTTCAATAGGTCAGAAAATCTCTGGATGGATGTCAGGGTCATCCTGTGGAGCCTCAAGAATGGAGACCCACTTGGCAAAGTTTGAGGGGTGGGAGGGGGCACAGTTCCCCACACAGTGGACCATGGAGCTGGGACTGCCATTCCATTAGGTCTAGAAGCTGAAACCACCACCCCAGTGGGTCTGGAAGATGGGACATAGAGCCAAACAGGATTCTTCTGGAATCTTAAAATCTTGTGCTATTTATCTTGCTTGATTTTGGACACTAGCACCCTTTTTTTCTTTCCGATTTCTCTCTTTTGAAATGGGAACATCCATCCTATGACTTTCCCATCATTGTATCTTGGAAGCACATAGATTGTCTAATTTCATAGGTTCACAACTAGAGAAGAATTTTTCCTTCAGATGAATCATATCTTGAGTCATATCTGATTTAAATATTTTCATGAAACTTTGAACCTAAGATATGATACTGGAATGAGTCAAGAGTTTGGGGCTGTGGGGATGAAATGAATCTGTTTTGCATGTGATAAGGACATGAACTGGGGGGAGGGGCAAAATGCCATGGCTTATATTGTGTTCCACCAAAATTCATATACTGAAGCCCTACATTCCAATGTGACTGTATTTGGAGATAAGGGCTTTTAGGAGACAATTAAGGTAGATGAGATCATAAGGGTGAAATCGTGATCGAATAGGATTCAGTTCAGTTCAGTCGTTCAGTCATGTGCGACTCTTTACGACCACATGGACTGCAGCACGACAGGCTTCCCTGTCCATCACCTACTCCCGGAGCTTGCTCAAACTCATGTCCATCAGGTTGGTGATGCCATCCAACCATCTCATCCTCTGTCATCCCCTTCTCCTCCTGCCTTCAATCCTTCCCAGCATCAGGGTCTTTTCCAATGAGTCAGTTCTTCACGTCAGGTAACCAAAGTATTGGAACTTCAGCTTCAGCATCAGTCCTTCCAATGAGTACTCAGGATTGATTTTCTTTAGGATTGACAGATGGGATCTCCTTGCAGTCCAAGGGACTCTCAAGAGTCTTCTCCAACATCATAGTTCAAAATTATCAATTTTTCGGCACTCAGCTTTCTTTATAGTCCAACTCTCACATCCATATATGACTACCGTAAAAATCATAGCTTTGACTAGACCGACATTTGTCAGCAAAGTAACGTCTCTGATTTTTAATATGATTTCTAGGTTGATGATAGCTTTTCTTACAAGGAGCAAACATCTTTTAATTTCATGGCTGCAGTCACCATCTGCAGTGATTTTTGAGACCAACATAGAAAGTCTGTCACTGTTTCCCTATCTGTTTGCCATGAAGTGATGGGACCAGATGCCATCATCTTCATTTTTTGAATATTGAATTTTAAGCCAACTTTTTAACTCTCCTCTTTCACTTTCATCAAGAGGCCCCTTAGTTCTTCTTCACTTTCTGCCTTAAGGATGGCATCATCTACATATCTGAGGTTATTGATATTTCTCCCAGAAGTCTTGATTCCAGCTTGTGCTTCATCCAGCCTGGCATTTCCCATGATGTACTCTGCAGCTGCTGCTGCTGCTGCTAGGTCACTTCAGTCGTGTCCAACTCTATGCGACTGCATAGACGGCAGCCCACCAGGCTCCCCTGTCCCTGGGATTCTCCAGGCAAGAACACTGGAGTGGGTTACCATTTCCTTCTCCAATGCATGAAAGTGAAAAGTGAAAGTGAAGTCGCTCAGTCGTGTCCGACTCTTAGCGACCTCATGGACTGCAGCCTACCAGGCTCCTCGATCCATGGGATTTTCCAGGCAAGAGTACTGGAGTGGGGTGCCATTGCCTTCTCTGGATGTAGTCTGCACATAAGTTAAATAAGCAGGGTGACAATATACAGCCTTGACATACTCCTTTCCCAATTTGGAACCAGTCTGTTGTTCCATGTCCGGTTCTAACTGTTGCTTCTTGACCTGCATACAGATTTATCAGAAGACAACTAAGGTGGTCTAATATTCCCATTTCTTTAGGAATTTTCCACAGTTTGTTGTGATGCACACAGTCAAAGGCTGTGATGTAGCCAATAAAGCAGAAGTAGATGTTTTTCTGAAACTCTCTTGCTTTTTCGATGATCCAGCGGATGTTGACAATTTGATCTCTGGTTCCTCTGCCTTTTCTAAATCCAGCTGGTACATGTGGAAGTTCTTGGTTCATGTACTGTTGATGCCTGGGTTGGAGAATTTTAAGCATTACTTTACTAGCATGTGAGGAGTGCAATTGTGTGGTAGTTTGAGCATTCTTTGGCATTACCTTTCTTTGGGATTGGAATGAAAACTGAAATTTTCCAGTCCTGTGGCTACTGCTGAGTTTTCCTAATTTGCTGGCATATTGAGTGCAGCACTTTCACAGCATCATCTTTAGGATTTGAAATAGCTCAACTGGAATTCCATCATCTCCACTAGCTTTGTTCATAGTGATGCTTCCTTAGGCCCACTTGACTTCGCATCCAAGGATGTCTGGCTCTAGGTGAGTACACCATTATAATTATCTGGGTCATGAAGATCTTTTCTGTATAGTTCTTCTGTGTATTCTTGCCACCTCTTCTTAATATCTTCTACTTCTGTTAGGTCCATACTGTTTCTGTCCTTTATTGTGCTCATCTTTAGGTTAGAAACCTTAAAGAAGAAGAAAAGACACCAGAGGCTCTCTCCCTCTGCCATTTGAGAACTCAGCAAGAGGGCTGCAGTGTGTAGCAATCAGGTTAGCTGGCACCTTGAACTTGGACTTCCCAGTCTCCAGAACTATGAGAAAATAAACTTCTATTGTCAAAGTCACTGAGCCTATGGTATTTCATTATGGTAGTCTAAGGGGACTAATAGAGAAATGCACAAAAGAAACACTGTCACTTTCAAGACTGAAAATTGCAGGGATTTATATACATGTATATGTACTGCTATCTGCTAAGATGGTACAGATTAGGAAATCAGAAGATCTGGTGAGAAAGAGAAAAGGATATTTTTCAGGAAATGTTAAGTTTAAGGTAACTATTAGTCAACTTGAGGAAAAACCAAGGAAGGAAATAATTGAGTATATGTTTTGAGGCTCTAGAAAGAATTCATGAAAGAACATGAGTATATCAGAGCTGTGCTACAGAGAAGCGGAGCTGTATGCACACTTAATACCAAGAAACCAAATGATCATAAATCATCAGAACATGGTAGTAGAAAAGAAGAGCCCAAAGTAGTGGGAATTTCAGTATTTAGGGAACAAGCCAGTACTGAACAGAGTCCTACTCAGAAAGGGTGCTGAATAGGAGAAAACAGCAGAGAGAAAAGTACCATGGAAATCAAAAATGAAAAATGAATAGGAAATTTCTAACTGTAACTAATGTTGCTCAGAAGTCAAGTAAGATAAAAAGAGAACCTTGTCAATTGCATATTGTGGGTCATCTTGACTATAGCATTTTCAGGGGAGTTGTGGGACAGCAACACAATTGGAGTTAGTTGAAGGAGAACTTGAAGTGTGGTGGTGTGAACAGTGATTACAGCTTAAGCATTCTTTAAGGTGCAGTTATACAGCTGTTGCGAGAACAGAAGTTAAAGAAGTTGTTTTGTTTTTATAAATTTAAAAAAATGGCTACATTAATATTATTTTTTGATAATGAACCCATGGTGAGAAAGAGGGATGATGGTAGAGAAAGAGAACACCTTGCAAATCTTTGCCAGTGGGTTAATTTTGGAAACGCATGCTAGAATGAAGTGGTATAGTTAGAATAACATACTGGTTACATATTAAAATACTGGTTGTGTGATCAAATATTTGGTAAATAGGGAGATGCCAGTCTGCTTGAGGGCTTCTCTTGTGGCTCAGCTGGTAAAGAATCCACCTGCAATGCAGGAGACTTGGGTGAAAAATATATTCAATCATTTGACTTGAAGGGGAAGATTAGAAATAGACACAAGGCCACTGTTACCAAGGTTACTAGGGAGTGCAAAAAAAGATTAAGATTAAAATCATAAAGAGATTAAGAATTACAGTGTGGTTAAATGGCAACCCACTCCAGTACTTTTGCCTGGAAAACTCCATGGACAGAGGAGCCTGGTAGGCTACAGTCCATAGGGTTGCAAAGAGTTGGACACAACTGAACAACTTCACTTTCTTTCGCTTTCTTAAGCAGAAAACAGTGATGGGTCCAGCATAGGTTCCATTGGGTAGATGAGAAGCTCAGCTACTAAAGGCAGTGATTTTTCCACTGCTTTATTCCATGGGGCTTAGTGCTATAGCAGGTATAGACATGCACATCAAAAGAATGCTTTCAATTCTAAAAATGTTTTAACACTTAGAATATCTCTATGAATTTCTAGTTACCATAATTGTTAAGTATAAACATAAATCCATAGAAAGGATTTCTACAAAGGTTTGGGGATAATTGACTAGTCATATAGAAAAATATTGCTATAAAATTTAATTCCAGTAAAAATCGAAATGCAAAAAACAAAACATAAATACAAAGTAAACAAAAATATACATATGTCCCCTTACAGTGATGAAGGAATTTCTAAGGCTAACATAGGAAAAAAAATCTTTAAGGAAGTATATAAGACTTGAAGCCAAATTTTTCATTTTTTTCAAAAAATTGAGGTATACTTGACTTACAATCTTGTGTTAATTTCTGGTGTACAGCAAAGTGATTTAGCTATGCATACATATAATAGCTTGCATTTGCCAATCCCAAACTCCCAGTCTATTTCTGTCTGACACCCCTTACCCTTGGCATCCACGAGTCTGTTATCTATGTCTGTGAGTCTTTTTCTGTTTCATAAATAAGTTAATTTCTGCCGTATTTTAGAATCCACATATAAGTGATATCATGATATTTGTCGTTCTCTGACTTCCTCACTTAGTATGATAATCTCTAGTTGCATGCATGTTGCTGCAAATGGCATTGTTTCATTCTTTTCTATGGCTGACTAGTATTTCATTGTATATACACACACACACGTACACATATATATACACACACCCCACACTTTCTTCATCCATTCACCTGTCTGTGGGCATTTAGGTTGCTTCCATGTCTTGGCTATTATAAATGATGCTACCATGAACATGGAGATGCATGTATCTTTTTGAATCATAGTTTTATCTGGACATATGCCCAGGAGTGGGATTTCAGGATCATATGGCAATCCTATTTTTAGTTTTTTGAGGAAACTCCAAACTGTTCTCCATAGTGGCTACACCAGTTTACGTACCCACCAACAGTGTAGAAGGGTTCCCTCTTCTCCACACCCTCTCTAGTGTTTATTTGTAGACTTTTTAATGATGGCCATTCTGACCTGTGTGATGTAGACCTCATTGTAGTTTTGATTTTAACCTCTCTAATAAGTAGCAGATTAGGCCTCAGGGTACAAAATGAGGCAGGGCAAAAGTTAACAGGTTTTAGCGAAGAGAATGCACTGGTCATACCAAACACCCTCTGCCAACAAGTTAAGAGACAACACATGGACATCACCAGATGGTCAGTACTAACATCAGATTGATTTTATTCTTCACAGCCAAAGATGAAAAAGCACTATACAGTCAGCAAAAACAAAACATGGAAATAAATGTGGCTCAGATCATGAACTCATTATTGTAAAATTCAGACTTCAATTGGAGAAAGTAGGGAAAACCACTAGACCATTCAGATACGACCTAAATCAAATCCCTTAGGATTATACAGTGGAAGTGACAAATAGATTCAAGGGATTAGATCTGATAGAGTACCTGGAGAAGGCAATGGCAACCCACTCCAGTACTCTTGCCTGGAAAATCCCATGGGCAGAGGAGCCTGGTAGGCTGCAGTCCATGGGGTCGCTAAGAGTTGGACATGACTGAGCGACTTCACTTTCACTTTTCACTTTCATGCATTGGAGAAGGAAATGGCAACCCACTCCAGTGTTCTTGCCTGGAGAATCCCAGGGATGGGGGAGCCTGGTGGGCTGCTGTCTATGGGGTCGCACAGAGTTGGACACAACTGAAGTGACTTAGCAGCAGCAGCAGAGTACCTGAAGAACTATAGATTAGAGGTCCATAACATTGTACAGGATATGGTGACCAAAACCATCCCCAAGGGGAAAAAAATGCAACTAGGCAAAAGGATTGCCTGATGAGGCCTTACAAATAGCTAACAAAAGAAGAGAAACGAAAGGCAAAGAATGAAAGGAAAGATATATCTATCTGAATGCAGAGTTCCAAAGAATAGCAAGGAGAGTTAAGAAAGCCTTCCTCAGTGATCAGTGCAAAGAAATAGAGGGAAAAAAATAGAATGAGGAAGACTAGAGATCTCTTCAAGAAAATTAGAGATACCATGGGAACATTTCATGCAAAGATGGGCACAATGGAGAGAATGGTATGAACCTAACAGAAGTAGAAGATATTATGAAGGGGTAGAAAGGATACACATGAGAACTACACAAAAAAGATCTTAACAACCCGAATAACCATAATGGTGTGATCACTCACCTAGAGTCAGACATCCTGGAGTGCAAAGTCAAGTGGACCTTAAGGAGCATTACTACGAACAAAGCTAGTGGAGGCGAAGGAATTCCAGCTGAGCTATTTCAAATCCTAAAAGATGATACTGTTAAAGTGCCTCACCAGTATGCCAGCAGATTTGGAAAACTCAGAAGTGGCTACAGCTCTGAAAAAGGTCTGTTTTCATTCCAATCCCAAAGAAAGGCAATGCCAAAGAATGTTCAAACTATCGCACAATTGCATTCATTTCACATGCTAGCAAAATAATGCTCAAAATTCTCCAAGGCAGGCTTCAACAGTACGTGAACCGAGAACTTCCAGATGTACAAGCTGGACTCAGAAAAGGCAGAGGAAGCAGAGGTCAAATTGCCAACATCCACTGGATCATAATCGAAAAAGCAAGAGAGTTCCAGAAAACATCTACTTCTCCTTCATTGACTATGCTAAAATCTTTGAATGTGTGGATCACAAAAAAGTGTTGAAAATTCTTAAAGAAGTAATATCAGACCACCTTACCTGCCTCCTGAGAAATCTTTATGCAGGTCAAGAAGTAACAGTTAGAGCCAGACATAGAACAACACACTGGTTCCAAATTAGGAAAGGAGTAGGTCAAGGCTGTGTATTGTCAACCCTGCTTATTTAACTTATATGCAGAATGCATCATGGGAAATGCAGGGCTGGATGAATAATAAGCTGGAATATAGATTGCCAGGAGAAATATAGATCTCAGATATGCAGATGATACCACCCTTATGGCAGAAAGAAAAGAGGAACTAAAGTGCCTCTTGATGAAAGTGAAAGAGGAGAGTGAAAAAGTTGGCTTAAAACTCAGCATTTAAAAAATGAAGACCATGGCACCAGCCCCATCACTTCATGGCAAATAGATGGGGAAACAATAGAAACAGCGCCAGACCTTATTTTCTTGGGCTTCAAAATCACTGCAGATGGTGACTGCAGGCATGAAATTAAAAGACACTTACTCCTTGTAAGAAAAGCTGTCACCGACCTAGACTTCATATTAAAAAACAGAGATATTACTTTGCCAACAAAGGTCCATCTAGTCAAAGCTGTGGTTTTTCCAGGAGTTGTGTATGGATGTGAGACTTGGACCATAAAGAAAGCTTAGCACTGAAGAATTGATGCTTTTGAACTGTGGTGTTGGAGAAGACTCTTGAGAGTCCCTTGGACTGCAGGAGATCCAACCAGTCCATCCTAAAGGAAATCAATCCTGAATATTCATTGGAAGGACTGATATTGAAGCTGGAGCTCGAATACTTTGGCCACCTGATGTGAAGAACTGACTCACTGGAAAAACCCTGATGCCAGGAAAATTGAAGGCAGGAGGAGAAGGGGATAACAAAGGATGAGATGACTGGATGGCATCACTGACCCAATGGACATGAGTTTGAGCAAGCTCTGGGATTTGGTGATGGACAGGGAAGTATGGCATGCTGCAGTCCATGAGGTCGAAAAGAGTTGGACACAACTGAGTGACTGAACTGAACTGAATAGCTGTCAATGTTGAACATCTTCTCCTTGCCTATTGGTCTACTGTATTTCTTCTTTGGAGTATCTTTTCATGCCTTCTGCCCCTTTTATGACAGTGTTATTTTTTTGTTTGTTTGACTTGAGTTGTGTGAGCTGTTCATATATTTTGGAAGTGAACCCTTGTCAGTTGCGTTATTTGCAAAGATTTTCTCCCAGTTGGTGGGTTGTCTTTTCATTTTGTTATGGTTTCCTTTCCTGTGCAAAAGCTTTTAGGTTTGAATATGTCCTGTTTGTTTATTTTATTTTTGTTTATATTTCCTTGGAGACTAAACCTGAGAAAAGATTGCTAAGATTTATGTCAGAGAATATTTTGCCTATATTCTCTTCTAGGGGTTTTATGGTATCATATTTAAATCTTTAAGCCCTTTTGAGTTTATTTTTGTGTATGGCGTGAGTTTGTGTTCTACATTCATTGATTTACATGAGGCTCTCCAGCTTTCCATACATCACTTGCTAAAAAGATTGTCTTTTCTCTGTTGTATATTCTTGCCTTCTTTTTCAAAGACAGTAGGTTTATGAGTTTATTACTGGGCTCTCTATTTTGTTCCATTTATCTTTATGTGTGTTTTTGTGCCAATAAAATGCTGTTTGATCATTTCAGCTTTGTAGTATTACCTGAAGTCTGGAAGAGTTATGCCTCCCACTTTGTACTTTTTCCTCAGAATTGCTTTGGAAATTCTGGGTCTTTCAGTACAGTTCAGTTCAGTCGCTCAGTTGCGTCCTACTCTTTGTGACCCCATGAATCGCAGCATGCCAGGCCTCCCTGTCCATCACCAACTCCTGGAGTTCACTCAAACTCACACCCATCGAGTCGGTGATGCCATCCAGCCATCTCATCCTCTGTCGTCCCCTTCTCCTCCTGCCCCCAATCCCTCCCAACATCAGAGTCTTTTCCAATGAGTCCACTCTCTGCATGAGGTGGCCAGAGTACTGGAGTTTCAGCCTTAACATCATTCCTTCCAAAGAACACCCAAGGCTCATCTCCTTTAGAATGGACTGGTTGGATCTCCTTGCAGTCCAAGGGACTCTCAAGAGTCTTCTCTAACACTACAGTTCAAAAGCATCAATTCTTCAGTGCTCAGCCTTCTTCACAGTCCAACTCTCACATCCATACATGACCACAGGAAAAACCATAGCCTTGACTAGATGGAACTTTGTTGGCAAATAATGGCTCTGCTTTTTAATATGCTATCTAGGTTGGACATAACTTTCCTTCCAAGGAGTAAGTGTCTTTTAATTTCATGGCTGCAGTCACCATCTGCAGTGATTTTGGAGCCCAGAAAAATAAAGTCTGACACTGTTTCCCCATCGATTTCCCATGAAGTGATGGGACCGGATGCCATGATCTTCATTTTCTGAATGTTGAGCTTTAAGCCAACTTTTTCACTCTCCACTTTCACTTTCATCAAGAGGCTTTTGAGTTCCTCTTCACTTTCTGCCATAAGGGTGGTATCATCTGCATATCTGAGGTTATTCATATTTCTCCTGGCAATCTTGATTCCAACTTGTGTTTATTCCAGCCCAGCGATTCTCATGATGTACTCTGCATACAAGTTAAATAAGCAGAATGACAACATACAGCCTTGACGTACTCTTGCTTTTCAATATTCTGTCTAGGTTGGTCAGAACTATCTGGGTCTTTAATGGTTCCATATATATTTTAGGATTATTTGTTCTAGTTCTGTGAAAATTGTCATGGGTAATTTGATGGGGGTCACATTAAATCTGTAGATTGCTTTGGGCAGTGTGTCCATTTTGACAATATTAATTCTTTCAATCCAAGGACATGTAGTATCTTCATTTGAATAACCTTCAATTTCCTTTATTAATATTTTATACTTCTCAGCATATGTCTTTCAATATCCTTGGTCATGTTTATTCCTAAGTATTTTTGATGCTATTTTAAAGGGTTTTTTTTTTTTTTACATACACTTTAGGATATTTACTTGTTACTGTAAAGAAATGCAACTGATTTCTGAATGTTAATCTTATCCTACCACCTTGCTGAAATTGTTTATCATTTCTAGCAGTATTTGCGTGGTTTCTATGTATGCTTTCATGTCTTCCACATATAATGAAAATTTTACCTCTTCTTTGGATATCTTTTATTATTTTTCTTGTTTGATTGCCATGGCTAGACTTCTAATACTGTGTTGAATAGAAGTAGTGAGAGTGGGCATCCTTGCCTTGTTCAAGATTTTAGTGGAAGTTCTTTCAGCTTTCCACCACTGTATAATGTTCATTGTATTTTATATAAATAGCTTTTATTTTATCCCCTCTATACCCACTTTGGTAAGAGTTTATCATGAATGATAAGCGGTTTTTTTTTTTTTTTTTGGACTGGCAATTCATTTCTTGTATGATATTATACATGTTTCAATGCCATTCTCCCAAATCATCCCCCGTCTCCCTCTCCCACAGAGTCCAAAATACTGTTCTATACATCTGTGTCTCTTTTGCTATCAAATACTTTTCCTTGATCTATTGAGATGATCCTGTGGTTTTTGTCTTTTGTTGATGTGGTGTATCCCATTAATTGATAGGCATATGTTAAACCATCTTTGTGACCCTGTGATGAATCATAGTCATGAATACCAAAATTTTCTGATTTATATTTATTAACAGTAATCTAGACATTTAATAAGTATAAATAATAATTTGAAAAAAATGTATGCATGTACAGTGACAAGATTGTCAGTTGTATTATTAACCTTAAAAGACTTTTTCAAATACTACTGTAGAAAACAGGCAAATGCTAAAAAATAATAGACAAATAAAAAATCATCTCTAATTTGGCAATTAGAAGTATTTGTCCTTTAATGGAACTATTTGGCATTAATTAACAAAATGGGAAAAGTAAACGTGACTAAAGTAATATCTATAGTCACTAAAATTCAAAGAAATTTGAAAAAATAAAATTTTAAAATTTTAAAGAAAAATTTTTTGGCAACCAGTTGGATTTTTTGCCAAGGTTGGATCTCCTTGCAGTCCAAGGGACTCTCAAGATTCTTCTCCAACACCACAGTTCAAAAGCACCAATTCTTGGGTGCTCAGCTTTCTTTAGAGTCCAGCTCTCATATCCATACATGACTACTGGAAAAACCATAGCTTTGACCAGACAGACCTTTGTTGGTAAAGTAACGTCTCTGCTTTTTCTGTGCTTTCTGGGTTGGCCAAAGCTTTTCTTCCAAAGAGTGATGATCTTTTAATTTCTTGGCTGCAGTCACATTCTGCAGTGATTTTTGAGCCCAAGAAAATAAAAATCTGTCACTATTCCAATTGTTTCCCCATCTATTTGCCATGAAGAAATGGGACCAGATGCCTTGACTTAGTTTTTTAAATGTTGAGTTTTAAGCCAGCTTTTTCATTCTCCTCTTTCACCTTCCTCAAGAGGCTCTTTAGTTCCGTTTTGCTTTCTGCCATGAGCATGGTATCATTGGCATATCTGAACTTATTGATTTTTCTCCTGGCAGTCTTGATTCCAGCTTGAGCTCCAACCAGCCTGGCATTTCACATGATGTACTCAACCCACTCCAGTACTCTTGCCTGGAGAATCCCCATGGACAGAGGATCCTGGTGGGCTATAGCGCATGGAGTCGCAAAGAGTTAGACACAGCTAAGTGACTAACACACACACACACTCTGTATAGAAGTTAAATAAGCAGGGTGACAATATACAGCTGTGATGTGCTCTTTTCCCAGTTTTGAAGAAGTTCATTTTCAATGTCTTGTTCTAACTGTTTCTTCTTGATCTACATGCAGGTTTCTCAGGAGGCAGGTGAGGTGGTCTGGTATTCCCATCTCTTGAAGAATTTTCCACAGTTTGTTGTGATCCACATAGTCAAAGTCTTTAGAGTAGTCAGTGAAGCAGAAGTAGGTGTTTTTCTGGAATTCCCTTACATTTTCTGTGATCCATCAGATATTGGCAATCTGATCTCTGGTTCTGCCTTTTCTAAGTCCACCTTGTACATCTGGAAGTTCTTGGTTCACATACTGATGAAGCCTGCTTGAAGGATTTTGAGCATTACCTTGGTAGTACATGAAATGAGCACAGTTATGTGATAGTTTGAACATTCTTTGGCATTGCTCTTCTTTGGGATTGGAATAAAAACTGAGCTTTTCCAGTCCAGTTTCAGCAGCCACTGCTGAGTTTTCCAAATTTGCTGGAATATTGAGTGAAGCACTTTAACAGCATCATCTTTTAGGATTTGAAATAACTCAGCTGGAATTCCTTCACCTCCACTAGCTTTATTCATATTCAATGTTTCCTAAGGCCCACTTGACTTCACACTCCAGAATGTCTGGCTCTAGATAAGTGATAACACCATCGTGGTTATCTGGGTCATTAAACCCTTTTTTGTACAGCTCTTCTGTATATTCTTGACAGCTCCTCTTAATTCCTTCTGCTTCTGCTTCTGTTAAGTCCATACCGTTTCTGTTCTTTATTGTGCCCCTCTTTGCATGAAGTGTTTTCTTGGCATCTCTAATTTTCTTGAAGAGATCTTAATCTTCCCCATTCTATTGTTTTCCTCTATTTCTTTTCATTGTTTACTTAAGAAGGGCTTTTTAAAAAATCTCTCCTTGCTATTCTTTGGAAGTCTGCTTTCAGATGGGTATTCTTTCTTTTTCTCCTCTGCTTTCACTTCTCTTCTTTCCTCAGCTATTTGTAAGGCCTCCTCAGGCAACCACTTTGGCTTTTGGATTTCTAGTTCTTGTTTGACTACCACCTCCCTATAATCTATTGAACCTCTCTGTCCATAGTTCTTCAGGCACACTGTCTATCAGATCTAATCCCTTGAATCTATTTGTCACTTCCACTGTATAATCATAAGGGATTTGATTTAGGTCATACCTGAATGCCCTAGTTGTTTTCCCTACTTTCTTCAATTTATGTCTTAAATTTGCAATAGGGAGTTCATGATCACAGCCACATCAGCAACCCATCTTGTTTTTGCTGACTTTATAGTTTCTTGATCTATGGCTGCAAAGAATGTGATCAATCTGCTTTCAGTTTTGACCATCTGGTGATGTTCATGACAGTTGTCTCTTGTGTTGTTGGAGAGGGTGTTTGGTATGACAAGTGCATTCTCTTTGCAAAATCCTGTTAGCCTTTGCCCTGCTTCATTGTGCACTCCAAGGTCAAACATGCCTGTTACTCCAGGTATCTCTTGATTTCCTACTTTTGCATTCCAGTTCCCTCTAATGAAAAGGGCATCTTTTTTTGGTTTTAATTCTAGGAGGTCATGTAGGTCATCAGAGAACTGTTCAACTTCATCTTCTTCAGCATTAGTGGTTGGAGCATAGATTTGGATTACTGTAATATTGAATGGTTTTCCTTGAAAACAAACCGAGATCATTTTGTTATTTTTGAGATTGCACCCAAGTACTGCATTTCAGACTCTTTTGTTGACTATGATGGCTACTTCATTTCTTCTAAAGGATTCTTGCCCACAGTAATAGATATAATCAGTTCAGTTCAGTCACTGAGTCATGTCCGACTCTTTGTGACCCCATGGACTGCAGCATGCCAGGTCTCCCTGTCCATCACCTACTCCCAGAGTTTACTCAAACTCAGGTCTGTCGCATCGGTGATGTCATCCAAACATCTTATCCTCTGTTGCCCCCTCTTACCTCCCACCTTCAATATAATGTCATCTGAATTGAATTTTCAATGATGGCCTTTCTTTAAGGTGTGAGGTAATACTTCATTGTAGTTTTAATTTGCAGTTCTCTGATAACCTCAGATATGCAGATGACACCACCCTTATGGCAGAAAGTGAAGAGGAACTCAAAAACCTCTTGATGAAAGTGAAAATGGAGAGTGAAAAAGTTGGCTTAAAGCTCAACATGCAGAAAACAAAGATCATGGTATCCGGTCCCATCACTTCATGGGAAATAGATGGGGAAACAGTGGAAACAGTGTCAGACTTTATTTTTCTGGGCTCCAAAATCACTGCAGATGGTGACTGCAGCCATGAAATTAAAAGATGCTTACTCCTTGGAAGGAAAGTTATGACCAACCTAGATAGCATATTCAAAAGCAAAGACATTACTTTGCCAACAAAGTTTTGTCTAGTCAAGGCTATGGTTTTTCCTGTGGTCATGTATGGATGTGAGAATTGGACTGTGAAGAAGGCTGAGTGCCGAAGAATTGATGCTTTTGAACTGTGGTGTTGGAGAAGACTCTTGAGAGTCCCTTAGACTACAAGGAGATCCAACCAGTCCATTCTGAAGGAAATCAGCCCTGGGATTTCTTTGGAGGAAATGATGCTGAAGCTGAAGCTCCAGTACTGTGGCCACCTCATGCGAAGAGTTGACTCACTGGAAAAGACTCTGATGCTGGGAGGGATTGGGGGCAGGAGGAGAAGGGGATGACAGAGGATGAGATGGCTGGATGGCATCACTGACTTGATGGACTTGAGTCCCAGTGAACTCCAGTAGTTGGTGATGGATAGGGAGGCCTGGCGTGCTGTGATTCATGGGGTCGCGAAGAGTCGGACACGACTGAGCAACTGACCTGAACTGAACTGATAATTAGGGATGTTGAGCATCTTTTTATATGTGTTTTGGTCATTTCTATGTCTTCTTCAGAGAAATGTCTTTTTAGATCTGCCTTGTTTTTTAATTGGGATTTTGTTTTGTTCTTTGTTATTGAACTATATGAGCTGTTTGTATATTTTGCAGATTAATTCCTTGTTCCACGATTTGCAAATATTTTCTGTCTTCTGTGTGTTGGCGTTTCATGTTGTTTATGCTTTCTTTTGCTGTGCAAAACCTTTCAAGCTTAAATAGATCTAATTTATTTTTCTTTTTATTTGCATTACTCAGGATATGGGTCCAAAAAGTTAGGGCTACCACTTATGTCAGAGTGTCCAGTCTATGATTTCCTCTATGAGTTTTATAGTATATGATCTTACATTTAGGTCTCTAATCCATTTTGAGTTTATTTTTGTGTGTGGTGTTAGAGAATGTTTTAATTTCATTTTTTTATATGTAGCTGTCCAGTTTTCCAAGCATCATTTTTTTAAATATTTTGTTTGGGGATATAGCTGAATAACAATGTTGTGATAGTTTTGGGTGAACAGCAAAGGAACTCAGCCATACATATACCTGTATCTGTTCTTCCCTGAACTCCTCTCCTATCCAGGCTGCCACATAACATACAATGTTGTTTTATTTTATGTTATACAGCAATGTGAATCATCTATATATACATATATCCCCTCTTTTTTGTAGTTCTCTCCCATTTAGGTCACCATAGAGCATTTCCAAGAATTATTTCTCAATTAAAAATTTTAAAGGCAACAATTTGGAATAACTAGATACTGTTTATCAGTTCAAAATCAAATGATAATTTGCATAGCTATCTGCAGGTTGGTTAATACTTGAGTTTTTGTTAGCTACAGAGGTTTTTGAGAATTCTGAAAACAGTTTTTTCATTCCAAACTACTTATATTTGCCTCCCTACATGTATTGGAATTATATCAATTTAGTGGATTTTATGAGTCCTTGGCAAACTTATATATTGCTTTTTAAAAATATTATTATTTTTGTTTTTTCTTTTTAAATTGGAGGATAATTGCTTTACAATCCTGTGTTCATCTCTCCCATACAACAATAGGAATCTGTCATAATTATATACATATCCATCATAATTATATATAATATATATTATATATACATACATATATTATGCACATTGTATATTATATTATATAATTAAATATTATATTTAATATTAATATAATATTAATATATTATATCAATATTAATATATTATAATTATATTAGTAAATTAATTATGATTTAATAATATATATCAATGTATAATTTATATATTATATTATTAATATATTATATCATATACTATATATATATATATCCCCTCCTTCCTGGGATCCCCCACCATCCCACCCCTCTAGCTCATCACAGAGCACTGGGCTGGACTCCCTGTGATATATATCACAGCTTCCTGCCTGTTATTTACTCAGCTTCCCTGGTGGCTCATATGGTAAAGCATCTGCCTACAATGTGGAAGACCCGGGTTCAATCCCTGGGTTAGGAAGATCCCCTGGAGAAGGAAATGGCAACCACTCCAGTATTCTTGCCTGTAAATCCCATAGACGGAGGAGCCTGGCAGGCTACCGTCCACGGGGTCACAAAGAGTCAGACTCAATTGAGCAACTTCAGCTGCTGCTGCCAGTTATTTATTTTATACATGATAGTGTGTGTGTGTGTGTGTGTGTGTGTGTGTATATATATATATATATGTCAATACTGCTTTCTCAATATGTCCTACCTTTTCTGTCCCTCACTATGTCTGCAAGTCCATTCTCTATGACTGCATCTCCATTTCTTCTCTGTAAATAGGTTCATCACTAATTTTTCTAGATTCCATATATATATGTGTTAATATATGTTATTGGTTTTTCTCTTTCTGACTGTATAACAAGCTCTAGGTTCATCTGCCTCACTACAGCTGACTCAAATTCATTCCTTTTTATGGCTAAGTAATATTACATTGTATATATGCACCATATCTTCTTTATCCATTCATCTGTCAATGGACATCTAGGTTGCTTCTGTATACTGGCTATTGTAAATAAAGCTGCAATGGGTCAGGATATGGGTCCAAAAAGTTAGGCTATTGTAAATGAAGCTGCAGTGAAAAAGGGGTACATGTGTCTTTTTGAATTGTAGTTTTCTCAGGGTATATGCCCAGGAGTGGGATTGCTGAGTCATATAGGAGTTTTATTCCTAGTTTTTTAAGGAATCTCCATACTCTTCTCTGTAGGAGCTGTATCCATTTACATTCCCAATAACAGTGCAGTAGGGTTCCCTTTTCTCCATCTTCTCCAGCACTTATTATTTGTAGTTTTATTGATGATGGCTATTCTGATTGGGGAACACCATTAATTGAAGAGAACCTTTTCTGCATTGTACGTCTTTGCACTCTTTGTCACAGACTAGTTGACTGTAGGTGCGTGGGTTTATTTATGGGCTTTCTATCCTATTCTGTGGATGTATTAATCTGTTTTTATGCCAATACCATGCCGTTTTGATTACACAGTTTTTAGTGTAGCTGAAGGACCTGATTCCTCCAGCTCCATTTTTCTTTCTCAAGATTGCTTTGAGTATTTGGGGTCTTTTGTGTTTCCATACAAATTTTAGAGTTTTTTTGTTCTAGTTCTGTGAAAAATCACATTGGTAATTGAAGAGTGGTAGCATTGAATCTGTAGATTGCCTTAAGCAGTATAGTCACTTTGATAGTATTGATACTTCCAGTCCAAGAACATGTTAGATCTTTCCATCTCTTTGTGTCACCTTTGAATACTTTCATCACTGTCTTACAGTTATTAGAGTACATGTTTTTGTCTCCTTGGGTAGGTTTATTACTAGGTATTTTATTCTTTTTGATGTAGTGGTAAATGGCACTGTTTCTTTAATTTCTCTTTCTGATCTTTTATTGTTAGTGTATAGGAATGCAAGAGATTTTTGTGTACTAATTTTGTTATCCTGAGACTTTACCAAATTCATTGATGAACCCTAGTATTTTTCTATTATAGTAATGCCTTTAGGATTTTCTGTGCATTGTATTATGTCATCTGCACATGGTGACAGTTTTACTTCTTGTCCAATTTGGATTCCTTTTATTTCTTTAATTATTTGATTGTCTGAGATAGGACTTCCAAAACTATGTTGAATAAAGGTGATGAGGATGGACATCCTTATCATGTTTCTGATCCTGGAAGAAATGCTTTCAGCTTTTCACCATTGATTATGATGTTAGCTGTGGGTTTGTTTTATATGGCCTTTATTATATTGAAGTAGGTTCCCTCCATGCCCACTTTCTGGAGAGTGCGTTTATCATAAATAGATTTTTAATTTTATCAAAAGCTTTATCTGCCTCTGTTGAGATGATCCTATGTTTTTTAATTCTACAGTTTGTTAATGTGTATCATATGGGTTAATTTGTGGATATTGAAAAAGCCTTGCTTTGCTGGAATAAATACTATTTGATCATGATGCATGAACCTTTTAATGTGTTGTTGGATTCAGATTGCTAGTATTTCTTGAGAATTTTGCATCAATGTTCATCTTATATTGCCCGGCAATTTTTCTTTTTTGTGGTATTTTTGTCTGATTTTGATACCAGGATGATGATTACCTCACATAATAAGCTTGAAAATGCCCCTTCCTCTACAGTTTTTTGGAATAGTTTCAATTGGCTGGATGTCATTCCTCTCTAAATATTTGTAGAAATTTGCCTGTGAAGCCATCTGGTCCTGAACTTTGGTTATTCACTTTTTTAATCACAATGTCAGTGTCCTTCTGTTCATATTTTCTATTTTTTCCTAGTTCAGCTTTGGGAGATTGTATCTTTTAATAATTTGTCCTCTTTTGCTCGGTTGCCCAGTTTATTGACATACAGTTGTGTTTAGTTGTAGTAGTTTCTTGTGGTCTTTTTATTTCTGTCATGTTGGTTATAACTTCTCCTTTTTCATCTCTAATTTTATTGATCTCGGGCCCTTTGCCTTTTATTCTTGATGAGTCTTGCTAAACAATTATCAAATTTATCTGTTCAAAGAACCAACTTTTAAGTTTAATTGGTCTTTTCTATTGTTTTCTTAGTTATATTTCATTTATTTCTGCTCTGATCTATATTGTTTATTTCCTTCTATTAACTTTCAGTTTTGTTTGTTCTTTTTTCTCTATTGCTTTAGGTGTAAGGTTACATTGTTTATTTGAGATTTTTCTTTTTTCCTGAGGTAAGATTTTATTGCTATAAACTTCCCACATAGAATTTCTTTTGCTGCATCCCATTGGTTTGGGATCATCATGTTTTCATTATCATTTGTCTCTAGATTATTTTTTTTTAATTTGCTTTTTGATTTATTCACTGATTCATTTGTTGTCTTGTAGCATATTATTTAGCCTCCACTTTGTGTTTTTTACAGTTTTTTTTTTCTTATACTTAATATCTAATCTCATAGTGTTGTGGTCAGAAAAGATACTTGATATGATTTCAGTTTTCTTAAATTTACCGTGGCTTGCCTTGTGACCTGGCATGTTGTCTGTTCAGAAGAATGATTCCTGTGTATTTGAAAAGGATGTGCATTCTGCAGCTTTTGGATGGAATTCTTTATAAATATTAATTAAGTACATCAGTTAAGTACATGGAATTCCAGTTGAGCTATTTCAAATCCTGAAAGATGATGCTGTGAAAGTGCTGCACTCAATATGCCAGCAAATTTGGAAAACTCAACAGTGGCCACAGGACTGGAAAAGGTCAGTTTTCATTCCAATCCCAAAGAAAGGAAATGCCAAAGAATTCTCAAACTACCGCACAATTGCACTCATCTCACATGCTAGTAAAGTAATGCTCAAAATTCTCCAAGCCAGGCTTCAGCACTATGTGAACCGTGAACTTCCTGATGTTCAAGCTGGTTTTAGAAAAGGTAGAGGAACCAGAGATCAAACTGCCATCATCCACTGGATCATGGAAAAATCAAGAGAGTTCCAGAAAAACATCTATTTCTGCTTCATTGAGTATGCCAAACCTTTGACTGTGTGGATCACAATAAACTGTGGAAAATTCTGAAAGAGATGGGAATACCAGACCACCTGATCTGCTGCTTGAGAAATCTGTATGCAGGTCAGGAAGCAACAGTTAGAACTGGACATGGAACAACAGACTGGTTCCAAATAGGAAAAGGAGTACGTCAAGGCTGTATATTGTCACCCTGCTTATTTAACTTATATGGAGAGTACATCATGAGAAATGCTGGACTGGAAGAAACACAAGCTGGAATCAAGATTTCCAGGAGAAATATCAATAACCTCAGATATGCAGATGACACCACCCTTATGGCAGAAAGTGAAGAGGAACTAAAAAGCCTCTTGATGGAAGTGAAAGAGGAGAGTAAAAAAGTTGGCTTACAGCTCAACATTCAGAAAACAAAAATCATGGCATCTGGTCTCATCACTTCATGGGAAATTGATGGGGAAACAGTGTCAGACTTTATTTTTGGGGGCTGCAAAATCACTGCAGATAGTGATTGCAGCCATGAAATTAAAAGAGGCTTACTCCTTGGAAGGAAAGTTATGACCAACCTAGGTAGCATATTCAAAAGCAGAGACATTACTTTGCCAACAAAGATCCATGTAGTTAAGGCTATGGTTTTTCCAGAGGTCATGTATGGATGTGAGAGTTGGACTGTGAAGAAGGCTGAGCGCCAAAGAATTGATGCTTTTGAACTGTGGTGTTGGATAAGACTCTTGCGAGTCCCTTGGACTGCAAGGAGATCCAACCAGTCCATTCTGATGGAGATCAGCCCTGGGATTTCTTTGGAGGGAATGATGCCGAAGCTGAAACTCCAGTACTTTGGCCACCTCATGCGAAGAGTTGACTCATTGGAAAAGACTCTCATGCTGGGAGGGATTGAGGGCAGGAGGAGAAGGGGACGCCAGAGGATGAGATGGTCGGATGGCATCACTGACTTGATGGACTTGAGTCTGAGTGAACTCCGGGAGTTTGTGATGGACAGGGAGGCCTGTCATGCTGCGATTCATGGGGTCACAAAGAGTCGGACACAAATGAGTGACTGAAATGAACTGAACTGAACTGAAGTACATCAGGTCTAATGTTTCATTTAAGGCCTTATTGTTTTTCTGTTTGGATGATCTGTCCATTGATGAAAGTGGGTGTTACCCCCCCCCACTATTATTATCTTACTCTCAATTTCTCCTTTTATGGCTGTTAACATTTGCCTCATGTATTGATTTGTTCCTATGTTGAGTACAAATACAATTACAATTGTTATATCTTCTTCTCGGGTCGATCCCCTGATCATTATGTGGTTTCCCTCTTTTTCTAACAGTCTTTATTTTAAAGTCTATTTTATTTTATATGAGTAGTGCTACTCCAGCTTTCTTTAGATTTCCACTTGCATAGAATACTCTTTTTTCTATCCCCTCACTTTTAGTTTGTATGTGTCCCTTGATCTGAAGTGGGTCTCTTATAGAGAGTGTATTCGTGAGTCTTGTCTTTTATCAATTCATCCAGTCTGTGTCTTTGGTTGGAGCCCTTAATCTGTTGACATCTAAGGTAATTATTGATATGTATGTTCTCATTGCCATTTTGTTTGATGTTTTGGATTTTTTGGTAGGTCTTTCTTCTTCCCTTTCTCTTTTTTTCTCTTGTTATTTGATGACTAACTTTAGTGTTGTGTTTCAATTCCTATTTTTTTTACTGTATATGTATTTAATGTAGATTTTCTGTTTTCTGATTTTATGGGAAAAAAATCTACAATTTCTAATGTAAAATTTCAGATTTCAGTTGTTACCATGAGGTTTTGATGTAGCAGTCTATATAAATACATGATTGATCTGTACTGATCAACACTGATCTCTTAGTATCTAATGTATTTTAAATATTTTGCATTGGTACACTTCTACTGTGAACATTACTGATTTTTATATCATATATATATGTGGATGATTTCTTCCCTTTACTGTGTGTTTGTCTTTACCACTGACTTTCCCATTTTGTAATTTTCTTCTAGTTGTGGCCTTTTCTTTTTCACCTAGAGAAGTTCCTCTAGCCTTTGTTGTAAAACTGGCTTGGTGGTCCTGAATCCTTTTAGCTTTTACTTGTCTGTAAAGACTTTTATTTCTCTGTCAAATCTTAATGAGAGCCTTCACTGAGTATAGTTGTGTTGGTTGTATGTTCTTTTTCCTTTAATCAGTTTAAACATACCATGCCACTGCCTCTGGCCTTCAGAGTTTCTGCTGAAAAATCAGCAAAAAATCGTATGGGGATTCTTTTGTATGCTATTTATTGCTTTTCTCTTGCTGCTTTTAATATTTTTTCTTTGAAATTATTTTTGTTTACATTTGATTAATATGTGTCTTAGTGTGTTCCTCCTTTTTTAATCATATATGGGACTTTCTGCACTTCCTGGACTTGGGTGATTGTTTCCTTTTCCATGAATTTTTCAGCTAATAGCTCTTCAAATATTTTCTCAGGCCCTTCATCTCTCTCTCCTTCTGGGACCCCTGTGTTGCAATGTTGATGCATTTACTAGTGTCCCATAGATCTCTCAGACTGCCTTCATTTCTTTTCATTCTTTTTTCTTTATTCTGTTCCATGGCAGTGATTTTCCCCATTCTTTTTTCCAGCTCAATTACCCATTCTTCTCTTTTATTTATTTTATTAATTCCTTTTAGTGTATCTTTCGGAGAAGACAATGACACCCCACTCCACTACTCTTGCCTGAAAAATCCCATGGATGGAAGAGCCTGGTCGGCTGCAGCCCATGGGGTCGCTGAGGGTCAGACACGACTGAGCAACTTCACTTTCACTTTTCACTTTCATGCATTGGAGAAGGAAATGGCAACCCACTCCAGTGTTCTTGCCTGGAGAATCCCAGGGACGGGGAAGCCTGGTGGGTTGCCGTCTATGGGGTCGCACAGAGTCAGACACGACTGAAGCGACTTAGCAGCAGTGTATCTTTCATTTAAATCATTGTATTCTTCAACTCTGCTTGTTATTTACATTTTCTAACTTTATGTTTTCTAATTCTTCTTTGAAAATTTCTTCTAATTTCTCACACACTACACCCATTCTTTTTTTGAAATATTGGGTAATCTTCATGATCATTTCTATGAAGTCTTTCACTGATAGACTGCCTGTCTCCACATCACTTAGTTGTTCTCCTGAGCTTTTATCTTGTTCCTTCATCTGGAACACATTCCTCTGCTGTCTCATTTTGTCTAAATTTCTGTATTTGCAGACTTAGTTCCTGAGGCTACTAGATTGTATTAATAGTATTCTTGCTTCTGGTATCTGCCCTCTGATGTGTGAGGCTGGTCTAGAGGCTTGTGGAGGCCTCCTGGGGGGAAGAATGGTGCCTATCCACTGGTGGGTGGAACTGGGTCTCAGCCCTCTCTGGGCAGAACTCTGTCAAGGGGTATGTCTGGAGGTGCCTTTGGGCTAAGGATGTCATTATGCAGCCTGTCTGCTGATGGGTGGGACTGTGTTCCTGCCTTCTTTGTTGTTTGACCTGAGATATCCCAGTACTGGGGCCTACAGGCTGTTGGGTCCAGCCAGGTCTTGGTGCTGCTGGCCCAAGCAATATCTCTGCTTTCTGGAGAGTTCATATAGCTGAACACTCCCCCAAAACTCCACCACTGATATCCCTGTTCCCTGAGAGAACCACAGCCACACCACACTTCTCCATGAGACCCCCCAAGACCCACAGGTAGGTCTAGCCCAGGTTTTTATGCAGTTATTGCTTTTACCCTGGGTCCTGGTACATGTGAGACCTTCTGTGTGCCCACCAAGAGTGGAGTCTTTGCTTCCCCCAGTCCTGTAGAACTCCTGCAGTCAAGTCCTACTGGCCATTAAAGCCAAATGCTTTGGAGGGATTCTCCCAGGGTCAGACCCTGAGGCCGGGAGCCTAACATGGGGCTCAGAACTCTCACTTCTGTGGGAGATCTTCTGAGATATAATTATTCTCCATTTAGTAGACAATAGCCAATCAGGAGTCAGTTGTGTTTTTTTGTCTGTGCTTATGAAAGGAGATAAGCCTGAGGATCTTCTACTTTATCATCTTTTTCACCCACCAAATGATTATTGTTCTAAATGATATATCTTGATATTCATCAGCCAGGGAAATGTGGTAATTCCATTTCTGCTTTTTGTCTGATCCCCTTAATCATCACATTGATTTTGCAGATGCTGAGCCACCCTTGTGACCCTAGAATCAAATGCTCAAAATGTTTTTGTAGTCAGGAATGTACACAATAAAATAGTATTATCTATGAGCAGCCATATACACACACCAAAATAAAGAGAGTTATATAAAAAGGATAATGCCCCTGTTGTTGGCTTGGATATAATAGACTTCACATAATGAGTGAAAATATACATTATTTTCCAAATCAGAAAAGGAGTACATCAAGGCGTATATTGTCACCCTGCTTATTTAACTTATATGCAGAGAACATAATGAAAAATGCTGGACTGGATTAAGCACAAACTGGAATTAAGATTGCCAGGAGAAATATCAATAACCTAGATATGCAGATGACACCATGTTTATGGCAGAAAGTGAAGAAGAACTGAACAGCCTCTTGATGAAAGTGAAAGAGGAGAGTGAAAAAGTTGGTTTAAAACTCAGCATTCAGAAAACTAAGATCATGGCATCTGGTCCCATCACTTCATGGGAAATGGATGAGAAACAAGGGAAAAAGTGACAGACTTTATTTTGGGGGCCTCCAAAACTACTGCAGATGGTGATTGCAGCCATGAAATTAAAAGACAGTTACTCCTTGGGAGAAAAGCTATGACCAACCTAGATGGCATCTTAAAAAGACGAGGCATTACTTTGCCAACAAAGGTCCGTCTAGTCAGAACTAGGTTTTTCCAGTAGTCATGTATGGATGTGAGAGTTGGACTGTAAAGAAAGCTGAGCACTGAAGAATAAATGCTTTTGAACTGTGGTGTTGGAGAAGACTCTTGAGAGTCCCTTGGACTGCAAGGAGATCCAACCAGTCCATTCTAAAGGAGGTCAGCCCTGGATGTTCTTTGGAAGGAATGATGCTAAAGCTGAAACTCCAGTACTTTGGCCACCTCATGCGAAGAGTTGACTCATTGGAAAAGACTCTGATGCTGGGAGGGATTGAGGGCAGGAGGAAAAGGGGATGCCAGAGGATGAGATGGCCGGATGGCATCACCGACTTGATGGACTTGAGTTTGAGTGAACTCCAGGAGATGGTGTTGGACAGGGAGGCCTGTCATGCTGCGATTCATGGGGTCACAAACAGTTGGACATGACTGAGCGACTGAACTAACTGAACTATCATAGAAATGTGTCAGTATCTAAAAATAAACACACAAGAATATTTACAATGGAATTGTTTGTAGTTGTAAATACATAGAAGCAAAGTGACTACACTTCACTGAAGAGAATAATTAATTAGGATAGATTTACACTGTGTAATATGATTCTATTAAAAATATATGCTTGCAAGACTACTTTCCACAAGGAGTACTTTCTACAAAGTATTGTTGAGTAAGATGTGTCTAGAAGAATATTTATTCCTTTAAGGTGAGTATCTGGAGAGTCTACGAAGGTTGCAGCTGAAAAACCAACATCAGGATAACTCAGATGTACATTATTTCATAGTTCTGCTTCTAAATATAAAGGAGCAAAGAACTTTATCTCTGTGATAACACCAAGAAAAATCTAGAAAACACAAAAACCATATTCATCTGTTGGAATATCGAAGAGTAGTAGTGGACTCAAAAAAGCTTTGATAAACTGATCTCCATAGAGAGCTCCTTGAGCAGTCAGGAGCTTCCTTCAGCAACTTCTGGGGAGACACTAGGTCTGGGTTTAGAAATACCTACTAATGATCCAGACACTCTATCCGTGGGGGAATAGTTTGGCAAGATATTGGCAACCATTGAGCAGGGAGAAATGACTAGAGTCTAAGAAATCTCAAATGCTGCAAAAATTGTCTTGATATAACAATCTTCCTGATCCCACTCCTTCCCAATTTCACTGAGATAAAGGCAGTAAAGTTGAGAGTGCAAAGACAAATAACTTATGTTTATAGAAATAACTTATTTGAAAATTTCTAACAACCATTTTCCCCTTAAGGGGTCACAGCCTTGTCATGGCAAAACAGTCCAGTATACTTGCCATGAGAACCCGATGAACAGTATGAAAAGACAAGAAGTTATGACACTGGAAGATGAACCAGGTCAGAAGATGTCCAATATGCTACTAGGGATGAGTGGAGGCCAATTACTAGAGCTCCAGAAAGAGAGAAGCAACTGGGCCAAAGTGAAAATAATGCTCAGTTGTGGATGTGTCTGGTGATGAAAGTAAAGTCTGATGCTGTAAAGAATAATATTGCATAAAAACCTGGAATGTTAGGTCCATGAATTAAGGTAAACTGGATGTGGTCAAGCAGGAAATGGCAAGATTGAACATAGATAGCCTAGGAATCAATGAACTAAAATAGATGGGAATGGGTAAATTTAATTCCAATAACTAATATATCTACTACTGTGGGCAAGAATATCTTAGAAGAAATGGAGTAGCCCTCATTGTCAATAAAAGAGTCTGAAATGCTATAATTGGGTACAACCTCAAAAATGATAGAATGATCTCAGTTTGTTTCCAAGGCAAACCATTTAGCATCACTGTAATCCAAATCTATGCCCCAACCATTGATGTTGAAGAAGCTGAGGTTGACCAGTTATATGAAGACATACAAGACCTTCTAGAACTAACACCCCACCCCCCCCCCAAAAAAGATGTCCTTTTCATTATAAGGGATCAGAATGCAAATGTAGGAAGTTGAGAGATACCCAGAATAACAGACAAGTTTTTCCTTGAAGTTCAAAATGAAAAAGTCAAAGGCTAACAGAGTTTTGTCAAGAGAACACACTGGTCATAGCAAATACCCTTTTCCAACAACCCAAGAGATGACTCTACACTTGGACATCACCACATGTTAATACCAAAATCAGATGATTATGTTCTGTGCAGCCAAAGATAGAGAAAGATAGCTAACTCTGTACAGTTAGCAAAAATAAGGCCTGGGGCTGAATTTGGTTCAGATCATCAACTCCTTATTATAAAATTCAGACTTAAATTGAAGAAAGTAGGGAAAACCACTAGGCAATTCAGGTATGATCTAAATCAAATTCCTTATGATTATACAGTATAGGTGACAAATAGATTCAAGGGATTAAATCTGGTAGACAGAGAACCTGAAGAACTGTGGACAGAGGTTCATAATATCATACAGAAGGTGGTGACCAAAACCATCCCAAAGGAAAAATAAATGCAACAAGGCAAAGTGGTTGTCTGAGGAGGCTTTACAAACAGCTGAGGAAAGAAGAGAAGTGAAAGATAAAGGAAAAATGGAAAGATATACCCAACTGGATGCAGAGTTCCAGAGAATAGCAAGGAGAGATAAGAAAGCCTTAAGTGTACAATGCAAAGAAATAGAGAAAAACAAGAGAAGAGGAAAGACTAAAAATCTCAAGAAAATTGGAGATAATAAGGCAACATTTCATGGAAGGATGGGCATGATAAAGGACAGAAACTTTACAGAACAGAAGCAGAAGAAATTAAGAAATGGCAAGAATACACTGTATTAGTACTTAGTAATCCACTTTGTGCATCCACTGTGGTTTTTGGAGAGGAGGTCTTAGTCCAAGGAAAAAGGGAGAGAGAAGAAGGGAGGAAGAAAAAAAGAAACTTTTTTTTTCATACACAATAAAATATATCCTAGGGGTAATAGGTGAATTCAGCAAGTTCTTAGGATTAGAGATCAATATAAAAATCAATTATATTCTACACAGTGGCAGCAAACAATTGGAAAATAAAATTTATAAATCAATGCCATTTACAATATCATAAAGATAAAACACCTAGGGATATATATAATGAAAGCTGAGCAAGAACTCTACTCTGAAAACTACAAAACTTTGAGAGAAATTTTAGAGGACCTACATGAATATTGTAAATATATCAATTTTATCTAATTTAATCAAATATAATAAATTACAATCAATATGCTGTTAGGCTCTTCTGTGATTACTGACAAACTAGGACTAAAAAAAAATGTACATGGAACTGCAAAGAATCTAGATAGAAGAGTCAAATATTATTGAAAAAGAAAAGGAAAATTTGAGCATTTATATGTCTTGACTTCAAGATTTACCATAAAGCTACTGAAACCAAGTCTGTGGTGTAGGCATAATAAAATGAACAAACAGATTAGTGGAACAAAAGATATTCCAAAAATAGCTCTGTATAATTACAAAGATTCAATTAGAGAAAAATTACCCATGCAAAGATATGAAAAATGTATATTCATTGTTTTTTGTAGGAATGATGAATAATCTGGTGTGCTTTCATTATTAAGCCTTGTCCTGTTAGAATTGTTTTGCTAAGTGCAAATGATAAAATATACTATGCAGTCCCTTTTTATCAGGAACTCCCATACAAAGGGAGGAAAAGATATGAGGGGAATTATACATAGTGTTATGAAATATTCTGTTAAATTTTTGAAAAATTTCTTGGAAAATTTTAAATTCTAGAAAAATTCTATTGAACTACAATTTATATGAAAACAGAAAAATTCTGTTAAAACTAACTATAATTTATATGAAAACAATGAGAAAACACAGCAATTAATATGTATCAATTTCTTGCAAGTTTGTGAAGATTTTGTTAGGTGAATAGGTTGAGTTTGGTGACAGGATCACTCAGAAGAAATTACAGTTGACCCTTGAACAACATGGGTTTGTACTGCATGGGTTCAATTGTGCATGATCTTCTTTCAATAAGTATACAGTTGTACCTCAATATCTGCTGGTGCCAAGTTGGCAGATATGGAGGGTCTCAACTTAAAAAATAGTGACAGCCTCAAAGTTAAGTTATGTTTTATTCAGTGGGAATTTTTAGGACTTCAATCAAAACTGCTCCTAAGAGACAAGGGGAGAAGCCAGGTTATATACAAGGTTTGCAACAAAGGACAGGTAATCTGAACATCAAAAGATTCTTGTTAATTGGAGAAAACCAGATATCTCAGGTTAAGATATCTCAAGTTTAGCACTTTTCTGTATATGGGACGATAAAGAGTTTGGGCTCACTGAAATCCTTCCCTTCCTGTGTGTATCAGCTATCCTGGGCCAATATCCTGTGTTTTTTCACATCCTGAGTTCCCTTGAGGCTCACTGTAGGGGGTGGCTGCAGTCTGATGGCTGCCAAATTGCAGGTATTCTCCTTCCTGAGTATCTTTAGGGATCATATTGGAGGGCTGTCATTTCTGATGACCGTGACATCCTTATTTACTGATATAACAGAAACTATTTCATTTCACAATGGTCAACTCCGCATGCTGCGATTCATGGGGTCACAAAGAGTCGAACACTACTGAGCGACTGAACTGAACTTAACTGAACTGAACTTTGGTTTAAAATGCTAGTAGTCTAAGGCAGCGGAGGTGTTGGAAGTTGCTTTCTCTGCAACTTTGAAGAGAACATCTTGATGTCCCATTAAGACTCTAAGCACAGACAGAAATGGAAAGACAGCTTTTTTTCTTTTCATTTTAAAGGTTGTATTTACATTAAAAATGCAATTTCATGTTAAAGGGGAAAAGAAATCATTGTGACACTAAATCTGCAGAAAATTTTGTACATTCTGCAACTGTACAAATTGGAGACCTACTAGGGTGAATTAGAGATGCTGATTCTACAGTTTTCACAAGTAAACAGGAGACAAAAATAGAATCAGTCACAAACCACTAGAGAATTATAGCAGCATGCCATGATGTTGATTTTTTATTTTAGCAAGTAGACTTTAACACATGTTAATGATTTCAGCGATTATCCATACAGGTACTATAAATAATCTGGTGCACATATATGCATACTCTAAAAATTATGTGAAATAATTGCATTATCAGGTGATATTTTTCCTGTTCTTATATGTTAACTGGTCTGTATTTCAATTTCATTTTCTTATGAATTTACTTTAGAGATCAGATCAGATCAGATCAGTCACTCAGTCGTGTCCGACTCTTTGCCACCCCAAGAACCACAGCACGGCAGGCCTCCCTGTCTATCACCAACTCCCGGAGTTCACCCAGACTCATGTCCATCGAGTCAGTGATGCCATCCAGCCATCTCATCCTCTGTCGTCCCCTTCTCCTCCTGCCCCCAATCCCTCCCAGCATCAGAGTCTTTTCCAATGAGTCAACTCTTCACATGAGGTGGCCAAAGTACTGGAGTTTCAGCTTTAGCATCATTCCTTCCAAAGAAATCCCAGGGCTGATCTCCTTCAGAATGGACTGGTTGGATCTCTTTGCAGTCCAAAGGACTCTCAAGAGTCTTCTCCAACACCACAGTTCAAAAGCATCAATTCTTCGGCGCTCAGCCTTCTTCACAGTCCAACTCTCACATCCATACATGACCACAGGAAAAACCATAGCCTTGACTAGATGATCCTTTGTTGGCAAAGTAATGTCTCTGCTTTTGAATATGCTATCTAGGTTGGTCATAACTTTCCTTCCAAGGAGTAAGCATCTTTTAATTTCATGGCTGCAGTCACCATCTGTAGTGATTTTGGAGCCCAGAAAAATAAAGTCTGACACTGTTTCCACTGTTTCCCCCTCTATTTCCCATGAAGTGGTGGGACCGGATGCCATGATCTTCATTTTCTGAATGTTGAGCTTTAAGCCAACTTTTTCACTCTCCACTTTCACTTTCATCAAGAGGCTTTTGAGTTCCTCTTCACTTTCTGCCATAGGGGTGCTGTCATCTGCATATCTGAGGTTATTGATATTTCTCCCGGCAATCTTGATTCCAGCTTGTGCTTCTTCCAGTCCAGCGTTTCTCATGATGTACTCTGCATAGAAGTTAAATAAACAGGGTGACAATATATAGCCTTGACGTACTCCTTTTCCTATTTGGAACCAGTCTGTTGTTCCATGTCCAGTTCTAACTGTTGCTTCCTGACCTGCATACAAATTTCTCAAGAGGCAGATCAGGTGGTCTGGTATTCCCATCTCTTTCAGAATTTTCCAAGTTTATTGTGATCCACACAGTCAAAGGCTTTGGCATAGTCAGTAAAGCAGAAATAGATGTTTTTCTGGAACTCTCTTGCTTTTTCTATGATCCAGTGGATGTTGGCAATTTGATCTCTGGTTCCTCTGCCTTTTCTAAAACCAGCTTGAACATCAGGAAGTTCATGGTTCACATATTGCTGAAGCCTGGTTTGGAGAATTTTGAGCATTACTTTACTAGCATATGAGATGAGTGCAATTGTGTGGTAGTTTGAGCATTCTTTGGCATTGCCTTTCTTTGGGATTGGAATGAAAACTGACCATTTCTAGTCCTGTGGCCACTGCTGAGTTTTCCAAATTTGCTGGCATATTGAGTGCAGCACTTTCACAGCATCATAGATTATGTTAAAATTTTTACCATCTAATAATTCCAATATTTGTGACATATCTGATCCTGGTTCTGATAATTGCTCTGTCTCTTCAGACCATGTGTTTTTTTGCCTTCTTACATGACTTGTAACTTTTTGTTGAATGATGGACATGATGTATTGGATAATAGGAACAGGGATAAATAGGCCTTTAGTTTGAGGATTTCTGTTAACTTAGCTAGGGGTTGGGCTATGTTTAGGTACTGTAAGTGCCATAGGCTTGAAATTCCTCTAGTTTCCTTGTTTTTTTTTTTCTCCTATCACCTTTAGGTCCTTGTTAAGAACTTCAATTTAGATAGTGTCTATTCTGCAGTTTTTTCAGCTATAATCCAAGGTATAATTAGCTGGAGCCCTGCTAATGCAGTGGTAAGACGTGGAAATAGGAAAGCTTCCTATGTTCTTGTCAACTAAAAGATATAGTCACAACCTGAAAATAAAGAGTTATTTTATTTGGTTGGAATGTTTAGTACTCTGAGCCCAGGAGACAGCATCTCAGTAGCTTTGAGAAAACTGCTCCAAGGAGTCAGGAGGGGAAGTCAGGCTATATACGAATTTGCAACAAAAGGAGCAGGCAGTCTGAACATCAAAGATAAGCTCTCAAGTTATGGAATTTAGCATGCTATGTAAGGGAAGGTGCAAGCCTCTGGGCTCAAGGAATCCATTCCTTCCATATGCACCTCTGCTATCTGTGCAATCCTGTTTCCTTGTTCACTTTGCTCCTTGCATGTTCACAGTGCCTCCTCAGTCACCTTGGAGTGTGGCAGCATCCCCTGGATCAGTTTTGGGAGCCCTCATTTATATTTGAGTGAACTCCAGGAGTTGGTGATGGACAGGGAGGCCTGACATGCTACAATTCATGGGGTCGCAAGGAGTCAGACACAACTGAGTGACTGAACTGAACTGAACTGAACTGATTCATATTTGGAGGCCAAAATTCACTAATGGCTGTGATATTTTTTGTTTATTAATATGTTAGGAAATCTTTTCATTTCACAGTCTTTTAATTAAAATCAGTCTTTCAGGAGACCTGTATCTCTGGACTGTGGCCTTCACAACAGTTGGATAACTTCTCCTCACCTTGGTGAGACAGGAAGACTAGAGATGGATGAAATCAGGAAAATACCTGCCCCTTCCCTTGTGGCTCAGCTGGTAAAGATGCTGCCTGCAATGCGGGAGACCTGGGTTCCATCCCTGGGTTGGGAAGATCCCCTAGAGAAGGGAAAGGCTACCCACTGTAGTATTCTGGCCTAGAGAATTCCATGGACTCTATAGTCCATGTGTTCGCAAAGTCGGACACAACTGAGCGACTTTCACTTTCACTTCACTTCACTTTCCCTTCCTTGGGGTGAAACAATGGTCTGATAGCCCTGACAGCATGCTTTTGTTATGGAGAATGCTCTAGGATGTTGTTCAGTATCTCAGTCTTGTCTCTTTGCAACCCCATGGACTGCAGCATGCCAGGTTTCCCTGTCTTTCACTATCTCCTGGAGTTTGCTCAAATGGCAACCCACTCCAGTGTTCTTGCCTGGAGAATCCCAAGGGTGGGGGAGCCTGGTGGGCTGCCGTCTATGGGGTCGCACAGAGTCGGATATGACTGAAGCGACTTAGCAGCATGTCCATTTAGTTGATGATACCATCCAAGTCGGAGAAGGCAATGGCACCCCACTCCAGTACTCTTGATGAAAATCCCATGAATGGAGGAGCCTGGTAGGCTGCAGTCCATGGGGTCGCTAAGAGTTGGACATGACTGAGCAACTTCACTTTCACTTTTCACTTTCATGCATTAGAGAAGGAAATGGCTCCAAGTATCTCATCCTCTGTTGCCCCCTTCTCCTAGGCCTAGTTCCATTGGTTACTTTCCCCTTCCCTCTGCCAGAGTTACCAGGGGATCTTAATAAGATCTTCACAGTGAGAGCCCGGTAGGGTTGTTGGAGTTAAAATACACAAAAGCATAGAATCTAAGGCTGTGGTCAGTAAGTGTTTCTTAATCTCATGCTAGTCCACACTCAGCCTTTGGCAGTTTATCTCAGTTACCATTTAAGTGCCACTCTCAGTTAATTTCTCCAGAAGCCTCTGCTCCACCCAGGGAAGCATATCTCAACCATGGCCTTCTGGATTTGACTGTCTTTCCATACTTCCTGGGGGTGGCTTGCATTGTGATCTCAGGTTTTGTGAGGGGTTCAAGGAAAGTAGTTAACTTTTGGCTAATTCAGCTGTTTTCTTGTTGTAATAAGCTCTTTATATTTTGTAGTTGAAACCAGAAGTCTCCAGTGTAGGGAGTTTAAACACCCACAAAGTTAACATTAAATTCATTATATTTTTCTCCAAAACCATGATATGAATCATTACTATAGAACTCAAAATTTTTGACTGTGACAATCCCATGATAACTTATTTTTTTATTATTCTGGTAACAGAGCATGGAATAGACTGACATATTTGAAAAAAAGAAATGATGGGAAGCTATTGGAAAAACTTCTGCAAAACTTACACAGTAGGCTTGAATTGAGACACTGGAAATTAAAAAAGGGAGTTTAGTACAGAAAAATATGAAGTAAAAGTAATAGAATTATTTGGTTACAGCTAATGAGAAAGGAGGAATCAAAGCTAAGTATGAGCATTCTCAATTATTTGGACATGATGGTTACTTAAAGATTCTCCAAAACAGAGTAATACCATATTCTTATATAACATTACAGTTACTCCAAAAGTATCTTCTTAGGACAAATAACTGCTACTGATAACTAATAAAGGTCTTGAACTCATCATGCAATCAGTTATTCTTTCCTGAGCTGCATTAAATATGTCTTAGGCAGAGATTCTAAAATTAATTTTGTGAGCTCAGCAGCCTTGGGAACCTCATCAGAGTATCTTGACACAAGCCAACTATCATTGCAAGTGGGGTATTTATTACAGGAATCAGACAATAGCTTTTTTGAGTATATTTTATGCTTAGAATCCATGATGGAGATCTATTCAAATGCTTGGTATTGAGAGTGTTAATAGCCTCAGGAGGGAGGCAGAGGTCCCCAAGTGGCAGGAGAAAATAAAACTGCACCTGGCAGACTTTTTTTTTTTTTTCTTTTCTTTTCTCTTCTAATCCTATGTTGTCAGGGTGACACCTGGCTCCACCAGAACTTAACTTTCTCAAACTTTGAGCTAAGGGATGCATTTTTATTGAAATATCTTGCTTTATTCCTTAATGAACTATGTACTTGCTTGAAAATCTGCCTTTCTTCAAGATTCATGTCAGTTGTTTCATGGCCTGGATGACTCACCTGTACCAGTGCTATCTCAGAATGCGTGGTGTGGGTGAGGGGCCTGGTGCAACTCCCTCAGTTTTGAGGTGTTTCCATTCCCTAATTAGCAGCTTTACTAATAGGTATATAACTCCTTTTTAATAACTAGCAAGGAGGCATTCTTTCTGTCCCCTTCTGATGTCTATGTCAGAAGCTTTCTCTATCTCTTTTACGCTTTAATAAATCTTTTTTCACAAAAAGCTCTGAGCAATCGCGCCTTGTCCCTGGCCCTGGATTAGTTCCTCTCCTCCAGAAGCCATGAATCCTGGTGTCACACACAGCTCATAGCAGCAGGCTTTCAGTATTAAAACTATCCCAAGTAGACCTTGGGAACTGCTCTTATTTACCCACTACTATTCTGAAGAAATATTCAGGAATTTCTAAAACCTACTCTTATCGCTAATACACATTGTTTCACGTAGTGGAGCAATAAACCTTGTAAAGCCCCAGCAAGAAACATAACCAAAAAAAAAAAAAAAAAAAAATATATATATATATATATATATATATATATCTGGCCACCACTTTCAAACTAACTGTATTAGGCTTTAAAGCTTGGGGAAAGCACAATCATTATGCTTATGCATGTATAACATCATCTTTCTGGCTGGAAAGCTTATTTTAAAAAATATAACTACTCTTGAAAGCTTAAAATAATTTTAAAAAGGCCATCGTCAAAAACTTCCTTTTCTCCTTACAGAAGTATCTAACACAATTGTTTTGTTGTTGATATTTTGGCTTTGCCAAAAATTGGATAAATTTTGACCACACACTCACACATCCTCACCATTGATTCAGAAAGGTAATGCTTCTGCATGTCACTAGTCCCATGCCTGGGATTGTCATCAACCATAAGATTTCCAGGTAAATTTTGATATGATGTTATAGCTCTATAACTATCACTGTCTATGAATAACTTAACATATTGAAACTTAGAAAATATGTAATGTAAAATTTAAATTTGAAGGTCAGTTTTGATCTTATAAATAGTGTAGGAGAAAATTTTTCTTTGAAAACATAGAACTATGAGATCTGTCATTTTACAAATTATGACCTTTTAAAAACACCATTATTACCTATAAGAAAGGAGTTAAACTAAAGACCAAAGTATACAATCTACTATCTTTCACTGAAGTTTTAAAGAACTATAAACTATAGTAAAAGACAGTTTGCTCTTTTCAGTGAAGCAGGAGGTTCTGGCTTATTAAAAGTGCAATTATTCTATGCTTAGAATGTCTCTAATTTCAAACTGACTCTAGACAAGCAAAAAAAAAATTCAAGGCAGATGTCAAACAGACCTCTCCTTATTAGAAACTAATTGCCTGTTTGGTTGCCTTCATCATTTGAAACACATGGGAAATGAATGTTACTGATGTATGCATCAGCACTAGAGTATCTAAAACCACTTTTCCAACAGTTATTCTGGAAATCATCCAAAACCAATTGAAGACCAAAAGATCATTGCAAAATTTGATTCTGAAGGAAATTTTTTGATAAAGCTTATGATTTTGCATAATCAAATAACATTAATGAAAGATAGGCAATCTGTAGCACCAAAACTTTAAACCTAATCCTTCTTTAACCTACCAAATACTATATATTATTATGTATGTTTTAAAAGATGCTTGCTCCTTGGATGCTGTGACAAATCTAGACAGCATTATTAAAAACCAAAGACATTATTTTGCTGAGAAGGGTTTTTCCAGTAGTTATGTACAGATGTGAGAGTTGGACCATAAAGAAGGCTGAGTGCCAAAAAATTGATGCTTTCCAGTTGTACCAGAGAAGATTCTTGAGAGTCCCTTAGACGGTAAGGAGATCAAACCAGTCAGTTCTAAAGGAAATCAACCCTTAATATTCATTGAAAGGTCTGATGATGAAGCTGAAGCCCCAATACTTTGGCCATCTGATGTAAAGATCTGACTCATTGGAAAAGACCCTGTTGCTGGGAATGACTGAAGGCAAAAGGAGAAGAGGGTGACAGAGGATGAGATGGTTAGTCAGCATCACGAACTCAATGGACATGAATTTGAGCAAACTCCAGGAGATAGTGAAGGACAGGGAAGCCAGTTCACTGTGCTGCAGTTCATGGGGTTGCAAAGACTCAGACATGACTTAGCAACTGAACAACAACAATGTATGTTTTAATTATTTAGATATCTGAATATTTAGATATCTGATGTTAAATATTTTTTTAAATGAAAACAGGTTCACATGCATTAAATTCAATTTAGAATTTTCAGTAGTGACAACATGAAAATTTTATTTTAATCTAATATATTAAAAATATTTAAAATATGCTTTTCATTTATCTCTGAAAAATGTTATTTGTCTGGTAACCATTTATTTTAGTGAAACTCAATTATAATGGATTGATGACAGAGTCTATTTTATAGGACATCAGAGAGGAAATCTTTGGTCTCCCTTAGTTACTTTTTGCAAAATATTTCAATGTTGATTGAATATACCCTAGCATTTTTATTTAGTTAGATAGCATTTATGATCTAAATTATTTTTTAATAGTCTTCTTATCTGTATTTACATGTGTTTTTTCCTAAATGGTAACCTCTGTTAGAGCAGTGACCACATCTTCATTTATTAATTGATTGATTCAATCATTCCTTTATATATATATAAGTATTGGATAAGAACGTAGTCTGTCCTATGCATGGAGCTAGAAATTATACTAACAGAATGAACAAGAGAAAGGATGCCTTATATATGAGATGGTCTCTCTTTCACCTATTTGTACCCACTAATCTAACAAAACTAGGAGAAATTTTAAATGTTTAGTTTTAAATCAAGTCCCATGTGCTTTAACATATTTTTTCTGAGATTAGTAAAAGAGAACTCCTTTATAAATATTAATATGTTAAATGGACAAAATTGGTTTAAAATAATTAGTATAAACTCTTAAAATTCTCAAGAAGACTGAAGTCTTTTTTGAACTTTATGAAATTTTTTTCTGTCCTTCATATAAAAGAAATTAATTTTGAATTTTAATATTTAAGTAGTGGAGAAGGCAATGGCACCCCACTCCAGTACTCTTGCCTGGAAAATCCCATGGGCGGAGGAGCCTGGTAGGCTGCAGTCCGTGGGGTCACTAAGAGTCAGACACGACTGAGCGACTTCACTTTCACTTTTCACTTTCATGCATTGGAGGAGGAAATGGCAACCCACTCCAGTGTTCTTGCCTGGAGAATCCCAGGGACAGGGGAGCCTGGTGGGCTGCCGTCTGTGGGGTCTCACAGAGTCGGACATGACTGAAGCGACTTAGCAGCAGCAGCAGCAGAAGAGATTTGGAGTGCTCAGCAGGCCATTTAATATGCCTGAATAAATTCAGATCTTATCTATTCCATTTTTGTTGTTGTGTTATTAATTATTTAATCACTAGAACTGCCATCCTTTTCAAATTAGGAACCTATCTAATGAAAAAAGAAAATACTGACTTTTTAAACAAAATTTGGGGGAAGGATTCTTCCCTTTTTTATGTAGGTAAAGCAATAGAAGTAACCTGGGGTAAGGTAATAGGAACTGATTGAATAATGAGAATAAGACAGTCATTTTAAGGTAAGAGCAATGTAGAATCACTAGTACTTAGTTGATTGATAACAATTTGTTTAACAGGGTAAAATTCTTATAAAGAACTCTATACAGACCTAAAAACTTTGCTATAACATAAAACATATTAATGAGCATTCATTCATTGATTCTTTTCAGTGGGATCAAGGACTTTTCTTTGGTTATGACTCCCCAGAGTGGGATTCCACATTGCCTTTTTTGTACAAAAAACATGTATGCTGATTTTCTATGAGTTATTTAATATTAATTACAAAGCAATTTGAATGAAGAATACTTATGGGATATCATGAATTTTTTTCCCAAAACTGTTATAACTCCCTAATCACATGCTGGTGTGTGTGTGTGTATATGTGTGATATTTATTTCTTTGGAATGATTTCAAAGGATTTGACTTACTTTCTACAGATGTAACAACTACTTTGCATAATCAAATTTCATCAGTTTATACAATAGTTAACTAAATTACATGATTACAGTTAGTTGGTATTTAAGTGTTTTTACTTATTGCCAGTTTTTCATAGTAAATTCCTTTATACTGTTCTAAGAGGTTTATTTATATTTACACAAGCAGTCCTCACAAGAACCCAATGACATACTTACTACTATTATCCTCATTTAGTAAATGAGGAAATACTGCAAAATAGAAGTAGCTTTCCCAAGACCATATAGCTAGCACATAGCAGGTCAGGACTTAAACACAGTCTGACTCCAGAATGGGTGCTTGTTAAGGCTGCTAACTGACAGACACAGGTTTAGAAACAGGTATGAAAAGTGAAAATGTCAGTCATTCAGTTATGTCTGACTCTTTGAAACCCCATGGACTATCCACCAGGCTCCTTTGTCCATGGAATTCTCCAGGCAAGAATACTGGAGTAGCAGCCATTCCCTTCTTCAGGGGATCTTCCCAACGGGGATCAAACCTAGGTCTCCCCCATTGCAGGCAGATTCTTTACCTTCTGAGCTGCTAAACTCCAGAAACAGGTATAAGTGACTCTTACTAAAGAATGTAGCCCAAATGTTGGTACATAGGCATCATCAAAGATTCAGCATGCAATCATGCCTACAGAGAAAACAGAATGTCCATTAATTCAACAAGCCGGTTAAGTGGATGTTAGTTATACTAGGGCATCACTGTAGTCACATTGTGAGAATATTCTTCAAAAAAAAAAAAAAATCATTTGAGTTAAGTTTCTAGGAAATCTTGGGTATACAGTATAACTTTAAATTACTAGAGAACAATTCAGTCCTAGTCACTTGCAGAGTTGCTAGCTGAAGGACTTAATTTTTGTTTAATGTTAGATAAGCAAGAACTATGGCGAAAAAAAGAAAACTCAAGAGTAAATGTTTTTCTACCTATTTCCAAAATTAAGTACATGACTATTTTAAAGATCAGTCCTGGGGAAGTTGCCTTGATGAGGAGGATGCAGGGTGGTTCTTGCAGATGATTAATCTCAGCAAATAGAAAGTACACACTTTCTACGCACTCACTACACAAAGTCTTGAGTGCACTCCCAGATACGCCAGTTAGAGTATAGGCTTGTTGTTGTTGTTCAGTTCCTCAGTCAAGTCCAACTCTTTGCAACCCCACGGACTGCAGCACACCAGGCTTCCCTGTCCTTCAACGTCTCCTGGAGCTTGCTCAGACTCAGGTCCATTGAGTTCATCCAACTGTCTCATCCTCTGTCATCCCCTTCTCCTCCTGCCTTCAATCTTGCCCAGCATCAGGGTATGAGTCAGTTCTTTGCATCAGGTGGCCAAAGTGTTGCAGCTTTAGCTTCATCATCAATCCTGCCAGTGAATATTCAGGATTGATTTCTTTAGGATTGATTGGTTTGATCTCCTTATAGTCCAAGGGACTCTCAAGAGTCTTCTTCAACACCACAGTTCAAAAGCATCAGTTTTTCGGCACTCAGCCTTCTTTATGGTCCAACTCTCACATCTATACTTGACTACTGGAAAAGCCATAGCTTTGGCTATATGGAATTTTGTTGGCAGAGTAATGTCTCTGCTTCTTAATATGCTGTCCAGATTTGTCATAGCTTTACTTCCAAGGAGAAAGCGTCTTTTAATCGCATGGCTGTAGTCACCATCTGCAGTGATTTTAGAGCCCAAGAAAATAAAGTCTTGTCACTGTTTCCTTTGTTTCCCCATCTATTTGCCCTGAAGTGATGGGACCTGATGCCACGATTTTCATTTTTTGAATTTTGGACTTTAAGCCCACTTGCTCAGTGTGTACTATAGGCTAATCCTCAATAAAAAGATTTCTTCCTTAAATCCAAAATTATGTAAAACAGTCAAGAGAGTATGGGAATTAATCCATAAAGTTTTCCAAAGTTCTTGACACTTGTTCTACCTTTTCTAGAATGATGCTCTTTTATGAAAGTTCAATCTGGCTTATCACCCCATAACTGCTGTCTAGCCTGCAGCAAGGAGAAAGAGGAAGTGAAGAGTTTCCATTTTTAGAAATTTAATTTCACACTATAATTGCACCTAATGTTTCCACCTACCTCTCATTGTTTGGAATGTTTTCAGGTGCCCATACCTAGGTAAAAAGAGGACTGAGAGTATCACCTGGACTTGGATGGCCAACGGAATGGCTTAACAATGAAAAAAGTGTAGGAGGGAAATAGATATCAGGACCAGAAGCCAATTTACTCAAAAATATTCTTTGTTAACTACTGCTTGTTAGCCAAGGAACCAAGCATAGAGAATATAGAGATGGAAGGCATAATTCCTGCTCTGTGGAGTTCACAGACTAATGAAGGAGAAAAACAAGTAAAGTCAATAAAATATAGATGCTGCTATGGTGAAATACAGAAAATGCATGGGCAGAGGAGTCTGGCAGGCTACAGTCTGTGGGGTTGCAGCTGAGCACACACAGCAGGAGAAGACCATTTGGAGATGGACAAAAGTAAACTTTCTGAAGGAGAGGATATGGGAATGAAAAAGAAGGGAATGATAGGAAGCTGGAAAGCCTTGGATACCCTACAAAATAGTTTGGACTTTATCCTGCAAGTCACTATTATTGAAGAGTATTTAAGTTAGGAAATGAGATTATTAAATCTGTTTTCAGAGAGAGATCACTTTGGTGATCTCCTCTTCATAGGGAGAACAGTTTGAAGGATGTGACATTAGAAATAGGATTTTTTTTTCTTTTCTTAATTTTTATTTGGAGGATAATTGCTTTATAACGTTGTGTTGTTTTCTGGCTTACATCAACATGAATCAGCCATAGGTATACATGTGTACCCTCCCTCTTGAACCTTCCTCCCACCCTCACCACCACCGCCCCCACCCCCCACCACCAACCCCATCCCACTCCTCCAGGTTGTCACAGAGCACTGGGTTGAGCTCCCTGTGACATATGGAAAGCTCCCATTGGCTCTCTGTTTTACATTTGGTGATGTGTATATTTCAATGCTACTCTCTCTGTCTGTCTCACCCTCTCCTTCCCCTGCTGTGCCCACAAGTCTGTATTCTATGTCTGCATCTCTGCAAATAGCCTCATCAGTATCATTTTTCTAGATTCCATATATATGTGTAAATATACAATATTTTTCTTTCTCATTTTTACTTACTTCACTCTGTATAATAGGCTCCAGGTTCATCCATCTCACTGGAACTGACTCAAATTTCTTCTTTTTCATGACTAATATTCCATTGTATAAATGTACCATAGCTTTATCTATTTGTCTGTCCATGGACATCTAGGTTGCTTCCATGTACTGGCTATTGTGAATAGTGATGCAGTGAACACTGGGGTACATGTGTCATTTGGAATTGTCGTTTTCTCATGTTATATGCCCAGTAGTGGCATTGCTGGGTCATATGGCAGTTTCATTCCTAACTTTTTAAAGAAATCTCCACACTGTTCTCCACAGTGGCTTTATCAATTTACATCCCACCAACAGTGCAAGAGGGTTCCCTTTTTGCCACATCCTCTCCAGCATTTATTGTTTATATTTTTTGATGATGGCCATTCTTCATTGTAGTTTTGATTTGCATGTCTCTAATAATAAGAGATGTTGAATATTTTTTCATGTGTTTATTAGCCATCTGTATGTCATCTTTGGAGAAATGTCTGTTTAGGTCTTCTGCCACTTTTTATTTTTTATTTTTTTTCCTGGTGTTGAGCTTCACAAGCTACTTATATATTTTGGAGATTAATTCTTTGTTAGTTATTTCATTTGCAGTTACTTCCTCCCATTCTGAGAGTTGTCTTTTCATCTTGTTTATAGTTTCCTTTGCTGTGCAAAAGCTTTTAAATTTAATTAGGTCCCATTTGTATAATTTTGTTTTTATTTCCATTATTCTAAGATGTGGGTCCAAGAGGATCTTGCTGTGATTTATGTCAAAGAGTGTTCTGCCTGTTTTCCTCTAAGAGTTTTATAGTTTCTGGTCTTACATTTTAGGTCTGTAATCACTTTGAGTTTATTTTTGTATATGGCATTATAAGCATTCTAATTTCATCTTTTTTTTTTTTTTTGCATGTAGCTGTCCAGTTTTCCCAGCGCTACTTATTGAAGAGACTGTCTTTTATCCATTGTATATTCTTGCATCCTTTGTCAAATATAAGGTGCCAGTAAGTGCATGGATTTATCTCTAGGCTTTCTATCCTATTCCATTGATCTATATTTCTGTCTTTGTGTCAATACCATACTGTCTTGATTACTGTAGCATTGTAGAATAGTCTGAAGTCAGGAAGGTTGATTCTTCCAGCTCCATTTTTCTTTCTCAAGATTACTTTGGCTATTCAAAGTCTTTTGTGTTTTCATACAAATTGTCAAATTTTTTGTTCAGTTTTGCAGAAAATACCATGTGTAGTTTGATAGGGATTGTGTGGAATCTGTAGGTTGCTTTGGATAGTATAGTTATTTTCACAATATTGATTCTTCTAATCCAAGAACGTTGTATATCTCCCCATTCTGGTTGTCTGATTTCTTTCATCAGTGTCTTATCATTTTTTGTAAACAGGTATTTTATCTATTTAAGTAGGTTTATTCCTAGGTATTTCATTCTTTTTGTTGCAATGCTGAATAGGATTGTTTCATTAATTTCTCTTTCCGATTTTCCATTGTTAGTGTATAGGAATGCAAGGGATTTCCGTATATTAATTTTATATCCTATGACTTTACTAAATTCATTGATTAGTTCTAGTAATTTTCTGGTGGCATATTTTGATTTTCTATGTATAATATCATGTCATCTGTAAACAGTGAGACTTTTATTTCTTATTTCCCAATCTGGATTCCTTTTATTCCTTTTGCTTCCCTGATTGCCGTGGCTAGTACTTCCAAAATTATATTGAATAATAGTGGTGAGTTGTTGCTGCTCACAGTCTCTCAGTAGTGTCTGTCTCTTTGCAACCCCATGGATTGCAGTGTACCAGGTTTCCCTGTCTTCCACCATCTCCTGGAGTTTGCGTAAACTCATGCCCATTGAGTTGGTGATGCCATCCAATCATCTTGTGCTCTGTCACCCCTTCTCTTCCTGCCCTCAATCTTTCCAAGCATCAGGTTCTTTTCAGATGAGTCATCTCTTCCTATTAGATAGCCAAAGTATTGGAGCTTCAGCTTTAACATCAGCCCTTCCAATGAATATTCAGGGTTGATTTTCTTTAGGGATGACTGGTTTGATCTCCTTGCAGTCCAAGGAATTCCTAAGAGTCTTCTCCAACACTATAGTTGGAAAGCATCAATTCTTTGGCACTCAGACTTCTTTATGGTCCAACTCTCAGATCCATACATGACTACCAAGAAAACACATAGCTTTGACTAGATGAACCTTGGTCAGCAAAGTAATGTCTCTGCTTTTTAATATACTGTCTAGGTTGGTGATAGCTTTTCTTCCAAGAAATAAGCATCTTAATTGCATGGCTCCAGTCAAAATCCCCAGTGATTTTGAAGTTCAAGAAAATAAAATCTGTCACTGTTTCTATTGTTTCCCCATCTATTTGCCATGAAGTTATAGAAACAGATGCCATGATTTTAGTTTTTTGAATGTTGAGTTTTAAGCCAGCATTTTCACTCTCCTCTTTCACCTTCATCAGGAGGCTCTTTAGTTCCTCTTCATTTTCTGCCATAAGGGTGGTCTCATCTGCATATCTCCAATTATTGATATTTCTTCTAGCAATCTTGATTCATGATTCATCCAGCCCAGCATTTCGCATGATGTACTCTGCATAAAAGTTAAATAAGGAGGGTGATGATACACAGCCCTGAGGAACTCCTTTCCCAAATTTGAACCAGTCTGTTGTTCCATGTAAGTTCTGTTTCTTTTTGACCTGCATACAGGTTTCTCAGGAGGTATGTAAGGTGGTCTGGTATTCCCACCTCGTTAAGAATATCCCACAGTTTGTTGTGATGCACATAGTCAAAGGCTTTAGCATAGTCAATGAAGCAGAAGTAAATGTTTTTCTGGAATTCTCTTGCTTTTTCTGTGATCAATGGATGTTGAAAGTTTGATCTCCGGTTCCTCTGCCTTTTCTAAATCCAGCTTGTACATCTGAAAGTTCTTGGTTCATGTATTGTTGAAGCCTAGCTTAAAGGATTTTGAGCATGACCTTGCTGGCATGTGAAATGAGTGCAACTGTGCTGTAGTTTGAAAATTCTTTGGCATTGCCCTTCTTTGGGATTGGAATGAAAACTGACCTTTTCCTGTCTTGGGGTCACTGCTGTGTATTCCAAATTTGCTGGCATATTGATTGCAGCACTTTCACAGCATTGTCTTTTGGAATTTGAAATAGCTCTACTGGAATTTCATTACCTCCACTATATTTGTTGGTAGTGATGCTTCCCAAGGCCCATTTCACTTTGTACTCTAAGATGTCTTGTTTTAGGTGAGTGATCATACCATCATGGTTATCCAGGTCATTAAGATCTTTTTTTGTATAGTTCTTCTCTGTATTCTTAACACCTCTTCTTAATACCTTCTGTTTCTGTTAAGTCCATACTGTTTCTGTCCTTTATTGTGCCCATCTTTGCATGAAGTGTTCCTTGGTGTCTCTTATTTTCTTGATGAGATCTCTAGTCTTTCCTATTCTATGGTTTTCCTCATTTCTTTGCATTTTTCACTTAGGAAGGCTCTTTTATCTCTGCTTGCTATTCTTTGGAACTCTGCATTCAGATGGGTATATATTTCCCTTTCTCCTTTGCCTTTTGCCTCTCTTCTTTTCTCAGCTATTTGTAAGGCCTCCTCAGACAACCATTTTGCCTTTTTGAATTTCTTTTCCTTGGGGATGGTTTTGATCACTGCCTCCTGTACAATGTTATAAATCTCCACCCATAGTTCTTCAGGCACTCTGTCTATCAGATCTAATCCCTTGAGTCTACTTGTCACTTCCACTGTATAATTATCAGGGATTTGATATAGGTCTTACCTGAGTGGTCTAGTGGTTTTCTGTTGAGGTCCTTTAATGGACCGGAACCTGATGGTCTGGAGTCGACAGATAAGAAAGTAAAGGAGAGAGAAAGAGGCTGATATTCCTTGGTTTACACAGAAAGCCAATAAAGCCCCTGCATGGGGCTTGCTCTGTTCAAGAAGGCCTCAGGCACCCTCTCAATGGGGTGAAGTTGCAGGGCGCCTTCTCGAGAGGGTCTTAGAAGCCCGGGCAGGAAAGTGAGCTCAGAGAGCCTCTGCACTCCAGGGGATGTCTGAAAAAAAGAGAGAGGGAGCAAGAGAGAGAAAGAGAAAGACAGACAGAGGGATCAGAGCTCTGATGGAGCAAAGGTGTTTTAATCAACATGGTGTGGGCATAGATACTGTCTTACAAGGTAGTTCTTCTCAGCAAAGATAAAGATTAAAATTCCAGACTTACAAAACATAGGCGATCCATATTAAACAGAGAGAGAGTTGTAAACAGTCACTTTTACCCTTTGGTTCACAAGAAGAGAATTCTGACAGATCCAAAACAGCACACGGGAAGCCTCCTGTTAAATGCTTCCTGAGTTTTCTAGAAGATCTTATAGGTCATCATAGAACCATTCAGCTTCTTTGGAATTAGTGGTTGGGGCATAGGCTTGGATTACTGTGATATTTCATGGAAGAATTTGAGCAGGAACGGTGTTAGCTTTTTTCTAAATGTGTGATAGAATTCACCCATGAAGCCATCTGGCCCTCTGCTTCTGTTTATTGGAAGATTTTGATTACACTTTCAATTTCAGTGCTTATGATTGGCCTGTGCATATTTTCTATTCCTTCCTGGTTCAGTCTTGGAAGGTTATACTTTTCTAAGGATTTGTCCATTTCTTACAGATGGTCCATTTTATTGGCATATAGTTGCTCACAGTATCTCTTATGATCCTTTGTATTTCTGTGTTATCTGTTGTAACTTCTCCTTGATCATTTTTAATTTTATTGATATGAGTCTTCTCCCTTTTATTCTTCCTGAGTCTGGCTAATGCTTTGTCTGTTTTGTTTATCTTCTCAAAGAACCAGCTCTTAGTCTTTTTGATTTTTGCTATTTTCTCCTTCATTTCTTTTCCATTCATTTCTACTCTGTCCTTTATGATTTCTTCTATAAACTTTGGGATTTTTGTTCTTTTTTTCTAGTTTTTTTTAGGTGTAAGTTCAGTTGTTTATTTGATATTTCTCTGATTTATTGAGGTAGGCTTGTATTGACATAAACTTCCCTCAGTGCTGCTTTTACTGCATCCCATAGGTTGTGAGTTGGTTTGTTTTCATTGTCATTTGTTTTTAGGTAATTTATTTTCTCATTGACTTCTTCAACGACCTCTTGGTTATTCAGAAGCATATTGTTTAGCCTCCACGTGTTTGTGTTTTTACAATTCCCCCCCCCCCGCCCCGTACTTGATGTCTAATCTTAGAGTGTTTTGCTCAGGAAAAATGATTGCTAGAAATGCAATTTTTTAAAGATTCACCAAGGCTTAACTTGTGACACAAGATGTGATCTATCCTAGAGAATGTTGCATGTGAACTTGAGAAAAAAGTGAATTCTGCTGTTTTTTGGATGAAATGTTCTACAGATATCAATTAGGTCAGTCTGGTCCAATGTGTCCTTTTATATTTTTGTTTCCTTATTGATTTTCTTTCTGGATGATCTGTTCATTGGTGCAAGTGGGTGGTTAAAGTCCCCCATTATTATTGTGTTACTGTCGATTTCCTCTTTTGTAGTTCTTAGCATTTGCATTATGTATTGAGGTACTCCTATGTTGCTGCTGCTGCTGCTGCTAAGTTGCTTCAGTCGTGTCTGACTCTGTGCGACCCCATAGACAGTAGCCCACCAGGCTCCCCCGTCCCTGGGATTCTCCAGGCAAGAACACTGGAGTGCGTTGCCACTTCCTTCTCCAATGCATGAAAGTGAAAAGTGAAAGTGAAGTCGCTCAGTCATGTCCAACTCAGCGACCCCATGGACTACGGCGCATCAGGCTCCTCTGTCCATGGGATTTTCCAGGCAAGAGTACTGGAGTAGGGTGCCATTGCCTTCTCTGACTCCTATGTTGAGTGTATATGTATTTGTAATTGTTATATTTTCTTCTTGGATTGATCCCTTGATCATTATGTAGTGTCTTCGTTGTCTGTTGTAATGGTTTATTTTTAATGGTCTGTTTTATCTGAGTATTGCTGCTCCCGCTTTCTTTTGGTTTCCATTTGCATGGACTATCTTTTTCCAGCCCTTCACTTTCAGTCTGTATGTGTCCCTAGGTCTGAAGTGGGTCTCCTGGAGACAGCATATATAGGTGTATTGTTTTGTATCCATTCAACCAGTTTATGTCTTTTGGTTGGAGCTTTTAATTCATTTACATGTAAGGTTATCATTGATATGTATGATCCTATTACCATTTACTTTGTTGTTCTGGGCTTGTTTTTATAGATTTCTTTCTCTTGTGTTTCCTGTCTAGAGAAGTTCCATTACCATTTATTGTAAAACTGAATTGGTGGTGCTGAATTCTCTTAACTTTGCTTATCTGTAAAGCTTTTGATTTCTCTGTTGAATCTGAATGATATCATTGCTGGGTAGAGTTACCTTGGTTGTAGATTTTTTCTTTCATCACTTTAAATATATCCTGCCACTCCCTTCTGGCCTCCAGAGTTTCTGTTGTTAGCCTTATGGGGAATCCCTTGTATGTTATTTGTTGCTTTTCCCTTACTGCTCTTAATAGATTTTCTTTGTGTTTAATTTTTGCTAGTTTAATTAATATGTGTTCAGGCATGTTTCTCTTTGGGTTTATCCTGTATGGAAGTTTCTGGGCTTCCGGGATTTGGGTGTCTATTTCCTTTCCCATGTTAGGTAAGTTTTCAATTATAATTTCCTCAAATATTTTCTCATTATCCTTTCTTTTTCACTTCTTCTTCTAGAAACCCTATAATTCAAATAGTGATGTACCTAATGTTGTCCCAGAAGTCTGAGACTTTCCTCATTTCATTCTTTTTTCCTTCCACCATTCTTTCAGCTCTCTTATCCACTCCTCTGCCTCAGTATTCTGCTACTGGTTACCTCTAGTGTATTTTTTTTATTTCAGTTATTATATTGTTCATTGTTGATTGTCTAGTCTTTATTTCTTCTAGAGACTTCTTAAACATTTCTTGTATCTTTTCAATCTGTACTGCCATTCTGTTTATTTGTGCATCCATCTATTTTGCATTTTTTTTCTGAGGATCATCATTACTATCATTACTCTGAAATCTTTTTCAGATAGACTGCCTATTTCCTCTTCATTTCTTTGGTCTTGTGGGTTTTTACCACATTTCTTCATCTGCTGCATCTTTCTCTGTCTTTTCATCTTGTTTAATTTACTGTGAATGGGGCCTCCTTTCTACAGGCTGCAAGGCCATTGTTCCTCTTATGTGTGGAATCTTCCCCCCATGGGTGGGATTGGACCAGTGCCTTGTGAAGCTTTCCTGATTGGGGGACTGACACCTCTGTTCTTGTCTCTCTAAGGGCAGGTGTCATGCTCAATGGGATGTTTGGGGGGTGTCTGTGAACTTGGTATGACTTTGGGCAGCCTGTTTGCTAATGGGTAAGGTTGTGCTCCTATTTTGCTGGGTTTTGGTGTGAAATGTCTGGCAGTGGAACTTGCTGACCTTTGGGTAAGATCAGATCTTAGTGGTGAGATGGAGGCCTTTCAGAGAATTCTCACTGATTAATATTCCATGGGGTCAGGAGTTTTCTGGTAGTTCAACAGCCTGGACTCAGGTCTCCTACCTCAGAAGTTCAGGCCTGACCCCTAGCTGGAGCACCAAGGTTCCACAAATGACACATCATAGAAAAGAAAAAGGAAGAAACAAATAGAAAAAAAATATATCAAACAAACATACAAACAAAAAAAGAATGGAAAGACAAACCCCCACGACAAATGGCAGAAGCAACACTAAACAGATAAGAACACCCATAGAAACTCACACAACCACAGAAACCGAGAAAGAGCGAAAAAAGAATTAAAACAGGAACCAAAATAGAAGAGAGCAATCAAACCCATAAACAAATCCTATACAAAACAAAAAACATGGGAAAAATTTAATATTACAAGAAAGTACAGTAAAAATTGGAAAAAGTCAAATCAATTTATTTAAAAATAACATCATTTTTTAATGGGAAAAGTAACTAAAAATAAAAAAGGAATAAAAAGACAACAATAAAACAATACGAGAAAGAAAACAGACAAAATAGAAAGTGATAAGACGAATGTCCTTCTCTGTCCTCTGTTGCCTTCATCACACAGTGAACCCCAGGCAATCTGCCTACTGGGGAAGTCCTGTAATATTTCTTGGCAAGTCTCTGACTTTCTGTGGGCAGTGTGGGGTCAGATCATACTCAGAACTGGCCTTGCTGCAGATTGTACTTGTTTCCAAAGTCCATGATTGCCCCCAAAAGCCCACAGTCTCAGGCTAATTAGGGAGATTCAATCTGCCATACCTATGGTTGCAGGAGTGAATTCCCTTCCCCTGGTGCTCAGCTTTGGTTTTGGCCCTTCCTCTGCTGTCTGCTCCCTGCCCAGACAAGAGGGGGTGAAAGTAGAGACTGATTAGCGCTCACTTGCTCAGTTGGGCTGGGGAGGCAGAGGGAACAGCAGACACAGTTGGCATGTGCGGGGAGTACGTGCAGGGGCTGAGGCCTGAGGAAAGCTGCTATAGTCTGAGGTGGATCGTGCACTCCCCCAGGGCAATTGGCCCTCGGTCTCAGGTCCCTTGCTGAGTGAAGCTGCATATGCTCCCAAGAAGGTATGCACAGTGGCCTGCACCTGTCACAGCTTGGTGGCAGCTGCAACCTTAAGGGTCGCCACCGTGGACTCTTGTCCCCCACCTCTGACACTCACACAGGCTTTTGCAGTGGCCAACTGGCTAGCAATCCTCCTTTGGGATCATAAACTGCTGTTGTGGCTAGTCCCACTTCTGCCACTCATGCCTTCCTTGGTGGCCTGCCAGCATGTACCCCTCTGTGGTCACAGACTGCAGTTTTGTCTTGCCCTCTGCCTCTGGCACTCACGAAGACAGTGCCCTGCAGCCTGTGAGCACACAAGGGTTTCTATGACAATGATCTCTTGTCAGCCCAGGCTTTTCCCTGGACTCTCTCAGCTGTTTCATAGTAGCTTCCTCAGAGAATCTTCACATCAGTCAACTCCAGTCCCCTCCCTGGGGTGTAACCCCTGAAGCCTGAGCCTAGGACCCAACCTCCATTTGTCTCAGCTGGTATGCAAATAAGTGTTTCGGGCTGGGAAGTGCTGGTTGGCACTCACTTCTGTGGTGAATTCTGTCTGTTTTGCCTTCTAAGCACGTGTCGCTGCTGCATTCCCCTCCGAGGTTCCAAAGCTGCCCCCTATCCCCATCCATGAGGCGTTTTCCGAGTGTGTGGAAATTTTTCTCCTTCAGGGCTCTCTGCTTGAGGCATAGGTCCCGAATTCCTTTGTCTCTTTTTTTCTTCTGTCTTTTGCCCTACTTTATTCTGTGGAGACTAACTTGCCTTTTTGGAAGTCTGGGGTCTTCTGCCAGTGTTCAGAAGGTGTTCTGTAGGAGCTGTTCCTCATCCAGATGTAGTTTTGATGTGTTTTGGGGGAGGAAGGTGATCACACCTTACTCCTCAACCATCTTGAAAGTGCCCCTAAGAAATCCCAATAGGATTTCTAAGGAATACGAGATTTCTTTTGAGTGTGATAAAAATGCATAACATTTATAATATGATGAAAGTTGCCAACTCTAAAAATACACTGCTGCTGCTGCTGCTGCTAAGTCGTTTCAGTCGTGTCCGACTCTTAGCAACCCCATGGACTGCAGCCTACCAGGCTCCTCCGTCCATGGGATTTTCCAGGCAAGAGTGCTGGAGTGGGGTGCCATCAAACTGGTTATGACATGTAAACTACATCTCAAGAATTCTAATTAAAAAATAAAATACTGCTAGTCTTATCTTGATACCTTTTTAAATTACTATCCTTCCCTCCTTATATATATGTGTCTTTGACTCATTGCTTTTAGTACATCTTTGTTCCCACTAAATGACAATACAGGTCAAACAATATCAATTTATTTTAATATACTTCTGGCACTGGTATTCTGAAAAAGTGTCATATGGGCCAAAATCATCACAAATAAAAAGTACAGGAGATAATGCCAAGGTAACTACATAACAGAATTCCCTTCTTTCCAAAAGAGATTGTTTTGTTCTAGTCCTCTGTACTGCCATCCCATTACCACCAGCAGCACCAGCAGCATGCATGCACCTACTAGTGATGTTCCAGGAATAATGCTTATTAGTTATGCAATGCTTATTTAAAATATTTTCTATCCATCTTTTAAAAATGGAGGAAAAAAGCTTGAGATTGTACAAAGCTAATAGACTTAGGAGAGCACATGAAATTGAACTACAATGCTCTCTCCTGAGGCAATAATACAGTACCCTCAAACTAAAAGGCAAGCAGTAACATGTGCAATGTAAAAGTTGAAATTTTTCTTACTCCAGTTAAAATTCAAATTAATACTCCCCCCCGCCCCAAGCCTCTAGGAAGCATCTCATTTTTAATTCTTATAATTCTGCTACAGTTCACCTGATGGAATATATTTATAGTTTATAGAAGAAATGAAAGAAACCCCCAAAGGCTTTCTTTTATTTTTAAGTTTTGTTTTGGCTCATTAATATTTTCCATCTCATTTCTTACTTTCTACTGGAAAACTTTGCCCCAAGCAATTTTTGACAAATAAATAAAGTTGAACAGAGCTCATTTGCTTATATCACTTTTTAATGAAATTAAAACAGACATTTGTAGGGATCACAAATGTAGAAAATTCTTATGATGACACAGTTGTGATTTACTAAATTAACATATTTCATCCACAGCCATATTTATGAGACAAGAGTATTCAGTAAATTACTATTGTTATTATCACTTCCATGAAGAATATAATTTACAGGATTTCTAAGAATAATATATTTTTGCAATTCTTTTAACAGCTAATATCAGCTTAATTAGCAAGTAATTGAATTTTAAACTCAGGTGTCATAATCTTTCAATCTTTGAATATAGAATTCTCATGAATCTAGAGTAGTAAAAGGAAACACTGATGTCTCAATTCCTTTTTGATAAGAATCTGAATGCTGTCTTCACATCTTACCTAATGAAAGGTCTTCCTGAATCTTCCTTTTCTTTTCTTCATTTCCTACATTATCAACAGAATATTTCATCTTTACTACAGTTTTGAACTGATATTGATTAATTTTTCCTGAGTTAATTTTATGTGGCCTTATACTGTCTCTTCAATAAGACTTCAGAAATTCAAAGAATCTATAATTCACCATAGTCATCCACTGCCTCCAAAGAAATAGCAAAGCAATTCCTAGCACATAGGTGTTCAGTAAATAAGCCTTTATCAAATTATTATATTACTTACTAAATATTTGAGATGTGCCATATTTCAGATTTTGTTGAGCATTTCAATTAATCTTTTAAATAATACTTAAAATCTTATCATCACCTTTACATAAGGAGTTATTTGAAGTTTAGAGAATTCAACCAGTTAGCTCAAAGGATGTAGCTTATAAGTCGTATGACTTTTGTACATTTTATTATGCCTCATTGCTTCCCCACATTGATCCCAAAACTATTACATACACTATTGACTTAATCACACCCCCAGTACTTGGTTTCCCTTTGTAGCTCAGTCAATACAGAATCTGCCTGCAGTGCAGGAGACCCAGGTTTGATTCCTGGGTGGGAAAGAACCCCTGGAGAAGGAAATGGCAACCAACTCCAGTATTCTTGCCTGGAGAATCCCATGGACACAGGAGCCTAGCAGGCTACAGTCTATGGTGTCACAAGACTTGAACACTACTTAGCAACTAAACTGTAAACCATACCCCAGTATTATCTGAAAATTCCATATCCTATTCAAAACAGAGATATATTCATTGGAAATAATATTATGAAATTTTAAACATTATTTATATATATATTTATCTTATATAATTTAAATTTACTAATAACTACATGTTACTATATTAAACTATGCTGTGTATGCAACAATTCTGAATGGTAGTTTTCAGGACAGAATGATAAAGCACATACTTGAAGGAGTCTTCCTAGTAAAATACAATTATATCTGTGGTGCAATAAATAAATATATCTTATTGCATTATTAATCACACTAGGACCACAGCCTTGTCTAACTCAATGAAACTAAGCCATGCCCGTGGGGCAACCCAAGACGGGCGGGTCATGGTGGAGAGATTTGACAGAATGTGGTCCACTGGAGAAGGGAATGGCAAACCACTTCAGTATTCTTGCCTTGAGAACCCCATGAACAGTGTGAAAAGGCAAAATGATAGGATACTGAAAGAAAAACTCAACAGGTCAGTAGGTGCCCAATATGCTACTGGAGATCAGTGGAGAAATAACTCCAGAAAGAATGAAGGGATGGAGCCAAAGCAAAAACAATACCCAGCTGTGGATGTGACTGGTGATAGAAGCAAGGTCCGATGTTGTAAAGAGCAATATTGCATAGGAACCTGGAATGTCAAGTCCATGAATCAAGGCAAATTGGAAGTGGTCAAACAAGAGATGGCAAGAGTGAATGTCGAATTCTAGGAATCAGTGAACTGAAATTTACTGGAATGGGTGAATTTAACTCAGATAACCATTATATCTACTACAGTGGGCAGGAATCCCTCAGAAGAAATGGAGTGGCCATCATGGTCAACAAAAGAGTCCGAAATGCAGTACTTGGATGCAATCTCAAAAACGACAGAATGATCTCTGTTCGTTTCCAAGGCAAACCATTCAATATCACAGTAATCCAAGTCTATGCCCCAACCAGTAATGCTGAAGAAGCGGAAGTTGAAGGGTTCTATGAAGACCTAAAAGACCCTTTAGGACTAGCACCCAAAAAAGATGTCCTTTTCATTATAGGGGACTGGAATGCAAAAGTAGGAAGTCAAGAAACACCTGGAGTAACAGGCAAATTTGGCTTTGGAATATGGAATGAAGCAGGGCAAAGACTAATAGAGTTTTGCCAAGAGAATGCACTGGTCATAACAAACACCCTCTTCCAACAACACAGGAGAAGACTCTATACATGGACATCACAAGATGGTCAACACTGAAATCAGATTGATTATATTCTTTGCAGCCAAAGATGGAGAAGCTCTATACAGTCAGCAAAAACAAGACCAGGAGCTGACTGTGGCTCAGACCATGAACTCCTTATTGCCAAATTCAGACTTAAATTGAAGAAAGTAGGGAAAACCACTAGACCATTCAGGTATGACCTAAATCAAATCCCTTATGACTATACAGTGGAAGTAAGAAATAGATTTAAGGGCCTAGATCTGATAGATAGAGTGCCTGATGAACTATGGAATGAGGTTCGTGACACTGTACAGGAGACAGGGATCAAGACCATTCCCATAGAAAAGAAATGCAAAAAAGCAAAATGGCTGTCTGGGGAGGCCTTACAAATAGCTGTGAAAAGAAGAGAAGCAAAAAACAAAGGAGAAAAGGAAAGATATACGCATCTGAATGCAACATTCCAAAGAATAGCAAGAAGAGATAAGAAAGCCTTCAGCGATCAATGCAAAGAAATAGAGGAAAACAACAGAACAGGAAAGACTAGGGATCTCTTCAAGAAAATCAGAGATACCAAAGGAACATTTCATGCAAAGATAAGCTCGATAAAGGACAGAAATGGTATGGACCTAACAGAAGCAGAAGATATTAAGAAGAGATGGCAAGAATACACAGAAGAACTGTACAAAAAAGATCTTCATGACCCAGATAATCACGATGGTGTGATCACTGACCTAGAGCCAGACATCCTGGAATGTGAAGTCAAGTGGGCCTTAGAAAGCATCACTACAAACAAAGCTAGTGGAGGTGATGGAATTCCAGTTGACCTCTTTCAAATCCTGAAAGATGATGCTGTGAAAGTGCTGCACTCAATATGCCCCCAAATTTGGAAAACTCAGCAGTGGCCACAGGACTGGAAAAGGTCAGTTTTCATTCCAATCCCAAAGAAAGGCAATGCCAAAGAACGCTCAAACTACCACACAATTGCACTCATCTCACACGCTAGTAAAGTAATGCTCAAAATTCTCCAAGCCAGGCTTCAGCAATATGTGAACCGTGAACTTCCTGATGTTCAAGCTGGTTTTAGAAAAGGCAGAGGAATCAGAGATCAAATTGCCAACATCTGCTGAGTCATGGAAAAAGCAAGAGAGTTCCAGAAAAGCATCTATTTCTGCTTTATTGACTATGCCAAAGCCTTTGACTTTGTAGATCACAATAAACTGTGGAAAATTCTTCAAGAGATGGGAATACCAGACCACCTGACCTCCCTCTTGAGAAACCTGCATGCAGGTCAAGAAGCAACAGTTAGAACTGGACATGGAACAACAGACTGGTTCCAAATAGGAAAAGGAGTTCATCGAGGCTGTATATTGTCACCCTGTTTATTTAACTTATATGCAGACTACATCATGAGAAACACTGGACTGGAAGAAACACAAACTGGAATCAAGATTGCTGGGAAAATATCAATAACCTCAGATATGCAGATGACACCACCCTTATGGCAGAAAGTGAAGAGGAACGCAAAAGCCTCTTGATGAAAGTGAAAGTGGAGAGTGAAAAAGTTGGCTTAAAGCTCAACATTCAGAAAACGAAGATCATGGCATCCGGTCCCATCACTTCATGGGAAATAGATGGGGAAACAGTGGAAACAGTGTCAGACTTTATTTTTCTGGGCTCCAAAATCACTGCAGATGGTGACTGCAGCCATGAAATTAAAAGATGCTTACTCCTTGGAAGGAAAGTTATGACCAACCTAGATAGCATATTCAAAAGCAGAGACATTACTTTGCCAACAAAGGTTCGTCTAGTCAAGGCTATGGTTTTTCCTGTGGTCATGTATGGATGTGAGAGTTGGACTGTGAAGAAGGCTGAGCGCCAAAGAATTGATGCTTTTGAACTGTGGTGTTGAAGAAGACTCTTTTGAGTCCTTTGGATTGCACGGAGATCCAACCAGTCCATTCTGAAGGAGATCAGCCCTGGGATTTCTTTGGAAGGAATGATGTTAAAGCTGAAACTCCAGTACTTTGGCCACCTCATGCGAAGAGTTGACTCATTGGAAAAGACTCTGATGCTGGGAGGGATTGGGGGCAGGAGGAGAAGGGGACGACAGAGGATGAGATGGCTGGATGGCATCACTGACTCGATGGATGTGAGTCTGAGTGAACTCCGGGAGTTGGTGATGGACAGGGAGGCCTGGCGTGCTGCGATTCATGGGGTTGCAAAGAGTCAGACACGACTGAGCGACCTATCTGACTGATCTGATCTGATTGCATTATTGCATTCACTAGAAAATAATCTAAATCGAGGGTCAGACCCTCACTACTACTACTACTAAGTCGCTTCAGTCGTGTTCGACTCTGTGCGACCCCATAGACAGCAGCCCACCATGCTCCCCCATCTCTGGAATTCTCCAGGCAAGAACACTGGAGTGGGTTGCCATTTCCTTCTCCAATATACACATACAAATACAGTAGTTGAAACCAGGGAAGATGCAATAAGCAAGCAATTAAGCATGGATCACTAAGATGGGTTGGCTTCAAAGGTAAGTGCCAGTATTCACACTGCAGTGATCAGGGTTCTAAGCTCTGGAACTTCTCAAATTGAGTAACTGATCTGAGAATCCATATCAAGCCAAGATCGTGAGTTAGGATAAAAGGGATCTTAGACTACAGTGACCCCTAGCTTCTGATGAAATGTAACCTACAAATTCTCTGTGGAGAAAGTTAAAATCTCAAGATTTCCAGGGATAGAATTTTTTTAAATGCAAGCTTAAAATAAGAAAACTACTAAACAACTATAAAATCATGAGTGAGTCAACAGAAAGAGCAAATACACACCTTTATACATAATTTATATATAACTTAGTATTAAAATGCTTTTAAAAAATATAAAACTAAATAAACACTGATTTCACAATAAGAGTCTGTCAAAAACATGAGATAGAACTTTCTGAAATAAAATATAATAGTGTTGAAATAAAATACTGAATGGATGGTTACAGAACTGATTAGAGAATATAAATCTAAAGATAATTTAAGGGATTATCTAGAATGCAATATATTGAACAAGGAAATGAACAATATGCAGAAATTAAAAAACTCAGAGAATGAAATGTGAAAGTATTATTGTTCATTTGCTAAGCCATGTCCAGCTCCTTGTGACCCCATGGACTGCAGCATGCCAGGCTCCTCTGTCCTCCAGTATCTCCTGGAGTTTGCTCAAACTCATGTCCCTTGAGTTGAGGATGCCGTCGAACCATGTCATCCTGTGTCACCCCCTTCTCCTCCTACCTTCAATCTTTCCCAGCATCAGGGCCTTTTCCAATGAGTCGGTTTTTCACATCAGGTGGCCAAAGTACTGGAGCTTCAGCTTCAACATTAGTCTTTCCAATGAATATTCAATGTTGATTTCCTTTAGGATTAACTGGTTTGGTCACCTTGCATTCCAAGGGACTCTCAAGAGCCTTCTCCAGCACTACAGTTCAAAAACATCCATTCTTCGACTTTCAGCCATCTTTATGGTCCAATTCTCACATCTGACTACTGGAAAAATCATAGCTTTGACTGTATGGACCTTTGTTGGCAAAGTGATGTCTCTGATTTTTAAATATACTGTCTAGATTTGTCATAGCTTTCCTTCCAAGGAGCAGGCATCTTTTAATTACATGGCTACAGTCACCATCTGCATGTATCTAATTGGCACTGAGAATAGACATCAATTTAGTATATAGAGTATGTGTCCAGAATAAAGAAACAAGGGCTGGAAATTTCCCAGGACTAATGAAATTGCAAATCCAAAGATACATAAAGTACAAACAGGATAAATTAAAAAGAAATACATTCCCATATACTCCACTGAAGCTACACAGCACAAAAGCAACTAAAAAACCTTAAAAGGAGCCCTAGAGAAAAGACTTTCAAAAGAATAACAATTAGACATCTCAATAATGAAATTCAGATAACTGAAAATTTTCTTAGAAGGGTTTCCCAGAAAAATCTCACTTTTATGAATGGCTGAAAATTTTCAGCTGTTTACAAAAACTGCAAAGTTCACAAAATAACACAAATTTTTCGAAAAGAAATTCTGATTGCTGTATTTGAGAAATAAAGATAATTGTGCTAAAGTATGATTTAACGTGGAAGAAAAACTAAGAGGATTTCATTAAAGATGTATATAAATATAAGCAAATATTTCATTAAAAATAATGCTAGACTAAGTGCTAAAATGTTGAGTTCTTTACCCCTCTCTGTATCTGTGTCCTTTGCAATGTGATTTTCAAGTTACCTTTGTCAAATGATGGAGACTATTTTCCAACTCTGTGAATCATATCTTTCTGGTAGCTTTAGTGAATAGAATGTAGCAGAAGTGATATGCAGTTCCAAGCCTAGGCCACAGAAGATCTTGTATGTTTTGTTCTCTCTTAAAACTTACCAACTCCATGTGAACAGGTCAAATCTGGCCTGCTGCAAGGCAAGAGACTATCTCAAGGAGTGCCCATCGCTAGCCAACTCCAGGTATAGAGACTCCTCACTGAATCCACTGATTATGAACACCCGATGTCCAGCTGAGACTAGCATCAATTTCTGAACCATGAACTGAGAAATAAATGTTTGCTTTTAGCCACTTGGTTTTAGGGTGATTATTCATTTGTAGTAGCTAATTAATCAGTTCAGTCACTCAGTCGTGTCCAACTCTTTGTGACCCCGTGGACTGCAGCACACCAGGCCACCCTGTCCATCACCAACTCCCAGAGTTCACCCAAACTCATGTCCATTGAGTCAGTGATGCCATCCAACCATCTCATCCTCTCTCATCCCCTTCTTCTCCTGCCTTCAATCTTTCCCAGCATCAGGGTCGTTTCAAATGAGTCAGCTCTTCGCATCAGGTGGCCAGAGTATTGGAGTTTCAGCTTCAACATCAGTCCTTCCAATGAATATTCAGGACTGATCTCCTTTAGGATGGACTGGTTGGATCTCCTTGCAGTCCAAGGAGTGCTCAGCTTTCTTTATAGCCCAACTCTCACATTCATACATGACTACTAGAAAAACCATAGCTTTAACTAGACGGACCTTGGTTGGCAAAGTAATGTCTCGTCTTTTTAATATGCTGCCTAGGTTGGTCATAACTTTTCTCCCAAGGAGTAAGCATCTTTTAATTTCATGGCTGTAGTCACCATCTGTAGTGATTTTGGAGCCCAAAATGAATACACTCATATTAAAATATGAATGAAGCTAATGAATACATTCATATTAAAATATGACAGAAATAAAACACTAAATAACGTGGAAATCATGAGAGGATCCTACATATTAAAGTGTTCTAAGCTAAAAGGTTGTATTGTACAACACAGGGAATATAGCCAATTGTTGTGTTGTCATTGTTCAGATGCCAAGTTGTAGCTGACTCTTTGCAACCCCATGGACTGCAGCACGTCAGGATTTCCTGTGCTTCACTATCTCCGAGAATTTGCTCAGATACATGTCTTTTGTTTTGGTGGTGCTATCTAACTATCTCATCCTCTGCTACCCTCTTCCCCTTTTGCATCAATCTTTCCCAGCATCAGAGTCTTTTCCAGTGAGTCAGCTCTTTGCATCAGGTGACCAGAGTACTGGAGCTTCAGCATCAGTCCTTCCAATGAGTATTCAGGGTTGATTTCCTTTAGGATGGACTGTTTTCATCTCCTTGCTGACCAAGGGTCTCAAGAGTCTTCTCTATACCACAATTTGAAAGCATTGATTTTTCAGTGCTTAGCCTTCATTATGGTCCAACTCTCACACCCATATATGAATACTGGAAAAATCATAACTTAGATTATACAGATCTTTGTCAGCAAAGTGATGTTTGCTTTTTAATACTTTATCTAGGTTTGGCATAGCTTTTCTTCCAAGGAGCATTAATTTCGTGGCTGCAGTCACCATCCACAGTGATTTTGCACCCCAAGAAAATAAAATCTGCCACTGCTATGAAATGATGGGACTGGATGCCATGATCTTAGTTTTTTTGAATGTTTAGTTTCAAGTCAGTTTTTTCACTCTCTTCTTTCTCCTTCATCAAGTGGCTCTTTAGTTCTTCTTCACTTTCTGGCATTAGAGTGTTATCATTTGTATGTCTGAGGTTATTGATATTTCTCCTGGCAATCTTGATTCCAGCTTATGATTAATCCAGCTTGGCATTTCACATGATGTACTCTGTATAAGTTACAAAAAGCAGGTTACAAAAAGTCTTGACATATTCCTTTCCAATTTAGTAGCAGTCCATTGTTCCATGTCTGGTTCTGTTAATTCTTGACTTGCATAGAGGTTCCTTAGGAGACAGATAAGGTGGTCTAATATGTTGTGATCCATACAAAGTCTTTAGCATAGTCAATGAATCAGAAGTAGATGTTTTTCTGGAATTCCCTTGCTTTCTCTGTGATCCAGCAAATGTTGACAATTTGATCTCTGGTTCCTCTGCCTTTTTTAAATGCAGCTTGTACATCTGGAATTTTTTGGTGCACAAACTGATGAATTCTATCTTGAAGGATTTTGAGCATAAGGTTACTAGCATGAGGAATAACTGTGAAATGAATATGATCTTTAAAAATCATGAATCATTATAACATAATATCGTATATCAACTATGCTTCAATTTAAAAAATGAAAATATAAAAAAAATTATTTTGTGTTGGTGTATAGTTGATTGACAGTGTTGTGATAGCTTCAGGTGAATAGCAAAAGGATTCAGCCATATATGCACATGTATCCATTCTCCCCCAAACACCCCTAACATCCAGGCTGGCCCATAACATTGAGCAAAGTTCCATCTGCTGTACAGTAGGTCCTTGTTGGTTATCCATTTAGAATATAGCAGTGTGTACATGTCCATTCCAAGCTCCCTAACTATCCCTTCCCCCCAGCAACCAGTTCATATTCTAGGAGTCTCTTTGTTTTGTAAGTTCATTTGTATCATTGCTTTTTAGATTCCACATAGAAGGGATGTTATACAATATTTCTCCTCCTCTGTCTGATTTATTAATCACTCAGTAAGATAATCTCTAGGTCCATCCATGTTGATGCAAATGGCATTATTTCATTCTTTTTAATGGCTGACTAATATTCCGCTGTATATATGTACCACATCTTCTTTATCCATTCCTCTGTCAATGGACCTTTAGGTTGCTTCTAAGTCCTGGCTACTGTAAACAGTGCTGAAATGAACATCAGGGTGCATGTATCCTTTCAGATCATTTTTTTTCTCCAGAGATATGCCCAGGAGTGGGATTGCAGGGCCTATCTTGTTAAGGAACCTCCATATTTTTATGAATTGTGGCTGTACCAGTTTGCCTTCCCACCAACAGTGTAGGAGGGCTCCCTTCTCTCCACTCCCTCTCCAGTATTTATTGTTCATGGATTTTTTGATGATAGCCATTCTCCCTGGTGTGAGGTGATATCTCATTGTACTTTTGATTTTCATTTCTCTAATAATTAGTGATGTTGAACATCTTTTCATGTGCCTCTCGGCCATCTGCATGTCTTCTTTGGAGAAATGTCTATTTAGTTCTTACGCCCATTTGTTGTGTGTGTGTGTGTGTGTGTGTGTGTGTGTTTTATGCTATTAAGCATCATATTCGGAGAAGGCAATGGCACCCCACTCCAGTACTCTTGCCTGGAAAATCCCATGGATGGAGGAGCCAGGTGGGCTGCAGTCCATGGGGTTGCTAAGAGTCGGACATGACTGAGCAACTTCACTTTCACTTTTCACTTTCATGCATTGGAGGAGGAACCCACTCCAGTATTCTTGCCTGGAGAATCCCAGGGACAGGGGAGCCTGGTGGGCTGCCGTCTATGGGGTCGCACAGAGTCAAACATGACTGAAGCGACTTAGCAGCAGCAGCAGTAGCAGCAAGCATCATATTTGTAAGTTTCAGAGACTAATCCATTGTTGGTCACATCATTTGTAAATATTTTCTCCCAGTCTGTGGGTTGTCTTTTTGTTTTTTTTATTGTTTTCTTTTGCTATGCAAAAGCTTTTGAGTTTAAGTAGGTCCCATTTGTTTATTTATTTTTTAATTTCCATTATTCTGGGAGATGGATCAAAAAAGATATTGCTGTGATTTTTATCAGCGTGTTCCGCCTATGTTTTTCCTCTAGGAGTTTTATAATGTCTGGTCTCACATTTCAATCTCTGATCTATTTTTAGCTTTATTTTGTGTGTTATATTAAAGAATGATCTATTATCATTTTTTTACATGTGACTGTCCAGTTTTCCCAGCATCATTTGTTGAAGAGACTGTCTCCCCAACGTTGCATAGTTTTTCCTTCCTCGTCACAGATTAATTGACCATAGGTGCATGGGTTTATTCCTAGATTTTCTATCCTGTTCCATTGATCTATATTTCTATTTTTTGCCAGTACCATTCTGTTTTGATGATTGTAGATTTGTGTAATCTGAAATCAGTGAGCCTAATTCCTTCAGCTCCATTTTTCTTTCTCAAGATTGCTTGGGCTGTTTGGGGTCTTTTGTGCCTCCATACAAATTTCAACATGTTTTGTTCTAGTTCTTTGAAAAATACCATTGGTAATTTGATTGGAATTGCATTGAATATGAAGATTCCCTTGGGTAGTATAGTCATTTTAATGATATTTATTCTTCCAATCCACGAACATGGTATATCTTCCCATCTTTTGTGTCTTTGATTTCTTTCATCAGCATCTTGTACATTTTGGAGTACAGGTCTTTTGTCTCCTTAGATAGATTTATTCCTAGGTATTTTATTCATTTTTGTGCAATTATAAATGGGATTGTTAGTGTATAGAAATACAGCACATTTCTGTGTATTAATTTTGTAACCTGCAACTTTACCAAATTCATTGATGAGTTCTAGTAGCTTTCTGGTAGTATTTTTACAATCTTCTGTATATATTCTGTGTATTGTGTCATCTGAAAACAGTGAAATTTTAACTTCTTTGACAAGTTGAATTTCCCTTTCTTCTTTTTCTTCTCTCTTTGCTTTAGATAGGACTTCAAAAAGTATGTTGAATTAAAAGTGGTGAGGGTGGACATTCTTCTCTTGTTCCTGATCACAGAGGAAATGCTTTCATCTTTTGACTATTGAGTATGATTTTAGCTGTAGGGTTTGTTGTATATGGTCTTTATTATGTTGAGGCTTGTTCCCTCTGTCCCCACTTTCTGGAGAGTTTTAGTCATAAATGGGTGCTGAATTTATAAAAACCTTTTTCTGCATTCATTGAAATGATCATATGGTTTTTATTCTTAAATTTGTTTATGTGGTGTATCACACTGATTTATTTGCAGATATAAAAAAATCCTTACATCCCTGAGATGAATCCCACTGGGTCATGGTGTATGATCTTTTTAATATATTGTTGGATTCAAATTGCTGCTATTTTTTTTGAGGATTTTACATCAGCATTCATCGGTGATATCAGCATGTAAATTTCTTCATTTGTGGTATCTTTTTCTGGTTTTGATATCAGGGTGATGGTAACCCAATAGAATGTATTTTAAAGTTTTTCTTCCTCTGCAATTGTTTGGAACAATTTCAGAAGGGTATGTTAATGCTTCCCTAAATGTTTGATAAAATTCATCTGTGAAGTCATCAGATTCTTTGTTTTCTGGGAGTTTTTAAATCACAGTTTCAATTTCAATGCTTGTAGTTGGGCTGTTCATATTTTCTATTTCTTCCTGGTTCAGTCTTGGGAGACTATACCTTTCTAAGAGTTTATCCATTTCTTCCTGGTTGTTCATTTTATTGCATACAATTGTTCACGGTGGTATCTTATGATCCTAGTATTTCTGTGAAGTCAGCTGCAACTTCTCCTTTTTCACTTCTAATTTAATTTCTTTGAGTTCCCTTCCTTTTTCTCTTGATATGTCAAGCTAAAGGTTTATCAATTATATCTTTTTAAAGAACCAGCTTTTAGTTTCATTCACCTTTGCTATTGTTTTCTTCATCTCTATTTCATTTGTTTCTGCTCTGATCTTTCATTTCTTTCCTTCTACTAACATTACAATTTGTTTGTACTTCTTTCTCTACTTGTTTTAGGTATAAAGTTGTTGTAGTTCAGTTGCTCAGTTGTGTCTGACTCTTTTTGACCTCATAGACTGCAGTACACCAGGCTTCCCTGTCCTTGACTGTCTCCAGGAGTTTGCTGAAACTCTTGTCCATTGAATCCATGATGCCATCCAACCATTTCATCCTCTGTTGCCCCCTTCTCCTCCTGTCCTCAATCATTTCCAACATCAGGTTCTGTTCCAATAAGTCAGCTCTTTGCATCAGGTGGCCAAATATAGGAGCTTCAGCATCAGCATCAGTCCTTCCAGTGAATATTCAGGGCTAATTATTGAATGGTTTGATCTCCTTGCAGTCCAAGGGACTCTCAAGAGTCTTCTCCAGTACCACAGTTCAAAACTGTCAATTTTTTGGCACTCAGTCTACTTTATGGTCCAACTCTCACATTTGTACATGACTACTGGAAAAATTATAACTTTGACTATATATGGACCTTTGACAGTAAAGTGGTATGTCTATTTCTGAATCTGCTGTCTAGGTTTGTCATACCTTTTCTTTGAAGGAGTAAGCCTGTTTTAATTTCTTGACTGCAGTCATGGTCCAGAGTGATTTTAGAGTCCAAGAAAATAAAGTCTGACACTGTTTCCATTTTTTTCCTCATCTATTTGCCATAAAGTGAATGGACTGGATGCTATGATCTTAGGTTTTTGAACACTGAGTTTTAAGCCAACTTTTTCACTCTCTTCTTTTAAATTCATGAAGAGGCTCTTTAGTTCCTCTTCACTTTCTGCCATAAGGGTAGTATCATCTGCACATATGAGGTTACTGATATTTCTCCTGGCAGTCTTGATTCCAGCTAGTGCTTCATCCAGCCTTGCATTTCACATGATGTAATCTGCATAGAAGTTAAACAAGCAGGGTCTAACAGTAGACTGCCTTGACTAGTACTCCTTTTCCAATTTGGAACCAGTCCATTGTTCTATGTCTGGTTCTAACTGTTGCTTCTTGACGTGCATACAGGTTTTGTGTGGGCACGAAAGGCGGTCTGGTATTCCCATCTCTCTAAGAATTTTCCTAAATCAAATCCCTTATGATTGTACAGTGGAAGTGACAAATAGATTCAAGGGATTAGATCTGATTGAGTGCCTGAAGAACTATGGATGGAGGTTTGTGACATTGTACAAGAGGCAGTGATCAAGACCATTCTTAAGGAAAAGAAATGCAAAAAGGCAAAATGGCTGTCTGAGAAGGCCTTACAAATAGCTGTGAATAGAAGAGAAGTGAAAGGCAAAGGAGGAAAGGAAAGATATATACCCATTTGAACACAGAGTTCCAGAGAATAGTAGGGAGAGATAAGAAAGCCTTCCTCAGCTATCAATGCAAAGAAAAAGAGGAAAACAATAGAATGGGAATGTCTAGAGATCTCTTCAAAAAAATTATGGATACCAAGGGAACATTTCATGTAAAGATGGGCACAATAAAGGACAGAAATGGTATGGACCTAACAGAAGCAGAAGATATTAAGAAGAGGTGGCAAGAATACACAGAAGACTATACAAAAAAGATCCTCAAGCCCAGATAATCATGATGGTGTGATCACCAACTTAGAGCCAAACATCCTGGCATGCGAAGTCAAGTGGGAAGCATCACTACGAACAAAGCTAGTGGAGGTGATGAAATTCCAGTTGAGTTATTTCAAATCCTAAAAGATGATTCTGTGAAAGTGTTGCACTCAATATGCCAACAGATTTGGAAAATTCAGCAGTGCCCACAGGACTGGAAAATTCAGTTTTCATTCCAATCCCAAAGAAAGGCAATGCCAAAGAATGCTCAAACTACTGCACAATTGCACTCATCTCACACGCTAGTAAAGTAATGCTCAAAATTATCCAAGCCAGGCTTCAACAGTACATGAACTGTGAACTTCCAGATGTTCAAGCTGGATTTAGAAAAGGCAGATGAACCAGAGGTCAAATTGCCAACATCTGTTGGATCATCAAAAAAGCAAGAGAATTCCAGAAAAACATCTATTTCTGCTTTATTGACTATGCCAAAGCCTTTGATTGTGTGGATCACAACAAACTCTGGAAAATTCTTAAAGACATGGGAATACCAGACCACCTGACCTGCCTCTTGAGAAATCTGTATGCAGGGCAGGAAGCAACAGTTAGAACTGGACAAGAAACATCAGACTGGTTCAGATAAGGAAGGAGTATGTCAAGGCTGTATATTGTCACCCTGCTTATTTAACTTATATGCAGAATATATCATGAGAAACGCTGGGCTGGATGAAGCACAAGCTGGATTCAAGATTGCCGGGAGAAATATCAATAACTTCAGATATGCAGATGACACCACCCTTATGGCAGAAAGCAAATAAGAACTAAAGAGCCTCTTTTTGAAAGTGAGAGGAGAGTGAAAAAATTGGCTTAAAACTCAACATTCAGAAAACTAAGATCATGGCATCCAGTCCCATCACTTCATGGCAAATAGATGGGGAAGCTATGGAAACAGTGACAGACTTTATTTTGACGGGCTCCAAAATCACTGCAGATGGTGACTGCAGCCATTAAATTAAAGATGTTTGCTCCTTGGAAGAAAAGTTAATGACCAACCTAGATAGTATATTGAAAAGCAGAGACATTACTTTGCCAACAAAGGTCCATCTATTCAAGGCTATGGTTTTTTCAGTGGTCATGTATGGATGTGAGAGTTGGATTGTGAAGAAAGCTGAGCACAGAAGAATTGATGCTTTTGAAATGTGGTATTGGAGAAGACTCCTGAGAGTCCCTTGGACTGCAAGGAGATCCAACCAGTCCATTCTGAAGGAGATCAGTCCTGGGATTTCTTTGTAAGAAATGATACTAACCATCCAATCAGTTGTTTTTTTTTTTCATTTTGATGGGACTATTTATTTTTTTATTTTTTTTTTTAATTTTATTTTATTTTTAAACTTTACATAACTGTATTAGATTTGCCAAATATCAAAATGAATCCGCCACAGGTTTACATGTGTTCCCCATCCTGAACCCTCCTCCCTCCTCTCTCCCCATTCCATCCCTCTGGGTCGTCCCAGTGCACCAGCCCCAAGCATCCAGTATCGTGCATCGAACACCTAAGATATAAACATTTCACTTGTGTAAATTATACTTCAATAAATAAAATTATGAAGCCTTAAAAAAAAAAAAAAAAAAAAAAAAGAAATGATACTAAAGCTGAAACTCCAGTACTTTGGCCACCTGATTTGAAGAACTGACTCATTTGAAAAGACCCTGATGCTGGGAAAGAATGAAGGCAGGAGGAGAAGGGGATGACAGAGGATGAGATGGTTTGATGGCATCACTGACTCAATGGACATGAGTTTGAGTAAACTCCAGGAGTTGGTGATGGACAGGGAGGCCTGGCATGCTGAAGTCCATGTGGTCACAAAGAGTCAGACACTACTGAGCAACTGAAGTGAACTGAACTGAAGAATTTTCCACAGTTTGTTGTGATCCACAAAGTCAAAGGATTTAGAGTAGTCAATGAATCAGATGTTTTTCTGAGATTTCTTTGCTTTTTCTATGAGCCGAAGGATGTTGGCAGTTTGATCTTCGGTTCCTCTGCCTTTTCTAAATCCAACTTATACCTCTGGAAGCTCTCAGTTCACGTACTGTTGAAGCCTAACTTAAAGGATTTTGAGCATTACCTTGCTAGCATGTGAATTGAGTACTATTGTGCGGTATTTTGAACATTTTTGGCATTACCCTTGTTTGGGATTGGAATGAAAAGTGACCTTTGTCCAATGTATACCATCCTGTGGCCACTGCTCTGTTTTCCAAATTTTGCTGGCATATTGGGTGCAACACTTGAATGGCATCATCTTTTAAGATTTCAAATAGCTAAGCTAGAATTCCATGACCTCCACTAGCTTTGTTCATAGTGATAATGTTTCCGAAGTCCACTTGACTTCACACTTCAGAATGTCTGATTCTAGGTAAGTGACCACACCACTGTGGTTGTCCAGGTCATTAAAACCTTTTTTGTATAGTTCTTCTATGTATTCTTGCCAGCTCTTCTTAATATCTTATGCTTCTGTTAGATCCATGTCATCTCTCCTTTATTGTGCCCATCTTTGCATGAAATGTTGCCTTGCTATCTCTAATTTTCTTGAAGAGATCTCTAGTCTTTCCCATTCTATTTTTTTTCCCTTCTTTTCTTTGCATTATTCACTTACAAATGCTTTATCTCTCCTTGCTATTCTTTGGAATTCTGCATCAGTTGGGTATATCTTTCCCTTTCTCCTCCGCCTTTTGCTTTTCCTCTTTTCTTAGCTATTTGTAAGGCCTTCTCTGACAAGCACATTTGCCTTCTTGCATTTCTTTTTCCTGAGCATGCTTTTGATCACTGCTTCCTGTACAGTGTTACAAACCTCCATCCATAGTTCTTCAGGCACTTTGTCTATCAGATCTAATCCCCTGAATCTATTTGTCACTTCCATTGTATAGTCATAAAGAATTTGATTTATGTCATATCTGAGTGTTCAAGTGGTTTTCCATACTGTTTTTTTAAGTCTGAATTTTGTAATAAGGAGTTCATGACCTGAGTCACAGTCTGTTCCAATCTTGTTTTTGCTGACTGTATAGACGTTCTCCATCTTTGGCTGTAAAGAATATAATCAATCTGATTTCAGTATTGACCATCTGGTGATGTCCATGTGTAGAGTCATCTTTTGTGTTGTTGGAAGAGGGTGTTTGCTATGACCTGTGAGTTCTCTTAGCAAAACTCTGGTAGCCTTTGCCCTGCTTCATTTTGTACTACAAGGCCAAACATGCCTGTTATTCTGGGTATCTCTTGTTTTCCTACTATTGCTTTCCAGTCCCTTATGATGAAAAGGACATCTTTTTTTTTTGGTGTTAGTTCTAGAAGGTCTTGTAGGACTTCATAGAACCATTCAGCTTAAGCTTCTTCAGTATTTGTGTTTGGGGCATAAAGTTGGATTACTGAACAAACCAAGATCATCCTGTTGTTTTTGAGATTGTACTGAGTACTGTATTTCAGGAGGTTTTGTTGATCCTGAAGGCTACTCCATTTCTTCTAAGGGATTCTTGCTCACATTAGTAGATATAATGGTCATGTGAATTAAATTCACTCATTGCTGTCAATTTTAGTTCACTGATTCCTAAAGTGTCGATGTTCACTCTTGCTATCTCCTTGCTAGTTTCAATTTACCTTGATTAGGGACCTAACATTCCAGGTTCCTGTTCAGTATTCTTTTTTATAGAATTGGACTTTACTTCCACCATCAGATACATCCACACTTGGGCTTTGTTTTTGCTTTTATCGTCTCTTCATTCTTTCTGGGGTTATTTCTCCACTCCTCTCCAGTAGCATATTGGGCATCTACTGACCTGGGGAGTTCATCTTTCAGTGTTATGTCTTTTTGCCTTTTCATACTATTCATGAGGTTCTCAAGGCAAGAGTGCTGAAGTGGTTTGCCATTCCCTTCTCCAGTGGACCACATTTTATCAGAACTCTCCCCCATGACCCATTCATTTATTAGAGATTTTTCTTATTTCTTGAGGTAAAACTGTATTTCTGTAAACTTCCCTCATAGAAGTGCATTTTCTGCATCCCCTAAGTTTTGGACCATTTTGCTTTCATTTTTATTTGTCTCTAGGTATTTTTTTGATTTCCTCTTTGATTTCTTCAGTGATCCATAGCCACTACATATTTGTGTTTTATATGCTTTTTTTCTTGTAATTGATTTCTAATCTCAGTATTATGATCAGAAAAGATTCTTGATATGATTTATTTTTTTTTTAATTTACCAAGGCTCTGCTTGTGGCCTAGCATGTGGTCAGTCCTGGAGAATGTTCCATGTGCATATGAGAAGAATGTGTAGTCTGTTGCTTTTGGATGGAATTCTCTATAAATATCAGCTAGTCCCTCTTGTCTAAAGTGTCATTTAAGGCCCATATTTCCTTATGAATTTTCTGTCTGGATGATGAGTCCATTGATGACAGTAAGGTGTTAAAGGCCCTCAACTGTTATTATGTTACTGTTGATTTTTCCCTTTGAGGTTGTTAGTATTTGCCTTACATATTGAGGTGCTCCGATGTTAGTTGCATACATGTTTATGATTGCTATATCTTCTTGGATTAAACCCTTGATCATTATATAGTGTCCTTCTTTGTCTCTTATAAAAGGCTTTGCTTTAAATTCTATTTTGTCTGATATGAATGTGCTACCCCAGCTTTCTTTTTATTCCCATTTGTGTAGGATACCTTCTCTCATCCCCTTACTTTCAGTCTGTAAGTGTCCCTAGGTTTGAGGTATGTTTCTTGTAGACAGCATATTTATTAGTCTTTTTTTGGTATCCACCCTGCAAGTCTATTTCTTTTTGTTGGTGCATTTAATCCATTTACATTTGAGATAATCATTGATATGTATGATCCTATTACCATTTTCTTAATTTGAGGTGTTTATTTTTTGTATGTCTTTTCTTTCTCTTTTGTTTCCTGCCTAAAGAAGTTCCTTTAGCATGTGTTGTAGAACTGTTTTGGTGGTGCTGAATTTGCTTAATTTTTGCTTTCTCTAAAGCTTTTGATTTCTCCATCCAATCTGAATAAGTCTTGTTGGGTAGAGTATTATTATTTGTAAGTTCTTCCCTTTCATCACTTTAAATATATGGTGCCATTCCCTTCTGGCTTGTAGAGTTTCTGTTGAGAAATCAGCTAATAGCCTTATGGGAGTTCCCTTATATGTTATTTGTCATTTTTCCCTTATTGATTTTAATATTTTATCTTTGCCTTTAATTTTCATCAGTTTGATTACTGTGTCTTGGTGTGTTCCTCCGAGGGTTTATGCTGCCTCGATCTCTGTGTTTTTTGGACTTGGTTGACTATTTCCTTTTCCATGTTAGTGAAGTTTTCAATTATTATCTCTTCAAATATTTTCTCAGGTCCTTCCTCTTTCTTCTCCTTCTGGGACCACTATGATGCAAATGTTGGGGCATTTAATGTTGTTCCAGTGGTCCCTTAGGCTGCCTACATTTTTTTCATTCTTTTTTCTATATTCTGTTTTGCCGCAGCGATGTCTACCATTTTGTCTTCCAGGTCATTTATCCATTCCTCTGCCTTAGTTATTCTGCTGTTGATTCCTTCTAGTGTATTGTTCACCTCTGTTTGTTCTTTCATTCTTCTAGGTCTTTAGTGAACTTTTCTTGCATCTTTTCCATTCTTTTTCCAAAATCCAGGATCATCTTCACTCTTCTGGATTCCTTTTCTGGATAGTTGCCTATCTCCACTTCATTAAGTTGTTTTTCTGGGATTTTATCTTATTCCTCCATCTGGGTTATAATCCTCTTCCTTTTAATCATGAATAAATTTCTGTGAATGTGGTTTTTCTTCTGAGGCTGTGGGATTCTTACTTCTTCTATCTACCTTCTGGTGGATGAAGCTAAGAGGCTTATGCAAGCTTCCTGATGGGAGGGACTGGCAATGAGAAAAACCAGATCTTGCTCCAGTGGGCAGGGCTGTGCTCAGTAAAACTTTAATCCTTGAGGGCTCACACCAAAGAGTACCTCCCAGGACTACAGCCACAAGTGCCCCCATCCCTGTGGTGATCCACTGCCATTCCGTTCTCCAGGGGATCTTTCCAACCCAGGGATTGAACCTGGGTCTTCTTCTTTGTAGGTGGATTCTTTACCATCTGAGCCACCAGGGAAGCCTGATGAGGTTATTAGGATGGGCCCTAATCCAGTAGGACTAGTATCCTTATAAAAGATTAGGATACAGATTTACCCAAGGGAAAGATCACTTATGGAGAAGATAGCCATCTCCAAGCCGTAGAAAGAGGCCTTCAGATGAAACCTATCCTGCTGACACCTTGTTCAGGAATGCTAGCCTCCAGAACTGTAAGAAAATAAAGGCTGGTTGTATAAGCCACCCTGTCTATGGTCCTCTGTTATGGCACACCTAACAGACTAATACAGATGCAGCCTTACAACACTATATTTTTACCAAGTGAGTGGAATGTTATTTTACCACAAACAACAACAACAACAAAATGAAGCAATCATTCAACTTTCAAACTAATATCACACATTTAATTCATTTCTTGTCAAGTGATTGTTAAATCTGTAAGTCAAACAAAAGGCTTTTCTACAATAGTAAAAAGTCCACAAACTTGTTAAAAAGCAGATCCTTTTACTGTCAAGGCCTTCCCTGATGGCTCAGTTGGTAAAGAATCTGCCTGCAATGCAGGGGACCCCAGTTCGATCCCTGGGTTGGGAAGATACACTGGAGAAGGGAAAGGCTACCCACTCTAGTATTCTGGCCTGTATAGTCCATGGGGTCGCAAAAAGTTGGATGAGACTGAGCAACTTTTACTTTTATTGTAAACTTTTATTTTACTTAAATTCACAGATAGATGTCTTAATCTATTTGACTGGCAGTTTAGTTGGTAAACTGCAGTAATTATGCCTGCCAGACAAGGTTGTTGTGAGAAAATTATTAATGAAATAGAATGGCAAATAATATACAGGGAGTAATCTTCCTAAAGATACTATCTCTTAAAGAGATAATAGTACTTCAAATGGATAATAAAGGGTTACTAGTATTTCAAATCAAGTTACAACTTACTAGGTTAACTGATATTTAGCTTGTTTTTAATAAATTTTATGCTTGAGATATGTGAAATAAAGTATAAGTTTAACATAATTTAATACAATTAAATTGTATAAACATTTTAAAATAGTTTATTCAGGTAGGATACCTAATATGGGTTTCCTTGATAGCTCCAGTTGGTATAGAATCCGCCTGCAATGCAGGAAACCCCAATTTGATTCCTGGGTTGGGAAAATCCACTGAAGAAGGGATAGGCTACCCACTTCAGTATTCTTGGGCTTCCCTTGTGGCTCAGCTGGTAAAGAATATACCTGCAATGTGGGAGACCTGAGTTCAATCCCTGGGTTTGGAAGATACCTTATAAGGTAATAATATGTAGATATTTAAAATGTAACCTATTGAAGTAGCATGCCAATATTTGTTATTAAATTCATTTGTTTGCATATTAATTCAATAAATATGAATAAGTGAAGATGAAATAGATTTGATTTAGATGGTGTTTTGGGTTCACCCAATTTGACTGATCCATCTTCTAATGTACTGTCTGAATATCATGTTCTTTTAAGAGCTGAACACAAATATCAGACTTTATTGGTAGAATATTTTGCTTGGTGCTAAAGCACACAGAGTGTACTTTTGCTGGAGGCATGATTTTTATTTTTTATAAAGCTCTGGTATGGAATGTACTTTCACTGATATAAAAATAAAAACAGCAAATAGGAAAGTGCAAGTGAACAATAGCAATATTATTTTGCAGAGTCTCCCCTGAGCTGTAACTAATCTAGTTGGTTCAGCCTAGAAGGATCATTTTATTGCATGCAATATTCATCTCAGAAAATATTTAAGTAGCTCAAATTCAAATCATAAAACAGAAGGACAAAGAATATGAAAATGGGCAGTTTCCTATTACCTGAATACAGCCCAATGTTTAAATCGATTGTATGCAAAGCCCAAATGTCAAATTATATAAACCAATTGTAGTGACTATTTTAGTTATGAGACTTGTAAATATGTATAATTTGGAAATCTTCTTTATATTTTTCCTCTTATAAAAATAGATACTAAATTTTATAAAATTATATGTAATAAGTTCATCTTCTATCAAGTTTTAACCAAATTTTTAAGACAGGAGATGTTTTTGACTTAGATAGCCAGTTTTATCGATAATAACTTATTACACTAATTCTTTTCCTAGTTGCTTGCTATGGTAAAAAAAAAATTCAATTTTGAAAAGTATAAACTCTCATATGAAATACTTAAAAATGGAAGAAAATTCTTCCTTTGAAAGTATATCTCAGAAACTATGTAATGATCCTATACATAATAAATTGTGATATTCTTTTAATATTAAAGTACAATTAAAGCACACAATTTATATTGACAATGATTCAATCTTTCACTTGCTCAACAGTATTCTAGAAACATTTGCTTGTTGGTTGGCAGGCAAAAATATAGACCTGAGCAAGTATGGATTGTATCAGCAAGCTATTTAAAATCATGGGAAAAAAGAAACAAGATGCCAAGTTTACAACATCTCATCACAAAATATTGTATCCCCCTGTATTTCTATATTAGGTTCATGCATTGAGAGTCCAATAATGACAGCTGATACTGTGTTCTTAGAAAAGCAGCAAGATGGTTTTTATCATTTCTTTGAAATCAGTATTAAAATGAGACTTAATCTGCTAGGAATATCTTCTACCAGGAATATTTTAAATTATATTGAAAAAGGCCAAATATAAATGGTAAATAAAACAAATCTTTGTGATAGAAAACTACTATACATCATCATCAGTCAGTTCAGTCGCTCAGTCGTGTCCGACTCTTTGTGACCCCATGAACCACAGCACGCCAGGCCTCCCTGTCCATCACCAACTCCCAGAGTCTACCCAAACCCATGTCCATCGAGTTGGTGATGCCATCTAACCGTCTCATCCTCTGTCGTCCCCATTTCCTCCTGCCCTCAATCTTTCCCAACATCAGGGTCTTTTCAAATCAGTCAGCTCTTCACATCAGGTGGCCAAAGTACTGGAGTTTCAGCTTTAGCATCAGTCCTTCCAGTGAACACCCAGCACTGATCTGATCTCCTTTAGGATGGACTGGTTGGATCTCCTTGCAGTCCAAGGGACTCTCAAGAGTCTTCTCCAACGCTACAGTTCAAAAACATCAATTCTTTGGTGCTCAGCTTTCTTCATAATCCAACTCTCACATCCATACATGACTATTGGAAAAACCATAGCCTTGACTAGACAGAGCCTTGTTGGCAAAGTAATGTCTCTGCTTTTCAATATGCTACCTAGGTTAGTCATAACTTTCCTTCCAAGGAGTAAGCGTCTTTTAATTTCATGGCTGCAATCACCATCTGCAGTGATTTTGGAGCCCAGAAAAATAAAGTCACCCATTGTTTCCACTGTTTCTCCATCTATTTCCCATGGAGTGATGGGACCAGATGCCATGATCTTCATTTTCTGACTGTTGAGCTTTAAGCCAACTTTTCCCCTCTCCTCTTTCACTTTCATCAAGAGGTTTTGAGTTCCTCTTCACTTTCTGCCATAAGGATGGTGTCATCTGCATATCTGAGGTTATTGATATTTCTCCCAGCAATCTTGATTCCATCTTGTGCTTCCTCTAGCCCAGCATTTCTCATATCATGTATATATTAAATCTTCAGATATCCTGACAAGTACTTAAAGAATAAAATAGTTTCTCACAGAAATAATCCAGATAAAATGAAGACTATGACCTATTATAAATAAGCAATTCTTTACTGTGTTTAACTCTCTTCAAAAGTCTGTTGGTAAAACAAATCAGTCCTAAATCCGAATTTGGGATGATTTTAAAAACCGTAATTATCCTCCAATTAAAATAAATAAATTTAAATTAAAAAAAAATAAAAACCTTAGGTTTACTGACCTTAATTTTAAATGTAATACTTGCAAAACATATAAATTGAATTTACATATCTCTATTTAATAACTGATTATGTTATCTCAAATCCAAAGAGTTAAAGATTACTAATAATGATTCTACGCAGTACCTTTGCATATATCTCAATTGCCACCATTTTTGTGATTTTAGAAAATCTTTTTTGTAGTTATTATTTCTAAAGAGTGTATATTAATTACTAAAAACATAGGTTAATCTGGGGGTTTTATGACCTTTATAAAAAAATAATGCTGTATGATACCTTCAGAAAAAAATTCCCTTGACATATTTATCTGCTCTGTATCCCATTGTGTGCATTCGACTGTCAAAATAGTGAGTCATTTCCAGTCTTTTATAACAAAGTTACTATTAGTTGTGAACATTTTTGCTTGTATCCCCTGGAACACCTATGCAAGAATGTATTTGTGTAATGATTCTGGAAGTGAAATTGCTCTAACAGATGACCATATTCAGCTTCACAAGATAATTCCCAATAGATTTCCAGTGTAGCTGTACCAATTATATTCAAACATCACTACATTCGTTTTCTTTCATTCACATGTTTCAAAAGCTCTTGTTAATTTTTGTCATCCTAGATTCTAAAAAACACTATGTCACTCTTGACTATGATTCAGTTCAGTTCAGTCGCTCAGTTGTGTCCGACCCTTTGCAACTCCATGAATCGCAGCACGCCAGGCCTCCCTGTCTGTCACCAACTCCGGGAGTTCACTCAGACTCACATCCATCGAGTCAGTGATGCCATCCAGCCATCTCATTCTTTGTCGTCCCCTTCTCCTCCTGCCCCCAATCCCTCCCAGCATCAGGGTCTTTTCCAATGAGTCAACTCTTCGCATGAGGTGGCCAAAGTACTGGAGTTTCAGCTTTACCATCATTCCTTCCAAAGAAATCCCAGGGCTGATCTCCTTCAGAATGGACTGGTTGGATCTCCTTGCAGTCCAAGGGACTCTCAAGAGTCTTCTCCAACACCACAGTTCAAAAGCATCAATTCTTCAGCGCTCAGCTTTCTTCACAGTCCAACTCTCACATCCATACATGACCACTGGAAAAACCATAGCCTTGACTAGACGGACCTTTGTTGGCAAAGTAATGTCTCTGCTTTTGAATATGCTATCTAGGTTGGTCATAACTTTCCTTCCAAGGAGTAAGCGTCTTTTAGTTTCATGGCTGCAGTCACCATCTGTAGTGATTTTGGAGCCCAGAAAAATGAAGTCTGACACTGTTTCCACTGTTTCCCCATCTATTTCCCATGAAGTGATGGGACCAGATGCCATGATCTTCGTTTTCTGAATGTTGAGCTTAGCATATTCCCCGGGAGAAATACCAATAACCTCAGATATGCAGATGACACCACCTTTATGGCAGAAAGTGAAGAGGAACTCAAAAGCCTCTTGATGAAAGTGAAAGTGGAGAGTGAAAAAGTGGGCTTAAAGCTCAACATTCAGGAAATGAAGATCATGGCATCTGGTCCCACCACTTCATGGGAAATAGATGGGGAAACAGTGGAAACAGTGCCAGACTTTATTTTTCTGGGCTCCAAAATCACTACAGATGGTGACTGCAGCCATGAAACTAAAAGACGCTTACTCCTTGGAAGGAAAGTTATGACCAACCTAGATAGCATATTCAAAAGCAGAGACATTACTTTGCCAACAAAGGTCCGTCTAGTCAAGGCTATGGTTTTTCCTGTGGTCATGTATGGATGTGAGAGTTGGACTGTGAAGAAAGCTGAGTGCTGAAGAATTGATGCTTTTGAACTGTGGTGTTGGAGAAGACTCTTGAGAGTCCCTTGGACTGCAAGGAGATCCAACCAGTCCATTCTGAAGGAGATCAGCCCTGGGATTTCTTTGGAAGGAATGATGCTAAAGCTGAAACTCCAGTACTTTGGCCACCTCATGCGAAGAGTTGATTCATTGGAAAAGACCCTGATGCTGGGAGGGATTGGGGGCAGGAGGAGAAGGGGACGACAGAGGATGAGATGCCTGGATGGCATCACTGACTCTATGGACATGAGTCTGAGTGAACTCCAGGAGTTGGTGATGGACAGGAAGGCCTGGCGTGCTGCGATTCATGGGGTCACAGGAGTCGGACACAACTGAGCGACTGATCTGATCTGAATACTAATGAAGTAATATTAAGTAATACTAATGAAGTATAATATACTAATACAATATGAATACTAATGAAATAATACAATAGTAATGAAGTAAAAAATTTAATTCTTAGGTTTACTTATCATTCTTATTTTTTATATACTGCTTATTGTGTTTTGCTCGTTTTTCTACTGGTTTACTTTATAATTAATTTGTAGTTTTCAAATTTCTCTTCCTGAGAGTTTGTTGTTAATATATAGAGATGAAATAAAGTTATTCATATTAATTTTGTATCCTAGTACATTACTGAATTCATTGATAAGTTATAATAGTTTTTTGGTCATACCTTTAGTTAGCATTTTCTATATATAGGATCATGTCATCTGCAAACAGTGACAGTTTTACTACTTTCTTTCCAATTTGGATTATTTTTATTTCTTATCTGTTTGCTGTGGTTAGGACTTCCAATACGTGTTGAATAAAGTGGTGAGAATGGGAATCCTGTCTTGTTCCTGAACTTAGAGGAAGTGCTTTCAGATTCTCACTGTTGAGTATGAGTCATCTGTGGGCTTGTCCTGCTGCTGCTGCTGTTGCTGCTAAGTCGCTTCAGTCGTGTCCGACTCTGTGCGACCCCATAGACAGCAGCCCACCAGGCTCCTCTGTCCCTGGGATTCTCCAGGCAAGAATACTGGAGTGGGTTGCCATTTCCTTCTCCAATGTGTGAAAGTGAAAGTGAATTCGCTCAGTCGTGTCCAACTCCTAGCGACCTCATGGACTGCAGGCTACCAGGCTCCTCCGACCATGGGATTTTCCAGGCAAGAGTACTGGAGTGGGATGCCATTGCCTTCTCCGGTGAGCTTGTCCTAGATGACCTTTATTATATTGAAGTGTATTCCCTTTATATACTCTTTACTCAGATGGTAAAGTCTGCCTGCAGTGCAGGAGACCCAGGTTCGATTTCTGGGTCAGGAAGATCCCTTGGAGAAAGAAATGGCAACCCACACCAGTATTCTTGCCTGGAGAATCCTGTGGACAGAGGAGCCTGGAGGGCTAGTCCATGGGGTCACAAAGAGTCAAACAAGACTGAGCAACTAACACTTTCACTTTCATGAATTCCCTCTATGACCACACAGCAGAGGATTTTTATCATAATTGGATCTTGAATTTTATCCAAAGCTTTTTTTGATATGATCATATGATTTTTATTCTTCAGTTTGCTAATGTGGTGTATAATATTGCTGATTTGCAAATATAGAACCATCCTTGTATCCTGGAATTAACCCCACTTAATTGTTGGTGTATGATCCTTCTAGTGTATTGTTGAATTCATTATGCTAATATTTTGTTGGGGATTTTTGCATCTATATTCATCAGTGACATTGGCCTGTAATTTTCTTCTTTTGTGATAACTTTCCCTGGTTTTGGTATCAGAGATATTCTGGCCTTGTAGAATGAGTTCAGAAGCATTCTTCCAAGAAGAGCAAGTGTTAACTTCTATAAATGTTTGGTAGAATTCACCTGTGATGCCACCTGGTCCTGGATTTTTGTTTTAGGGTAATTTATTACCGATTCAATTTCATTACTGGTAATTTGTCTGCTTATACTTCGTTTCTTCCTGGCTCAACCTGGGGAGATAGCACATTTCTGTGAATTTGTCCATTTCTTCTAGATTGTCCACTTTATTGATTTTTAGTTGATTGTAGTAATCTCTTACTACTGGCAACCCACTCCAATACCATTGCCTGGAAAATCCCATGGACAGAGGAGCCTGGTAGGCTGCAGTCCATGGGGTCGTGAAGAGTCGGACACGACTGACTGACTTCACTTTCACTTTTCACTTTCATGCATTGGAGAAGGAAATGGCAACCCACTCCAGAGTTCTTGCCTGGAGAATCCCAGGGACGGGGGAGCCTGGTGGGCTGCCGTCTATGGGGTTGCACAGAGTCGGACACGACTGAAGCAACTTAGCAGCAGCAGCAGCAGTAAACTCTTATGAACCTTTGTATTTCTGTGGTGTGGGTGGAACTCTTCTTTTTCATTTCTGATTTTATTGATTGGGCCCTCTTTTTTTCATGATGAGTGTGGCTATGGGCCCTCTTTTTTTCATGATGAGTGTGGCTAAACATTTACCAATTTTATTTACTTTTTCAAAGAACCAACTCTTACCTTCATTGGTCTTTTTTATTGTTTTGTCTTTAATTTATTTCTGCTCTGATCATTAGGATTTCTTCTGCTAACTTTGAGGGTTTTTTGTTTTTGTTTTTGTTTATTCTTTTTCTAGTTCCTTTAGGTGAAAGCTTAGGTTGTTTATTTGGGATTGTTCTTGTTTCCTGAGGTGGGCTTTTATGGCCATAAACTTTCCTCTTAAAACTGCTTTTGCTGCTTCTCATACACTTTGGAATACTGCATTTTCATTCTCATTAGTCTCCAGGTATATTTTGATTTCCTTTTTGATTTCTTCAGTGACTCATTGATTGCTAAATAGCACAGTTTTTAGCCTCCACCTCTATGTTTTAGAGTTTCTTTTCTTATAGTTGATTTCTAGGCTCATAGCATTATGTTCAGAAAAATTGCTTGATAAGATTTTAGTCTTAAATTTACTGAGACTTCTTTTGTGGTCTAGCACATAATCTATCATTTAGAATGTTCCATGTGCACTTGAAAAGAATGTATTCTGTTGTTTCTCTTTGATGAAATCCCTGGTGGCTCAGAGGTTAAAGTGTCTGCCCACAATGTGGGAGACCTGGGTTCGATCCCTGGGTCGGGAAGATCCCCTGGAGAAGGAAATAGCAACCCACTCCAGTATTCTTGCCTGGAGAATCCCATGGATGGAGGAGCTTGGTGGGCTACAATCCACAGGGTCACAAAGAGTGGGACACGACTGAGCGACTTCATATTCACTTTCACTTTCTATACAATATAGATCTATTAACTTCATTTAATCTAATGTGTCACTGATGACCAGTATTTCCTTATTGATTTTCTATCTGGATGGTCTATCCATTGATATAAGTAGGGTATTAAAGTCCCCTACTATTATTATCTTACTATCAATTTCTTCCTGTTAATATTTACTTTCTGTATCAAGAAGCTCCTATGTTGGATGCATATAAATTTACAATTGCTATAATTCCTTCCTGGTTTGATCCCTTGATCATTATGTAATGTCCTTCTTTGTCTCTTGTTACAGTGTTTGTTTTAAAGCCCATTCTGTCTGATATGTTTTGATTCCTCAGCTTTGTTTTCATTTCCCCTTGTGTGGAGTACTTTTCTCCACTACCTCACTTTCAGACTGTGTATCTCCAAATCTGAAGTAAGTCTTTTGTAGGCAATATGTATATGAGGCCTGATTTTGTTCTATTCAGCTACACCATTATCTTTTGATTGGAGCATTGAGCTCATTTACATTTAAAGTAATTATTTATAGATATATACTTAGGGCCATTTTGTTTTCTGGTTGTTTTGTAGTTCTTTTACATTCCTTTTCTTCTTCTATTGATTTTATGATTTGATAACTACATTTCAGTGTATGTGTGTGTGTACATACATGTATGTATAGATAATGATATTTATGGTTGTTCAGTCACTAAGTATGGTCTGACTCTTTGTGACCCCATGGACTATAGCACCCAATGTGAACGTGAAGTCACTCAGTCGTGTCCGACTCTTTGCGACCCCATGGACTGTAGCCTACCAGGCTCCTCTGTCCATGGGATTTTCCAAGCAATAGTACTGGAGTGGATTGCCATTTCCTTCTCCAAGGGATCTTCCTAACCCAGGGATCAAACCCGGGTCTCCCGCATTGTAGATGGACGCTTTACCGCCTGAGCCACCTGGGAAGTCATAGCACCCAAGGCTTCCCTGTCCTTCAGCATCTCGGGAAGATTGCTCAAACTCATGTCCATTCAGTAGCTGATGCCATCCAAACATTTCATCATCTGTCACCCCCTTCTCCTGCCCTCAATCTTTCCCAGCTTCAGGGTATTTTCCAGTGAATCAGCTCTTCACATCAGGTGGCCAAAGTATTGGAGCTTCAGCTTCAGCATCAGTCCTTCCAATGAATATTCAGGGTCAATTTCCTTTAGGATCCAGTGGTTTGATCTTGCTGTCCAAGGGACTCTCAACAATCTTCTCCAGCACCACAATTTGAAAGTATCAATTCTTTAGTGCTCAGCCTTCTTTATGGTCCAACTCTCACATCCATACATGACTACTGGAAAGACCATAGTTTGACTTTATGAGCCTTTTCTGGCCAAGTGATGTCTCTGCTTTTGAATACACTATCTAGGTTTGTTATAGCTTTTATTCCAAGGAGGAAGCATCTTTTAACTTCATGGCTGCAGTCACCATCTGCAGTGATTTTGGAGCCCAAGAAAATGAAATCTGCTTTGACATTTTCCCCATGTATTTGCCATGAAGTGGTGGGACCAGAAGCCATGATCTTAGTATTGTTCATTTGATATTTTCCCCTTTCGTCACTTTAAATATAGTATGTCACTCACTCTCTTCTAGCAAGCAGAGTTTTAGCTGAAAAGTCAGTGATGGTCTCATGGGCATTTCCTTGTATATTACTTGTTCCTTTTCCCTTGATGCTTTTCATATTGTCTGATTTTTGCCATTTTATATACAATATGTCTTGATGTGGTCATGTTTAGGATGATCTTGTCTGGGAATCTCTGTGCTTCATGGATCTGTATGCTTGCTTCCTTTCCCAGTTTAGGGAAGTTTTCTCTTACTTTGTATATGAATACATTCTGTGCCCCTTTTCAATCTCTTGTCTTCTTCTGGTATGCCTATAATGTGAATATAATTATTCTTGATATTGTCTGATACCTCATAAACTATCCTCATTTTTTAAATTCTTTTTTCCTTTCTCTGTTCAGCATGAGTGATTTCTCCTATTTCAGTTCACTGATTCTTTGCTCTGTAATCTAATCAATTGCTGATTCCTTCTTATGTATTTCATATTTCAGTTATTGACTATATTTGTGTGATTCAAATCACTCGAGACCCTATCATTTTAACATTTCAACTTTCATATTTGTCAAAATTTTAAATATTGGACAAAAATGAAATTAGAGACAAAATACATCTTGAAGTCTGTTAGATTAATAAACAGCTCAAAGAATTTTCTATACTAGACACACATGTCCAGATGGCTATAAAAATTAAAGAAGCTGGTAATATCACACTAGGGCTTTCCAGGTGACTCAGTGGTTAAAAAAAAAAAAAAAAAAATGCCTGCCAATGCAAGAGACATGGGTTCAATCCGTGGAGTAAGAAATGGCAACCCACTTGCCTGGAAAATTCCAGGAGGAGCCTGGTGGGTTACAGTCCATGGGGTCTCAAAGAGTTGGACACAACTGAGTACACACACACACACGCAATCAGTATCACACTATTAACTCTTCAACTTATCATCAAGTATTTAAATCATGAAAAAGAATTAATTATCATTCTCACACTGTAAATTTATATGTAAATAGGTACAGTGTATTGAAAACATTTAGATTATACATGAATAATAGTGCATTATCTTCCATATTATTTGATCTGTTAACTATGCTTTGGAAAACCACAATAAAGTGGTAGGTAGTCCTCCATTTATTAGATACAAAAACTGTCCCAAAGAATTTCTTCTGGTATTATATATCATAGTTAATGAAAGAAAGTGAAAGTCTTAGTTGCTCAGTCATGTCCGACTCTTTGCGACCTCATGGACTGTAACCCGCCAGGCTCCTCTGTCCATGGAATTTTTCAGGCAAGAATATTGGATTGGGTAACCATTTCCTTCTTCAGGGGATCTTCCCCATCCAGGTATCAAACCTGGGTCTCCTGAATTGCAGGCACATTCTTTACTGTCTGAGCCACCAGGGATAGTTAATACTGAGAAACAATTTGAATACTCAGCAAGAGGTAAGTTGCTATGTTACCTATGCAAATTATTCAGTGTTTCATTATGCAATCATTTTATTGATTTGAATAATACTATAATATAGAAAGAATAAAATATAAACTAAAATCACATCACTGTATGCATATAACTATGTAAAAAGAGATTATTTAAAGGAGACTAAACAGAATATAAAAAAGCTATCTGTGATTGAGTAGTTTGATTATGAATGAACATTTTCCATCTTTATCTTAAACATGTTATTTTTATACACGGCTTAAGGAAGAAAAGGCATTTTTCCCTTATATTTTTAGTCATGCTTAATGTGCTTATTTAATGTGCTTATTTAAAACTTTTTCAAGTTTTACTTCTACACTAAGTAGAAATGTTAGCATTTGGGTAACTTTCCCCGTGCAAACCAAAGGACTGTCACAGTAGAGGTATTTTTCTTTGTCTTATTCTGGTCATTAATTCACTTGACAGTTTCATTAAGGTACTTACCTCCAGGCAAGAGTGATTTCAATGAGATACTTGACCTGAAATCAATGTCATTCCATAGAGAAACTTTATAACAAATGTTGTCTAATTTGTTTACAGGACATTTTATTTTTCTATCCTGCATGTTCTATGGTAATCTCAGTCTCTTGTGATACAGGCAGAAACTGGTAAATGAACACCTCAAGTTACTAAACATCTAAATGTGTGGGTAACATTAATTATCCTAGTGCCTCTCTGTGGACTTTACCTTTATAGCTAATAATTTTACAGATTGAAAACACTTAGCTTGTTCCTAGAGAATCCCATAACTTAGAAATAAACTTTAACTTTAGTCATAGGTAATCAAAGGAATTTGAGCAGTATCTCAGTTTCAAGTACACTTGCTTTTGTAGCAATCTGATATAATTTCCCACTTTTAATCATGGAGATTTCCCTGTAAGATTAGGTTTACTCCTTGTATAATAAGTGAAGCAGGGAGAATTTCTCTTATAACCATGTAGTGACTGTTTCTACATTTCTAAGGTAAAAGAACAGTGGCATTTATCATCAGGATATCTCTTAAAAAGTAACAGAAAATCTCAACTCTGAAGTATCCCAATAGTAAGGCTATGTATCATCTCACATAACTATAGATGGTGGATAGCCAGCTACATGATTAGTTAATTCATGGTAGCCCAATGGCATTATCAGGGATCCAGCTTCTTTCCTTATTATTTTGTCATTTTTTTTCAGTGTCAGCTTTTCCTTTAACAACCGTTGTGCTTTAAGGTTGGTTTAAGCAACTCTGACTCAAATTTATACACATTAGTATTCAGAAAAGAAAATACCTTGTGGATGAAAAGTGCTGTTTTTTTTTTTTTTAATTCTACTTAAGAAGTAGGAAACTAGTCCAAAGACCCTTTAACATAGTTGCTAGCATATCTTACTGATTATAACTGGCAACATGCTACTTCTCAACCAGAATCAACCAAGCAATAGATCAGTGTAGCACCTGAGAATCTGTCATGGGGGATAGGTCAAACCTCTTTTTATTAGGATAAGTTCAGTTCACTCGCTCAGTCGTGTCCGACTGTTTGCGACCCCATGAATTGTAGCACACCGGGCCTCTCTGTCCATCACCAACACCCGGAGTTCACCCAAACTCATGTGCATTAAGTTGGTGATGCCATCCAGCCATCTCATTCTTTGTCGTTCCCTTCTCCTCCTGCCCCCAATCCCTCCCAGCATTAGGGTCTTTTCCAATGAGTCATCTCATCACATGAGGTGGCCAAAGTATTGGAGTTTCAGCTTCAACATCACTCCTTCCAGTGAACACCCAGGACTGATCTCCTTTAGGATGGACTGGTTGGATCTCCTTGCATTACAAGGGGCTCTCAAGAGTCTTCTCTAACACCATGGTTCAAAAGCATCAATTCTTTGGCGCTCAGCTTTCTTCACAGTCTAACTCTCACATCCATACATGACCACTGGAAAAACCACAGCCTTGACAAGACAGACCTTTGTTGGCAAAGTAATGTCTCTGCTTTTCAATATGCTATCTAGGTTAGTCATAACTTTCCTTCCAAGGAGTAAGAGTCTTTTAATTTCATGGCTGCAGTCACCATCTGCAGTTTTTGGAAGCCCAAAAAAATAAAGTCTGGCACTCTTTGCACTGTTTCCCCATCTATTTCCCATGAAGTGATGGGACCAGATGCCATGATCTTTGTTTTCTGAATGTTGAGATTTAAGCCAACTTTTTCACTGTCCTCTTTCACTTTCATCAAGAGGCTTTTTAGTTCCTCTTCACTTTCTGCCATAAGGGTGCTGTCATCTGCATATCTGAGGTTATTGATATTTCTCCCAGCAATCTTGATTCCAGCTTGCACTTCTACCAGCCTAGCGTTTCTCATGATGTACTCTGCATATAAGTTAAATAAGCAGGGTGAAAATATACAGCCTTGACATACTCCTTTTCCTATTGGGAACCAGTCTGTTCCATGTCCAGTTCTAACTCTTGCTTCCTGACCTGTATATAGGTTTCTCAAGAGGCAAGTCAGGTGGTCTGGTATTCCCATCTCTTTCAGAATTTTTCACAGTTTATTGTGATCCACACAGTCAAAGGCTTTGGCATAGTCAATAAAGCAAAAATAGATGTTTTTCTGGAACTCTCTTGCTTTTTCCATGATCGAGTGGATGTTGGCAATTTGATCTCTGGTACCTCTGCCTTTTCCAAAACCAGCTTGAACATCTGGAAGTTCATAGTTCACGTACTGTGAAGTCTGGCTTGGAGAATTTCGAGCATTAGTTTACTAGCATGTGAGATGAGTGCAATTGTGCAGTAGTTTGAGTATTCTTTGGCATTGCCTTTCTTTGGGATTGGAATGAAAACTGACCTTTTGCAGTCCTGTGGCCACTGCTGAGTTTTCCAAATGTGCTGGCATATTGAGTGCAGCACTTTCACAGCATCATCATTCAGGATTTGAAATAGCACAACTGGAACTCCATCACCTCCACTAGCTTTGTTCATAGTGATACTTTCTAAGGCCCACTTGACTTCACATCCCAGGATGTCTGGCTCTAGGTCAGTGATCACACCATCATTACCTGGGTCATGAAGATAGATCTCTTTTGTACAGTTCTTCTGTGTATTCGTACCACCTCTTCTTAATATCTTCTGCTTCTGTTAGGTCCATACCATTTCTGTCTTTTATCGAGCCCATCTTTGCATGAAATATTCCCTTGCTATCTCTGATTTTTTTTAAGAGATCTCTAGTCTTTCCCATATCTGTTGTTTAAGGCTTTCTTATCTCTCCTTGCTATTCTTTGGAACTCTGCATTCAAATGGGAATATCTTTCCTTTTTTCCTTTGCTTTTCGCTTCTCTTCTTTTTACAGCTATTTTTAAGGCCTCCTCAGACAGCTTTTTTGCATTTCTTTTCCATGGGGATGGTCTTAATCCCTGTCTCCTGTACAATGTCATGAACCTCCGTCCATAGTTCATCAGACACTCTATCAGATCTAATCCCTTAAATCTATTTCTCACTTCCACTGTATAATCATAAGGGATTTGATTTAGGTCATACCTGAATGGTCTAGTGGTTTTTTCTACTTTATTCAATTTAAGTTGAATTTAGCATATGGAGTTCATGATCTGAGCCACAATCAGCTCTGGGTCCTGTTTTTGCTGAATGTATAGAGCTTCTCCACCTTTGGCTGCAAAAAATATACTCAATCTGATCTCAGTGTTGACCATCTGGTGATGTCCATGTGTAGAGTCTTCTCTTGTGTTGTTGAAAGAGGGTGTTTGCTATATCCAGTGCGTTGTCTTGGCAAAACTCTATTAGCCTTTGCCCTGCTTCATTCCATATTCCAAGGCCAAATTTGCCTGTTACTCCAGGTGTTTCTTGACTTCCTACTTTTGCATTCCATTCCCCTATAATGAAAAGCACATCTTTTTTGGGTGTTAGTTCTAAAAGGTCTTGTAGGTCTTCACAGAACCGTTCAGCTTCTTTAGCGTTACTGGTTGGAGCATAGACTTGGATTACTGTGATATTGAATGGTTTGCCTTGGAAACGAACAGAGATCATTCTGTCGTTTTTGAGATGCATCCAAGTACTGCCTTTTGAAATTAGGATAGTAAGACATTATAGCCTTTTTCACTATATTAAATGAGGGATCAAGTAATGGTGTGTTAAAACTGCTAGCACCTTAGCACAAATCAAGGCAGTGCTGCAAACTATACTGGTGTAAAGTTATCATGTTCTTCAGTACCATAGCCTTATTGATTAAAAAAAAAAAAAAGTTTCACTTGATTGTTCTTGTTGAAATAGAAAAAAAAAAAAAAACCTTTTATTAGAGTTTCACCGCTTAGTATATAATGTTTTAACATTCTGTGTAAGCATGAAGCAGACACATAAAAGTACAATGATTGTCTCAAGGAAAAGGCTTGTTGATTCCATCATTAGCTTAACTAGTACATTTTCCATGGAACTCCATTTTTACTGAAAGAATTGCAGAAAGGACATAAGGATTCAGATTTGGATATTTGGTGGATATTTTTAAAACAAACAAACAAACTTAGCCTGTCACTTCAAAGAAAACTGACAGTATTTGTTGAATAATAATATATATGTGTATATATGCATATTATATATATATATAACTATGTATATAACTATAACTCTTGCTGCACACCAGAAACTTACACAACATAGTAAGTCAACTATACTTCAATTTAAAAAATATATTTTTTTAAAGTGAAGAGCTAAATGTCAGCATTCAACATTCCTTAGATGAAAAAATTGAGGTGTGATTTCATGTTAAAAAGAGTTGCATGTTTCTCAGCATCACTAATGAAAAAAAAAAGAACAGTTGCTTGTTTCCTTGATAATCTGGCTCTAGAATGTGGACAGCCACATTCTAGCCAACGAGCTACACATGTTGGGGTTTAGGATAAACCATTTTGGAAGAATTTTACCTTCAACAGTGGATACAATGTGTTGATTATATTTGAACTCTGCTTAGCACTGTATTTGAAAGGGGACTTGAAGACATTATGACTTTTCTTTCTTCTGGGCAGTTTGAACCTCCAGTTTAATTGTAACGGAAGAAACATTGTTGGGATCTGATTGAAAAAGGTAAGCGGACCTGTGTGGGGCAGGCCCAGGACTGTGTCCACTGTGCTTTCTCCAGTGTCTGACATAGTACTAAGCACACAGGACAGAATTAATACATTTATATTGAATTGACTCACTGTCTCATAATTCCCTTTCTGCAAAAAAAGAAGCTCTAATTTCCAAATCCTTTTTCTCAGTCCTCTATATAGCTAGGGTCATGCACCAGGGGTCAACTACTTCTGCCTAGAAGCCAGTCAAGAGACTATTAATTTAATAGGTCTACTTGTATTCTCATATTTCTCTCTCAAACAACCACCAAATTCACTTTAACCAAGATTTGAACTTGATGGAAACACTAAATACAACCCATTTTTTGAGCCCCCCAAACAACATGGGTTGCAACTACACGGGTCCACTTATATATGAATGTTTCATTGAATATATACTACAGATTACATTGCTTCCCTGGTGGCTCAGACAGTTAAGAATCTGCCTGCAATTCAAGAGACCTGGGTTTGATCCCTGGGCTGGGAAGATAAAATACATATCAAATATGTATTTCATAAAATACATACTATATGATCCTTAGTTAATTGAATCCATGAATACATAATGACTTATATAGAGGGCCAAATGCAAACTTATAGGCAGATTTTTGACTTCACAGACAGTTGGTGTCCCTGTCTGTTGTTCAAGGGTAGAATGTATTTATTTTTATATAATAAAATTAATGTAACCATACTTACCAAAGATATCAATAGTACCATAATAATACCCTGCAACTTTTCCATTTAATACAATATCTTTGATATATGTAATTACATTAATAACTCCATATTATTCCATTTATATCTGCATGATTATTTTATCAACTATTCAAAATTTCATTTTATTTATAAAGTCATATTTTCCTACTTCTAAAAACCATCATGAATAGTTTTACACATATAAAGTACTATCTTTGTTGTTGTGGAATTTCTATTAATGAGATTGTTGAGTTGAAGATTAGGTGTATTTTAACTTATACATATACAGGTAATAGGAGATCAGCCCTGGGTGTTCTTTGGAAGGAATGATGCTAAAGCTGAAACTCCAATACTTTGGCCACCTCATGCGAAGAGTTGACTCATTGGAAAAGACTCTGATGCTGGGAGGGATTGAGGGCAGGAGGAGAAGGGGCTGACAGAGGATGAGATGGCTGGATGGCATCACTGACTGAATGGACATGAGTTTGAGTGAACTCCGGGAGTTGGTGATGGACAAGGAGGCCTGGCGTGCTGTGATTCATGGGGTCGCAAAGAGTCGGATACGACTGAGCAACTGAACTGAACTGAATACAGTTAATAAATCAGGCATTCTATGAGGCTGGTACAGGCAATGCAGGCAGAGAGGCAGGGAAAGCAAATCAGTATCCACAGTACCACTGGTAAAAGGTGTCATTTGCAATTGGTGGTCAACTTAAGGTATGGTGACATCTACAGAACAAGTCATACTATCTACTCTGTTACTGACATTTTCCTCTGCCATAGATGTACTCCAGGAAGCATTAATGAGAAACCTTTCCAGTAACCCATCAAGGATGGATTGCCTCTTCTCCTAACATTCTCACTCCAGTTTTCTAATTTTGCTCCTTTCAGGCTCCTTATCAATAAGCTAAGCTGTTCATCTCTGCCCAGTAGTCTATGTATACCCATGCCATTTATCCCTCCATAAAAAGTAAATGAATAAATGATTTACTCACAGATATGCCTGCAGGGAAAATTTCCTTTTGTCCTTGTCTTTCAGGGCCAGCTGTACGTGCACCTGTAAGTACAGCTATAGTTTATTTCTGTTGAGCACTAACAGATTGAGCTGACTTTGGGAGAGGAAACTATGAAGGTATCTTGTTGGTATCAGTCAGGCTCCCTCTTAGTCTAGACTCCGTTGCTGAAAATCAGAACCTGAGAACATGGATTGCAAGAAAGTAGTTTATTTTTGGATCTGATTCTAATGAATCAGATTGAAAAAAGTAAAACAGGAAAAGAGAAAAAATCCAATTTCAATATGTGTTGTCAAGTTGATTACCATTGTGGAAAAGTATAGTTCAATATGGCCAAGACCTTCTAATAATGATTTAGAATGGTTTTCTCAAGGGATGAAATTTTATCTGCCAGCTCCCCTGTACCATTAGTGAGGGGATGCCCCATTGGGCATAACCTTTTTCATTCAGTGTCAAGGCGGAATGGATTTCTTCAGGCATCTTCCCATAGGGGCTTCAGAGGAATCTGCCGCAGGATGCTGGAAGTACAGAGTGCCAGGCTTGTTACTCCAGCAATGGCTGAAGTTCAAGATAAGCTGAGAGTATGAGACGTGGTACACAAGAGGTACCCAATACAGGATAAACTGTAAAAATGAGCATGCTCAGGCCTCCCAGCATGAAATGACCTGCTTATTTCCTGATCCTTCAGTCTGCTATTGTAATCTAATGGAAGATTTGAGTATCAGGTTGAGTGTAAGTCCAGTTGAATGTGGAAAATATGTTCTTGTCTCTGAGTCTCAAACTCTAAATTACAATGTAAATCACTTCAGTTCACCCACTGATAAAGGAAAGCCTTATTTCCCTAACGGTTAAAGTGTTCTCAATTGCTATTAGCGTTTATGTTGGGCAGTGAAATTTGGAGAACCCATCTTAACCAACTGTAGAAGAATTCAGAAAATAATTCCTCAAGTAAATATGGTTCTTCAAAGAACTTTATTCATCATAAAAATTGTGAGTTAAAAATCCCCTTTTGGATAGTATAGATTCATGCTTTGTGATCAGTATTATGGAAACCTAAACTTGCTAAATCACTTCATGGGAAATAGATGGGGAAACAGTGGAAACAGTGTCAAACTTTATTTTGGGGGGCTCCAAAATCACTGCAGATGGTGATTGCAGCCATAAAATTAAAATACAGCAGATGAATGGATAAGAAAGCGGTGGTACATATACACAATGGAGTATTACTCAGCCATTAAAAAGAATACATTTGAATCAGTTCTAATGAGGTGGATGAAACTGGAGCCTATTATACAGAGTGAAGTAAGCCAGAAAGAAAAACACCAATACAGTATACTAACACATATATATGGAATTTAGAAAGATGGTAACAATAACCCTGTATACGAGACAGCAAAAGAGACACTGATGTATAGAACAGTCTTTTGGACTCTGTGGGAGAGGGAGAGGGTGGGATGATTTGGGAGAATGGCATTGAAATATGTATAATATTATATATGAAACGAGTCGCCAGTCCAGGTTCGATGCACGATACTGGATGCTTGGGGCTAGTGCACTGGGACGACCCAGAGGGAGGGTATGGGGAGGGAGGAGGGTTCAGGATGAGGAACACATGTATACCTGTGGCAGATTCATTTTGATATATGGCAAAACCAATACAATATTGTAAAGTTAAATAAAATTTTAAAAAATATATATTAAAAAAAAAATATGCTTACTCCTTCGAAGGAAAGCTATGACCAACTTAGCATATTCAAAAGCAGAGACATTACTTTGCCAACAAAGGTCCATCTAGTCAAGGCTATGGTTTTTCCAGTGGTCATGTATGGATGAGAGTTGGACTGTGAAGAAAGCTGAATGCCGAAGAATTGATGCTTTTAAACTGTGGTACTGGAGAAGACTCTTGAGAGTCCCTTGGACTGCAAGGAGATCCAACCAGTCCATTCTGAAGGAGATCACTCCTGGGTGTTCATTGGAAGGACTGATGCTAAGGCTGAAACTCCAGTACTTTTGCCACCTCATGCGAAGAGTTGATTCATTGGAAAAGTCCCTGATGCTGGGAGGGATTGGGGGCAGGAGGAGAAGGGGACGACAGAGGATGAGATGGCTGGATGGCATCACTGACTTGATGCACATGAGTTTGTGTGAACTCTGTGAGTTGGTGATGGACAGGGAGGCCAGGCGTCCTGAGATTCATGGAGTCCCAAACAGTCAGACACAACTGAACTGAGCTGAACTGAACTGAACTGAAACTTGCTAAGGGCTTCCCTAGTGGCTCAGACAGTAAAGAATCTGCCTGCAATGCAGGACACCTGGGTTCGATCCCTGTGTTGGTAAGATCCCCTGGAGAAGGAAATGGTGACCCAGTCCAGTATTCTTGCCTGAAGAATTCCATGGACAGAGGAGCCTGGTGGCTATAGGCCATGGTGTTGCAAAGAGCTGGACATGACTGAGTGACTAACACTTTCACTTTCAAACTTGCTAAAGTGACTGACAGGTATCTCTCTGCCGGGAGCCGGCATATTGCATATCGAGTGCATATTGCATATTGCGTGCAGCACTTTCCACAGCATCATCTTTCAGGATCTGGAATAGCTCAACTGGAATTCTATCACTGCCGGGAGCCAGCGTGAGGAGCTCCACCCATGACAAAGGTCATGAGGAAGGAGGCTCGGCATACGCAAAGGTGGGATCGAGCCTCAGGAGTCCCCCTGGAAATTCTCGAGCATCTACCCCCCCAAAACCAGTCTGCCTACTTTCTGCTTTGTGCTTTCACCTACACCTCTGACTTTATGGGGGGTTGTCCCCCACTACCTCTCTCTGAAAAAAGAGTTAACTTACAGCTCCAGTTAATAAAGTTCCTGGGTGTGATAGTGTTTCAACCTACAAATTCCTTTGGAAGTCCTCTAGCCTGCCTGAATAGGTTTTTCCGGCCACATGTGATTGCTCAGAGCCTCCCAACTGTGAGAGGCATGAGATGTTCTAAACTGTCTAAATACAGATTCCTTTGAGCAGTTAAAAGATTGATTAGAAATTGTATTGGTGAAGGGATTTTCACTTGTTGGGCCAATGTTTGCTGCTAAATTTCCATATCCCTTACCTGCTGTGTCCCTGGCAGTGTATTGATTAATATAATTGGTGTAAGTAGTAGCTTTAATGTTTGTAACCTGGGACCCTTGAGTTAATTCTTTTTCTTGTTATAGCCCACCACACCTTTGCTCTGTAGGAATGCAACTTTATCTAATGCTTTTGGAGGGTGGCTCCTGACCAATCACCTTTAGAGAAAAATAAGTTTTCTGAAGAAAGGGTCTTAAAATGTTAACAGGCCTCCGGGCCAGAAGATGATGCAAATCACCTAAGCTTTTGCATATGATAAGTTTGCAGGAAGAAAGCCTGGCTTGCTGCATGACTCTACCCCTTCCCCCATTATCCTCTATGCATAACTTAAGGTATAAAAACTACTTTGGAAAATAAAGTGCGGGCCTTGTTCACCGAAACTTGGTCTCCCCATGTTGTTTTTTCTCTCACCTTCTGGCTGAATTATTCAGCCTCTCTTCTCCACTGAATTTCCTCACTGAGCTATCCTCATTCTATTACTCTTTACATCTCTAATTAATATCTAACTGAAGCTATTGTATCCTGATCCTCACCGTCGCCGTCCCCGCTTCGAATTCCCTGGATCCACCGGGGCTGGTCCCCAGCATATCTCCTTACAAACTTAACCAGGTCTGGGGTGTTTTATTTTCCCTTTCTTTTCTTCCTTTATCTCCTCCCTTTCATTCTTTCTTTTCTTTTCTTTCATAATGTCTCAACATAAATGTCCCTTTCTTAGTAAGTACTCTCCATTTCTCTATATTAAATTATGTCCTTTGTAACACACTCTCATAGTTTCTTCCACATGTTCACTAACTTATGATAATTATGATCATAGGTTCAGTTCATTTGCTCAGTCGTGTCCAGCTGTTTGCGACCCCACGAATTGCAGCATGCCAGGCCTCCCTGTCCATCACCAAATCCCGGAGTTCACCCAAACTCATGTGCATCGAGTTGGTGATGCCATCCAGCCATCTCATCCTCTGTCGTCCCCTTCTCCTTCTGCCCCCAATCCCTCCCAGCATCAGTCTTTTCCAATGAGTCAACTCTTCACATGAGGTGGCCATAGGTTATTTATATAATTAATTATTGGGAATGTTTCCGTACTAATCTCAAGTTTATTAGGGCAAGACTCAACTATGGTTTGCTCACTGCTATATAAATCAGCACTTAACATGTTATCTGGCAGATATTAGATCTTTGGTAAATTTGTATTGAGTAAATATTGAATGAAATTGTGCCTCTCTTTACAGTGTTTTATCAAAGCAAAGTACATCATTAATATGATGCAAAAGAAAAAAGCATAGTAGCCTAGGAAAAATGTATTGAAGCTATAGATGGATTGGATTGGCTGGATTTTCAAAGTGTTTAAGGATAATAATAAGGGGCTTCCCAGCTGGAGTTAGTGGCAAAGAACCTGCCTGCCAATGCAGGAGACAAAAGAGACACGAGTCCAATCGCTGGGTCGGGAAGATCCCCTGGAGGAGGCCATGGCAACCCACTCCAGTATTTTTGCCTTAGAATCCCATGGACAGAGGAGCCTGGAAGGCTACAGTCCATAGGGTCACAAAGAGTCAGACATGATTGAAGCAACTTAGCATGCATGCAAAGCTTAGGATCATCATTTTAAAAAATTTCATTTGTTTGACAATCAGGTAACATTTTGTATTAAAATTATAGTCATAAACCTAGAAGTAAGATGAATTACACATAATCTCTACATTTCTTCCCTCCCCAAAATAAAGCAATACAATTAGAATGTATCTTATTTTTTACATCTCCTATCAGTATACCTGTGTTTTAAGATAAGATATAATTTAGAAAACTTTAATCAGTAAAGACATGCCAAAATTTTTACCACAATCATGACAATTTAGGGATGGTAAACGTTTTTCATAACAGAAAGTATGGTGCCACATTAGTTAGGATATGCTAACTTCTTTTTTTAAAACTAACCTAAAATCTAAAGGTTTTAGATTTTAGAGACAACTAAATTTTTTTGAGACAACTAAAGTATAAGCATGAATGAGGCAAACTATAGAATGGATTTGAGTTCTAACTACATTTCATACTAGCAGTAATTCACCAATCAAGGGTCCTTACAGTTTATGTTGCTATAATACCCAAGGGATATAGAGTCCTATGCTGAATCTTCTACATGGGAGAAAAGAGGGAAAAGAGTGTTGAAACTCTCCTGAGAGATCTAGGACTGCAGATGGTGTTCATCAACTCTGCTAATATTCTATTGGCTATAATGAGTCCTAGTCTCCCCCTGCAACTGCAAGGAAGGCTGGGAGGAGGAAATGGCTATGATGACCACATGGCTAATGTTTGTCACAAAGAGATTGTAAATTTTGGATTAGACAAAGGATTATTTCAAAAAACTAAAAAAATGTTATGGGAAAAGAATGCATGGTTTATAAAGGGCACAGATAAACTAAGCATAGCTGTGAGCTAACTCAGTATTTCTACTTTGAAGTTTTCTACCCAAACATTTCTTTAAAGCATAGCATTATTTCCAGATGCTTTTATAGTTTTAGATTCAACAAGTAATAGCCTCTTATTAGATAATTTAAATCTGTATTCAACTGGAAAAAAGCAGCAGAGTAACAATGTTATTTTCTAAATATGCAGGTTACCAACAAATTTAAGTGGATTCATTTTAGGATCAAAATACTTTGATCCCCAAAGGTTATATAAACATATTTGCCAAGCACCCTGAGACACTGAATCCATTACATGTTTTGGGTCACCAACCCACACACCAAGGTCACAGCTATCACTTCCAATTTCCATGGTAATGAAATAATGTAACCATTTTGAATTATTAGTGCTTCAAGGATTGTTGAGCAAGAGATCAATGATGACATGACTTTGCCTTAAAGTTCATCTTAGGAATTCTCTTGCTGTGTGAAAATCATCCAGTAAATGCAGCATGTTAACAAAGAGAGAACATTCCAAGGAAGTATTTCTTCTAGACTTTGTGGGTAAATGGAAAAAGTAATTCATTTTCAATTATTTAACAGAAGCAAATTTTAAAAATCAGTTTGGCAACTAGAGTTATAGAAGTTATAGCAAAATATAATTCCATGTTATTATTTTAAGCAGAAAAAAGAAACATCAAAAAATACAGCACGGCCTTAAAAGTTTATATGACATACAAAAGTTAATGTGATTGAACTATTGCCAAGTCATTTCATAATAATGAAAATCTGATTTTAAGCCTGTCCTTCTGAAAGTATTTTACCGATGTTTCAAAAGAATGGGAAAAAATGACATGAGAAGTTTGACGTTTCTTACAACAGATAATCTATGAAAATAATATATCTGTTCTGAATAAGCATTATAAAATTTATGGTATAAAATTATAAGTTAAAACTGAAAATAGATAATTTATTCTTTGAAAGAAAAATTGCTATATCAATTACACAAGTATCATGGAAGAATTCACAAGACTCTATGAGAGTTCCTTGGACTGCAAGGTGATCAAACTAGTCAATGCTAAAGGAAATCAACACTGAATATTCACTGGAAGGAATGAAGCTAAAGTTCCAATACTTTGGCCACCTGATATAAAAAGCTGACTCATCAGAAAAGACCCTGATGTTGGGAAAGATTGAAGGCAAAAGGAGAAGAGGGCAGCAGAGGATGAGACAGTTGCATAGCATCACTGAGTCAAGGGATATGAATTTGAGCAAACTCTGGGAAATAATAGAGGAGGGGAGCCTAGTGTGCTGCAGTCCATGGGGTCATAAAGAGTCGGACATGACTTAGTGACTGAACATCAACATATATTACATGCATACATTATGCCCTTAATAAAGGTAAAAGATCTAGCTCATTAACAGAAAGAAAACACAGATAAGATTGGGTGCACACGAAATTAAAAAATGATCCCTAGGGTCGTTCCTTATTAGCTCAGGATGTGCTGTTATGTTATGTTATGATTGTGAGTCACCAAGATATGTGTGAGGACTCTTATTTTCAGGAGAGCTTGGGCATATTTACAGAAGAATCTTCTAGCAAAGCCAGAGCATATGACCTATTAAACCTGGTTGTATGTCATTCCTTGGTATATCCCTAAGAATATGTAAACAGACTAGCCCTGGATATCTCCAATAGCATTCTGAAATTCAAATATCATCTTATAAATCCCTAGCTACCTGCCTCATCCTTATTTTAGACAAGTATTAGTCAGCCTTTCCTGGAGATAGGCACAGAGCCACCTGCCTTAGCTGAGCTGAAAGAGAGCTCGATCTTACACAAACTCAAAGTAGATGCTTATACAACACACTGACTTCTTGATACTCCACACTTAGACTATGAAGTAAATACTTTTGAGAAACATAAAGTAAAATCCAGTGTTACAAATGTTTGGAAATGTAGTAAACTCTTCTAAGCAATAAAGAGGTTTAGAAATACAAGTTCTTTAGAATACTAACTTGTAAGAAATAATCTAAATCATATATATATATATATAAAATCACAAGTAGTCTGCATTTGTCAGTGAATGATGAGGTGGTTGATGTATCCCTTGTTCTTACTCATCCAAAGTTTATAAGCTTTTCTTATTTCACTGGACTTCCTAGACAAAGATAGGAGAGTACTATGGTTGAAGGGAAGGAGAAGAGAGACTCCTTTTCAACCCTTTATTTTTATTTATTCATTCATTTAACACATACATATTATTCATACTTAATGAGGTTCTTGAGATATATTAGTAAAAATATGTAAATATCTGTCCCCTTATGGCAGATACATTCCAGCAGGGAGACTGAAAATAAAATAATTAAAATAATGAATAAGTCAACTCTCTAGTATATTACAGTGTTTAGATACTATGAATAATATCAAAGAATAGCAAAGAGAATTAAGAATTATACCCACATAAAAAGCACACCTGCAGGATTAAATAGGGTAAGAGAGAACTGGGCCTCATTGAGGAGCTGAAATCAGAGCAGGCACTTGAAACCTGTCAGGGACTGAGCCATGTGGCTATGTGGAGAAAACAGGCTGCAGTACAAAAGCCATACAATAAGGCAAGGAGACCAATGTGACTAAAGTGTAAACAAATGAAAAAAGAGAAGGAAACCAATAGGGGAAGGGATTGAAACAAGTCTTGGCTTGATAGGGGAAAGCAGAGAGAAGAATTAAGGGGTCATAGATAATTTTAAGGATGTTGAATAAAATGATAATGATTTGTGGAGAGAGATAAAATGATCTGACTTACATTTTTCAGTGACCAAGGGCAGAGACAGGACTACCTGTTTGGAGGCTATTGTAGAAATTCTGGCAAGAGATGATGAGAGATTGCACCAAGGGGTTGGGATGAGAAGCAGTCAAGATCTATATATGTTTTAAAGGCAGGAGCAATAATATTTGATATAGGGTAGGGCTTCCCAGGTGGTGCTAGTGGTAAAGAACCTGCCTGCCAGTGTAGGAGACTTAAGAGACACAGGTTCAATCCCTAGGTCGGAAAGATCCCCTGGAGGAGGGCATGGCAATCCACCCCAGTATTCTTGCCTGGAGAATCCCATGGACAGAAGTCTGGCTACAGTCCATAGAATTGCAGAGTTGGACACAAATGAAGCAGCTTAGCATGCACGCACATGAGAGAGGAATCAAGGATAATACCAAGTTACCCTGAGCAATTAGAGGGATAGAGACCAACTAAAATTGAGGGGGAGGCTATTGGCTGAGCACCCAGTAGAGGGAAGATCCAGATATTGATGTATAAGCATTGTGATTTGGCAATGTCAGGAGGGTATTGGTATATTGTTATTCTAGACTTCAGGAATACCTTTGTGCAAGAATGCATATTTAAGAGTCACTGGCCTATGATGGAAGTCATTGAAAGAAATGAGCTCATCAAGAAAGTGAAGACACCAAGAGAAAAGGACCAGTGACAAAACCCTGGCACTTACCAATATTTACAAGCCAGGGAGAAACAAGATAACTATAAAATGGGACCAAAGAGATGGCAGATGTGTGAGGAGTACTTGAAGCCAAGTAAAGAAAGCATATCTAAGAGGGAGAAATTAACTGTAGAAGGATACAAAATACTAATTGTTCAAGTAATATAAAAGTTGAGAATTAATAATTGTATTTAGAAACATGGGTGGGGGGTGGTGGTGATTTGTAACTTTGAGAAGAACAAGTTCAGAGGAGTGGTGAGACAAAAACTTGAGACTGGGAAAAAAAGATTTGAGAGAAAAGAAGTAGAGCTCACCCTTCAGGAATGTGGCCAGAAAGGAGACTTAAAACAGGGCAGTTGCTAGAGGAGAAAGCAGAGTTTAGAGGAGAGAGCAGAGTTAAGAAGTTTACTTTTTAAGTGTTAGAGAAAATAATCATATTTGTGCATTAGTAGAAAAAATCTAATAGAGAATGAAATTTGATGAGGCAGAAGAGATATATTAATTAAAGTCATTATCATGCTAACAATCAGCAAAGCCCTCTTATAAATCACTTATAAAAATAACTTATTTATTCTGCACAGTACTATGATGTAAGTGTTATTAATATCCTTCTACTTAAAAGATGTGAAAATTGGGATAAGACACAAAAGAGGTAACTAAGTTACTCCAGGTCATACAAATAGTTGAAGAGCTGGAGTTTCAGTCCATACAATCTAGCTATAGGATCCATGGTAATACCGCTGCTCATTTCTATTCCTTGAGGGGAGACTTGCTGGAATAATGACTTTGAATGGGCTAGAGAGAATGTGTTCTAGTGCACAAAAAGGGATATTAGTGTTAAACTGAAACATAGATAATATGCTGGAGGGTATTAGTGTCAGTGTTAGAACAGGGTGATGTGTGATGTGATGGTGGGAGTTTTGGAGGTTCTCTCTCTCTTTGAAACACAATCTTGAAACTTTTACTGACTTTCAATGCCTTCCTTCTAGCTAATCTAGCTAATAAATTGGGTTTACTCCTGATTGCTATGAAGAATAATGTACACCATGGGGAATATGTGGAATCTTAGTAGGAAGGTGTTAGAAACTACTTATTGTAGGGTTTGAGTTTAGTTGAGTGATTTGGGAGAGAGTAAAGAAAGCAGCTGTGCTTATCACTCAGTCATGTCTGACTCTTTGTGACCCCATGGACTATAGCCTACCAGGCTCCTCTGTCCATGGAATTCTCCAGGAAAGGATAATGGAGTGGGTAGTCATGCCCTCTGCCATGGGATCTTCCCAACCCGGGGATCAAACCCAGGCCTCCCACATTGCAGGCAGATTCTCACCATATGACCCACCAGGGAAGCCCCAAGAAAGCAGAGAGTTGCCCATTTTTATTGGGTTATTTGTCTTAATGGGTGGTAAGAATTCTTTATATATTCTAGACACAAGTCCTTTCTCAGATATGTTTTACAAATATTTATGCACAGTCTGTCGAAAAAGGCAATGGCACCCCACTCCAGTACTCCTGCCTGGAAAATCCCATGGATGGAGGGGTCACTGAGGGTTAGAAACGACTGAGCAACTTCACTTTCACTTTTCACTTTCATACATTGGAGAAGGAAATGGCAACCCACTCCAGTGTTCTTGCCTGGAGAATCCCAGGGACAGGGGAGCCTCATGGGCTGCCGTTTATGGGGTCACACAGAGTTGGAAACGACTGAAGTGACTTAGCAGCAGCAGCATGCACAGTCTGTGGATTCCCTTTTTAAAAATGGTGTCTTTTGAGAGCAGAAAATTTTAATTTGATGAAGTCCAATTTAATGATTTTTCTTTTATACCTCAAAAGTTTTTGTCATATTTAGGAAATTTTTTTAAAATCCAAGATTAAAAAGATCTATAAAGCTTCATAGTTTCCATTTTCATATTTAAGTCAATGATCCATGTTAAGTTAAAAATGTAATATAATATCAGGGAAAGAGATGTTCTTTTCTTCCCTCCTTCTCACCTTCCATCCTTCCTGTGAGTCGCTGGCTGGCTAGCCAGCAAGCTTACTAGTTTTTGGCTCTGCAATAGTTTCAAGACTGTATGTTGAAAATATTGATATTGCTAACCCATCGAATTGCCTTAGCATCTAGGTAGGCTGCCTATCCAGGTCCTAATCCTTGAAACGTATGAATGTTACTTTATATGGCAAATATACTTTGTAGATTAAAGAATTTTGAAATGGGGAGATTATATCAGATTATCCAGATGGATTCTAAGTGTCATCAGAAAAGTTCTTATAGGAAGGGAATATGAGATTTTACTACAGAAAGAAAAAAGTGGCCATGTAATAGGGGAACAAAATGGAGTCAGAGAGAAACGATGCTATGCCACTGGCTTTGAAGGTAGGGACCACAAACCAAGCAATACAGACAGCCACTGAAAACAGGATAAGAAAACTGGTTGTCCTCTAGAGCCCTGGAGGGAGCGCAGCCCTGTAAACAGCCCGATTTTGGCCTAGTGAAACTCAATTTGGACTTCTGGCCCTGAGAAATGTTAACAGAATATATTGTACTTTTTTTTTTAAGCCACAAAGGTTGTGATAATTTGTTACAACAGCTTAGGAAACTACTGTAACATGTTTATTGGAAACAGATTTACTATATAGCTGTGAGTTTATATCTGGACTCTATTCTGTTCCATTTATCAGTTACTCTCTTTTTATACCAGTATTATACTCTCTTGATTACTTTAGCTTTAAAATAACTCTTGAAATTAAGGAGTAACACACAGAAGGTAAAGACTGGACTAAAAAGCAAAGCAAACAGACAATACCCTCAGATAGTAAAAATACCCCCAGAGGAGAATAGAGTTGTCATACATGGACTTTTTAATCTATATGTCAAGGAATATGTCTACATGTCAGGGAATTAAATACCATGAGATAAAACTTTATCCCATAAAAGGAATAAAATGGAAGAATTTTCAAGCTGAAAACACAATAATTGAGATAAGACACTCAATGAACTGGTATACACAGTTGAAGAGAGAATAATGAGCTGAAAGTTTCTTAGAATGAAATGTATAGGCTAAATCATAAGAACACACACATAAAAGATGGACTATTCAGAAAAGAGTGACATAGAAGGACTAGAAGATAAAATAGAGTAAACACTGAGAATTTTTCCAAACTGAGTAAATATATCAAGCCATATATTAAATAAATTTTATAAATACCATGTCATTAAGTGAGTGAAAGTCGCTCAGTCGTGTCTGACTCTTTGCAACCCCATGGATTATACAGTCCATGGAATTTTCCAGGCCAGAATACTGGAGTGGGTAGCCGTTACCTTCTTCAGGGGATTTCCTGTTACCTTCTTCAGGGGATTGAACCCAGGTCTCCTGGATTGCAGGTGGATTCTTTACCAGCTGAGGCACAAGGGAAGCACAAGAATACTGGAGTGGATAGCCTATCCCTTTGGATAAATAGAAATAACATATATACACATTTAAGAATAAATGCTGATGGAAAAAAACTATGAAAGAGAAGAAATCTTAGAAAATTGCAAGGAAAAAAGTCATTACATCAAAAGGAGTAATAGAAAAACCAACAACTGACGTCTCAAAAGAAACATGAAATGTCAAAATAAATTGTAGTAAAAACTCTAAATGAATGAGAGGAAAAAACTCAACAAAATTATCTATTAACAAAATATTCCTTAAAAATGAAGACAACCTAAATGAATATTCAGACAAACAAAAAGTGAGAGAGTTCATTACCAGCAGATCAGAACAGAAGAAAATGCTAATAAGTGCTTCCAGGCACAAGAAAAATGACCCAGATGGAAGCTAAGAGAGGCAAAAAGGAATAAAGGCCAATAAATGGGTAGAAGTGTGGATAAATCTATGAAGTAAAGAAATGCAGAACAAAACTGATTATAGAGGAAAACTGATTACATTTCTTCTGTAAAAGTAATAAAATCAAATATTTCTATAGCATACTCAGGCAACTTTCTCAAGAAATTTGCAAATACAATCTTGTATACAATATTGTATAAATACAATATTGTATAAAATTACCATGCTAATGTATAGAACAGTCTTATGGACTCTGTGGGAGAGGGAGAGGGTGGGAAGATTTGGGAGAATGGCATTGAAACATGTAAAATATCATGTATGAAATGAGTTGCCAGTCCAGGTTCAATGCACGATACTGGATGCTTGGGGCTGGTGCACTGGGAAGACCCAGAGGGATGGTATGGGGAGGGAGGAGGGAGGAGGGTTCAGGATGGAGAACACATGTATACCTGTGGCGGATTCATTTTGATATTTGGCAAAACTAATACAATTTTGTAAAGTTTAAAAATAAAATAAAATTTAAAAAAAAATGCTAAGCCTGTGGTGTTTAAAATGAATACATATTTAAATAGATAGAAAAAATAGGACATAACTCAAAAGAGGAAATTACGATGTTGAGAATCCTTATATTGTTTAACAAGCTATAACATTTCAAACTTAAAATGCCAAGAATTCACATTTTAATTTCTAGGATCAGAAATAAAATAGTAAAATATGATATATCTAACAATATAGGGTAGAAATGGAATAGCCCTTAACACAGAGCACATAATATTAAAAAGATAAGAAAAGGGAAAATAAAATATGGATTATGTTCAATTTAACCTATATATTTCAGCAATTTTAAAAATATAAGTGGACTAAAATTTCAAATTGAAGAATAAAAACCAACAGTCAAAAAAAAAAAGGAGACACACTGTATGCTACTTATGAGGCAAATCTTCAATATAAGGACATAGTAAGGTCAAAAATACAAAAAAAAAAGCACAATAAGCATAATTTCTAAAACTTGATGTAGCTAAATAAAATAGACTTTAAGACAAGCATCCTAACATGAGATAAAGAAGGTGTACATGAAACAGTTAACTCAGCAGGACTAGGTTACTCAAACCCAGCACATCTCAAAGAAATTTCTTTTGGAAACATGTTTCTAAGTAAAAGTTAGCCTCTAGGACTGGCCCTTGGACAGCCCTGGAGAGAGATCCTCTGAGCTGTTAGAATATTCTACCTGATAATGTGTTTGTATGTGCCTGAGGCCTTGGGCCATGCCAAGACTAAGATAACCAGATAAGTTTATTCTAACAAAGGGATTTATGGTGAAAGCCTGCTTTTGCTCTTGGGGACTGGGTGCTCCATACCTACATGACTGACCCCCTAATAAAAAACCTGGACACCAGAGCTCAGGGGAACAGCTTCGCTGGTTGGCAATACGTTGCACTTCCTATCACGCATGACTGATGTAATTAATCCTGTCCCTTTGCAACTCCATTGGGAAATGAAAAACACTTGGAAGCTTGTGTCTGGTTTCTCTTGGACTTTGCCCCATGTTTTCTTTCCCATTGCAGATTTTAATCTATATCCTTTCATTGTAGTAAACCATGACTGAGTATAACAGCTTTTCTGAGTCCTGTGAGTCCTTCTAGTGAACTATCAAGCCTGAGGGTGGTCTTGGGTACTCTAACACAGACCCCATCCAGAATTTAAGATTCTATCTTTTCTAATCAATGCCTAACAGTATCAAACGGACCTGGTAAGTTTGGGGATTCAATTCGCATTGTAAATTAGCCACACAGAGGGTTAGTCTGTTTGTTTTTCGTAAATCTCTTATGAGTTTCTAGCACAAACATAATTTTCTTTGAAAGAAAAAAAATATATTTGTGTCACCAGTGAATTGTATCATACATGTAAGAAAGAATTAGTACCAAATTTAATCAAGTTTTGAGAACATGAGAAAGGTGGCTTTGCAACCCATGTTTATAAGGCCAAAATAGCCTAGATAGCTAAGTATACCTAAGCAAGATAAGGACATTACAAAAAGGAAAAAATAAGAATACAACATATCTCATAAACACTAAATCAAGAGATAGATGAGGACAACTTAGCCCTACTATCTTGTCTTTATAGTTACAATTATTTGCATGTGAAATTCAAATTATGGAATTCACATTAAAAAAATAAACTTGTATTTAGAAAATTCAAGCTTCTCAACAGACATAGAAAAGACATGTGATAGAATTTGATATCTCCATGTCCATTCATAAACAAGCTAGCTAGAAGACTAGAAAGGGAAAAGTTACTAAAAATAGTTGAATTATGATATTTGAAATTGGAAATTTTATGATATGTAAAATATTTCATTAAGATTACATATTTAAAGGGAAAAATATAAACCTAGATATAGAGATTTTCTAATATGATAAATGGCCTCTTTTTAAAAACTTACAACAATCATATTTAATGATAAAATATCAAGAGTTAATATTGCCATAATAATGATTCATAATACTCGTCTCCTCAGCATAGTAGCTTAAAATAACAATTATTCATTTGTATTTGAACAACTGTGGATCATCACCAAATGAGCTTGGCTTCAATCTGGAGTAGGGTTTAGGTCTATTCAACATGACTTATATCCTTCAAGGCCCAGAAAGCTGCCTCAGTCATGCTTTTCTCATGATGACGGCAGAAGTACAAGTATACAAGTTCCACTGAGACAGTGTTTTAAAGTTTGCTTGTGTCACATCTACTAGCGTTGCCTTTGTCAAAACAGTTCATAGTACCCACCCCAGCATTAACAGAGCAGGAAAGTATAATCAATCCACAGTGGGAAGAGAGCAAGTATTTACTTTAAAAAACCCAAGCTTATACTCATGTTCATAGCAGTATTATTCACAGTAGCCAAAAGGTGGAAACAACCCAAGGATCCAAAAACAGATAAGTGGATAAACAAGTGAAGCTAAGTGAAGTCGCACAGTCGTGTCTGACCCTTTGCGACCCCGTGGACTGGAGCCTGCCAGGCTCCTCTGTCCATGGGATTTTCCAGGCAAGAATACTGGAGTGGGTTGCCATTTCCTTCTCCAGGGTCTTCTCAACCCAGGGATTGAACCTGGGTCTCCTGCACTGTAGGCAGATTCTTTACTATCTGAGCCACCAGATAAACAAATGTGGTATTAATATATAAATATAATGGAATATCTTTCCACCTTTAAAAAGAAGCAAATTCTGACACATACTAAAACATGCATGAACACTGAAACATAAGCTAAGTGAAATAAATCACAAAATATCAAATATTATATGATTCTACTTATATAAGGAGGGCTTCCCTGGTGGCTCAGATGATAAAGAATCCACCTGCAATGCAGGAGACCTGGGTTCGATCCCTGGGTTGGGAGGAGGAAGTAGCAACCCACTCCAGCATTCTTGCCTGGAAAATCCCGATGGCCAGAGGAGACTAGCAGGACATAGTCCATGGAGTTGCAAAGAGTTCGACACAACTGAGCAGCTAAGCACTTATGAGGAACCTAGAGTTTCTTCTGTTCTGGAAGTAGGTCAAATTCAGAGACAGAAAGTAGGATAGTGATTGCTGAGGGCTGAATGGAGGAAACAATGGTGAGTTATTGTCTAAAGGGCATGGAGTTTCAGTTTTGCAAGAGGCAAATAGTTCTGACGATTGGTGGTAATGACTGCACAACAACTCGAATGTACTTAGCACTAAAGACTGTACACTTAAAAATTCCTAAGATGGTAAATTTTATATTATGCATATTTCACTACAATTTAAAAAAATACCCAAAACATCACAATCCATCTTTGCTATTTCTATTCAGGTATTACAGGTCTTTGCCAATGCAAATAGACAAGAAAAACAGATTAAAGCCAAACAGATAAGTAATAAAAATATTATTCTAAGTAGGTCATATGATTTTTTCATATGGAAAGTTCAAAGAATCTACAGATACACATTAGAAGGGATTTTGGAAGATTGTTGAATCAAAGTTCAACATAAAAATGAAGTTCTATATACTAGCCTTAGAAAATAAAATCATAAAATATACCATCAAAAAAGATTATCAATAAATACCATATATATAGGAATATACCTAATGAAAAGTATGTAAAACTTCTATACAGAAAATTATTAAGTGAAGAAAAAGTATAAAAAGAAAAAGTATAAAAAGAAAAAGTATAAAGAAATTAATGGGCAAACTTTTTATGGATTGGAAGTCTTATTACTGTAAAGATGTCAATTCTACCTAAGATACTTTATAAATTCAGTGCTACCTCCTGCCAAATGCTAACAGTATTCATAGGCATATTTGTATGTATATATGTGTATAGAAATGGATAATCTGATTCTAAAATTCATATATAAATACAAAGCACTGCAAAGAGAAAAATACTCTTGGATAAGAACAAGGTTAAGAGATTTGCAATCTCACACATAAAAATTTACTATGAAAGAACAATGATTCAGACTGCAGTAAAGCCACAGATAGAAATGAATGAATCAGAACAGAAAAGAGCATTTAGAAACAGACCCAAATCCATACGTTCTCTTTAACTGTAATCAAAGGAGCAGTATAGAGAAAGTGGGGAAAGTGCAGCTTTTTCACTCAGTGGCAATGGATCAATTTGAGTCCCACACAGGAAAAATGAAACCTTACTGCTACTTCATTTCACACAAAAATAAATTCCAGGTGGATTGCAAATCCAAATGTAAACGGCAAAATGTATAGGCTTTAGAAGTTAACACTAGAGAATATCTCCATGACCTTAGAGTAGTAATAAAATTTCTTAAACAGAACACAAGAAGCATTAAAGAAAATGAAAAAATATTAATAAGCTATATTAAATTATGAACTTCTTGTGACTAAAGTCTTTATTAAGAGAATGAAAAGTCAAGGAGAAGTTTTTTAGAATAAATAAAACTGCCAAAGGACTTACCAGAAATGTACAGCAAACTTTTCAAATCAGTATGAGAAAGGTGACAACCCAACAGAAAAAAATGGACCAAAAAAGTGAAAAGAAGCTTTCAAATTTTTCATGGAACTATGGCTCATGAAACCACAAACTAAGTTACATAGTTAACATAGTCCACTCGGATAAACAGTAGTAATACAGTTATGAATGGACAAATTCGTGAGATACAGTAGATTTTACTCAGAACCCAAACCTCAAAAAAGAATACAGGACAATGTGTGCAGTAAAAACATACAGGAGTCTTATAACTCCCAGGTATGATTTTTAAGGTCCAGCTCCCCACTTGGGGTATATGGAGTCAGTGGGAAAAACAACTGGGCCTGGAACACCTGTAAGGCTAACATGTCTAGACACATTGACATCCCTTTAGCTCCTTTAGGAGTATATGACTAGCTGCCATTTTCCCATTTGTCTGTATCTCATCAATTACATGTCACTCATCAGTAATCTATTGTTCAGTAAGCAGTCTCAACAATGATCTACAGGTGATTGGGTGGGCATGTAACTTTTGTATACTATACACTCCTGTGAACTCACTGAGTCATGTTTCAGGGAGGATTCAATGAAAAGGCAGAATCTCAGGTTATCCTTGAAATGAGAGGAAAGGCTGTTAACATCATGTTCTATAAGCCATCAAAAAATGCAGTTTAACTTACAATGGGATACTGTTAGATACCCTACAGAAGAGGTAGTTATAAAATTTTGGAGGATAAATAACAGGGTCCTAATGTATTGACCTCAGGAACTGTAGCCCGCCAGGCTCCTCTGTCCATGGGATTCTCCAGGCAAGAATACTGGAATCAGTTGCCATTTCCTTCTCCAGGGTATCTTCCCAACCCAGGGATCTAACCCATGTCTCCTGCATTGCAGGCAGATTCTTTACTGTCTGAGCTATAAGGGAACCTCCCCACTGTACAGCACAGGGAACTATATTCAATATCCTGTGATAACCTACAATTGAAAAGAATATATATGTGTATGAATCACTTTTCTGTAGAGCAGAAATTAATAAACATGATAAATCAACTTTACGTCAATAAAAACTTTTAAGACCTGTTGGAGAAGATATGGAACAACTGGAATGCTCATAAACGACCAGTGGGATTTTAAATTTGTACAAGCATTTTGGCATACTATTTGACAGTGTTCACTGAAGTTCAGCACACACACTATGAGAACTTTTTTCCACTTCTGAAATATTTTATCCAAGCAAAACATGTATCTTAGTGGATGATTATGTATGAGAAATGGTACAGGTCTGGCATAACTGGGACAGAGGGGCTAAAAACAGATACTGGCAGTCAGACTACAGAGGCATCCTTTAACTTACATATCCATGGTGATTGCAGCCATGAAATTTAAAGATGCTTACTCTTCGGAAGGAAAGTTATGACCAACCTAGACAGCATATTGAAAAGCAGACATTACTTTGCCAACAAAGGCCTGTCTAGTCAAGGCTATGGTTTTTCCAGTGGTCATGTATGGATGTGAGAGTTGGACTGTGAAGAAAGCTGAGCGCCAAAGAATTGATGCTTTTGAAGTGTGGTGTTGGAAAAGACTCTTGAGAGTCCCTTGGACTGCAAGGAGATCCAACCAGTCTATCCTAAAGGAGATCAGTCCGGGGTGTTCATTGGTAGGACTGATGCTGAAGCTGAAACTCCAATACTTTGGCCACCTGATGCGAAGAGCTGACTCATTGGAAAAGACTCTGAGGCTGGGAAAGATTGAGGGCAGGAGGAGAAGGGGACGACAGAGGATGAGATGTTTGGATGGCATCACCGACTCAATGGACATGGGTTTGGGTGGACTCCGGGAGTTGGTGATGGACAGGGAGGCCTGGCATGCCGCGGTTCATGGGGTCACACACACGACTGAGTGACTGAACTGAACCATGGTTAAATAACGAAGATATTTTGGAGAATCCTTAAACAACTGAAATTTGTTTCTTTGGTTATCATTTCAGTGTCTAAAGACAGAAAACCATAACTAATCTCTGTACCTACTGCCAGATCATCAGCATCTTACTGAAAGAGAGGAAAATAAAGTACATTGTTTTAATTGTAGTTTTTCCTTCTTCATTTCTCTTCTTTCTTATATATACTTTGTTTTTGCATTTATTAGGAGAAACCAGTTTATAATTGTTTTTTTCTTGTATACAAATAGTGTGTAAATAATCACATATATGTATGTGTGTGTGTATATGCATGTGTGTGTGTGTATATATGTGTGTGTGTGTGTGTGTGTGTGTGTGTGTGTATGTGTTTGAATTATTTACTGACATAAAGCAACAGCCAAATCAGAGGCACAGCTCAGAACAGGTTTCTTCCAGGAAGAAGATAAGAATTTATAATTGGGAAGAGATACATGGGAAGTATATGAGTGATAGTAATATTGTGGTTTTTTTTTTGACCAGAGTAAAAATTACAAGTGTGCCATGTGGTGATAAATTATGGAATTGTATATACTCTATAAACATATTTAAACATATAAACATAATTAAAAATTATGAAACACAAAATGTTTTAAAAGAGCAAAAACTTTGTGGATATATTCATCCAGACATTACAGAATTTTTAAAAATTTAAGAAGTGTTTATCTTTTGAAAATGTGTTCTTTATGTTATTTCCTTCTTTTGCTAGAGAAAATTGCTTCATTCCCTAAGAAGCAGTCAGATTTCGGCATGCCTAATTATAATATTAAAGGGCAACATTGACTATCAAAGGGATACATTTTAAAATGTGTTATTAAAAACGACTGGAAAAAACAAGCATATTCTTGATAGAAATAATAATGCCTTCAGATGAATGTCAAATAATTGGATTTACAGACAGAGAAATAAAGAAAAACATTTTCCTACACTTGAAGATCATTCAAGTGCCAAGAACAAAATTCATGCAATGTTAATAATGGTCTGTTCACCCCTTCTATATTTTAGACACCCATTTATCTGATACAAAGGAAATATCCATGTTCTGCATGCCTAGTTTAGTTGGTTTTCATTACAAGTCCTTCACTTGTACAGAAACTTTGATTCCACAATAATATGTCTCAGTGGTGTGATAAAATGCTGTTACAACACTATAAGGGTTATATCACAATTTCATAGGTTACACTACAACTGAAAAAAATTATTACCAAGCACACTTAATGGGTATAAAGTATGATATATATTACTGGTAGTTATTGTCAACTAATGCCTCTCTTACTAACTTAACACATATATATCCATGCTCTATTCCTGAGACGATTTTTCTTTAAAATTTTTTATATATTACTGTTTGGCAGCTAATGATGTATTCAATAAATATCCCTAGCATAGTTTACAGCATTGAAGAATAATATATTAAAAGAAAACAATATCTTTAAAATTCTGAAGTAAATGATAGACTATCTCAGACATAAATATATACTTTTTCATGTTATGCTTTTCAAAAAAATATGCATGGAAGTAACGCATAGATTTTTTTTTTTCACATTTTCCAGAAAATGTTTTACTCTTTAGAAGAGTGGTTTTCCCACTTCCATGCACACCTCCACTCCACGGCCACAGAAGGTCATGTGCTTGGTACCCTCCCAGACCTCACCCTATGTATCTACTCATCTGACTGTCCTTCTGTATTATCTCCTTTATTCTATAATAAATTGATAAATGCAAGTGTTTCTGTGAGTCCATGAGCCATTGAAGCAAATAATCAAATCTAAAGCTGAAACTCCAATACTTTGGCCACCTGATACGAAGAGCTGACTCATGTGAAAAGACCCTGATGTTAGGAATAATTGAAGGCAGGAGGAGAAGGGGACAACAGAGGGTGAGATGGTTGGATAGCATCACCAACTCAATGGACATGAATTTGGGTAAACTCTGGGAGTTGGTGATGGACAGGGAGGCCTGGCCTGCTGTGGTTCATGGGGTCGCAGGGAGTCGGACACAACTGAGCGACTGAACTGAAGGGTGAGGAGGTCATAGAAACTTCTGATTTGTTGCCAAGTTCAGCAAAAGTTGTGGGTAACCTGGAGATCTACTACTTGTAATTGGCATATGTAATGGGGGGCAGTCTTGGGAGCCTGAGCCTTTATCATGTGGGTTCTAATGCTATCTCCAGGTAGACAGAATTTAGTTAAATGGTGGGACACTCAGCTGGTGTCAGAAAGAACTGTTTATGTGGGAAAAATAAATCTAGGCATTTGGTGTCAGAAGTGTTATGAGGTGGCACCAGTATGAGAATAAAGGAGAGACACAGGAGAAGTGAGGTTTTCCTACACAACCACATACGTAAATATGCTATAGATACAAGACATACATTATTTGTCAGACATACATCATTATTTGCAGCCTCTAAGCCTCTGCAAGTCTTTATATAACAAATCCACTGAGATAAAGCTTTTAACATTATAGTAAGTAGCTACAAAATCAATTTTGAAATTCTACTATAGTTTTAGTCTACAGGAGAAAAATGTAGTCATATTAAAAGCAGTAAGAAATGCTTGTAAGAAAATAAAGGTTTGATTTCCATAAAGCGTCTTTTAGATGCCCCTTTTATTCTTATTGATTTCTGGCTTGGCAGGCTCCAAAATGAAAATACCAAGAATAAACCAAGATGTGTGTGTCAATTTATAAATCATTTACATGTGCTCTGCTTAGTCACTCACTCATGTCCAACACTTTGCGACCCCATGGACTGTAGCCTGCCAGGCTCCTTTGTCCATGGGGATTCTCCCAGGAAGCATACTGGAGTGGGTTGCCTTGCCCTCCTCCAGGAGATCTTCCCGACCCAGGGATCAAACCCAGGTCCCCTGTATTGCAGGCAGATTCTTTACTGTCTGAACCACCAGGGAAGCACCTCACTTCTGTATTAATATATCCAGCTTATTTTAAAACACTCAAAGATATCTTAATGATATATTACAAATACTGACAGTTCCAATACCCCTCCAGCACAATATCTATCAGCACATACGAGAGCCACACCACTGTGACGACCACTGTTGTCTGTACTACAAACTTCCTACTGAACTTCCCATGTTTTTCTTTCTTGATATCCTGTCCTAATCTAACTAGAAGAGATATCTTCTTGAAGCTCAAACCTTTACAAATTATTCCCATACTTTAACATTTTCTACACTAGATGGTTCATGATAATCTCTACATATTTGGAAATATAAAATATTTCATAAAATTTAACATGCATTTATGTATCCTTCTCCAGTAATATTTAGGGCATATGATTCTCTGATTTAAGAGCTTTTTTTTTTTAATTATAAATCTTACACCTCATTACTTTGAGAATATTTTTAAAGATTGAGTTCTGGAAACTATCATTGAATCAAGCAAAGACATGAAAAATAGGACATATAAATGATGCTGAAAGAATGGCAATACCCTTCCTTTGGAAAAATAAAGAGAAGAATGCAAATTAGCCTACTTAATGTGGGGACCAATATAAACATACAAATGGAACAAGGAAAAATGATACAGCATTATATATATATATCCCACCCAGTAGAATCCCATCTTACACAGGGTAAATGTTCTAAAATCAGTTCTTAATTCCAAAAAAAAAGGAATTGCATGTGATTAAATTATATACAAAGAGACTAATTCCTTTGACCATTCCATAAAAGTTTTGTAGAGGTATCATAACTCAATAATCTACCAAAGGTAGCTTTTCCTCCAACAATGGATCAGACAGATGTTTTGTCAGCTGGCAACAGATGGAAGTTTTGACTGGCACTTAGAGTCATTAGTGTCTCAATTATGAGTCCTCAGATACTAAAAGTACATTCAGGCTACAAGATACTTAAACAATGAGAGACATTCTGAAACTGATATTAAGCAGTCACTCGGAAATGGCAACCCACTCCAGTGTTCTTGCCTGGAGAATCCCAGGGACGGGGGAGCCTGGTGGGCTGCTGTCTATGGGGTCGCAAAGAGTTGGACATGATGGAAGTGACTTAGCAGCAGTAGCAGCAGCAGCATCCCAGCCCTCATCCCCAACAACAGAAATACTGCTTTCTTTTTTAGATTCACCTAAGGCCATAAGGAAAAGACAGGTTAATTTTTTTTTTTTTTAGTTTTTTTTTTTATTTAAATTTATTTATTTTAATTGGAGGCTTTCATTATTTTTCTCCACAAACTCTTCCCCTCCAAGAACATACTATTCATCCTGAAATTCAAAAAACATAAATACATGCATGATGTAATTCACACCTTCCATTGTAATTACTCAGAGTGAGGAACGCAAAAGACAAGTGTTCCAAGAAAAATTTGGAATGGAAACTATAGAAATGATGAAATATAGGAAAGTATTCAGTAATTAGAACTTGTTGGACACTCTGCTTATAGATTTTGAATGCATGATCAGTGGTGTCTGACTGCAACCTATGGCTTCTCTGTTCATGGGATTGTTCAGGCAAAAAATACTGGAGTGGTTTGCCATTTTCTTTTCTAGGGGATCTTCCCAACCCAGGGATTGAACCTGCATCTCCAGTGTCTTCTGCATTAGCAGGCATATTCTTTACTATTGAGTCACCTAGGAAGCCTCATATATATATATATATTAGTGTTATATATATATATATATAAGAGAGAGAGAGAGAGAGAGAGAGAGAGAGTTCTTAGGAATACCTAAATATAGGTAAATTTTTAAATATCTAAACAACGTTTAAATCTTCCTTTAAAGAAATAGTTACTAATGCTAAATAGTTAATAGTTATTATTGCTAAAATCTTCACAGTAATATACACAAACCTGATTTTTTTGCAGTCATTTTCCTCCATCTACTATACTTTAGTCCCTGTAGCTTTTCATTTGTATAATGTCTATGAGGTTAGAATGTTCACAGTTCAAGCACAATGCCCCAGTTTCTAACTAAAACCCACCCTTTTTAGATGTTAACTTAGTAAAGGAAAAAGACCACATCTTGTTTTTTGCAATTTTAGGAGTTCAGGGTGAGTCACAACTATAATGACTAGTAATTTTGTATACCTGTTGTCACTAAAAGAATTCAAACAGATGTTCAAGAGAAAATAATTGTATCACAGAATGAGGGGACATTTATGGTTCTTTCGCTGTTTTGTTTAAGGTTAAAATTTTATTTTGTTTCCATGTAAATGGAAACAAAAAAATTGTTTATGTGTATGATTTTCATCTTCTGCTCAGGTTACCAACTTGTCTTACATGTTTGTGTAGGAGGGATGGGAGAATAGGGAGCAAGACAAGAGAGCAGAGTCAGAGATAAAACAGGAAAAATGTTTTGATCTTTTTATCTTACTTTAATGAATGAAGAAAATGCAAGTTTTTGATTAGTTACATAGACTCCTGTCCCTTTATTTGCTAATTAGTATCTTAGAAGTTATTTTTGAAGGCAGACCTCTATTAAATTAAAATTTTCTCTGTATCAGGAATATTAAATATCAATGTAAATTTGTTATTCATATTTGTCTTTATGCAAGGCATGTTTTCCCTCAATTCTGCCATAGACAAAATTCTCTTCTTTTAAAATGGGTTCAGAGGAATCCAGCAATCTTCTTTGAATCAGTCTGGTTTCATCCTTCGCAGAACTTTGGCACTTAGTAAATGCTAATTTCTCAACCTTTCAAAACCAAAAAAAATTAAGGACTAGGATTAAAGTGCTTCCACAAAGTTTACTTCACTGTACTACTATGTAGAAAAAATTATTTTCGTACTGTATTTAGTCCCAATGTGAATTAGAATTAAGTACTTTTAAAGCCCATAAAGGAGAAGGCAATGGCACCCCACTCCAGTACTCTTGCCTGGAAAATCCCATGGACGGAGGAGCCTGGAAGGCTGCAGTCCATGGGGTCGCTAGAGTCGGACACGACTGAGTGACTTCACTTTCACTTTTCACTTTCATGCATTGGAGAAGAAAATGGCAACCCACTCCAGTGTTCTTGCCTGGAGAATCTCAGGGACGGGGGAACCTGGGGGCTGCCGTCTATGGGGTTGCACAGAGTGGGACACCACTGAAGTGACTTAGCAGCAGCAGCAAAGCCCAAAAAATAAGACTTGACTTTAGTGAATATGGCAGAACCCTGAAAATTGTCTGTCTAACCTCTTATTTGCAGGCCCACATCTAGACTAAATTTCTCAAACTCCTTTATAGTCAGCTGCATTCAGGCCAACTATACAACAAAGCAATAGCTAACAAAATGTGAGAACAAATAATGTATATTACTGCCTAAAATAAAATCCATTAAAATCTTCTTCATCTATGCTGTATGACCTTGACCTCCTGGCTAGCTTGATGAAGCTGAACAGAGTAATTTCAGAAGCTACATGTTGATTAACAGATCCATAGGAGGGCAGACCGTGGATCCTTAAATTACTGCATGGACTTTCCACAAATTAGAAATAAACTTTCCTTCAGTTTTATTGGGAAATAATAGACAAATAGCAACTCTATTTATTTAAAGTATACAACATGATGATATGTTATAATATACATCGTGGAATGATTGCCAAGATCAAGATAATTAACATATTCATCACCACATAGAAAAATGGGAAAATGTCTATTCAAGTCCTTTGCCCATTTTTAACTGAATTTTTTTTTTCCCATTGATTAGTAATGGAAATAAAGGATTAGTTTTTCTACTGTCAAGATCAGTGTCAAGGGGTTTTGTCTATTTTATCTTTAAAATACAACTCCTAATTTCACTGATTATTTCTATTGTCATTCTAGCTTCTGTTCTTTTTTTTCTTCCTTGAGGTATAATGTTAGATTATTTGAGTTCTTTCTTTTTTGTAATCATCAAGCCCTTAGAACTGTTTGTGTTCCATGTCATAAATTTTTGTTTCAATTTCTGTTTGTCTAAAAATACTTTTTATTTCTTCAACTCTGTTTGTTCATAAGTATACTGTTTAATTTGTACATAGTTGTCAATTTTCCAGCTTTCCTCCTGTTTTGATTTCTAGTTTCATACCATGTATTTGAAAAAGATACTTAATAAAATTTTAATCATTTTAAATTTGTTAAAATTTATTTTGTGAACTAACACATGATTTACCCTGGGAAACATTTTTGTGCACTTGAGAAAAATGTGTGTTCTGTTGCAGCTGGATGGAATGTTCTGGTATAGCTTAATTCCATTACTTGCTTATTGATTCTATCTGAATTATCTTTCCATTGTTAATGTGGAATATTGAAAGTCCCCTACTGTTTTGCATTGTTATTTCTACCTTCAGATCTTTTAATAATTGTTTATTAGTAGTAATAACTACTAATTTGGATATATATTTATAACTTTATATCTTCTTGATGAATTGACTAATTTGGATATATATTTATAACTTTATATCTTCTTGATGAATTGACTAATTTGGATATATATTTATAACTTTATATCTTCTTGATGAATTGACTCTTTACCATTATATAATGATCTTTTTTATTACCCTTCTTTTGACTTAAATTCTATTTCGTCTAAGTATAACTAGCCCTGCCTTTACTGGCTTCCATTTGCATGGAATATCTTTTCCCATCCCTTCAATTTCAGCCTATGAGTATCTTTAAATCTTAAGTGAGTCTCTTGTATGTAGCATGTAGTTGAGTCTTTTTTTTTAATCCATTTACACTCTATGCCTTTTAATTGGATAATTTCAGTTTACATTTAGAGTATTTATAAATGTGTAAAAGCTTACTGTCATTATTTTAATAATTGTTTTCTGATTATTTTCTAGTTCCTTTGTTGCTTTCTTCCTCTCTTGCAATCTTTATTTCTAAACTTGTGATTTTTGTAGTAGTATGCTTTGCTTTTTTCTCTTTATCATCTGTACCTATTCTAGGAGTTTGTACTGTGATTACAATGAGACTTTGGTAACATGTCTTATAACAGTCTGTTTTAAGCTAATGACAACTATAGTTGCATAGAACATTTCTGTGCAACTTTTAACTTACCCCCCACACATATATTTTATGTTGCTAATGTCACAATTTATATATTTTTACATTGTGAATCCATTAATTAAATATTGTAGGTATGCTGCTGCTGCTGCTGCATTGCTTCAGTCGTGTCCGACTCTGTGCGACCCCATAGACGGCAGCCCACCAGGCTTCCCCTCCCTGGGATTCTCCAGGCAAGAACACTGGAGTGGGTTGCCATTTCCTTCTCCAATGCATGAAAGGGAAAAGTGAAAGTGAAGTCACTCAGTCGTGTCCGACTCTAGTGACCCCATGAACTGCAGCCTACCAGGCTCCTCCGTCCATGGGATTTTCTAGGCAAAAGTACTGGAGTGGGGTGCCATTGCCTTCTCCGATTGTAGGTATAGTTATTTGTAACACTTTTATCAAGATCCAAACACATATACATAGACAGCATATTAAAAAGCAGAGACATTACTTTACCAACAAAGATCCATCTAGTCAAAGCTATGTTTTTTTCCAATAGTCATGTATGGACGTGAGAGTTAGACCATAAAGAAAGCTGAACGCCAAAGGATTGATGCTTTTGAAATGGTTCTGGAGAAGATTCTTGACAGTCCATTGGACAACAAGAAGATAAAACCAGTCAATCCTAAAGGAAATCAGTCCTGAATGTTCTTTGGAAGGACTGATTATGAAGCTCCAGTACTTTGGCTACCTGGTGTGAACAACTGACTCATTGGAAAAGACCCTGATAATGGGAAAGACTGAAGGCAGGGAGGAAAGGGATGACAGGATGATATGGTTTGATAGCATCACCAACTCAATGGACATGAGTTTGAGCAAGCTCCTGGAGTTGATGGACAGGGAAGCCTGGCATGCTGCCATCCATGAGGTCTCAAAGAGTCAGACACAACTGAGTGACTGACTTGAACTGAACTGAAACACTGCTGCTGCTAAGTCACTTCAGCCGTGTCCAACTCTGCAACCCCATAGACAGCAGTCCACCAGGCTCCCCCATCCCTGGGATTCTCCAGGCAAGAACACTGGAGTGGGTTGCCATTTCCTTCTCCAATGCATGAAAGTGAAAAGTGAAAGTGAAGTCACTCAGTCATGTCCAACTCTTAGCGACCCCATGGACTGCAACCTACCAGGCTCCTCCACCCATGGGAGAACTGAAACACATATACTTTCAATTATTTAAAGTTTAAGTGAGTGAAGTCGCTCAGTCGTGTCCGACTCTTTGCGACCCCAAGGACTGTAGCCTACGAGGCTCCTCCGTCCATGGGATTTTCCAGGTGATAGTACTGGAGTGGGTTGCCATTTCTTTCTCCAGGGGATCTTCCCCACCCAGGGATCGAACCCAGGTCTCCTGCATTGCAGACAGATGCTTTACCCTCTGAGCCATCAGGAAAGTCTCATCTAAAGTTTATCCCTACTTAGATATTCTGTAACACCTGAAACTCAAACTATTCATTTTAGAATGGCATTAGGCAGAACTGGGTGTTACACTGGCCTCTCTCAACATTCTCAGTGTTCTCTGCCTATACCTATAGCAAGGTATAGCAAATTTATATTTCCTCAGTAATCTTGTTTTCCTTATCTACTGCCAACAAGTCAATGAAAATTATACTCTCCAAATGTCTCTGAATGACTTACATCTCTCTTCAGCCATCATGTAACCTGCTCATCTAATATTGTTAGATGTGTTAGAAAGACTCTAACACCAACAGATCTAGCACAGTTTTTTTTTTCACTTTTTAGAGTTTAATGATGGATGTTTAAGGTCATAAGATGACAAGACTTGCCAAAAGAAAATAGGAATGAAATCTAAGGATAAATGCCAAACAGTTATCCTTTCTCTCCAGTTAATCATCCCCCTACATCTGTTGTCACACAGTACTGGTGGACTCAATATATGTTGTACAATGCTAAATTGGGGAGGGAACATTGTACAATATGGTATTAGGAGAGAAATACTATCACAAATTATATAAGTCCTGGTCAAAAATAGAGATGTTTTGTAAAGAATTGAAATTCAGATTATTAGCTAATGAAAACTCACAATAACTATCTGCCAAACTTATATTTGTATTTTTTAAGGTAACTTCATAATCCCAATCAATGCATCTACTGAAAAAAAAAGATCAAAGACAAATGGGTGTCTCATTGGATATAAAAATCTGAAGTATAAGTCATAGTCTCCTCACACAAATATATCCTGTGCATCTGCAACCTGATAGATAGCACCAGCATTAACACATCTACCTGAGCTGTTCTTCTGTTAGGAATCACTAGGAAACTTCTACACTAGACTGTTACACCCAATATGGTATAATCTGCTGTGGTGGTCTAGCAAAAATACAATGAATATTTCCTAAGCAATTTCCTATCATAAAGTCTTACTAGAGCAGTAATAAAAACAAAACAAAACAAAAAAAATGACCACTTTATTATGAAATTTCAATGTAGTTGAAAAAGTATTTGATGTGTGGAGATAGTTTATAAGTAAGACTTTATGAAAAGCAGAAAATGAACCGCAGAGAATATAAATCATATATGATTTCAGAAGAGGGACAGAGTTAAAATACAATATCATAAAGGTGATATTTCAGTTGGATTAAAAAATGCTTATGGTTTATATCAGATGAGAGGAAAAGGAATAAATATTTTCCAAGTAAGAGAATATAAATCAAGTCATAAATAATGGATATATAAGATTAATTGCTTATAGGAGAAGTTAATTTCAAATTAGGACACAGTTGTAAGGGATTATGAATGAACAATGAAGATGTTTGGATTATATCTAATGCATAATTTAAAAAAAATCATTCAAGGTTCTTGATCAGAGGATTATATTTGAAAAGGAGCAGTTTAAAAGACACAATTTTGGAAAAAGTTTACAAGTCATATAAAGATGGACTAATATCCCTGTTATATCTACTTTTGTCCATTACCTTAGAACAGAATGAGGATTCCCCAGATGGTAAGATATTTTCAACAACAAGGGCAGTGAGCCATGTACAACTTAACCAAGAAAAAAAGGCATAATTAATTCAATTTACTATGCCACTTTCCATAACCATCTAAAAGTAGAAAATCCTGAAGGAATAAAAGGAGAGAAAGAAATAAAAAAGAACAGAACAATAGATGGGAAATTGGTCAATTGACAAGAAACAAAAGGAGCAAAAAATGCTCTGGAAGGGCAGAAAATGAAAAAAAAAAAAAAAAAGAATCTAAGTCACAGCATAATGCAAGGTACGGCAGTAAAGGAGAGAACTGTGGTTAACAATTAAACAAAATGCAGCCCCCCCCCCCCACCAACTTTTTTTTTCAGTACGTGTAAACACTTACACAGGTCTGTCTAGTCAAGGCTATGGTTTTTCCAGAAGTCATGTATGGATGTGAGAGTTGGACCATAAAGAAAGCTGAGCGCCGAAGAATTACTGGTTTTGAACTGTGGTGGTGGAGAAGACTCTTGAGAGTCCCTTGGACTGCAAAGAGATCCAACCAGTCCATCCTAAAGGAAATCAGTCCTGAATATTCATTGAAAGGACTGATGCTGAAGCTGAAACTCCAAACTTTGGCCACCTGATGCAAAGAACTGACTCATTGGAAAAGACCCTGATGCTGGGAAAATTGAAGTCAGGAGGAGAAGAGGATGATAGAGGATGAGATGGTTGGATGGCATCACTGACTTGATGGATGTGAGTTTGAGCAAGCTCTAAGAGTTGGTGATGTCCAGGGAAGCCTAGCGTGCTGCAGTCCATGGGGTCACAAACAGTCGGACATGGCTGAGCGACTGAACTGCACTGAAGTGTAAACATGCTTATATCTCTGGGCATTGGTATCTGTTGTTCCTTTCCAGGTATATGAGTTATTTTTAAATGAATTCATTCTTAGACATTTCAGGAATCCACTCTTGGCTGATACCAAAATATCACTGTTGCTAAAATGTTTTTGGAGAAGGCTGTGGCCGGAGCACCTGTAGGATCAAGGTGTTATCAGAAATATTAGAGTACCAGTTACAAAACTGTGGCTCAGCAACAAATTGCCTTATTTGGTGCTGGATGGAACCTAGAGTAATTGGCAGGTGCCCTTACAATCCATATAAAGGGCAAGGGAGTTTCTGGTTTCTTTCTATCTCCAATTTAAATCTGCTTTTTTTCCTTTCTAGGAACAGGTGATAGTAGTTTTCTGATTAAGAACAGCAGCAAGCACCTCCAAGAAGAACTAAGGAAGATGAAGAGGAACCAAAGGATGGAGGGGAGGTCAATCACTCGTTTTGTGTCTGCACATTTATTGTTATGCCATATGTATCTTTTATTCTGAGCATTTGTTTCCTATTGTAATCCAAGGGAAAATAAATTGTAGGAGGCAAGTCATCTTTCTTGTAAAATTTCACAGTCAGACCAGTCCTTTGTGGTCTGACCTAGCTAAGCTTTACATTCCACTCTGTCAATGTGAGAGGAAGCACAAAAGTGCTGTAATGACTGAATTCCAGAGTGATTTTCATTGCCAGCAAATATGCCACAAACTGGAGATTATCTACAGCTGACTTTGTTGCCACCCTACTCATCTCCCTCTCAAAATAACTTTCTTACCAAATAGATGGGGCACTATATGTTGGAATTGACATAATTGTCAATAACATATGTCAAATGACATAATCCACAAAGGTAAGAATTAGCTTTAAAAAATTACTAGCCTCTGAGAGGAAGAAAAGATGAAAATAAACCAAAGAACGTTACACATCAGAGAAAGAATATGAGCTTCAAAGGCTACAAGACCTGTTTCTTAAAATGGGTGGTAGCATATAAGATAATCATTATCCATGGGGTGAGAACCTTAGAATGTGAAGAGATCAATTCAGCTGCTTATATGTCATACAAAATCTTCATTAAATTTAAGTGACTTGTGCAGATTAGGAAAGCAAAATCTATCCATAAAACCTCTTTCCTATCAACTACAATATAATGAATTACACTTTATGTGGGTAGTAGAAATCCTGGTACCCTATTTAATACTGATCTGTTTTTAACCTTATTGAGTCTTAAAGAGGTTTTATATTTCATCACACATTTCAAAAGAGGAAGTAAATTGGTTTTAGCTCTTTGGAAGAAGGGAATTACATCTTGTGATGTACAAAAGAAGCAATTTCTATACCTACTATAAAAGCACCCACATGAGGTTCCCTGACGTCTACTGTACCTGTTTTTAACTCATACTTTGGGGACTCTTTTTTTCTTACCCCCTCATTCCATTTGCCTCTAAATATCAAATTAAGTCATAATTTGGGTAATTTAGTACCTTACAGTAACATGTTCACTTGGGAAAAGTCAAAACCACTTTCAACTTCATTATTTAGTAGAACTAGTGAATAAATCATTTGGAGGCTCTGTTAGTATAGGATTTTTAGCATTTTCTATCTTCTGCATTGTCTGATCTCCATTATATATGTTATTTTAAATATGACTCTACTGATATTCATTGATGCAAGCTAAGGCTATTTTTAAATCTCCTAGTGTTAAGCCTAGCTACTCAAAGGACTGTCAATGTAACTCATTGATTTTCCCAAGGTCAGGGACAAACGGGCAATCGTATGTCTCACTTTTAACAAATGACACCCTCCCATTTAGTGTTCTTTAGATTCTGTCTTTGGGACCAATCTCTATTTATGTGAATTGTTTAATCACGTTTCATTTGGGGCTGATGACTTAAATCTTGTAGTTCCAAAAACTTCTTTTAACAGTTCTTTATGCAAGTAACATCTTCATTCCACTGGGTTTTCTCTAGCACTACATAGCGTGTAACAGAACGCACATCATGTCAAGGGATTGTCAACCTAAATGAAAAGACCAAACTAGAAAATTATGAATGAATTAAAATATACTCTTTGATAAAGTCAGGTGTATATTTAACTAAGAATCTGAGCCTGGGGAATAAAAATCAGGCAGATTCTTGAGGTACTGAAAGGTTAGGAGGCATAGAAGGTTAGGCTGAAAAAGCTTTGTGTGGTGGAAAGCTTCACAGTAAAGTGGATCTGGAAAGTGACTAGGTTCAATATTAGTATATTTGGAGAATAAATACATATATTCCCCATGTCCCAGTTGGCAAAATTGTCTCAGTCCCAACTTATAATTTGTAGCCTTTCCTAAAAATGAAATAGTCTTGGCAAGTGCTTTACAAATATTTTAGAACTTCAAATGTTTTTAGTTTTTTACCATATGTAATTTATTAGGAGGATATCAATTATACACAGACCTCTATATTATCACTTCTCCTTCCTTCAAAAAATCATGTCAGTGTTAAAAAAGGACAAGATCTCAATTCCAGTTTGAATGATCATTCATGTTATTGTTTCCTCTTCAAATGAATCCTTGAATCAGCTTTCAGTCATTTGACTTTCCACAAAAGATAATGTTTGCCTATTATTCTCAATTACCAAAATTTAAAACTGTATATTTTGAGGACAGACTGTAAACTATTATGTGTTATTTGTTTTAAAATATTCCTGGAACTTTCTAAATTAATTTGGAAGAGGTTTTAGTTTATGAATTTGATTTCTTTTTTCACTTTTCAACAAGGCAAAGGAAATCTTAATATCTTTAAAGGCACAATTTTTGTTTGGTTTTGATTTGATTGACTTGTTTTGCTGTGGAATGAGGGATGTGTACTAAGGAATTTAAGAGTTTGCTGGTTGGTCTGTTCTGCTTAGGTTATAGGAATTATTTCAAGAAAAGAAAGAATTTTTTCTTGCCTTGCATTCAACTTCAGGATGAAAAATGCCCTTCACATAGTAATAACACCCAGCTTTCCTGTGTTAGCATGTTTCCTTTATTTAAATTTTATCTTTAGGTTTTAGATATGTGAGAAACTTTTCTTAGATCTATGATGTGCTATTGTACGATTTCTTAGCAGTACTTATCTTGGCTTTCAGAATGGGTTTCTTCATGTTAACTTGGAAGAATAGGAAGTCATTGAAAAGATAGAGAAGATGTGTCTATCTGAGGAAGTAACTAGAGCCAGCAAATAACACATTTTGAAGTCACTTTTATTTTTAGAAAGGTCCCCTGTCTATCAGACACTTACAAAAATTTTCCTTTGAAAATTACAATTAAAGTTTTGTGGGGTTTTTTTTTTTTTCCTCTTAGGTTTGACCCAGACACCAGCCGCCAGAGCAGATTCATATTTCTTTAGTTTTTAACTTTCTATGATATGGCCATAATAAATAAAATGAAATCTGTTTGATTTGTCAAAGAAATCTTGTGACAAGAGATACCTTAAAATTGCTCTTCTTCACTTTAGTTTGCCATAGTAGAAAGAGTATAGGCTTGGAACCAGGCAGAATTTTATTTTTACTAAACCAATAAGTACTCTAGCTACATAATCTTAGGTCAGTTGTTTGAATCTGTAGCGCCTCATTCTTTTTTTTTTTTCTTAATAAGCATGCTTCATCATATGTAGATTACATTTCAATAAAGTTAAGGAAAAAATGATACATCTAGAATCCAGATCCTTTTTACTATCTCCACTGTTTCAGTCCTGATCATAGTCAACATCATTTTTCACCTGGCTTATTGCAATATGCTTCTGTTTGCTGAATCTCATTCTTCTGAACTTTTAAAACTACCATATATATGCGTTAGTATACTGTATTGGTGTTTTTCTTTCTGGCTTACTTCACTCTGTATAATAGGCTCCAGTTTCATCCACCTCATTAGAACTGATTCAAATGTATTCTTTTTAATGGCTGAATAATACTCCATTGTGTATATGTACCACAGCTTTCTTATCCATTCATCTGCTGATGGACATCTAGGTTGCTTCCATGTCCTGGCTATTATAAACAGTGCTGCGATGAACATTGGGGTACTCGTGTCTCTTTCCCTTCTGGTTTTCTCAGTGTGTATGCCCAGCAGTGGGATTGCTGGATCATAAGGCATGTCTATTTCCAGTTTTTTAAGGAATCTCCACACTGTTCTCCATAGTGGCTGTACTAGTTTGCATTCCCACCAACAGTGTAAGAGGGTTCCCTTTTCTCCACACCCTCTCCAGCATTTATTACAGTATACTAACGCATATATATGGAATTTAGAAAGATGGTAACAATAACCTTGTGTACGAGACAGCAAAAGAGACACTGATGTATAGAACAGTCTTATGGACTCTGTGGGAGAGGGAGAGGGTGGGAAGATTTGGGAGAATGGCATTGAAACATGTAAAATATCATGTATGAAATGAGTTGCCAGTCCAGGTTCGATGCACGATACTGCATGCTTGGGGCTGGTGCACTGGGACGACCCAGAGGGATGGAATGGGGAGGGAGGAGGGAGGAGGGTTCAGGATGGGGAACACATGTATACCTGTGGCGGATTCATTTTGATATTTGGCAAATCTAATACAGTTATGTAAAGTTTAAAAATAAAATAAAATTAAAAAAAAAAAAACTACCAGATAGCTATTGTGCAGACTTCTTATGACAATCAAGTAATATATTTGAAAACACCTGTCTCTGAATCTAGCCTGTGGGGAGATAAAATGCCCTTAGATTTCTCAGTGCTCTTATAACAAGCCTTGACCTTCTAAGACGTGGAAATGTACATACAATTGGAAATGTTTACTTTCAGGTTCCATAGAAGCATTTTATTCTTCACACATCATGAGAGTTGGTTCTGCAGCCATGAGTCTAGTTAATTGCTCTTACCCAAAAGTGCCAAATGCTCTAAATGAGGTCATTAGGTTAAGCCCCAAGGTACCAGAGAGACAGAAGCTCTATTTCTCTAGGTAGTTACATTTCAAGAGGTATGAAAGCTACAACTTGGTGATATCTTCAGGGTTTGTTTTTTTTTAATTTTATTTTATTTTTAAACTTTACATAATTGTATTAGTTTTGCCAAATATCAAAATGAATCCGCCACAGGTAAGTGGAGACCCATGGTTTACATAACTCTTGGAAAGATTCATTTATGCTTCAAAGGTTAGAGCGGAAACAAGATTCTTTCCATTCCATCGCAAGATAAAGAAAGGATCAGTGTTTCTTTCCCATACATAAATGGAGAAAACCCAATGTTATCTGTTCACCCAATCTCTGTGATAGATTTTGAAGTTTGTATACATAGACATTAGACCTGTCTACACAGAGTTGCCCCTGGCAAAAGTATGAGACTATAGAAAACAACATCATAATTATTTGCTTTTTAATTACACAATCATGTGACTGGTTCTGAATGCCTTGTGTGCATTCAAATAAAAATGAGTTTAAAAATTCTATAGTGTTTACATCAGGATTTCAAAACATTCTACTTTAAATGACTGGATTCAATCACCAGGTTTGGAGAAGGTCTCAAGCGAGGTTTGCAGCTGTGTGTCCCTAGAGGGGATGAACTGTATTTCTATTTCTAAAATATCTACAACTTTGGGCAGATAGTGAGCAGAGAACACAGGTTTCAACATTATTACCACCATTACACATATACACCAAGGTGCCGTAGTTCAATGTTTTACCTTGGTGGAGAAAAAACCACTTAATTAAATGTAAGATCAATTCATAAATATTAATTTAATGACTTAAAGTGCCCAGTTAATGAAAGGCTTATCCATCTACCCGTAGGTTTCTCTCACCTGGATAGAGTTTGCAAACAATCAGTATTACATGATGATGCACAATGTCATTGGCAGTATTATGACATTCCTCTAAGTTTCAGGAGGTGGTTTCAGCGGAGCTATCATTTCCCAAGGTCATAAAATCTCACTGCTTTAAAAACTTAAGCAGCCTAGGAGATGACATCACAATGTAGAATGATATTCCCAGAAGCCTTGAAAATGCAAATTGTGGGGGCGCTACAATGACCTTTTAGCTACACCTGTAACTTCCATAATACAGACTGGAAAACAGACAAGCAGCATGTTTAATCTCTTGCTGACCTTGAAGTAGTTGCTCATTCACCAAAGCTCTATTTGAATTCAGTGTTGGCATTCATACCTGAACTTAGAGTAGGAACCCGAACACTGCATGCATATAAAAATGACTAATTTCTGAATTCAATTAACTGATAAACTGTTCCATTGTTCTTTTAGGTATTTTCTGTCTCTGGGTTTAAAGTTAAGTCCTTTTTAAAAATAATTTTTACTAAAATTGCTCAAATCAAACTTCTAAGAAAATGTTCCCTAATGGTATCTGTTTTTCTTAGCTTATAGAAAATTTCTTTCTATCCATTCAATATATAAATATTGACTGTATTTCATGTTTATACCATGCTAGCCACTGGTGGGAATAAAGAAGGAGAAAAACTATAGAGAATTTTATAATTTCATTAGGAAAGCAAGTCAGTGCCAAAATGGTGTGATTCTGAATACAAATTCTATAGAGTTTCAGAAAAAGAAAGACAACTGTGGACCTCCAGGGTCCTGGAAGTGTTTATAGCAATCCAGGAAAATATTCTGAGCATGTAGAAAGGGATTAAAAAAGCATAGTAATTGCCACAAGTGAGGGTAGAATGAGGGAGGTGAAATGGGGGGAGGGGTACAAATTTGAACCTTTGTAAAGGTACAAATTTCTAGTTATAAATAATCATGTGGATGTAATGTGCAACATGGTTATTCTATTTAATAATACTAGACTGCATATTTGAAAGCTGCTGGACATCAGCACAGACCAAGGCAGGACCTGTTGCCTCACATGGCCCTGGCAGAACTCACTCTTAACTCACAGTACCACTCATATTAAGAGGAGCCTAACTTCTGAGGCCAGATGTACAAACATGAGTAAAGTCCCAGTCTTTTCAAAACACACTGAAAAATATACTCTAACATTGGAAACATGGAATTGTTTCCTCAATTGAGGAAACATTACATTACAATGCATTGTAATGAAAGTTTACCACGCAGCTTTGTATTACGCCTATAGGTTACGGAACTTCATCTTCCTAAAACACGGTTTAAAACTTGTGTTTGTTTCTCTCTAACTGCTTGAAGCAGGGTTAAATAATAAATTACCCCCCTCCTTTTTTTTAGCCCCCAGCATGTTTTATTTTTCCTAGAACCTGTGTACAATTAACTCTAGCAAGGCAGTACTCAGTACGGTTCAGGCCTCACATTTTGGATTAACTCCTTAATATTATAAATGTGAATGCACATCCTCATAACTGGGAAACTAAATGACATAGATTTACTCATTATTTATGTAACCATGCAAAATTTTATATGCAACGGGCACTTTTATACTATAGAATCTGACCTTATGAACTAGCTTACATATAAAACATAGTTACTCTTTGCTCATCTGTCATAACTTAGAAAGTGTTGCACCAATGCTTAAGATGTTATTGAAACAGATGAGTTCTCAACACAAGGTTAACAAACTTGAAGCTCCACCCTAGAAATACAAATCCATAAATTGAAAATTGTTTTACCAGAAATAGATTATGAGCAACCCTTACCAAAGTAGTACCATAGGGAGTTACTGTGTTGACTCAAAGAAGACACAGGTTTCTCATTAAACTTTTTTTAATGGGTCTCAAATTCTGTGACAGATTTTTTGGTCAAGTTGTTTTCAACAAAAAGTACTGATCCACCAGAACATCGACACAAGCTTCCCTAACCAGGAAACCTTGACAAGCCACCTGTACAAACCCACACACAGCGAGGAAACGCCACAATAAAGAGAACTCCACAAACTGCCAGAATACAGAAAGGACACCCCAAACTCAGCAATTTAAACAAGATGAAGAGACAGAGGAATAGCCAGCAGATAAAGGAACAGGATAAATGCCCACCAAACCAAACCAAAGAGGAAGAGATAGGGAATCTACCTGATAAAGAATTCCGAATAATGATAGTGAAATTGATCCAAAATCTTGAAATTAAAATGGAATCACAGATAAATAGCCTGGAGGCAAGGATTGAGAAGATGCAAGAAAGGTTTAACAAGGACTTAGAAGAAATAAAAAAGAGTCAATATATAATGAATAATGCAATAAGTGAAATTAAAAACACTCTGGAGGCAACAAATAGTAGAATAACAGAGGCAGAAGATAGGATTAGTGAATTAGAAGATAGAATGGTAGAAATAAATGAATCAGAGAGGATAAAAGAAAAACGAATTAAAAGAAATGAGGACAATCTCAGAGACCTCCAGGACAATATTAAACGCTACAACATTCGAATCATAGGGGTCCCAGAAGAAGAAGACAAAAAGAAAGACCATGAGAAAATACTTGAGGAGATAATAGTTGAAAACTTCCCTAAAATGGGGAAGGAAATAATCACCCAAGTCCAAGAAACCCAGAGAGTCCCAAATAGGATAAACCCAAGGCGAAACACCCCAAGACACATAGTAATCAAATTAACAAAGATCAAACACAAAGAACAAATATTAAAAGCAGCAAGGGAAAAACAACAAATAACACACAAGGGAATTCCCATAAGGATAACAGCTGATCTTTCAATAGAAACTCTTCAAGCCAGGAGGGAATGGCAAGACATACTTAAAATGATGAAAGAAAATAATCTACAGCCCAGATTATTGTACCCAGCAAGGATCTCAGTCAAGTATGAAGGAGAAATCAAAAGCTTTTCAGACAAGCAAAAACTGAGAGAATTCTGCACCACCAAACCAGCTCTCCAACAAATACTAAAGGATATTCTCTAGACAGGAAACACAAAAATTGTGTATAAATTCGAACCCAAAACAATAAAGTAAATGGCAACGGGGTCATACTTATCAGTAATTACCTTAAACGTAAATGGGTTGAATGCCCCAACCAAAAGACAAAGACTGGCTGAATGGATACAAAAACAAGACCCCTGCATATGTTGTCTACAAGAGACCCACCTCAAAACAGGGGACACATACAGACTGAAAGTGAAGGGCTGGAAAAAGATTTTCCATGCGAATAGGGACCAAAAGAAAGCAGGAGTAGCAATACTCATATCAGATAAAATAGACTTTAAAACAAAGACTGTGAAAAGAGACAAAGATGGTCACTACATAATGATCAAAGGATCAATCCAAGAAGAAGATATAACAATTATAAATATATATGCACCCAACACGGGAGCACCGCAGTATGTAAGACAAATGCTAACAAGTATGAAAGAAGAAATTAACAATAACACAATAATAGTGGGAGACTTTAATACCCCACTCACACCTATGGATAGATCAACTAAACAGAAAATTAACAAGGAAACACAAACTTTAAACGATACAATAGACCAGTTAGACCTAATTGATATCTATAGGACATTTCATCCCAAAACAATGAATTTCACCTTCTTCTCAAGCGCACATGGAACCTTCTCCAGGATAGATCACATCCTGGGCCATAAAGCTAGCCTTGGTAAATTCAAAAAAATAGAAATCATTCCAAGCATCTTTTCTGACCACAATGCAGTAAGATTAGATCTCAATTACAGGAGAAAAACTATTAAAAAATCCAACATATGGAGGCTGAACAACACGCTGCTGAATAACCAACAAATCACAGAAGAAATCAAAAAAACCGATAACTTAAACTGCCACACACAAAACATATGGTCCACAAAAACATTCTCCTTTCCTTCTGAAGGTTTTACGATGCATTGTTATCATTAACCAGTCTTTTACTATTAAACTTAAATGGCCAAATGAGACAAACAGTTCTGAGACTGTTCTTGCACCACTGCTTAAGACTGGGGTGGCAGGTATTGGGGATATTATTCATTCAGCCTTCTGAGCTTTCAGGGCAGACGTGGTGACCTTGCCAGCTCCAGCTGCCTTCTTACCCACTGCTTTGATGACACCCACAGCGACTGTCTGTCTCATGTCACGCACAGCAAAACGGCCCAGGGGAGGAGAGTCAGAGAAGCTCTTGACACATCTGGGCTTGCCAGGAACTGTATCAACGATAGCAGCATCACCAGATTTCAAGAGTTTAGGGCCATCTTCCAGCTTTTTGCCATAACGATGATCAATTTTCTTCTTCAGCTCAGCAAACTTGCAAGCAATGTGAGCAGTGTGACAGCCCAGCACAGGTGCATATCCAGCACGGATTTGGCCTGGATGGGTCAAATTAATCACCTGAGCTATGAAGCCAGCTGCTTCTATTGGTGGATCATTTTTGCTGTCACCAGCCACATTGCCATGATGAATGTCTTTGACAGACACGTTCTTGACATTGAAGCCCACACTGTCCCCAGAAAGGGCTTCACTCAGTGCTTCAAGGTGCATTTCTACAGACTTCAGCTGTTACATTGACTGGAGCAAAGATGACCACGATGCCAGGTTTGAGAACACCAGTCTCCACACAACCCACAGGGACAATACCAATATCACCAATTTTATAGACATCCTGGAGGGGCAAACGCAAGATCTGTCAGTTGGACGTGTTGGTGGCAGAATACAATCCAGAGCTTCAAGCAGGGTGATTCCACTGGCATTGCCGTCCTTATGGGTGAATTTCCATCCCTTGAATCATGGCATGTTAGCACTTGGCTCCAGCATGCTGCTGCCATTCCAGCCAGAAATTGGCACAAATGCTACTGTGTCAGGGTTGTAGCCAATTTTCTTAATGTAGGTGCTGACTTCCTTAACAATTCCCTCATATCTCTTCTGGCTATAGGATGGCTCAGTGGAATCCTTTTTTTTTCTTTTTTTTTTTTTTCTTTTTTAACTTTACAATATTGTATTGGTTTTGCCATATATCAACATGAATCCGCCACAGGTATACATTTTGTTAACTCCAACAATTAATTGTTTCACACCCAGAGTGTAAGCCAGAAGGGCATGTTCATGGGTGTGCCTGTTCTCGGAGATACAGGGCTTCAAACTCACCAACACCAGCAGCAACAATCAGGACAGCACAGTCAGCCTGGGATGTGCCTGTAATCATGTTTTTGATGAAGTCTCTATGTCCTGAGGCATCAATGATGGTAACATAATACATGCTGGTCTCAGATTTCCACAGGGAGATATCAGTGGTGACACCATGCTCATGTTGAGCTTCAGTTTGTCGAAGATTCAGGCATATTTGAAGGAGCCCTTTCTCATCTCAGCAGCCTCCTTCTTGAACTTTTCAATTGTTCTGTTGTCGATCCCACCACATTTGTAGATCAGATGGCCAGTCGTGGTAGACTTCCCTGAATCTATGTGCCCGATGACAACGATGTTGATGTGGGTCTTTTCCTTTCCCATTTTTGCTTAGGTTTAATGGTAGTTTTCACACCTGTGTCCTGGTGGCAAACCCGTTGCGAAAAAGCAATAAATTACCCTTTTTAAACCAGAAGGAATGAAGAGGCTGAGCCAAAGCGGAAATAATGCCCAGGTGTGGGTGTGTCTGGTCGTGAAAGTAAGAACAATATTGCGTAGGAACCTGGAATGTTAGCTCCATGAATCAAGGTAAATTGGAAATTTTCAAACAGGAGATGGCAACAGTGAACATCGATATTTTAGGAATCAGTGAACAAAAATGGACGGGAATGAGTAATTTAATTCCAATGACCATTATATCTAATACTGTGGGCAAGAATCCCTTAGAAGAAATGGAGCAGCCCTCATAGTCAACAAGAGAGTCCAGAATGCAGTACTTGGGTGCAATCTCAAAAATGACAGAATGATCTCTGTTCATTTCCAAGACAACCATTCAGTATCATAGGAATTCAAACTATGTGCAAACCACTAATGCCAAAGAAGATGAACATATCTACAAAGACCTACTAGACCTGCTAGATGTAACACCAAAAAAAAGATGTCCTTTTCATCATAGGGGACTGAAATCCAAAAGTAGGAAGTCAAGAGATACCTGGAGTAACAGGCAACTTTGACCCTGGAGTACAAAATGAATCAGGGCAAAGGCTAGCAAAGTTTTGCCAAGAGAACGCACTGGTCAGAGCAAACACCCTCTTCTAAGAACACAAGAGATGACTCTACACATGGACATCAACAGATGGTCAATTCCAAAATCAGACTGATCATAGTATTTGCAGCCAAAGGTGGAAAAGCTCTATATAGTTAGCAAAAATAAGACCAGGAGCTGTCTGTGGCTGGAGATCTCGTCAAGAAAATTAGAGATACCAAGGGAAAATTTCATGCAAAGATGGGCACAATAAAGGACAGAAATGGTATGGACCTAACAGAAGCAGAAGATATTAAGAGAAGGTGGCAAGAATACACAGAGGAACTATACAAAAATGTCTTCATGACTGAGATAACCACAATGGTGTGATCACTCATCTAGAGCAAGACATTCTGGAGTATGAAGTCAAGTCACCTTAGGAAGCATTGGAAGTGATAGAATTGCAGCTGAGCTGTTTCAAATCGTAAAAGATGAGGCTGTGAAACTGCTGCACTCAATATACCCGCAAATTTGGAAAACTCAGCATTGGCCACAGAACTGGAAAAGGTCAGTTTTCATTCCAATCCCAAAGAAGGGCAATGCCAAAGAATGTTCAAACTATTGCATAGTTGTACTCACTTCACATGCTAGCAAGGTAATGCTGAAAATTCTTCAAGCTATGCTTCAGTAGTCCACGAACCGAGAACTTCCAGATGTACAAGCTGGATTTAGAAAAGGCAGAGGAACCAGAGATCAAATTGCCTGCATCTGTTGGATCACAGAAAAAGCAAGGGCATTCCAGAAAAAAATCTGCTTCCGCTTCATTGACTACACAAAAGCCTTTGACTGTGTTGATCACAACAAATTGTGGAAAATTCTGCAGGAGATGGAAATACCAGACCAGCTTACATGCCTTCTGAGAAACCTGTATGCAGGTCAAGAAGTGACAGAACCAGACATGGAACAACAGAACTGGTTGAGAATTGGGAAAGGAGTACGTCAAGGCTGTATATTGTCACCCAGCTTATTTAACGTCTATGTAGAGTACATCATGTGAAATGCTGGAAAGCCTAAAGCTCAAGCTGGAATCAAGATTGCCAGGAGAAATATCAATAACCTCAGATATGCAGAGAACACCACCCTAATGGTAGAAAGCAAAGAAGAACTAAAGAGCCTCTTGATGAAGGTGAAAGAGGAGAATAAAAAAGCTGGCTATAAACTCAACATTCAAAAAACAAAGACGGTGGCAACTGGTCCCGTCACTTCATGGCTAATAGATGGGGATAAATGGAAACAGAAACATTGACAGACTATTTTCTTGGGCTCCAAAATCACTCTGGATTGTGACTGCAGCCATGAAATTAAAAGATGCTTGCTCCTTGGAAGAAAAGCTATGACAAACCTAGAGGGCGTATTAAAAAACAGAGACATCACTTTGCTGGCAAAGGTTCATATAGTCAAAGCTATGGTTTTTCCAGTAGTCATGTATGGATGTGAGAGTTGGACCATAAAGTCAGCTGAGCACCAAAGACTTGATTTTTTCAAATTGTGGTGCTGGATAAGACTCTTGAGAGACCTTTGGACAGCAAGGAGATCAAGCCAATCAACATAAAGGAAATCAACCATGACTGTTCATTGTAAGGACTGATGCTGGAGCTGAGCTCTAATACTTTGGCCACCTGATATCCTGATGCTGAGAAAGACTGAAGGCAGGAGGAGAAGGAGATGGCAGAGGTTGGATGGCATAACTGATTCAATGGACTTGAGTTTGAGCAAACTCCAGGAGATAGTGAAGGACAGGGAAACCTGGCAGGCTGCAGTTCATAGGGTCACAAAGAGTTGGATATGACTGAGTGACTAAACAACAACCACCACCCTTGTTTAAAAAAAAAAAAAAAAAAAAAACAGTATTTTAAAATATATAATCACATTTGAAAATATTTTTCTACCAGTTTTTTTGAGTAATTGTGGTATACTAGGTACTATTTTAGGTACTGAGGATTTTTCAGGTTTTCATGAAATAAGCATGACTAATGCCATCTCTTTCAGTTTATAGAAGTAAAAAAAACTGAGTCAAAAAAATTTGATGAGTCAAAAAATTTTAAAAACTGAAATAACCAATCCATAATCTCACAACAGGGAAGTAATGTGATTAGGACTTGGGCCCAGATCCTATGACCTTAAATCTTTTGTTGTTTGAATTGCACAAGACTGTTTTCCCAGCAAAAGTTCAATAACAATATACTAAATAGGAAAATGGCATTTTAAGAATATGAAATTAGAAGCTCCATAGCTTTGGGGTGGAAAGACACTGGGCAGCAAACCTGAGGAATTGAATGTTTGGGCATTTAATTGATATGAGAGTAGAGAGAAAGTAAACTCATACATCAGGTCACTGAATCATTCATTCTTTCAAAAAAAAAAAAAAAATCTAACACCTACATGCTAGTCACTGAATAGACAGGGTTACAGAAAGTATGAGGTTTGGAGAAGAAGAATAGTGTCTGTGATGTCACATGTATGTGTGTGGTACTTGCTCAGTCATGTCCAACTGCGATCCCATGACTGTAGCCCATTAGGCTCCTCTATCCATGGAATTCTCCAGGCAGGGATATTGGAGTGGTTGCCGTTTCCTTCTCCAGGGGATCTTCCCAACCTCAGAATCAAATCTAGATCTCTTGCATTGCAGGCAGATTCTTTACCCTCTGAACCACCAGGGAAGTGATATCACATACACTGGCAGACATAAAGACAAGCCGGATAGTTGAAAACTAAAGTCAACAGTTTTTTAGTTATGGTTTTTAGTTTAGTTTGCACTTACTACTGCTAAGTCACTTCAGTTGTGTACAACTCAGTGTGACCTCATAGATGGCAGCCCACCAGGCTCCCCCGTCCCTGGGATTCTCCAGGCAAGAACACTGGAGTGGGTTGCCATTTCCTTCTCCAATGCATGAAAGTGAAAAGTGAAAGTGAAGTCGCTCAGTCGTGTCTGACTCTGTGCGACCCCATGAACTGCTGCCTACCAGGCTCCTCCGTCCATGGGATTTTCCAGGCAAGAGTACTGGAATGGGGTGCCATCACCTTCTCTGTAGTTTGCACTAAGAATGATTTATATAGAATTTGCATTTGTTAACTCAACATTGGAATTGAGAAGAGGAGTTATGTCTAGTATTAAATAATTGAGAAATTGGCTTGGTAATATAAAGTAGTTTAAAGTACTTTAAAGATTTTAAAGTAGTTTAAAATCATAACTATAAAGCTAATCACAAGGGACATGTTGTGTGATTAATTAAAGGAAATGCCAGAATAGGCAAATATAGAAACAAAGTAGATTAGGGGTTACCTAGGACAGGATGGAAAGAGGTAGGGAGATTGAAAGGTGATGGCTAAGGGCTATGGGGGAATGAAAATCTTATTAATAACAATTGTAATAGATATATATACCCTGTGACTATATTAAGAGCCATTGAATTGTACACTTTAAATGAAGGAATTGTATGGCATGTGAATTATATCTTAACAAAGCTTCTAAATACAAAACCATAACTATAGATGAGTTATCAGAGACATAAATAAAAAAAAATTCAAAGGACCAAAGAGACCGACTTTTAAGGAACAGTTATAATTAAATAGCAAGTGATAAATAAGATGGCAACCAAAATATTCAAAATCTCATTGAGCAAATGCCCTAGATTTGAAAAGCTAAAACATCATTGAGATAATTTATAGTGCCCATAAGAACACATATAGTTTCAGAAGCTAAAAGTTTCAGACAGATAAGGTATGAATAAATAAATGGGAAGTACAGTAAGTAAATCCATTATGATTATACAGTGGAAGTTACAAATAGATTCAAGGGATTAGATCTGATAGACACAGTGCCTGAAGAACTATGGACAGAGGTTCGTGACACTGTACAGGAGGCAGGGACCAAGACCGTCCCCAAGAAAAAGAAATGCAAAAAGGCAAAATGGTTGTCTGAGGAGACCTTACAAATAGCTGTGAAAAGAAGAGAGAAGCAAAAGGCAAAGGAAAAAAGGACAGATATACCCATTTGAATGGAGAGTTCCCAAGACTAGCTAGGAGTCATAAGAAAGCCTTCCTCAGTGACTAATGCAAAGAAATAGAACAAAATAGAATGGGAAAAACTAGAGATCTTTTCAAGAAAATTAGAGATACCAAGGGAAAATTTCATGGAAAGATGGGCACAATAAAGGACAGAAATGATATGGACCTAACAGAAGCAGAAGATATTAAGAAGAGGTGGCAAGAATACACAGAAGAATTATACAAAAAAGATTTTAATGACACAGATAATCATGATGGTGTGATCACTCACCTAGAGCCAGACATCCTGGAATGAGAAGTCAAGTGGGCCTTAGAAAGCATTACTACAAACAAAGCTAGTGGAGGTGATGAAATTCCAGTTGAACTATTTCAAATTCTAAAAGATGATGGTATGGTCATGGTGTAAGTGGGCTTTATCCCAGGGATGCAAGGATTCTTCAATATCTGCAAATCAATCAGTGTAATACACCACATTAACAAATTGAAAAATAAAAACCATATGATTATCTCAATAGATGCAGAGAAAGCCTTTGACAAAATTCAACATCCATTTATGATAAAAACTCTCCAGAAAGCAGGAATAGAAGGAACATACCTCAACATAATCAAAGCTATATATGACAAACCCACAGCAAACATTATCCTCAATGGTGAAAAATTGAAAACATTTCCTCTCAAGTCAGGAACAAGACAAGGGTGCCCACTTTCACCATTACTATTCAACATAGTTTTGGAAGTTTTGGCCACAGCAATCAGAGCAGAAAAAGAAATAAAAGGAATCCAAATTGGAAAAGAAGAAGTAAAACTCTCACTATTTGCAGATGACATGATCCTCTACATAGAAAACCCTAAAGACTCCACCAGAAAATTACTAGAACTAATCAATGACTATAGTAAAGTTGCAGGATATAAAATCAACACACAGAAATCCCTTGCATTCCTATACACTAATAATGAGAAAACAGAAAGAGAAATTAAGGAAACAATTCCATTCACCAATGCAATGGAAAGAATAAAATACTTAGGAATATATCTACGTAAAGAAAGTAAAGACCTATATATAGAAAACTATAAAACACTGGTGAAAGAAATCAAAGAGGACACTAACAGATGGAGAAATATACCATGTTCATGGATTGGAAGAATCAATATAGTGAAAATGAATATACTACCCAAAGCAATCTATAGATTCAATGCAATCCCTATCAAGCTACCAACAGCATTCTTCACAGAGCTAGAACAAATAATTTCACAATTTGTATGGAAATACAAAAAACCTCGAATAGCCAAAGTGATCTTGAGAAAGAAGAATGGAACTGGAGGAATCAACCTACCTGACTTCAGGCTCTACTACAAAGCCACAGTTATCAAGACAGTATGGTACTGGCACAAAGACAGAAATATAGATCAATGGAACAAAACAGAAAGCCCAGAGATAAATCCATGCACAAATGGACACCTTATCTTTGACAAAGGAGGCAAGAATATACAATGGATTAAAGACAATCTCTTTAACAAGTGGTGCTGGGAACTCTGGTCAACCACTTGTAAAAGAATGAAACTAGAACACTTTCTAACACCGTACACAAAAATAAACTCAAAATGGATTAAAGATCTAAACGTAAGACCAGAAACTATAAAACTCCTAGAGGAGAACATAGGCAAAACACTCTCTGACATACATCACAGCAGGATCCTCTATGACCCACCTCCCAGAATAGTGGAAATAAAAGCAAAAATAAACAAATGGGACCTAATTAACCTTAAAAGCTTCTGCACATCAAAGGAAACTATTAGCAAGGTGAAAAGACAGCCTTCAGAATGGGAGAAGATAATAGCAAATGAAGCAACTGACAAACAACTAATCTCAAAAATATACAAGCAACTCCTACAGCTCAACTCCAGAAAAATAAATGACCCAATCAAAAAATGGGCCAAAGAACTAAATAGACATTTCTCCAAAGAAGACATACAGATGGCTAACAAACACATGAAAAGATGCTCAACATCACTCATTATCAGAGAAATGCAAATCAAAACCACTATGAGGTACCATTTCACACCAGTCAGAATGGCTGCAATCCAAAAGTCTACAAGTAATAAATGCTGGAGAGGGTGTGGAGAAAAGGGAACCCTCTTCCACTGTTGGTGGGAATGCAAACTAGTACAGCCACTATGGAGAACAGTGTGGAGATTCCTTTAAAAACTGGAAATAGAACTGCCTTATGATCCAGCAATCCCACTGCTGGGCATACACACTGAGGAAACCAGAAGGGAAAGAGACACGTGTACCCCAATGTTCATCGCAGCACTGTTTATAATAGCCAGGACATGGAAGCAACCTAGATGTTCATCAGCAAATGAATGGATAAGAAAGCGGTGGTACATATACACAATGGAGTATTACTCAGCCATTAAAAAGAATACATTTGAATCAGTTCTAATGAGGTGGATGAAACTGGAGCCTATTATACAGAGTGAAGTAAGCCAGAAAGAAAAACACCAATACAGTATACTAACGCATATATATGGAATTTAGAAAGATGGTAGCAATAACCCTGTGTACGAGACAGGAAAAGAGACACTGATGTATAGAACAGTCTTATGGACTCTGAGAGCGAGGGAGAGGGTGGGAAGATTTGGGAGAATGGCATTGAAACATGTAAAATATCATGTATGAAACGAGTTGCCAGTCCAGGTTCGATGCACGATACTGGATGCTTGGGGCTGGTGCACTGGGACGACCCAGAGGGATGGAATGGGGAGGGAGGAGGGAGGAGGGTTCAGGATGGGGAATACATGTATACCTGTGGCGGATTCATTTTGATATTTGGCAAAACTAATACAATTATGTAAAGTTTAAAAATAAAATAAAATTAAAAAAATAAATAAAAATAAAATAAAAACTTGTAAAAAAATAAATAAAAGATGATGGTATGAAAGTGCTGCACTCAATATGTCAGCAAATTTGGAAAACTCAGCAGAGGCCTCAGGACTTGAAAAATTCAGTTCTCATTCCAATCCCAAAGAAAGGCAATGCCAAAGAATGTTCAAACTACCACACAAATAATTGCATTCATCTCACACGCTAGCAAAGTAATGCTCCAAATTCTCAAAGTCAGGCTTCAACACTACATGAACTGTGAACTTCCAGATGTTCAAGCTGGATTTAGAAGGCAGAGGAACCAGAGATCAAATTGCCAACATTCACTGGATCATCGTAAAAGCAAGAGAGTTCCAGAAAAACATCTACTTCTGCTTTATTATCTATGCCAAAGCCTTTGACGTGTGGGTCACAACAAACTGTGGGAAATTCTTAAAGAGAAGGGAATACCAGACCACCTGACCTGGCTCCTGAGAAATCTGTAGGTAGGTCAGGAAGCAACAGTTAGAACTGGACATGGAACAACAGACTGCTTCCAAGTAGGGAAAGGAATACATCAAGGCTGCATATTGTCACCCTGCTTATTTAACTTATATGCACAGTACATCATGAGAAATGCTGGACTTGATGAAGCACAAACTGGAATTAAGATTGCCAGCAGAAATACCAATAACCTCAGATGTGCAGATGACACCACCCTTATGGCAACAGTGAAGAAGAGCTAAAGAGCCTCTTGATGAAAGTGAAAGCAGAGAGTGAAAAAGTTGGCTTAAAGCTCAACATTCAGAAAACTAAGATCATGGCATCTGGTCCCATTACTTCATGGTGAATAGATGGGGAAACAATGACAAGACTTTTATTGGGTGGGGGGCTCCAAAATCACTGTAGATTGTGACTGCAGCCATGAAATTAAAAGACATTTGCTCCTTGGAAGAGAAGTTATGACCAACCTAGACAGCATGTTAAAAAGCAGAGACATTACTTTGTCAACAAGAGTCCATCTAGTCAAAGCTATGGTTTTTCCAGTAGTCATGTATGGATGTGAGAGTTGAACTATAAAGAAAGCTGAGTGCTGAAGAATTGATGCTTTTGAACTATGGTGTTGGAGAAGACTCTTGAGAGTCCTTTGGACTGCAAGGAGATCCAACCAGTCTATCCCAGAGGAGATCAGTCCTGGGTGTTCATTGGAAGGACTGATGCTAAAGCTGAAACTCCAATACTCTGGCCACCAGATGCAAAGAGCTGACTCACTGGAAAAGACCCTGATGCTGTGAAAGATTGATGGCAGGAGGAGAAGGGGATGACAGAGGATGAGATGGTTGGATGGCATCACTGACTCAATGGACATGGGTTTGGGTGGACTCCGGGAGTTGGTGATGGACAGGGAGGCCTGGCATGCTCTGGTTCATGGGGTTGCAAGAGTTGGACATGACTGAGTGACTGAACTGAACTGGATCATGGGATGACTGATTCTTGCATGGAGATAGAAAAGACTGCCTTCAGAAAGCAAGTTGAATTTTAATTTGCTTTGAATTATAATTTGAAATTAATTACATGGTTGAATTGTAATTTGAAATTAAAGAGTTAAATAAAGAATATTTGAAGAAAATATATTGAATACAAAGGATTGAAGGGTGCAGTATTATGGGAGCAAAGAAACCAAGAGTTCCTTAGCTGTTTGCAGACCATATAGGGTCTTTACAGTTCATATCAAATGAATTGTCTTTAACCAAAGACAATGAGACATTACCAAAGGATTTTAAGGATGGGAGACATAGCAACATGATCAAATTAACATTTGCAATATAAAGAACTAATTAAAGATGGACTGAATAAATACAGAAAGACAGTCAAGACACTAGTATCATCCAATCAATAGATCTTCGTATCTTAAGGGTGGCAGTGATTGTAGTGGAAATGGAGAATAAAGGGACAAGCAATATTTAAGAGGAAATTTTGGCAAGGTTTTTTAAGACACTAAATAATGATAATGAAGGGAAAAGAAAAGGTAGTAATGTTCCTGTGCTTTTGTGACAGGATGGTGACATTCTTCAGTTAACAATAGGAAGGGTGGAATTAGAAGAAAAAGATGAGTCTAGTCTTCATCTCCATATAGGTGGTAATCAGAGCATTGGAAATGGATCAAAACAAAATGAGAACAGTGAGTGACGAATGATAAAATAAGAAACATCCAGACAAGAACGAGAAGGAATGGATATGGATTCAGAAGAAAAAACAGGAAAGAAAGTGTTTTAACGTGGAAGCTTGAGAAAAGTAGTTTTCGAGGAGAAGGGTAGTCTTCAGTTTCACGTGATTCTGAAATATTAAATGAGACATCACTGTAAAGAGCCATCAGGACAGGCAGCAGGGAGGGCTTTGGGGAACTTACTGAGTACTGTCTGATGATTTACTCGCTCAGTCCTGTCCAACTCTTGCAACCCCATGGACTGTAGCCTACCAGCCTCCTCTGTCCATGGAATTCTCCAGGCAAGAATACTGGAGTGGGTTGTCATTTTCTTCTCCAGGGGATCGGCCCAACCCAGGAATCAAACTTGGGTCTCCTGCACTGCAGGTGGATTCTTTACTGACTGAGCTACATACCATACCAGGGCTGCAAATGGGCAGGAAGCTACATTGCAATGACTTGAGGCAGGAGTAAGGTACAATGAATAAAGAAATTATGAGAAAATAAATTCTTTTCTTTTTTTTGCAGTAAAAATTTTTAAGATCTACTCTCTTAACAACTTTAAAATATACAACACGGTATTGACTATAGTCGCCATGCTGTGCTTTATATCTCCATGACTTATTTATAACTAGGAGTTTGTGCCGTTTGACTTCCTGCACCTCTTTGGCCCACACTCCAGCCCTCACCTCTGGCAACCACCAGTCTGTTCTCTGTATCTATGGGCTTAGTTTTCTTGTTGTTGTTTTGTTTGTTTTTAGATTCCACATATAAGTGAAGTTATACAAGATTTGTCTTTCTCTGACTTATTTCATTTAATGAATACCTTCAAGGTCCATCATGCTGCCTCAGGTAGTAAGTTTTCATTCTTTTTATGGCTGATCAATATTCCATGGTATATATATATATAGCACATCTTATGTAGTCGTTTATCCATTGATGGACACTTACATTGTTTCCATATCTTGGCAATTGTAAATAATGTTGCAATGAATATGTGGGCACATATATATTTTTGAATTAGTGTTTTCATTTTCTTTAAATAAATGTCTACAAGTGGAATTTCTGGATCATCCAATAGCTCTAGTTTTAATTTTTCGAAGAGCTTCCGTATTTTTTTCCACATGGCTGCACCGATTTTGGGAATCCCCCAAAAGTGTACAAGGGTTCCCTTTTCTCTACATTCTTGCTAACACTTATTCCTTGTCTTTTTTTAATAGCCATTGTGACAGGTCTGAGGTGGTACCTCACTGTGGTTTTGATTTGCATTTCTTTGATGATTATTGATTTTGTTGACTACCTGTATACCTTCTGTGGGAAAATGTTTACTCAGATTCTCTGCTCACTTTTCATTTTTTTGTTGAAGGATAATTATTTTACAGAATTTTGTTGTTTTCTGTCAAACCTCAACATGAATCAGCCATAGGTATACATATATCCCCTCCCTTTTGAACCTCCCTCCCATATGCCACCCCATCCCACCCCTCTAGGTTGATACAGAGCCCCTTATTGTGTTTCCTGAGACATACAGCAATTCCCATTGGCTATTTTACATATGGTAACGTAAGTTTCCATGTTCCTCTTTCCATGCATCTCACTCTCTCCTCCCCTCTCCCCATGTCCATAAGTCTATTCTCTATGTCTGTTTCTCCATGGCTGCCCTGAAAATGAATTCTTCAGTACTATTTTTCTAGATTATGTATATATGCATTAGAATACAATATTTCCCTTTCTCTTTCTGACTCACTTCACTCTGTATAATAGGTTCTAGGTTCATCCACCTCATCAGAACTAACTCAAATGCATTCCTTTTATGTCTGAGTATTACTTTGCCAACAAAGGTTCGTCTAGTCAAGGCTATGGTTTTTCCTGTGGTCATGTATGGATGTGAGAGTTGGACTGTGAAGAAGGCTGAACACTGAAGAATTGATGCTTTTGAACTGTGGTGTTGGAGAAGACTCTTGAGAGTCCCTTGGACTGCAAGGAGATCCAACCAGTCCATTCTGAAGATCAGCCCTGGGATTTCTTTGGAAGGAATGATGCTAAAGCTGAAACTCCAGTACTTTGGCCACCTCATGCAAAGAGTTGACTATTGGAAAAGACTCTGATGCTGGGAGGGATTGGGGGCAGGAGGAGAAGGGGACGACAGAGGATGAGATGGCTGGATGGCATCACTGACTCGATGGACCTGAGTCTGGGTGGACTCCGGGAGTTGGTGATGGACAGGGAGGCCTGGCGTGCTGCTATTCTTGGGGTCGCAAAGAGTCGGACATGACTGAGCGACTGAACTGAACTGAATATTCCATTGTGTATGTATGTACCACAACTTCTTTATCCATTCATCTGTTGATAGACATCTAGATTGCTTCCATGTTCTAGCTATTATAAGTAGTGCTGCTATGAACAATGGGATACACGTGTCTTTTTCAATTTTGGTTTCCTCAGCGTCTGTGCCTAGTAGTGGGATTGCTGGGTCATATGGTGGTTTTATTCATAATTTTTTTTTTAAAGAATCTCCATACCATCTTCCATAGTGACTGTATCAATTTACATTCACACTAACAGTGCAAGTTTGTTCCATTTTCTCCACACCCTCTCCAGCATTTGTTTGTAGACTTTTTGATGATGGCCATTCTGACTGGTGTTAAGGTGATATCTCACTGTAGTTTTGACTTGCATTTCTCTAATAATGAGCAAAATTGAGCATCTTTTCATATGTTTGTTAGGCATCTGTATGTCTCCTTTGGGGAAATGTCTGTGTAGGTCTTTTCCCCACTTTTTGATTGGGTTGTTTGTTTTTCTGGCACTGAGTTATTTGAGCTGCTTGTATATTTTGTAAATTAATCCTTTGTCAGTTGTTTCATTTGCTATTTCTTTCTCCCATTTTGAGGGTTGTCTTTTCACCTTGCTTATAGTTTCCTTTGCTGTGCAAAAGCTTTTAAGTTTAATCAGGCCCCACTTGATTACTTTTGTTTTTATTTCCATTACTCTAGGAGGTAGGTCATAGAGGATCTTGCTTTGATTTATGTCATCGAGTGTTCTGCCTATGTTTTCCTCTAAGAGGTTTATAGTTTCTGGTCTTACATTTAGGTCTTTAATCCATTTTCACTTTATCTTTGTGTATGGTGTTCGGAAGTGTTCTAATTTCAGTCTTTTACATTCTTCTAGCTGTCCAGTTTTCCCAATGCCATTTATTGAAGAGGCTGTCTTTGCCCCATTGTATGTTCTTGCCTCCTTTGTCAAAAACAAGGTACCCATAGGTGCATGGATTTCTTTCTGAACTTTCTATCTTGTTGATTGGTCTTTATTTCTGTTTTTGTGCCAGTACCATACTGTCTTGATGACCGTAACTTTGTAGTATAATCTGAAGTCAGGAAAGTTGATTCCTCCAGCTCCATTCTTCTTTCTCAGGACTGCTTTGGCTATTCAGGGTCTTTTGTATTTCCATATGAATTATGAAATTTTTGTTCTAGTTTTGTGAAAAACACCATTGGTGATTTGATAAGGGTTGCATTGAATTTGTAGATTGCATTTGGTAGTATAGTCATTTTCACAATATTGATTCTTCCTACCCAGGAACATGGAATATCTCTCCATCTGAATATGTCATTTTTTATTTATTTCATTAGTGTCTTATAATTTTCTGTGTACAGTTCTTTTGTCTCCTTAGATAAGTTTATTCCTAGATAGTTAATTCTTTTTGTTGCAATGGTGAATGGAATTGATTCCTTAATTTCTCTTCTGATTTTTCATTGTAAAGTATATAGAAATCCAAGTGATTTCTGTGTATTGATTTTGTATACTGCAACTTGACTAAATTTAATGATTAGCTCTAGTAATGTTCTTATACTATCTTTAGGGTTTTCTATGTACAGTATCATGTCATCTGCAAACAGTGAGAGCTTTACTTCTTCTTTTCTGATCTGGATTCCTTTTATTTCTTTTTCTTCTGATTGCTGTAGCTAGAACTTCCAGAACTATGTTGAGTAATAGTGGTGAAAGTGAACACCCTTGTCTTGTTCCTGATCTTAGGGAGAATGCTTTCAGTTTTCCAGCATTGACAATAATGTTAGCTGTTCAGTTCAGTTCAGGCACTCAATCATGTCCGACTCTTTGCGACCCCATGAATCGCAGCACACCAGGCGTCCCTGTCCATCACCAACTCTCGGAGTTTACTCAAACTCATGTCCATCGAGTTGGTAATGCCATCAAGCCATCTCATCCTCTGTCGTCCCCTTCTCCTCCTGCCCCCAATCCCTCCCAGCATAAAGGTCTTTTCCAATGAGTCAACTCTTTGCATGAGGTGGCCAAAGTATTGGAGTTTCAGCTTCAGCATCAGTCCTTCCAATGAACACCCAGGACTGATATCCTTTAGGATGGCCTGTCTGGATCTCCTTGCAGTCCAAGGGACTCACAAGAGTCTTCTCCAGCACCACAGTTCAAAAGCATCAATTCTTCAGTGCTCAGCTTTCTTCACAGTCCAGCTCTCACATCCATACATGGCCATTGGAAAAACCATAGCCTTGACTAGATGGACCTTTGTTGGCAAAGTAATGTCTCTGATTTTGACTATGTAGTCTAGGTTGGTCATAGCTTTTCTTTCAAGGAGCAAGGGTCTTTTAATTTTATGACTGTAATCACCATCTGCAGTGATTTTGGAGCCCAAAATATTACTCATCCTTTAAAGCCTCGTTCAAATGCATCTTGCCACAAAACCTTCAAGAACAGGCAATTGCTTTATCATCTGTATTTTCAAAGGATGTTATATTTATCCCTTAGAGTACTTTTGTTCTCCTTTAGAAACATTTAGCACTTAAATCGTTGTTAACTATTTATGTGATAGTGCTTTGAGTTTTATAGCTTACTATCATTCCACATTTCTTAACCCTCCTCCCATACAAAACCACAGCATAACAAAATGTGAACCAAATGTATTATTTTTCTATTGACATGCACCAAATTCCAATGAATTTAGTGCCTTGAAACAGCACCCACTTGTTGTCTCACAATATCTGTATGTCAGGCTCTCTGTTCAGAGAATAGCCAAGCTTAAATCATATAGCCCTCATAGGAAGTTCACAGCAGAAGTGTGTTTTTTCAAGGTGAGCAGAATTGCATCTTTCTGACTTCTGTCCAATTTACAGATACACTTTTCCTCTTTTAGGAGCTCATCTGATTAGGTCAGCCCCACAAAGGATATTACTTCTTTGAATAATTCAACCTGTTATATCTATAACTCCCTTTTGCCATATAATATACTCATTAGAGTACTGGAGTAGAAAGTCTTATCAGAGGAGCACTTCCTCAGTGACATTGTTTATAATTGCTGCTCAGTGGTGATTAAATAAAGAATAACTTTTAGTTAGTTTCAGTATCATTTTTAAGTTCTCTACAGACAGTGTACTCCTTCATTACCTACACTCTGGGTAGACTGTTCTATTTCTTCAGATAATACCACTCTAATGGCAGAAAGAAAAGAGGAACTAAAGAGTCTCTTGATGAGGGTGAAAGAGGAGAGTGAAAAAGCTGGCTTACAACTCAATATTAAAAAACTAAGATAATGGCAGCCAGTCCCATCACTTTGTGACAAATAGAAGAAGGAAAGGTGGAAGCAGTGACAGATATTCTCTTGGGCTCTAAAGTCACTGCAGATGTTGACTGCAGCCGTGAAATTAGGTAACTGCTTTTTGGCAGGAAAGCTATGACAAACCTAGGCAGTGTATTAAAAAGCAAAGATATCACTTTACCAATAAAGGTCCATATATTCAAGGTTATGGTCTTTCCAGTAGTCATGTACGGATGTGAGAGCTGGACAATAAAGAAGGCAGAGTGCTGAGAAATTGATGCTTTCAGACTGTGGTGCTGGAGAAGACTCCTAAGAGTCTCTTAGACAGCAAGGAGATCAAACCAGTCAATGCTAAAGGAAGTCAACTCTGAATACTCTTTGGAAGGACTGATGCTGAAGCTCCAATACTTTGACCACCTGATGCAAACAGCCTACTCATTGGAAAAGACCCTACCACTGGGAAAGATTGAAGACAGAAAGAGAATAAGGTGACAGAGGATGAGATGGTTGGATAGCATCACCAATTAAATGGACATGAAACTGGGCAAACTCCAAGAGATCATGAAGGACAGGGAGGTCTGGCATGCTGCAGTCCATGGGGTCACAAAGGGTCCGACATGACTTGGCAACTGAACAACATTACTGTTTTGGGTATCAAAAATTTACCTAATGAGATATTTGTTATAGCTCAGGAGGTTTTTTTGTTTTTTGTTTTTTTTTTTTCCTGGCATAATATCACAGTGCCAACTTGTTTATTTTAATACAATAGTTGGGGAGGAATAAATTTTCCTCTACCCTTTTAAGTTCTTCTGACTGATCTAAAATTAAATTGACATGAGAGAGAGAAAGAGAGTAACAGGAGAAAGTCAAACAAAAGTTTAATAACATGTATACAATTGACCCTTGAACAATGCAGGGGTTAGGGATGCCAAACTTCCACAAAATCGAAAATGCACATAAAATTAATAGTTGGCCCTCTGTGTACAGTTCCTTTATATGCAATTCCTTCATATCCATGGTCCTACATCCATGGATCCAAACATCCACTGTAGTATTCTCTACTGAAAAGAATTTGTATGTAAGTGGACCTGCACAATTCAAATCTGTGTTGTTCAAGGGTCAGCTGTACATGAGAGAGACTTAAGAAAACTGAGTAACTCACCAAAATTACCGAAGCCCTCACCTTAAATATCATCTTGAGCTAAAAACAAAAGAGGATATTGAAGGTAGTGATTTGGGACTTCAGAGAGGGGTAAAGTAATTAACAAAAATGGACATACAAATGTTTGGTAAAGAAATGTTTGCTAGGCCATACAGAGACAGTGAAACACAGAAATATTAAGCAGATTTTTCTGGACTCCTTCCTGTATGTCACACCTCGTTCATATTTTATTAATACTTATCTATGGTGATAGCTCCCTTCCTGGAATAGGTCATCTATCTAAATTTGTTTAGACAGTTGGGGGAAAGTCAAAGATTCTTCCTGAGTCTTTTGGGCTTTGATTGTTTTCAGCTTAAAATAATCCATACACCACAGAGACATGTTTTGCGATGGCAAATTTTGCTCTCCTACAATGTGAAAAAATAGAGAAAATGGAACTTCAGAAGGCACTTTTTAATTTTTTATCAGAATTTATAGGAGGTATTGCTTGCTTAAAATACAAAACTGTTTCTCAATCCTAGTCTTTTTAGACGGCAGAAGTTTCTCAAAGTAAGAAATGGCATTTGGGCAAAGATCAAATTCAGAGTTCTTTTTGTAAAATGTGGCCTCGAGATAAATTTGAGACTAAGAGAGCATCTGTAAGACCCTTTGCTGGAACTTCAGAAAGATTTAAGGCAGTTCTTGTAGACCTTCACAACGAGAAAAAAATAGGATTACTAAGAATAATAAGGGCATGACTTCTAGACCCTCTCGGCTAGCTAAAACGTTTTCTAAAGATCTTAAGGTATGCTTCTTAGATTTTTCTTGCCTGGGAAAAAAGATTGGCTATGAATTTGAGAGACTTGCCTTTTATACCCTCTTTAGTAGAAAAGGACTCTTAAAAATCACAAGGGCAGTCCAGAATATAGAAGAAACTATCTCCACAAGAAATCTAGAAGTGAGTCTATCTAATGAAGCCAACTTATAAACGTACATAATTCAATGATACTTAAAATCCAAACTATTAAAATATTTGTATCAGTTTTTACTGAAAGGGACAGACAGTCAAAATGAAAAGATGTCTCAGGCCCTTCAAGTTTCTGTGAACTCTCAGCTGAGAGACTGCGGCACATCTTATGAAAAGGAAAGAATGATCAGCTTGAAGCCAAGAGCCCAGAGATAAAGCCAAAACCAGAAGTAGAGAAACCCCAGGGTGCAAAACTGGGCCTTAATCACCATATGTTTCCTACAGTCAAAGCAAGGTGAATTATCACCTAAGCCCAGCTGGATTTCAGAATTGCTGTAGAACAATAACTTCTATGTGCCTTCTATTTCCTGTTTTAGTCAGATATGCCTATGGCATTAATCATGTCCCCTTATTCTATGTTGGTTATGTGGGAAGCAGATAATTTGTCTCTTTGATTTACAGACCTTCAGATTAAGAAGCATCTTTCTTGACCAGTCTCATTCATACTAGGACCTGATTTAGATTCTGGACCTTAAATCTGGTCCTGATCATCTAATAACATAAAACTTTGAGAGTCTTGGGAAGGACTGAGTGTATTTTGCACTTCAGAAGGAAAAGAATCATTGGGATTCAGAGGGAGGTACTGTGAAAGTTCGTCTTCGAGGAAGTGGTCCCCCAGTAAACCATACTTTCCAGTTCATCCCCTGCCCAAAGTCATATATACCTCCTACACTGGATTTTAACTGGTGTTATATATTCAATAGAGGGCAGCAGAAATTACACTCTATGACTTCCAAAAAAACTTTGCAGTTTCTGCATAGATCTCTTAGACTGTTTAGCAAGGGATGCTCTATTTAAGAATCCGGATACTATGTTATGAGAATATGAAGTACAAGACAGCAAGTGTCATTTGAATGAAGGTCAAGTATGTAGCCTGAGTCAAGAGCTGAGAGTTACCACATGAAAGACTCAAAACAAGAATCACCTCTCTGAACTATGAGAAGCAATATAGCTTTTTATATAGAAGTAATATAGTTTTTTTTTTAATAAGCAATTATTTAAGTATAAAGATGGTTCTTAGTTGACAGGTCATCCAAAAACAGGTTTTGCACCAGATTTAGCCCGTAGTCTATAATTTGTGAACCCTGCTTTCATCTATTACTACAAAGTGTTTTATTACACAGCAAGAAATAAAATGAAATTTTTAATGGCATGAGAAAGAACATGAGTTTTTCTATAGAGTCAACTTCAGGGAAATAGGTATGTTTTAAATATCTATATAATCCCATTGTTTAAAGCAGAGGGTATTATATGAGCATTTGTTACCTGTAATTCCCTTTAATTATTAAGCATGACTCTTGCAATTCAAAATCCCCTTAAATATTTTTAAAGGTATTTCCTAAAATATTTCATAGGCTCAATATGAATTTGAGCAAACCTTGGGAGATAGAGAATAACAGGGGTTCCTGGTGTGCTGCAATCCAAGGGGTCACAAAAATACAACAAATACACATATAGTATTTTGAGAATAAATTGACAACAATATCCTGCTAATGCAACTATTAACTTTAACATTGATTAAAATGCAGCCTAGAGCAATTAAAAGGAAAAGACTTTCAATTACACTACCATATGGATGAACCTCAAAAGGGCAATACTTAATGAAAGAATTCAAATGTAGATGATTACATATTTTATGTTTTCATCTTTATGAAATATCTAGAAAAGGCAAATCTAAAGATAGAAACCAGGTTAGTGTTTACCTGAAACTGGAGATAAGAGTTAACTGCAGACTGGTGCTAGAGAATTTGGGGGATGATGGAAGTGTTCTAAAATTAGAATGTAATAATGGTTACACAACTCTATAAAGTTACTAAAAATCAGTAAACTGTCAATTAAATGCATGAATTTTATGGTAAGTAAATCAAGTTATACCTCAATAAATGTGTTAAAATATACAAAACATCCATATTTTAATTTTAGCAATACAGTAAAAAAAAGACCAAACTCCTTTGTGTCAACTTGAGAAGAAAAAAGCTTTTAAAAAAGATATTTTTAGGACAAAGATGTGTTCTGTGAAACATTGCCAAAAGGATTTAATATTCTTCACTACAACCATTCTTCACTTAACAGATTATTTCCTTTGAATCGATATGTCCTTCATATTAACAAAAATGACCATTGTATTGTTATTACTAGAGGAAAAGCATATTGTAGGATAGAGGTATTATTTTTCTTTAATTTCTAGCTTCCTCCCCCTAAGTAATACTGAGATTTCAGAGAAGTAACAGAATCTTCTGATAAGGCTTGGAAATCCTAGTGAAACTATAAATTCTAGTTATTTCTTGCCAGGCATTATTCCCCATTATTCTTTAAAATAATAGCAGGGATCACATTCTAATGGAAGTTTAAGAAAAATTGACATTATCTCTGAAGCCTTGAATAAGATTAACAGGCCCTTTTTAAAAGCTGCAAATCATTTCTTTGTAATTACAAATTCTAAATATATAGAATTTTTTAAAAATCAAGCAGTGAAGGAAAGGAAAAGATAAAATAAATAAATAAATTTTAAAACTTAGTGATTCCTTCAAATCAGAAATATATGCATAAGAAATAGCTAGGTTATAATCTATAATGTAATTTTCAATTCTTAAAACTTTTCTGTATCACTGGGCCCTGTACCTCTCCTGTAGAGAGGAATATGGAATCAATAATCATACACAAAATATTCCATCAATTTTCAAGGTTTCAAGTAGCCCCTAAATGTATCCATTGAACATATCCAGAATAAGAACCACTGATAAAATGTGAGTTTATGCTTGATTATTTTTAAAAGGTCAACTCTGTGCATCGAGTGGCACATAGTACTAAGTAAGGCATGAATATAAAAAGCAGAGACACTGTTTTTCCTTTAAATATACTCAGGCATGGAAAAATAGTCCTTGATTTTTTTTTTAATTGCTTAACCTCAGTAAGAATATATATAGAACTAAGATGTCAGTCCTTGGCAGAGACTCTGATAATGGTTTACACTTGAGTTGTTGAGAATTTTCATTATTTTTCAAAATTAATAATCGTGCCTCCCTGATACCATATCTTGCGGAATGTACAGCCTAGATCCTAGAAGGCAAAAAAGACTTGGCCTTAATTAAAAATAAGAAGAAACTCAAAGAATTGAATAGACTATGAATTACCTATCAGAGAAAATTTTAAATGGCAAATGATGACATAAGAAGGATTAAATAAAAATGAAAGTTAGTAGCTGAATTGAAATGAATGTTAGAGGACTTTTGCCTCCAGCCAAGTTGGAGGAACAGAAATTGGATTTATAGTCCTATATTAGACAACTAGACAAATATATTTTTAAAAAGATTTTCAAACATTAAACAACAAGCAGTTAAGGACTGTGCTCCTTGTGAGAAAGAAAAGGACCTAAAATTACACGAGTTTATTGCCCAGAGCTACTTTCCGATCTTTAGCAAAGACATGAAGAAAGTACCATTGAGCCTGAGGTCTCATTGAGAGAGGGGACAAGGATTAGATTTTGAGAGATCAAATTATTTAGAATATATGGTACAGAGCACCAAAGAAAAAGGAGCTGGTTGCATAGAGAGTGCTCTGGAAATCTTCAGTCCCCTCACATCTTCAGCTGAATACAAATCTGCACATTCCTAAGTGGAAACTATATAATCTGAGAAACAATAATCAAAATGAGGAGACATAAAAATTCCCAAAGCTCACACAAAGCTGGGAATAGTTTGTTTTTACAAGCCAGAATAGTGAGGCTTCACAAGACATGCTATCAGATTAAGTTCACAGGCTATTTCTTTATAGTGTGGTTTAATGACATCACAGGCCAAGAATGAAGTCTTCAGAGCAGACCACCACTGACACTGCCCTGAGTAACTCAATACCAGGACAGTATCCCACATAACAAGAGCTCTGACACACAGCCCAGAAGTTCCAGTGCCTTGGATCTGATCAATTACTTTGAAACATGCAAGGAAGCAGAAAATAATAACAATAATTCATAACCAGGAGATAAGTCAGGCAATAGAAACAGACACAAAAGACTGAGGTGATAGTATTGGCAAGTAAGGATATCAAAACAATACATATATTCTTCACATGTTTAAGAATGTAGTATAGAAATGACCAACCACGGTGAAGAGAATGCTGGGAAAGATTCAAGATGGGAGGAGAAGGGGATGACAGCAAGGTGAGTCGGACATGACTGAGCAACTGAACTGAAATATAACATATAAAATTTTAAAATTTCAATATTTGAGATGACAATACATTGGATGAGTTTAACAACAGATTGAAAGATATGGGGGGAAAATCAATGGAGCAGTAGAAATAGAAACTATACAAAATGAAATATGGGAAGGAAAAAGACTGAAACAAGAAAAAACAGACTAAATGGACAATATCAAGCAGTCGACATATGCACAGTTTGAGTCCTGGAGGAATGGAAGGCAGATAAAAATGAAGAAATTAAAGCCCCAAATACCTAAAGTGTGAAAGTTAGAAGCCCACAGATTCCAAAGCAGGATAAACTCAAAATATAACAAGGCTCACCATAATCAGCTTGCTAAAAACCAAAGTTGAAGAAAAAACTCCTCAAATTAGACAGGGAAAAGATATTACACAGAACAAAGATAAGCATGATTGCAGGTTTCTCATTAGAAACAATTCAAACTAAAAGGAAATAAATCCTACCTTTAATGTGCTAAATTTTGTTAATAAACATGTTTACTCAGAGTTTTATATTCAGAGGAAAAAAATCTTTCAAAATGAGAATGAAAAATAATTTCAGGCAAAAAAATATGTAAGCTGAAAATATTTGTTTCCAGAAGACTTGCACTGCAATATATCTTCTAAAAACTGTTTAAGGCAGAAGAAAATGGATATTAAATGAAAATTTGGATTTATCCAAGGAAATGGAAAATACAGGATACTGTAAATATGTTAGTAGGTGTAAATATTTTTTTGATGTTTAAATTACTTAAAAGATAACTGACATCTTGAAGCAAAAATAAAAACAGTGAATTGTGTAGTTTGTAACATATGTAAAAAAAAAATATATATATATATATATGACAGCTAAAGCACAAGTATGGGGAGAGGAACAGGATATTATTGTAATGTCTTTATACAAAGTTGTATTATATTATCTCAAAGTAGACTGTTATAAGTTAAAAAATAGTAGGGTAAACTTTAGAACAAACTCTAAAAACAAAGTTATTAAATGATAGATATAAAATATAACATGAAATATTAAAATCAAAACAGGAAACCCAGTCATATCAATAATTACATTAAATGTAAATGATCCAAATGCTCCAAGAAAATGACCACAATTGTCGATCAAATAAAAGCAAAACTCAAGTCTTGCATTATATAAGTAACTCATTTTAACTATAAAGTGAATGAAAGAAATTGACGGAAAAAGATGTACCAGACTAACACTAAATAAAAGGAAGCTGAAATTATTATTTTAGTATTGAACAAAATAGATTTGAAAGCAAAGAATATTAACAGGGATAATTAAGGAAATTAGTTAATGATTACAGAGTGAATTCATTAAGACATGGAAATATTAAATGTGTATGCAGTCAGTATCAGAGCTTCAAAATACATGAAGCAAAAAATGGATAGACTGCAGTGAATAAAAACTTACAGTTGAAGATTTCAACATGTTTCTCTCTGACTGATAGTAGTAGACAGAAAATCAGGATATGGAATAACTAAACATTACATTAAGCAACTTATTCTTACTGATATTTACAGAATGCACCAGTAAAGCATATTTACCAAGCAAAACACAGTAAACTTTCTTTTAAAGTACACATAAACAGTCAGCAATATTGGCCATATTTTGAGCCATAACATAAAACTATATAAAAGAATTGAAGTCATAAAATGTATAAAAATACAAACACAAAAATATAATATAAAAATGCAAAATTTTTGGAATGAAGCCAAAGCAGTCTTCAGAGTTAAACTTGTAACATTCAATGTTTATATTAAAAAATGAATAATGCTCAAAAGTCAAAGATCTACATAACCACCTTAATAAACTAATAAGTAAAGAGCAAATTAAACCCAAGATAGAAGAAAATAGTAAAGATAAGCACAGAAATCAATAAATTAGAAAGATAAAACCTCAATATAAATCCTACTGATGTAAAAAGGATAGCATGAGAATGTTATGTACAATTCCAACAACTCAACAATTTAGATGAATGGAAAAATAACCCAAAATACGAAAATTATCAAAGAAAGTGGATCCATGGCACTATTTCTTATGAAATCTGAAGTCAACGTAAATGTAGCAAATTGTATCCAGAAACTCCCTATCTGAAGAAGCCCTGCATTTGGGTTGTAAGTCAAAGCTGTTTCTCAACATCAAAATGACTTAGAGACTCCGGGCAAGAATGAAATGTGTTTCTTATATTGATATCATTTCAAACAGCAAAGTTTCTAGCAGCTTAAGATTTTGGAGAACTATAATTCTCAGTGAATAAGAGTAATGGCCATTAAAGAAGTGGCTATGACGCAGTATCTGTAGCATGTTTTTTGGGGAAATGGTCTCATACTAACTTTGCAGTTGGCTTCATCTATATGTATTACTCCAGCTCAATAGTAAAGTTGATTTTTACTTTCTTAGTTCCTCCCTTTGTGCCAGTAGTATACAAATTCCACCATTCCATCTATTATCATGGTAGAGATAAAATAACTAAAAGTCCTTGCATTCATGAGAAAATTTTTAAGCAATAAGTCAAAGATTTTTCTAAAGGATGTTTTGCATTCCTATGACCTAATCTTCTCAAGAGGGCTTCCCTCGTAGCTCAGTTGGTAAAGAATCTGCCTGCAATGCAGGACACCCGAGTTTGATTCCTGGGTTGGGAAGATCCCTTGGAGAAGGGAATGGCAACCCACTCAGTATTCTTGCCTGGAGAACCTCATGGACAGAGGAGCCTGGCAAGCTACAGTCCATGGGGTTGCAAGAGTCGGACACGACTTAGAGACTAAACTACCACCACCACCAATCTTCTCAAGACTGTAAAGATGGAACAGAAACTGAAACTCAAGCCTAAAGTTTCCTTTAAATATCTTCAAATGGATTTGATTCAGTTCCTTCAGTCATAGGATATAAATATGTTTGAACATTATATGTCAATTTTCAGGTTGGATTAAAGCTTGGGGGAAAAAGTTGCTTCCCTTTGTGTTTCACATCTGAATTTCCCCTAATTGTGTATCTAGCGATGGAAAAACTTACTCCATAAAATCATTACTAAGTAATAACAATAAGTAAAATAATATAAGTAGTAAAATACTACTCATTATTCAAAATGTCTATTGCCCATATTATTCTATTTTCAGGTAAGATAAAAAGGACAAGTAGAACTTTCAAACTCAAGTCAGATGAACTTACATACAAAAGGTCCTGGAGCTTTGTTAATGCCCTGTCCCAGGAGATACTATTTTACACTCCATTCTCACCAAAACTGAGCACTGTCACTTTAAAAATATCTCTACCAGTAGATCAAAAATGTAATTACTTTCCATATTTCTAACCACTGAGGCTGAATTTTCATCTGCATTATATCTTTTGTGAAAAGCCTATTAGTGATTTTTTCAATTTTGCTATTGATGAGTTGATTTTTATAATTATTAACACAGATACTTAAACTTCCCCGTCAAAGTCATTTTAACAAATTTCACTATTTCTACCAACATATAATGAAATCTCAAAATAAAAAATAAAATTTTTTAAAATGGATGCAACAATAACATTTCGAGTATTAAAATGAATTCAATTTTAAGCATTAGGATGTATCTGCCTGATTATTTCCTACCAGAGGTACCATAAAAATCAATGATGATAAGCAACTATAAAATGTAGCATTGGCTTTCATTTTACTTCTCAAATATGTTGAAACAGAAAAGTTATTACTGAAGGTATGGAAAGGAAAAGGATCCCCACCTATGCCCTACTAACTAACCATTTCTGACTAGTCATTAACAGCATTGAGCACAACTAATAAGTCTCTAAATTTTTCTTCTTCCCTTTACCTCAAAACCCTAGAAATCTGAATCAACCCTTTATTCTTCTCCTCCAGGCTCAGGAGACATTAGATGTCCTGCCTCAGACTCTTCCTCTATCCCCATCTCCACTCTAACACAGCCTCTATCTAGATGTTTATTCTGCCTTGTCAACTCCTAGATGTGTTTGTATTTCCCTCTTTGTGTTCAATCATTCCCTTTTCATTGGGTTCTTGGGTATTACCTCCTAATATTCTCACCTTCCCCATTTTTACCCAATTACTGACCATGCTCAAATTCTGATGCGTTCCCTTTCATTTTCCTTTAACACAGAACTTACTGACAAGGCTTTTGTATCTTCTGCTTCTTCTATTTCTCTTCTCTTTTCCACTCATGAAGTTGAGTTCTGATCATACCTTCCTAAAAGTATTATCTCATCTCTACAGCATCAGACACATTCAGTCACCACCCATATTTCCCTTTTCTCTAGGCTTTTCTGAATCATGGTTATCTTTCTTCATATCTGGTTGCTTTTTCACAGACTCTTGCCCTGACTCCTCCTGATCTGCTCATCCTTCTCTTTTTCCTTCCCCCTCTTGTTTATATTGAGGTAGAGTTGATGCAGGGCCTTCCTGGTGGCTCAGATGGTAAAGAATCTGCCTGCAATGCAGGAGACCTGTGTTGATCCCTGGATTTGGAAGTTACCCAGGAGAAGGGAATTGTTGCCCACTCCAGTGTTATTGCTGGGATATCCCCATGTACTGCTGGGAAGTACTGCTATTAATAAAGCTAGTGGATGCAATGGAATTCCAGTAGAACTATTCAAAATCCTAAAGGATAATGCTATCAAGGTGATGCATTCAATATGTCAGCAAATCTGGAAGACCCAGAAGTGGCCACAGGACTGGAAAAAGTCAATTTTCATCCCAGTTCCCAAGAAGAGTAGTACTAAAGAATGTGCTAACCATTGGACAATTGCACTCATCTCCCATGCTAGTAAGGTCATGCTTAAAATCTTGCATGTGAGACTTCAGCATTATGCAAACTGAGAACTTCCAGATGTCCAAGTCGGATTTAGAAAAGGAAGAGGAACCAGAGATCAAATTGCCAACATTCACTGGATCATAGAGAAAGCTAGGGAACTCCAAAAAACCATCTATCTCTGTTCCATTGATTAAAAGTCAAAGCCTTTGACTGTGTAGATCATAACAAACTGTGGAAACCTCTTAAAGAGATGGGAATACCAGACCATCTTACCTGTCTCCTGAGAAACCTGTATGCATGTCACAGAAGCAACAGTTAGGACCCTCTATGGAACAACTGATTGGTTCAAGATTGAGAAGGGAGCATGACAGGGCTGTCTGCTATCACCCTGTTTGTTTAATCTATATCCTGAGCACATCATGAGAAATGCCAGACTGGATGAGTTACAAGCTGGAATCAAGATAGGCAGGAGAAACATCAACAACCTCAGATATGCGGATGATACCACTCTAATGGCAGAAAGTGAAGAGGAACTAGAGAGCCTCTTGATGAGGGTAAAAGAGAAGAGTGAAAGAGCCAGCTTAAAACTAAATATTAAAAAAACTAAGATCATGGCATCTGGCCCCATTACTTGGCAAATAGAAGGGGAAAAGTGGTAAATAGTGACAGACTTCTTGGGCTCTAAAATCACTGTGAATAGTGATGGCAGCCATGAAATCAGAAGATGTTTGCTTCTTTGCAGGAAAGCTATGACAAACCTAGACAGTGTGTTGAAAACCAAAGACATTACTCTGCCAACAAAGGTCCATAGAGTCAATGCTATGGTCTCCCCGGTGGTGATGTACAGTTGTGAGACCTGGACCATAAAGAAGGCAGAGGGTGAAGAACTGATGCCTTCAAATTATGGTGCTGGAGAAGATTCCTGATAATGCCTTGGACAGCAAGGAGATCAAACCAGTCTATCTTAAGGGAAATCAACCCTGAATACTCATTGGAAGGACTGATGTTGAAGTTGAAACTCCAGTATTTTGATCATCTGATATGAGCAGCTGACTCACTGGAAAAGTCCCTGATGCTGGGAAAGATTGAAGGCAGAAAGAAAAGAGGGTATCAGAGGATGAGATGGCTGGATGGCATCACCGATGCAATGGACATGAACCTGGGCAAACTTGGGGAGATGGTGAGGGACAGAGAAGCCTGGCGTGCACAGTCCATGGGGTTGCAAAGAGTCAGACATGACTGGGCAATTGAACAACAACAGTCCCATGGACAGAGGACCCTGGCAGCTTGCAGTCTGTGAGGTCACAAAGAATGGGGCACAACTGACTGACTGAGCACACACAAGTTGATGTACATGTTCATACTTTTTTGAATCTTAATAATCATATCTCTCTTTTCCTTCATCAGTTAACACCTTGCAAAATCACCAGTCAGATGCAAATTCTATATGACTAGCTCCCTCATTTTATGCTTTTCACCACTGTCTTCCTTCCTAAGCTCTTAGTTTTTTATTATGTAATACTCTCAAATCTACCCAGTGCATGATTATTAGAGTTATGTTCCTTATGAATACAGAATGAAGCTCTGACTCTCTTCTGGCATTCAAAGTTATTTTCAGTGGAAGGATATACATGCTTCATTAATATTACTTCACTCTCATCCCTTCTCTATACAGTTATTCTCGTAATACATCTAGTGATCTTCAAAATTTTTGGCTTTGTTAAATATCTTCTACTTTAAAGTTTTTCACAACATCCACCTCTCACCCTCTTATCTGTCAGTTCTTCAAAACTCAACCATAAATTTCTATCTCTAAGATGCCAGTCTAGTTTTTCCTAGTCAATTATATAAAATGGTCCTTTCAAAACACTCCATTAGTATTTTTATATCTGTAGAAACACCTGGTATTTCATTGTACTTGAATTCTACTTTAAAATGTTTATTTCCTCTCTAATTTTAGCTCTCTAAAAGGCCAGTTCATGATGAACTGTTTATTTTTCCAAATTCCTAGAAGCGGTCTTTTGCATAGTACAAGCACAATCAATTTTTAAGTGAGTTGAGTATTAATGTTGAAAACATTGATAAATTATTTTCTTTTATGTCATTTGGATGACTTTCAAAGTTATAACAAAATAATCATTTGGAACAATTAAAGGTATCTAAAATTTAATCTTTTATTATTATAAAACCTATAAATCAGTATGATTCAAGAAACAATAATAAAGATTTCAACAAGGGCAAATGTCTATAAGTTTTCTGGAAAATACATTCATATATTTTAAGATTTGAAAAAAAAAAACTCAAATCATGGGAGCAGTATCTATGAACCTATGGGTAGACAGAAGAATTAGGTAATTAATCTGCAACTTGAATGCACATATGTGACAACTTGCATCTAGAAATTGTAGAGTAATTTTAATAAGAATCCAGTCTTTGTCCTTGAATCTGCATTATCTCCAGAAAGTGGGAAGGTTACCCCCCAAATTATATTGCAGGTACTCCCAACATTGGTTGAAATAACATATATTCCTGTCAAAGACACAGAACAAGCTTATGGTTTTAAAAGGAGAAAGAGAAGAAAGGGAGGGATAAAGATGCTTTAGAAGTTTGGGACTAACAGATACATACTACTGTATATAAAATAGAAAAACAACAGGTACCTACTGTATAGCACAGGGAACTATATTTAATATCTTATAATAACCTATAATGAAAAAGAATCTGAAAAAGTATATATATATGTATCTATGTATAACTAAATAGCTTTGCTGTACACCTGAAACTAACACATTATAAATCAAGTATACTTCAATTTTTAAAACTTTTTAATAAAAAATTTTGTCCAAACTAAGTTTAAGAATTAGTTTTTTATTTAGAACTTTAGTAACTGAAGGTGACTTTCTTAAGCCAAAATTAATTTCTAGTTAGTAATTTTTGCATGCAAGACCACTCTCAAGGACGCGTACACCATAGCTTCACAGTTAATACTTTACTAAAGCCATGAAAACACAGGCCACTAAATATGAAAAGATTTATTCAAGGTCACTCAGGTGTCAGAGTCAGAAGCAGTACTTAGGCCTTAGGAAGTCTATGTCAATGTTAAAGTAAACTAACTAATTTACAAAAGTTCCAAATAACATGTGTAGCAATTTAGGTGAGTTCCCTCATTAATGAGAAAAACATCTCTAAGTGAGGTTACAGAATGAGAAAGTAAAATGACTTATGATTGTATACATCTAACTTTGCGGACCAATACCTCCTCAGCTTTTTTTCATGATACCCCTTTTTTACTTTTTTCAAATATGGTAACGGCTCCTGAGGAAAAGCAGGGGTTGTATTAAAGAAACATTTTTTTCAGAACCAGAGGCACCACTTGAATGAATTATTTAGTATCTACTGAAACAACAGAGAGCTACTTCATATAAATGTCAGCACAGCAGAAGCATTTCACCTGAAGGAAAACAGAACTGTCTGCTAGAACTTGAAGAGTAATTTCAAGGGGATTCTGCTGCTATTTCCTAGACCCTCAAAGCTCAGAGTTAAAGGAAAACAGTTTAATCTATTACACAGATTTTTAAAATACTAGATGCAAAGATGAAAATATATATACCTTGCATATGGGTGATTAAAACAATGAAATTGTTGTTGAAAGTGATTATAAAATTTCTCTCCTAATCTTGAAGGGAAAACAATCACATGTTTTGTGTGTCTGAGTGGTCTCTCGTTTGTACAAGAGAAATGGAGTACAGAAAAATTTAAGGACTCACCAAAGCTTACAAAGAATGCTAATTAATATATGAGGATATATGGAAATGGTGTGAGAAACAGAAGCATTGTTACTTCCATCAATTTAAGTTGCTGCTTTTAAATAGGAGAACCTACCTCATAGCTCTGGGAACTCAGTGTTCTGTGTTGAACTAAATGGGAAGAAAATTTTTCTTAAAAAAGGGAATATAGGTATAGGTATAGCTGATTTACTTTGATGTACAGTAGAAACTAACAGGACATTGTAACTATACTTCAATAAAAATTAATTTTAACAATGAGAGACCTTACATCTTATACATGAAAAATCAATGCAATTCGCTTTCACATAGATGCATTTTTTATTAAATGTGTAACAAAATTTTCTTATTTTGATAGTCTAGATTGCCTCTAATTGGTTACTCATTCATATTTTTGCACAGAAAATGTATAGCTTCCAGAGAAAACCAATGAATATCTGAGTTGAGTTCAGTCGGTCAGTTGGGTCGGACTCTGAGAACCCATGGACTGCAACACTCCAGGCTTACCTGTCCATCACCAAGTCCCAGAGCCTACCCAAACTCACATCCTTTGAGTCAGGGATGCCATCCAACCATCTCATCCTCTGATTTCCACTTCTCCTCCTGCTTTCAATCTTTCCCAGCATCAGGGTCTTTTCCAAAGTCAATTCTTCACATCTGGTGGCCAAAGTATTGGAGTTTCAGCTTCAGCATCGGTCCTTCCAATGAACACCAGGACTGATCTCCTTTAGGATGTAATGGTTGGATCTCCTTGCAGTCCAAGGGACTCTCAAGAGTCTTCTCCAACACCACAGTTCAAAAGCATCAATTCTTCTATGCTCAGCTTACTTTATAATCCAACTCTCACATCCATATGTGACTACTGGAAAAACCATAGCTCTGACTAAATGGACCTCTGTTGGCAACGTAATATCTCTGCTTTTCAATATGCTGTCTAGGTTGGTCATAACTTATCTTTCAAGGAGCAAGCGTCTTTTAATTTCATGGCTGCAGTCACCATCTGCAGTGATGTTGGAGCCAAAAAAAAAAATAAAGTCTGACACTGGTTCCCCATCTATTTGCCATGAAGTGATGGGACCAGGTGCCATGATCTTAGTTTCCTGAATGTTAAGTTTTAAGCCAACTGTTTCACTCTCCTCTTTCACTTTCATCAAGAGATGCTTTAGTTCCTCTTCATTTTCTGCCATAAGGGTGGTGTCATCTGCATATTGGAAGTTATTGATATTTCTACCAGCAATCTTGATTCCAGCTTGTGCTTCATCCAGTCCAGCATTTCTCATGATGTACTCTGAATATAAGTTAAATAAGCAGGGTGACAATATACAGCCTTGACCTATTCTTTCCTGATATGGAACCATTCTGTTGTTCCATGTCCAGTTTTAACTGTTGCTTCTTGACCTGCATACAGATTTCTCAGAAGGCAGGTCAGGTGGTCTGTATTCCCATCTCTTTAAGAATTTTCCACATTTTGTTTTGATCCACACAGTCAAAGGTTTGGGCATAGTCAATAAAGCAGAAGTAGATGTTTTTCTGGAACTCTCACTTTTTCAATGATCCCATGGCTGTTGGCAATTTGATGTCTGGTGCCTCTGCCTTTTCTAAATCCAGCATGAACATCTAGAATTTCATGGTTCATGTACTGTAGTAGCCTGGCTTGGAGAATTTGGAGCATTATTTTGTTAACGTGTGAGATGAGTGCAATTGTAGAGTAGTTTGAGCATTCTTTGGCATTGCCTTTCTTTGGGATTGGAATGAACACTGACCTTTTCCAGATAATCATGATGTGGTTATCTGGAAAAGGCCACGACCTTTTCCCGTGGCCGCTGCTGAGTTTTCCAGATTTGCTGGCATATTGAGTGCAGCACTTTCACAGCATTATCTTTTAGGATTTGAAATATCTCAACTGGAATTCCATCACCTCCACTAGCTTTGTTCATAGTGATGCTTCCTAAGGCCCACTTGACTTCACATTCCAGGATGTCTGGCTCTAGGTGAGTGATCACACCATCATGATTATCTGGGTCATGAAGATCTTTTTTGATTATATCTCTGTGGATTCTTGCCACCTCTTCTTAATATCCTCTACTTCTGTTAGGTCCACACCATTTCCATCCTTTATCGAGCCCATCTTTGCATGAAATGTTCCCTTGGTATCTCTAATCTTCTTGAAGAGATCTCTAGTCTCTCCCATTCTATTGTTTTCCTCTATTTCTTTGCATTGATCACTAAGGAAGGCCTTCTTATCTCTCCTTGCTATTCTTTGGAACTCTACATTCAAATGGGTATATCTTTCCTTTTCTCCTTTGCCTTTGGCTTTTTTTCTTTTCACAGCTATTTGTAAGGCCTCCTCAGACAACCATTTTGCCTTTTTGCAATTCTTTTTCTTGGGGACGGTCTTAATCACTGCCTCCTATATAATGTCCCAACCTCGATCCATAGTTCTTCAGGTAATCTATCAGATCTAATCCCTTGAATCTATTTGTAACTTCAACTGTATAATCATAAGAGATTTGATTAATGTCATACCTGAATGGTCTAGTGGTTTTTCCTACTTTCTTCAATCTAAGTCTGATTTTGGCAATAAGGAGTTCATGATCTGAGCCACAGTCTTGTTTTTGCAGATTGTATAGAGCTTCTCCATCTTTTGCTGTAAAGAATATAATCAATCTGATTTCAGTATTGACCATCTGGTGATGTCCATGTGCAGAGTCTTCTCTTGTGTTGTTGCAAGAGTGTGTTTGCCATGACCAGTGCATTCTCTTGGCAAAACTGTTATCTTTTCCCTGCTTCATTGTGTACTCTAAGGCCAAATTTTCCCATTACTCCAGGTATTTCTTGACTTCCTACTTTTGCATTCCAATCCCCTATAATGGAAAGGACATCTTTTTTGTGTGTTAGTTCTAGAAGGTCTTGTAGGTCTTCATAGAACTGTTCGACTTCAGCTTCTTCAGCATTACTGGTTGGAGCATAGACTTGGATTACCGTGATATTGAAGGTTTACCTTGGAAACGAACAGCAATCATTCTGTCATTTTTAAGATTGCCTCCAAGTACTGCATTTCGGACTCTTTTGTTCACTGTGATGGCTACTCCTTTTCTTCTAAGGCATTTTTGCCTGGAGTAGTAGATACAATGGTCATCTGACTTAAATTCACCCATTCCAGTCCATTTTAGTTTGCTGATTCCTAAAATGTCAGTGTTCACTCTTGCCATCTCCTGTTTGACCACTTCCAATTTGCCTTGATTCATGGACCTAACATTCCAGGTTCCTATGCAATATTGCTCTTTATAGCATCAGACTTTACTTCCATCACCAGTCACATCCACAACTGAGATGTGGTTTTTGCTTTAGCTCCATCTCTTCATTCTTTCTGGAGTTATTTCTCCACTGATCTCCAGTAGCATATTGGGCACCTACTGACCTAGGGAATTCATCTTTCAGTCTCCTATCTCTTTGCCTTTTCATACTGTTCATGGGGTTCTCAAGGCAAGAATACTGAAGTGGTTTGCCATTCCCTTCTCCAGTGGACTACATTCAGTCAGAACTCTCCACCAAGACCCGTCCATCTTGGGTGGCCCTACACAGCATGACTCATAGTTTCAATGAGTTAAACAAGATTTGTGATCAGATTGGTTAGTTTTCTGTGATTGTGGTTGTCAGTCTGTCTTCCCTCTGATGGAGAATGACAAAAGGCTTATGGAAGCTTCCTGATGGGAAAGACTGGGTCTTGTTCTGATGTGTGGTGCCATGCTCGGTAAATCTTTAATCCAATTTTCTTTTGATGAGCAGGGCTGTGTTCTCTCCCCTTTATTTGACCTGAGACCAAACTATGGTGGAGGTAATGAAGATAATGGCAACCTCCTTCAAAAGATCCCATGCATGCACTGCTACACTCAGTGCCCCCAACCTTGCAGCAGGCCACTGCTGACCCACACCTCCCCCCATCCCTGGAGACTCCCGGACCATCTCAGGAAAGCCTGGGTCAGTCCCTTACAGGGTCACTGGTCCTTTATCCTGGGTCCAAGAGCCCCAGAAAGACTGTAGGCACTGGAGCAGCAGCTGTACAGAGCTAGAACAGCAGCTGCATGGCGCTGGGGCTACTGTGAGGAGATACCCTGTGTCCAAGGGCAGAGAAGCCACAGCAAGATGATATGAGGGGCAAAATCACATTTAAAATAAAACCCCATACCTTCCAGAGATGCTCAGAGAGCTCAAACATACCTTGTGTGCACCAGGACCCAGAGACCCCACAGAGACTGAGACAGAACTGTGTCTCCTGAGGAGGTACAGGTCAGCAGTGGACTGCCGCAGGGGCAGGGGCTCCGGGTGCTGCAGACTTGGGTATGGCATAAGCCCTCTTGGAGGAGGTCACCATTAACCCCACCATAGAGCCACCAGAACTTACACAGGACTGGGAAACAGATTCTTGGAGGGCACAAACAAAACAAATGAATATCTAGGTGCTTTTATTCTACACCTTTAAAAACTACCTTGCCAATAAATGTGTACTGTATGATTTCATCTGCTATGTGCTTAGCTTCTCATTTCAGGTAAAATTGTTTCTAATCAAAATTCCACTAAACATCATCATGAAAGGCAGAAATTTCCCCGTGACTGACTGTCTATATCTCACAGAACCTGTTCAAGGCTAACCTATTAATTGTGCACCAGATACTTATGCTCAGTGAGTTCTTCCAAGTCCTTCAATTAAGCACTAAATACCGTGGGTACTTATCATGAAGAGACTTTCTCCTACAAGATGAGAGACAGATTATTCCAGCATCTTTTAGGAGAGTAGACACCTTTCTACCTGTCTACTAGAGTTCTATTTGCTTGCTATTTATGTACATATCTAAAACACAGCTGGCATTGGCTAGATGATAAGTCTAACTTGTTTGTGATTACACACTAAAATATCCAGATAATATTAGATAAAAATAGTCATTTTTTAACATTTGAAGAATTACACAATTTCTAAGTTAAAGAACTTGCATGAAAAATCTTTTTATTTATCCAGAAATGGTTAAAAAGCCACATATATCAATCTTAGAAATACTTTTATTCAGAGTTGAAAGACCTTTTTTTTAAGTCTCTCTTTTTTCCATCATAAAGTTGCCAATTTAACAGTTGGTAACTTTGGAATGTAATGTTGAATCTCAATTTGTGTCTGCCCACAATCACAGCATACTACAGTGGAGCTTGGTAAAAAATCCTTTTGTGGCTCATATTCTTTTCTCTCTAACTCTTACAATTTGCCACTAATAGTCTTGGTTTCTTAGTCTATTTTTCTTTGAATTATGGTTGTATCTCATTAAAAAGCAGCTGGAAGCCTATGATTAACAGAATGGACTATTATACCAGCAGAACACAGTTATACCTCTCAAAGATGCTTACTTTTGACTCTAAAATATGGTAAATAAATGTAGAAACATTCAGATCTTACACAGTTTTAATATAGACTGAATGGCTATTTAATTATGGCCTGTTAGCTTTAATGAAATCTCTGATATCAAACTTAAAACCCACTGTAAGTCTTACCTACTGCTCTTGTAGCTTCCTAACAAACATTTCCTTTATATGAAACATGGACTTAGCTCTAAACAAGGAAAAGCATGCATGTGAAAAAAGAGGATTAGGAGGTAATATTAGAAAGAGAAAACGAAAATATATTCATTAGTGATGTTAAACCGGAGAGATTTATATTAGGTGTCTTATTATAACAGCATCTAAGCTCTTCTCCTTCTATGTGCAGTTAATTGGACCAAAGAAGTATAGCAGTCAAGTCATTAACACTGAGTAGAACAAAAACCTTTTCTTTGTTAAGAAATATCTAAAGTTATTAAAGGGTGAGAATAGAGAGAGGTCATCATTGTTTCAGTCAAGAAGGTATGAGAAGATGAGGAAAAAGCTGCTCTGAAAAAATATTAATAGCATATAAAGTAACTGTATTTCCCATGTATTCATGACTTTTTCATTGCCATTTAATTCATGTAAATATGTTTTATCTAGCAACTAGTTTTGATGCTTTTTGAGGTATGGCAGAACCAATTATAAATTTGAATTTAATTTTATTTCTCCCAAGATATAGTAAAAAAGATGTCTAATTAATATTTTTTGAATGAAAAAACATTCTGCCTATTAAGTAGTATATCTTTCTAAAATATCAATTGACTGTTTTGTGTACAGGCCAAGTAACAGCTTGCAGGTGTGCCAGACTCTAAACTTTCCTAAATAGTAGGAGCTAGATAACACTAACTTGTTCTGCTAATACATTCTGTCCTTCTAAACTTTTATGACTAGTGTCCTAAGAATACTGGTATTGTCAAAAATCACATTTAAAAAAACAATTATTTCAAATCATTTTCTACAAAAGCTACACAGCACTGAGTTAACCCAGTATTTACAATTGATAAAACATTTTCAGGAAAGACTAACTTGCTATTTATTATCATTACAAAGACACCACTCACATACCTTTATAATCTTATTGTTCTTAACAAAGCACAGAGCTACTCAAACAAGTGGCTGGGTTATGAGAGCACCAGCATTTTTCATAAGAGGTGCTATTTATAGATTGCCAAAATTGTAGCCTACATGGCATATATGCTGATTCTAAATCATCAGTTGTCTTATACATTGCTTGCTTGTTTCATGGAAGTTCACTCTGCCAAACATCAATAATCTTTCCGGCCTAAAAATATCACAATTCACACATCAGACAATAATATTCAGAAAGTTAGCCTCCTTTCCCTCACTCTCTTCCATGAGATTAAAATTAAAAGAAAAAGGAAATGAAATCAGACATCTCAACATTAATCTTTAGCAAGATTATTTAAGATGGATGTTTCTTAATTTTTGCCAGTTCTCTTGAAATGCAATAATGGTATCAGATATGGGAGGCCGTGCTTTCTTGTCCTTTTCTGGCTTATTAAATTCTTCTAACATGCAACATCATATTGTTAAATATTTCCCATCACCTCCACATATATGCTCTGTCAGAGCTGTCTTTCTGTAGCTCTGAGCTCCAGGCAGTATCATGATCCCAACTGGCACACGCAATAGAGCAAAGTGTTAACTGAGGGGGCAGCACACGGGACATTGCAAATTTGGCATCCCCAAAAGGTCCAGATGTGGATGCAGCATGTGGCCATTCTCTACTTGCCCGTTAGAAGTCTATCATCATAGCTCGTGAATGACTAGCAGTGTTATTTTCCAAAACTTACTTTATAAAAAAGCCAAATTTTCTCAGACACAGCAATTAAGTTAGCCTACATTTGCACATACACCTAACGCACTAATTGGCAAGTTCATTTGGATCTCCAAATAGCACGGACACCTGTTTCTCAGTGTGTGAGACAAATAATTACCTTTTGCTTGCAACTCATTTTAATGAATTTTAAGAGAAGAAAACCCATAATTTATTTTCTTTGGAAAGTTCTAGATTATCAAGGCACTGACTTTTGCTGAATACATCAGATGTGTTTGATTTTTTAAAAGGCCTTCAAGGTAATTGAAATCTCACTGCCTTGTAGAACGGGGAGGAGTAAATGGAAAAAGAGGAGGAACAGGGAGAAGGGGATAATGTTTTACATCAAGGGAGAACTTTCCAAAACTATGTCAAAAAGCTTTCTGAGAAAACAGATGTGAATTTACTGGCTGAACAAGTCTGACCCCATCCATCACCGTCCAATGAATGATAGATTGTTCAATACAAGATGTTTGCTTTTTCTATGTTCCCATATTTGACACTTAAAGGAGACAGAAAAACATAGAAACCCTTCAAAGACAAACCTTTTACTACAGCAATTACTCCTGAAATATATGTGAGTGACAGAAAGCTTGGAAGACTATTTTCTGAAAATCATGTGGCATTTTATAAGGAAACTAGATCATGAGGAGGTTTACTTACTCAGATAAATTATAAATCACTGGCACCATCTATACAACACACTGATTGAAAAAACACAAATTAAAAAGTCATTGACTACAGGGGTTAATAGATAGCTGCCTGTTGCTCTGGCTAAGCCATGAGAAGAACACCATGGGTAAAGAATAAAAGCAAGATATAGCAACTATGTATAATCTAAACAAAAATTCCATGGGGCTGATTCGTTGGGATCATCATGCCTTGCTGAGCTAAGGAGGTACATACTGTGGACCTTGGGACGCCAGGTCAGTGCAAGTTCAGAATGCTGCTTGCAACATGCACTGATTGTTCTTCCATGTTCATGTAAGGACTGCTGCCCCCAGCCGTGCGATGCCCTTGGTACTAGGAGACGGCATAAAAGTACAAAGAAGAACATCAACTCTGGGACATGACTAGGGGCATGGGAACCTTATGCTATCTAAAAACCAGATACTTTCTGCATACCAAGAGTTCAGTAAAAGCGATGTAGAATCAGTCAGCGGGGCTCTCGATCCTAGAGGTCTTGAGTCCCCCAGTCCCATATTTAAAGCTTTAATTCTGTCTCTAGTTTCCTTTTTCCAAACTGTGCGTCAACCACTTTTGATCCCTACCTGCTGCACGGGCTGCAGCAATTGACAAGAAGTGGCAGTTTCAAATGGCTATCAATTCAGTTCAGTCGCTCAGCTGTTTAAAATGGCTATCAGTTCAGCTCAGTCATGTCCGACTCTTTGAGACCCCATGAACTGCAGCACGCCAGGCCTCCCTGTCCATCACCAACTCCCAGACTCCACCCAAACCCATGTCTATCGAGTCAGTGATGCCATCCAACCATCTCATCCTCTGTCGTCCCCTTCTCCTCTTGCCTTTAATCTTTCCCAGCATCAGGGTCTTTTCCAGTGAGTTAGCTCTTCGCATCAGGTGGCCAAAGTATTGGAGTTTCAGCTTCAGCATCAGTCTTTCCAATGAACACCCAGGACTGATCTCTTTTAGGATGGATTGGTTGGATCTCCTTGCAGTCCAAGGGACTCTCAAGAGAGTCTTCTCCAACACCACAGTTCAAAAGCATCTAGGAAGTTACTTTTTATAATATCAATGAGATGGTCAAATAAATATCAATGCAATTATACAAACTCAATGGGATTGGTATATACAATTTTTCCAGATACAATGCTGGCTTCATAAATATACTTAGTACTACTAATATTTAGCCTTTGATACTTTAACTCTTCTATTGAGTTTCTCTAATAGATGTTTCCAATGACACTTTACTCAGTAGTTGACTTTCCCCAAGATTTTATTTGATATTTTAAGCATGTTTTGCTCTTTTTTTTTTAAATAAAGTATCCAAGGATTCCTATATGGTGGTAAAATACAAGAAACATACTTTTTTGCTGAAGATAAAGCAGATTCCAACAGGAATACAGTGTAAAATTGTTACTAAAAAGTCAATGCTTAAGACCACTATCTTAGTTTGAATTCTTCTGATAGCATAACCTGAACAAGGCCTGGGATGCAGGTGATTTCATTGGGAGATAATCTCAGAAAGCAAGTTTAATGGAGTGGAAAGAGTGAGAAAGGGAAACAAAAAAAATGGATCATTCCTTAATAAGCTGGTTACCTGTGTCAACAGCTGGGTCTTAGTACCCTAGGGCCTTCTGAGGAGTCATGTGGAAGGTGCCCTAGAACTGTCCCTCCAAGCAGAGAAGACTGGGGCCTTTATCCACCAGCCTACTTGCCTCCATTTTATAAAGGTTACTTAAGAGAGTATTAACCCTCTAATTAACCTGCACAAACTCACCAAGGATAAGAAAATTCCCACGGCTTCCGGGAAAGCCCAGAGGCAGTAAAATGTTGTGTGTTATCATGCTTGAAGTGCACTGTTGGCTGGGCATCCAGCTGGAGTTAAAATCAAAAGTGGCTAAGGGATGTGATGCAGGCCTCAAAGGCATCAGTTACAACCACTGAATTTCTTTTATCTCTTTGTATGTATTGCACTTCCCTGGTGGCTCAGATGGTAAAGAATCTGCCTGCAATATGGGAGAACAGGGTTCAATCCCTGGGTAGAGAATATCCCCTGGAGAAGAGAATTGCTACCCACTAAAGTATTCTTGCCTGGAGAATCCCATGGACAGAGGAGCCTGGAAGACTACAGTCCATAAGATTGCAAAGAGTTGGCTATGACTGAAGGGACTGAGCTCTTACACTTGCAAGGCACTAGTAAAGGACTTTGAGATAAAAGTCACTGGGAGCCTTGAAATCAGATCTGTATGTGAAAGCAGTCTCTACATCATTAGATGTTCAGCACTGGGAAAATCCATCAGTCTTCCTAGGAGATGCTAGTATTCATCTTCTGAGGCTGTGATCATGATTAAATGACCTAAGACATACAAAACGTCTGACACACTGCAAGTGTTCATGAGTGATAGTTCTTATTGACTTGCCCCACCTATAGTGATACCATTACACTCATTTCATGATTTCTTTTATTCATCAGATTATCAGGTTTTTAAGTTTCAGGAAAGATGTCATTAACTCACAACACTAGATTAAGTACCTTAAAAGAGACTAATGAGTTTCTCCATAGGCCTTTTTTTTTTTTTTAACACTTGAGTTACTTGTTAATAATTATATATATTTAGTCTAAACTGTTAGCTCCACCATAGAGGGAAATGTCCACCTTGCTTTCTAGGGCTATCAATGAATATTTCTTAAATTGTATTGATATCTCTTAATAATATATTAAGGAATTCAATAAATATTTTACTTTTTAGCTTTCCCTGATTGCAGAGATCATATGAAATCTTGGCTACTAAGAACACTTACAATTTCATACATACTAGCAATACAATCTGTATTTTGCCAATAAGCTTTGCTGCCATAAATAGATCTTGATGCAATTTTTATTTTGACTCTAGAGCACACAGTTGAAACTAAGCCTAAGATGATCCTTATTCTTCTTCAATAAGCATTTGTCTACCTCACCACAGACCACTGCCCCTTCCAATTTCCTAGATAAAGATATTAAAAAGTGATCAGCCCAAGTGAGGAAAAGCATCAACATATAGGTGGAGAAGGGCTGGTGGGTGGGAATTTCTGCCCTCCATTCTCCAGAATGATCTTTTTCCAAACCCCCAGATGAACTGAGGCAGATTGGACAAACCCTAGTTCTTTCCTGCTTTGATGATGGAATGGGTACAAACTTAGAGACTGCTTTTCTCAGAGGCCTATTTTCAGAAAGGAAGAATTCATATGTATCAGTCTTGACTCTCAACCTCCTGAGGAGTCCCTGAAGCCTGACATTTCCTTGCATTAATTTCTAAATGTAAACAGAAGAACAAATGCTAATGTTTTCTCCCCTCTAGTTCGTTCCTCTCATTCAAACCACCACATTAACTTTTGCTGATGTTGTTATTGTCTCTAATGCTTTTCTGGACTTTCTGATTTGGTTTCCTAGTCCTGACTTCATGTCCTCATCCACTTGTTAATATGTATCAAATATCAAGTATGGTACGATTCAGTTTTTGGCCCTGGACCCTCTCCCTGAACCGCATCATGACATCTGAGCCCATCCTAGCTTCCTCCACACCCAGACTCATTTAAGCGTTCACCTTGCTGACACTGGTTAGATGTTTTTTGTTCTCTCCTGGGTCTCAGAAATGGCAGTCTTGGCTTAGATAAACTCTGTTCTTTCTGTTTGGTTTTAATCATTCAATTTCCAATTCATTGGGGAGAAAAGGAAAGATATAGGCATCTGAATGCAGAGTTCCAAAGAATAGCAAAAAGAGATAAGAAAGCCTTCCTCAGTGATCAATGGAAAGAAATAGAGGAAAACAACAGAATGGGAAAGACTAGAGATCTCTTCAAGAAGATTAGAGATATCAAGGGAACATTTCATGCAAAGATGGGCTCGATAAAGAACAGAAATGGTATGGACCTAACAGAAGCAGAAGATATTAAGAAGAGGTGGCAAGAATACACAGAAGAACTGCACAAGAAAGATCTTCACGACCCAGATAATCACGATGATGTGATCACTGACCTAGAGCCAGACATCCTGGAATGTGAAGTCAAGTGGGCCTTAGAAAGCATCACTATGAACAAAGCTGGTGGAGGTGATGGAATTCCAGTTGAGCTATTTCAAATCCTGAATGATGATGCTGTGAAAGTGCTGCACCCAATATGCCAGCAAATTTGGAAAACTCAGCAGTGGCCACAGGACTGGAAAAGGTCAGTTTTCTTTCCAATCCCAAAGAAAGGCAATGCCAAAGAATGCTCAAACTACCACACAATTGCATTCATCTCACACGCTAGTAAAGTAATGCTCAAAATTCTCCAGGCCAAGCTTCAGCAATATGTGAACCGTGAACCTTCTGATGTTCAAGCTGGTTTTAGAAAAGGCAGAGGAACCAGAGATCAAATTGCCAACATCCGCTGGATCATGGAAAAAGCAAGAGAGTTCCAGAAAAACATCTATTTCTGCTTTACTGACTATGCCAATGCCTTTGACTGTGTGGATCACAAGAAACTGTGGAAAATTCTGAAAGAGATGGGAATACCAGACCACCTAACCTGCCTCTTGAGAAACCTGTATGCAGGTCAGGAAGCAACAGTTAGAACTGAACATGGAACAATAGACTGGTTCCAAATAGGAAAAGGAGTACGTCGAGGCTGTATAGTGTCACCCTGCTTATTTAACTTCTATGCAGAGTACATCATGAGAAACGCTGGGCTGGAAGAAACACAAGCTGGAATCAAGATTGCTGGGAGAAATATCAATAACCTCAGATATGCAGATGACACCACCCTTATGGCAAAAAGTGAAGAGGAACGCAAAAGCCTCTTGATGAAAGTGAAAGTGGAGAGTGAAAAAGTTGGCTTAAAGCTCAACATTCAGAAAACGAAGATCATGGCATCTGGTCCCATCACTTCATGGGAATTAGATGGGGAAACAGTGGAAACAGTGGCAGACTTTATTTTTTGGGGCTCCCAAATCACTGCAGATGGTGACTGCAGCCATGAAATTAAAAGACGCTTACTCCTTGGAAGGAAAGTTATGACCAACCTAGATAGCATATTCAAAAGCAGAGACATTACTTTGCCAACAAAGGTGCGTCTAGTCAAGGCTATGGTTTTTCCTGTGGTCATGTATGGATGTGAGAATTGGACTGTGAAGAAAGATGAGCGCTGAAGAATTGATGCTTTTGAACTGTGGTGTTGGAGAAGACTCTTGAGAGTCCCTTGGACTGCAAGGAGATCCAAGCAGTCCATTCTGAAGGAGATCAGCCCTGGGATTTCTTTGGAAGGAATGATGCTAAAGCTGAAACTCCAGTACTTTGGCCACCTCATGCGAAGAGTTGACTCATTGGAAAAGACTCTGATGCTGGGAGAGATTGGGGGCAGGAGGAGAAGGGGACGACAGAGGATGAGATGGCTGGATGGCATCACTGACTCGATGGACGTGAGTCTGAGTGAACTCCAGGAGTTGGTGATGGACAGGGAGGCCTGGCATGCTGCGATTCATGGGGTCGCAAAAAGTCGGACATGACTGAGTGACTGAACTGAACTGAATCTCTAATAGGTGAAATTATTGGCATAATTCCTGTCTCAGCATCCAACCCTGTCAAATCACATGTCTGACTTGCCCAATTCATCAAAAAGGGAATTGATGTGGAGTTAGAGTGACTACGTTGTCAGCATTATTAATCCTTTTCCAATTACACTCATTTAATTATCTTCACACATTGCTTATATGGCCTGGATGAATATTAGCTACACAGAATTACAATGGTATTGAAAAGCACCATCTCACTGGGTATACCATAAATGCTTCCCAATTAAACAGTGAGACTATTTTTGCTCCAGGGATTATTAGCATGAACAAACTATTTTGCATACAATAGTGCTCAATAAATGTTTGTTAAGTCAAACCCAATGTTTTCTAAATGTTTCAACAACTCTAAAGTACAATAGAATGTAGCATTATTTGGCATTTGATTTGGAGCCAGCCTTTCTGTAGCCTGTAACATTTTATATAGGCTGTAATCACACTCATTCTATTTTGAAACTCAGACAATCATAAAGCTGGAGATCACTTCGAAATCAACCAGCTTTTCACACAGCTGCCATACTGTCTTGTGTAATATTTCAGATATGGAGAATATTCTGTTGGAAAAAGCGGCCTCTGCCAAATGATATAATGAGAATGCCGCTAGTCCCAAACAGGGTTAACAGAAAAATGTTTCATATTTGCAAAGTATTTAGATCACATCACAGGGCCTGACAACCTATGGTGGTTGGCAAACTACTACAGTAGTTTGAACCATTAGAATCCATAGGGGGACTACTCTAATATAGTTTCTCAGAATTACTCACTCTAAGGTAGCATTAGAAGATCCTGTCAACTATGAGCTAATGGGTCTTTTTAAAGGGAAAAAAATCATTGAATGAATAAAGCAATGAAATATGTATCTCAGTAGTAAATATGAATGACTGTTAAGGCATTGTGTGAAATGAAGACAGTTTGAGCTGGAACACGGTCACAGCACATGGTAACAATCTGTGGAGACCATTACCCAAAGCCAGGGTCTCTGCTGTGGGTCTCTTTTTCTGAGAACTGTTAGGACACATCAGGATTTGCTGTTTATGGAGATACCTCTAAAATGTATCTCAAAGTAAAGGTGCAAGGAAAAGCAAATAAAGGGACTCTCTAAACAAAGTCTTTTAAAGAATATGGGCTTTTGTACTCATTCCTTGATGAATCGCCACACATATCAAAGGCTGGGAGAGGGCTTCCCTGGTGGTCTAGTAGTTAAGAATCCACCTGCCAACTCAGGGGACACAGGTTCTATCCCTGGGCCAGGAAGATCCCACATGCCACTGTGCAGCAAAGTCCATGAGCCACAGCCACTGAGCCCACATGCCACGACTACTGAAGCCTGCGTGTCTACAGCCTGTGCCCTGCAACAAGAGAGGCTACTGCATTGAGAAAGCCCGCACACCGTAACAAAGAGTGGCCCCCACTCACCGCAACTCAAGAAAGCCTGCATGTAGCTATCAAGACCCAGCACAGCCAAGAATAAATAAATAAATAAAGCTGGGAGAAATCCTGCAGTAAAAAAGTCATTTTCACTTTCTTTCACCAATTAGGTCCTTCCTGATTCTTTTCATTTAACCTATTTCATCAAATCAACATATCATGAAGGTAATTTTCTTTATACACTTTGGGAGATGCTGCTCCAGAGTGTAATCCACAAGTGAATAGGACACTTGAACATTTCAAGCGATTCTCCCCTTTTCATTGACAAGAAAAATACTGAAAGGTCTTTTGGACCCAAGAGGGCCTTTATTACTTGCCTCATGATTTGTTAACAGCTAGTTTAATCGAATAATCCATTATGGGCTTGTCTCTGATTATAACTTCTGAGCAACTGTAATGCTACTTTCTTGCTAAATATGGAACTCCAAGGATTGTCTAACTTAGTGTCTAACTTAGGTTTTACAATTAAATATTTGACCTGTCGACTCTTTTTTATCTAGAGGAGAGAACAACTCTTACCTCTGTGTCTCAGAATAAAATTTATTATTGGTATTCAGGCAATGTGATTGCTTAATTGTAGGATTATTTTGGTGTATATTATTCAAAAGCTTACTGTATTACAGTTGATAAACTACACACCAAGAATATAAAGATGATTGTGTCACAGACCCTGACCCAAGAGGCATACAATAAAAAATAAAATTAAAAAACCAATCATATCATGATGATGATACTTTGTAGGTCATTGCAAAATATTGTAACACACTGACATTATAAGTTCTGTTTTGAAGGACTTGAGAACAATTCAAGAGGATGATAAACAAAAGGTGACTGTGTATTCTCCAAGTCAAAAGTCATTTATTTATTTATTTATTTATTTATTTATTTAAATATTTATTTAAAATATTTATTGAGCACCTGCTTTATGCTATACACCCTTCTGTGCATTAGAAGGGCACTGTGAATAAAAGGGACAAATACATTTGCTTCACAGAGATTATTTTTTAGTGGTAAAGACTATGCATGAGAAAAATACACAAACAAAAATAAATAAAGCACATATTCATTTAGAAAATGATAATTACTAAAAATAAAGAGGGCAAGAAAAGCAATCTGAAGAATCTGTGGCAGTAGACAAGGGTGAAATTATAGATAAGATGGCCAGGGAAATCCTCAACGAGGTGACTTTTGAGTAAAGTCCTGACGGAAGTGAGAGGACAAGCCCTGGGAACATATGGACACAGTTATTCCAGGCAGTGGGAGCTGTGAGGGCTAAGATCATAAGCTGTGCAACTGCCTAACATGTGTGAGGCAGTAAAGAGGCCAGTGTGGTCACAACAGAGGAGAGTGAGTGAGTAAAGGGAGATGAGGCCAAGGAGTGAGGGGTCCAGGCCTCTTGGGCCACTGTAATGACTCTGACTTTTACTTAAGTAAGATGACGAGTCATGGGTGCTGAGCAGAGAAGCACCATGATCCAACTTAGATATAACTGAATGTTAAATATAGCAGTCATATTGGTATGTTGAGAGTAGATGAAAGGAAAAGCAAAATAAGAGAAATACATTAGGACATTATTAAAATATACAAATGAAAGTCGATGGAAAATCAAGTCACAGTAATAGTTTGGAATCTGAGTATACTTTGAAGGATTTACTATTTAGATGTGACTTGAGCAATTTAGAACAGACAGTGTGATTTAAAAAATTAAGTCCAAATCACTCCACATTTCTTAATGGAGTTGCCATCAACTAAGTAACACATGGGGCTTCCCAGGTGGTGCTAATGGTAAAGAACCTGCCTGCCAATGCAGGAGATAAAAGTGACAAAGTTTTGATCCCTGGGTTGGGAAGATCCTTTGGAGGAAGAAATGGCAACCCACTCCAATATTCTTGCCTGGAGAAGAATCCCATGGACAGAGGAGTCTGGTGGGCTGCAGTCCATGTGGCACAAAGAGCCGGACTTAGCGCGAAGTTACAAAAGACCTAAGATGAATCACTTTCCTTAGAGGAGAAAATTTTCCTTAAAGTTTTATCACCCTTTATTTATGGCCCTTTGGACCCCTTCAAAAGCTTGGGAGGGGTCCTGAAAATATACTACATGAATCATTTTTCTGTACGATTTGCCAAAATAAGATATTTTAGCCAACTGCAATTTCTACTTCTTCTTCATCATAATTCTCCTGTTTAGTGGTGCTGGGATGGCTGCAGGTATTTTGAGGATCCAAATGAAGATAATTTGAGGACACGATTAGACTGAGCTTAATGGAATATATGTATCACTTCTGTGTATAGTTGTTATATAGCTAGTCATTTTCCTATACTCCCCCTACTGATGTGATGATTCATCTGGCATTGTGAAACACAAGGACAAGGCCAGACTTGCAAATAAACATACTCTGTGGCATCCAGGAATAAAACTATGGGTAACAGAGGAGAAACAAGGGTTGAAATGTACTAAACAATAATTTAGTATGTGGAAAATTCTTCTAGTAATCTTATGTATAAGATTGTAGACACAAGATTTCAAACTCATTGCCTCCTATTCCAAACGTTCTTTTCTATCCTGATTATGCTCAATGATACAGTTTACACAGCTATGACCAGAGAAAAATATTTTATGAGAATCATACAAAATAGAATTTTTCAGAATTTCTGTATTTGCAGAAGCACCACCATAAAGATTGAATGTATGTGTGAGGTCACACATTTTATGTATTCTAAAGTATCAGATCACATCTTAATATATCTGTTTCATCTCCTGAAGCTTGACAGTTTCTTAAAATGGTCCACAAAAATGCCACCTTGAAACTGAAATGGACTGAAAAATATGGATTTCAATCAGAAACTCCTATTTAAATTCATTGCTAAGTTGGTGGTGGTTGTATTGAGTAGACCCTTGTATTTTTGATTATCCAATTCACGACAAGAAGTGAAATCATATCAACATAAGGGAAATATATTTAACATTACTTCTCAATCGACACAAAATGGTGACATTAACAATTGCAACAACAACAACAAATAATAATATAGATCTGTTATAAAGAATCAGTGGCAAACTGATGAACGTCCGTGAACAGGTCAAATAGTATTTAAGATTGGAGAATACCCAAGAAAACTGTATGGTCCTTGAAATCTTACCATTCAGATAAGAAAATACTTGAAAAGGATTTTACCCAAATTTTATAATAATTCTAAAATTTTACATGGGATTTCCAATAACAGATTGTGAAGCAAAAAGAAAGATTTCTATCATATCAAAAATAATCATTTATGTTAGAGGAATAACAGAATTATCTTTTTCTTCTCTCTGATAAAATTTATATTTTTAAGTTATTTGGAATATGATGAGGTAATCAAAAAATAGAGGAGAGAAAGTATCATAGAGGGTTTTCAGTCGGTTTTATTAATAAAACATAGTATGCTAGTTTTCTGGATTTTGAAAACTTTAACATATTCATAAGTTTTTAAAATTTATAATTTGCTAACATTTCTTTTCTCATACATCTGTTTTGAGAAGCATGACAGAAAATGCCTGGATTGCTTTGAATAGATTGTAAGAAATATAGATGGTAGTGACTCTGTTACTGAAGACTTAGAATAAGGTGAGAAGTGTGATAATGAATATTGAAATTGTTTCAGAAAATATATGAATCATTATGAATAAACTGTTAGAAATATGGACGTGAAAGTTACTGCCAATGGGAGCTAAGAAGGAAGTGAGAAACAGTAGAAACGGGATCCTTTCTTAAAGTGGCGGTAAGTTTACTGGAAGTATGTCTTGCTGTTATGTGGAAAGCAGACTTTGTAAATGACAAAACTGAATATTTAGCTGAGATTTTTCCACACAAAATGTTGAAAATACAGCAACACTTACATATTTAGTTGGGGAAAGTGTTGAATGATCTTCTTGATATTTATAGTGAAATGTGAGAAGAATGAGATAAATTTAGGGTAAAACTGTTAAATAAATAGGAAGGAGGACTCAAGGATTTGAGAAATTTCCAGACTATCCAGATTGCAAAAGATACTAAAATTAAGAGAAAGTATGCTCTAGACAAAAAAACCTAGAGTATGATTGTACAACCTTTTGCCTATACCTCAGAAAGATCAAAAAGTCAGAGTATTCAGTCACATATAAGGCTCCTTAAAAAGACTAAGGGGTGTAGATCACAGATCTCATTTAAACTTAAAAGAATTTAGGAAGTTAAAAAGCAGAGACATTACATTGCCAACAAAGGTCCACAGTCAAAGCAATGGTTTTTCCAGTAGCCATGTACGGATGTGAAAGTTGGACCATAAAGAAGGCTGAGCACTGAAGGATTGATGCCCTTGAACTGTGGTGTTGGAAAAGACTCTTGAGAGTCCTTTGGACTGCAAGGAGACCAAACCAGTCAATCCTAAAGGAAATCAACCCTGAATATTCACTGGAAGGACTGATGCTAAAGCTGAAGCTCCAATACTTTGACTACCTTATGTGAAGAACTGACTCACTGGAAAAGACCCTGATGCTGGGAAAGATTGAAGGGGGGAAGGAAGGGGAAGACAGAGGATAAGATGGTTAGATGGCATCACCGACTCCATGGACATGAGTTTGAGAAAGCTCTGGGAGTTGGTGATACGGAAGTCTGGCATTCTATACAGTTCATGGAGTAGCAAAGAGTTGGACACGAATGAATGACTGAAGAACAAGGAAGCTTAAGGGCATTGTCTCTCATCCATGTGAGCAGTCATAACTGAGGATGAGATTGTCCAGGAAGATCTATGGACAAGCCTCTTGCTATGGACAGGAATCTTTTTTTTTCATTTTTTATTAAAAAAATGTGTTTTATTTTAAAACAAGTCTATAAAAGTAGAAATCACATACCAAAAATACAGATTACTCTGACGTGTTAGCAAAAAAGCTTATGGCTGGACTTGAGTTTGGAAGTACTATATGTGTGAGGGTATCTGGAAATCAGAGGCCAACTGGATCCTCCCTCCAGCCCATGTCACTAATCTGTAAACAATAATTTCAAATAGTATGTAGCACTTTTAAACTCCTACTAAACTGAAACCTAATCATTTCCCGTATAACACTACTTTGTAAAAATGTTCTTCCTTAGGTTTGAGCAGATAAGGGCACTTCACACCATTGTTTCTATCATTTGAAATATCTGATTTTTCAAAAAAGCAATGTTAAAGGAAATGATGAGTTTGGGCTTTTTGCTCCATTTTGAACATATGGAAAGGTCATTGATTTAAACAAGAAATTAGTGTTTTATGTTTTTTTTTTTTTTAAGTAGAGTTTAATCCTTTTGCTTCTATGTATTTAAAAAAAAATCACTGATACTATCAAAAGGTTCAGCACCCGAGTCTTAACTTACCAGCTGTGCTTATTGCTCTGAAACTGCATAGAACACACACCTGTTTCTAGTGTATATTCCTAATTGAAAGGAAAATGCAGTTCTTAGGGAACTCCAGGTCGAGAACTTTATAAAACAGGTTGTTAGAAACAATCACTGTGGAAGGTCATTAATATAAAAAAAGCCAATTTAAAATACTTGATTCCAGAGTGAAATAAACATAACTTCAAGAACCTCAGCAAAAAGGAAAATGGCAGGCATCCGCAGTTCAGAATTCCATCCGTTTCAAGAATCAGAGACTGACTGGTTCCCACCTCTCTAAAACAAAGCAAGTCATTTTAAAAGCTAAAGAACCCCGGTTAATATAATTTTATCATAAAGTCAGAAGTCCACAATTCAATTTCCTCAGCTAATTCAGAACGCTGGGAATATAGTACATAAAGGAAATAAAAGTATTAGTTGCTCAGTCATGTCCTGACTTTTTGCTACCCCATGGACTGTAGCCCACCAGGCTCCTCTGACCATGGAATTTTCTAGGCAAAAATACTGGAGTGGGTTGCCATTTCCTCCTCCAGGGGGGAAACTGTACATAAAGGAGACTTCATTAATGTGCATTAGAGGATACCCCAGGTTAAACTGTAATAGAAAACTGTCTCTTGAATCTTTGAAATGTATACTAGTTCTATACCTCTGGTTGGCTGATTGTTTCTTTATTTAGGTTTTAAGGTGAATGACCTGGGCATATTTGTTTCCATCAATACAATTGCTAATCTAAAGGTACACTTGAAATGTATATTTTTCTTACTATCCTCAGAAGAGATTGCTGCAAATCTACTCTATGATTCTCATTCTTTTCAGCTTACAATACAAATACCTTATTGTTTTTTGCAACCTATATCTTATAATAAAGCAGTGCTGAAAAATTAAATAGAAGAAAGTTCGGTTGCCATATAGGCTATGAAAATGATTTGCTGGTGGTTTTTTAAGCTTGATTCTAAATAGATTTACAAAAAAAGGACACTTGGAAGATGTGGTTCAAATTTTGCTATTGAAGGTATCTTGAAATTACAGGCTCACTCTCCCCAAAATTTCAAAAAGCATAGAGCTTAGGCTGTTAAGGGTATAGCAGTGATAAAAGCTTTCCTAGTCATTTCTAAAAAGCAAAACTTCATAGTTTTCTCTCTAATGATTCTCTAACATAGTAGAAAGAAGGCAATGGAAAACCAAGAATAAAAATAGCTGAGCTCTCCACAATTGGGCTTCCTGCCTACTTGCCATGTTGAAAGAAAAGAGGAGACACCATCTTGCAATAGAGGCTTCATAGACACCTGGGCTTCTCCAGTGACAGCTGGCATTTGATGCCTCATGTCTCTTGGTTCTTCTTGTTGCCAATGGTCAACCTGGCGATGGTGGTGAAATGAGAGCAATTAACCTGTAAATGAAGGAGGGCTTTCTTTAACAGTTGAAGAGTACTGTCTGCCACAGTTTCAAAGACTTGTAGTGTTTTTAATGTGGGAATTTTTCCAAATTCAAGTAAAGTTTCGGGTATTATGTTAAAGCACCAACTGAGTGATAGGTGTTGGAGGTAGTCGAGTTGTTAAAATTCTGGAAAGCAGTTGTTTTCAGCATGACACTATCGCTTAAGTCTAGGTGGACAAGACTGGGACATCTTCCAACTAAGGTAGAGACATCTAACCTCTGCAGATTCTTTCGATATTCGCTGAGATTCAGCTGGATGATGGTCTCTGACATGTGTGCAACAACCACCTGTACATGCTTTTCAGTGAAGTCACAGCACCAAGAGAGGTTCAGCTCATCCAATCTGGAAGAGCTGCTCAGCAAAGTCTTCAGGACAGATTCAGAGAATCCAGAACACCCAGAAAGGTTTAGTCGCAGTAAATCTGTATTTTGAGCAAGATTATCGACAATGGGGTCTGAAAGCCAGAGGCCTTCCAGGCTGAGATTCAGCAACTTGGAACAGTGAGACAGAAGGCTGTGCAGGTAGAGACATCGATCACAGAGTTCGACAGGTCCAGGTGCTGTAGACGAAAAGGGCCGAAATGTTCATCTAACGGTTGGTCCATAAATGATCATGGACAGCGGAAGGCAAAACACCCCTCGGGACAGCAGCCGACCAACCACGTCTGGGTGGAGGTTTCTTCCCGCGAGGTCTCCAATCTGCCAGAGAGACTCGTCAAACCTGGAGTGTCCTTATTTCCAGCACGTCTGTAAACGTAAGGGCAGGGACTCCCGTGTTCTCACAGTAAGAGTCGCTAGATGATACCATCTCTTACAAACACTGGAGACTTTCAGGAGTTCAGGAAGGCACAGACAGGAAAAGATTCCTAAGAGCAGCAGGTCTGGAAGGGAGTCCCAAGAAACACACAGTCCAGGGCCACTGTCTTCAGATCGCTATGGAAAGCAGGTGTGGCTCGTTCCACCCTAATCCTGCAGAGCTCCTGGACAGGAATCTCTGTGGCATAAATAGGAGATTCACAAGGTTTCAAGCACTTTATGCAAGAAGAAACACCACCAACTTGGACTGAAAAGGACAGAGAGTAGAAAATGAAAGAAGGGTGTAGCTGTGTACCCTCTCATGCTCCAAATATTAATGGCAGGAAACAGGCTAATAAAGCTACCCAGCTGCAAACACTTGATATTTTTCATGAAAAAAACAGGACTCAGATGGGAGATGCTCAAGCCTAGACAGTTGAATGATGAAACATACAGCATTATCCCCAGCTCTTGAAATCTAACAGAGTTTGCCAGGCTGAGTTTCAAAAGTTTTTGGGACTGGTAAGTACTTTTTTCCTTCCATTTTATCCATTTATGAACCACATATATGAAAATATTAACCTATTCCTATCTCACCGTGTATTATGGGAGCAGATAATTTGTTCTTTAGTTTCACAAGCCCATAGATGGGGAGAAACTATACCAGGAAGAGATTATCAGAGAGTCTCAAATATATCTAATTTAGATAATACAGATGATGATATATAGAATTTTTACTTTATGAGATACAGATAAGACGTTGGCCTTTAAGTTGATGCTGTAATGCATTAAGACTTTTGAGGATATTGGGATGTGTTGTATATATTTTTTATATGGGAAGAATGTGAATGTTTTGGAGCCAGAAGGTAGACCATAGTAGGTAGAATAATATTCCCCCAAGATATCCATGTTCTAATGCCTGGAGCTTGTGAATATGTTAATTTATACACCAATAGAGACTACAGATGTGATTAAGAATATGGAATCTGAGATAGAGAAATTATACTGTAAAAAAAAAATATATATATATATATAAATATATATAAAGGAAGGTTATAGTCCATGGGGTCGCAAAGAGTTAGACATGATTGAGCGACTACCCTATACTGGGACCTATGAGAAGCAAACTGTCCTTCCTACATATATATACATATATATTTAACAGTATAATTTCTCCAGGAAAATTATTTCCTGGCTGTGGTCAAAGAAAGATATGATGATGGAAGAGGACTCAGACAGATGACAAGGACTTGGACTGCCATTACTGGCTTCGAAGATGAATGAAGGGGAACATTAGCTGTAAGTAGTCTGTGGCCTGTAGAAGCTGAGAATGACCCTTAGTTTATAGCCAGTGAGAAAAAGGGACCGAAGTCCTGAAACCACAAGGGACTAAGTTCCCCCAACAACTCAAATAAGTAAGTAAATATATCATGCCGCAGAGAAGACAGAAAGGAGAGTAGCCCTGTGGATGTCTTTATTTTAGTACAGTGATACCTGGATTAGATTTGTAACCTATAGAATTGTAACATAAAATCTTGTGCAGATTAAGCCATTAAATTTTTCATAATTTGTTATGGCAATAACAGAAAGCCAATACAGATGTTACTGAAAACTGTGCACTTACTATTTATAAAGTAGCATGAAATTCAGTGCAACTGTAACACAAAGTAGGTAGTTAGGAATGGCAAGTGAGGTGATGAAGCTATCAAGAAGGATGGGACCAGATTATGCAAAAAGCTTTTCATCTAATGGGATTCTTTGTTACATTAAGTGGAGACCAACCACTGATATATTAGGTAAAAAAAAAGAAACATTTTGGAAAATGACCAAAAAGCAAAGCAACTCTAGAAGGCCAAAAGCAAAACTGACCCAGAACAATGCTTCCACCACTACTTGGCACACTGAGTGCACAAATGAGTGCATTTTAGCCATCACTTTGATTTCGCTTCTTCCTGGTGGCTCAGATGGTAAAGCGTCTGTCTGCAATGCAGGAGACCCAGGTTCGATCCCTGGGTTGGGAGGATCCCCTGGAGAAGGAAATGGCAGCCCACGCCAGTATTCTTGCCTGGAAAATCCCATGGACTGCGGAGCCTGGTAGGCTACCATCCATGGGGTTGCAAAGAGTCAGACACGACTGAGTGACTTCACTTCACTTCACTTGATTTTGCCTCAGTTGCTGCAAATTCTGTTCTGGACACAGATGTTCCGAAAATCAAGCCCAGATTAAGTGCACACACTCCACACTCTTTCTACCAGAAAGTTGATGGAAAAAGCATAGGTCCCTCTGACTGCTACAATGAAAAACAGGAAACTTGCTACTGCAAAATTATACTAGAGGGAGAATTGGAAAATAGGAAGGGGAAATTGTCACTGAAAATGACAAATTTATCAACTTTTGAATGTTTAGCAAGACTATTAGTAGATGTAAGCATAAAAGACCAAGGCTAATCTACCAGACCTATGAAGTAATTTAGGAATGTATAGTAACAGTAAATCACATACAATTGCCACTATGTTCTCATTAATAAAAGAAACCACAGAGAGAAAAGGGATGCATAATAAAAAAAAACTATCAATCAATCCTGAAGAAAAAGAAATTATTTTCTGCCTGGTGAAACTTGTAAATTCTTATAATCAGGTAGTCTACAAGTTTTCAGAGTGAGTGAGGAAGGTGAATATGTGGTTGAACATGAGCAATGACTCGGAAAAAGAATTCAAGAGTATGAGAAACAGTTACGCACATGTGCCTCTCCATGGATGCTAAAGTAAACATCACTAAGCAGGTTGATAGTTTAGAAATCCAGATACAAAGAAACTTTGATATCATCCTGTGCTGGGAAAGTAAGGTTCCTTTAGCTAGTAACATCAAAAAGCTATCATTTACTGGGCATGTACTGCATTCAGGCGCTCTACTAATTGTTGGCATGATACCCTCACAGAATCTTTATAAACAGAGATTGTTTTATAAACAGATTTTTTTTATAAACAGAAATCCTGAATTACAGAAAGATTTGGGAATTTGAGTTCATAAAAATATCACAGGTTAGGTCAAGACCTAAACTGAGTCTACTATGACTCAAAATTCTGTATTTTTTCTATATAGTTTCCATACTAAATTTATTAATTAGGTCTTTTCAGTGCGACTATATGATAAGATTTATGCCAATCAGTGTTTCACTTCAAATACTACTCAAAATTTGGCTGTAAAATGGATATATGCCAATAACTAACATGAACCATGATAAACAGTGTTAGACTTAATGTTGACATATGTGTAACATGTGCTATTCTAAAGAATTTCTTCACTGAAAATTTTTGATACTGATCCTTTCCTAAGAACAGCATGTCTACAGCTCTACTCATAGGGATTACTGCCAACACCTTGATTTTAGCTCATGGTGATTTTAGACGTATGCTGAATTTCTAACCTACAGAATTGTAAAATAATATATTTGTGCTCCTTAAGCCATTACATTTGTGATTACAGCAGCAAAAGAACACTAATACAAAACCATCCCAAATAAAATCCCACACCCAGATGACTTTACTGGTGAATTCTCTCAAAAGTTTAGAGAGGAACTAATCCTACTTAAAGTTTTCTAAAAAATAGAAGTAAACTAGACAAAGGTGTCACAAGAAAGCTACAGACCAAAAGTTCAACTAAATACTAATAACAAACCAAATCCAGCAAAAAGATTATTCACCATGACCACGCAGAACTTTCTGCTGGAATACAAGACTGGATAGAAAATAAAATGACTCCCTCACCCTGATACTTGCTATCTTGAAAACCCACAACTATCACTATATTTAGTGGTAAAATATTGAATAATTTCCCTTTAAAAAGAAAGAAAAATCCAAAAGAATTTACAGAACAAGTCAAAACATAAGAATAATAAATGTTTTTATTGAGTCAAAAAAAAAATAAATAAAATAAAGTTAGGAACAAGATACCCACTCTCACCTGGATGTTCTAGCCATAGGAATTAGGCAAAAAAGAAATAAAAGGCATTCAAATTGGAAAGGAAGAAGAAAACCTATTCATAGATGATGTGCTCTTGCACACAGAAAATCTTGAATAATATAGAAAAAATAATCCTAGAACTAATTAATAAATTTAGCAAAGGTGTAGGATATGAGATCTATATACACTTAATTTCTATGCTCTAGCAGTAGACCAATCAAAATGCAATTAAGAAAGCAATTCCATTCATGGTAGCAGCAAACATAACAAAACACTTAGGATTAAATTTAAAGAAGTATAAGATATATACTTTTAAAGAAGTATAAGATGTATACTTTTAAAGAAGTATTAAAATCTACAAAACATTGTTGAACATAATTTTAAGAGAACTAAATAAATGGAAGACCATCCAATATTCAGATGACTTGAAAGACTTAATGTTAAGATGGAAATACATTTTGTATTTTATACAGTTTTATAAATAAAGTTGAAGAGAGAATAAATGGGTATTTTTGAAAGGTAGAAAACTACCTTTCAAAATTGACTCCAGTAGAGACAAAAGGCTTAGACTGAATAAAGGCAATAGAATAGATAGTAAGAGATTAAAGAGTTCTCCCAGCATCAGGCCCATATGATTTTATAACAATTATCATTAAGAAATGCTTACATATAAAATAAAATTTAAATTAGTCTAGATCATAGAAAACTTGAGGAAAACATTCAAACTTACTTTTATGAAATGTATGTAACACAGTTCTCAAAACCTGATAAAGAAAACTATAGAGGTGTTCACGTAAAGTATTTTTTTTTATTTTATTTTATTTTTAAACTTTACATAATTGTATTAGTTTTGACAAATATCAAAATGAATCCGCCACAGGTATACATGTGTTCCCCACCCTGAACCCTCCTCCCTCCTCCCTCCCCATACCCTCCCTCTGGGTCGTCCCAGTGCACCAGCCCCAAGCATCCAGTATCGTGCATCGAACCTGGACTGGCGACTCGTTTCATACATGATATTTTACATGTTTCAATGCCATTCTCCCAAATCTTCCCACCCTCTCCCTCTCCCACAGAGTCCATAAGACTGTTCTATACATCAGTGTCTCTTTTGCTGTCTCGTACACAGGGTTATTGTTACCATCTTTCTAAATTCCATATATATGCGTTAGTATACTGTATTGGTGTTTTTCCTTCTGGCTTACTTCACTCTGTATAATAGGATCCAGTTTCATCCACCTCATTAGAACTGATTCAAATGTATTCTTTTTAATGGCTGAGTAATACTCCATAGTGTATATGTACCACAGCTTGCTTATCCATTCATCTGCTGATGGACATCTAGGTTGCTTCCATGTCCTGGCTATTATAAACAGTGCTGTGATGAACATTGGGGTACACGTGTCTCTTTCCCTTCTGGTTTCCTCAGTGTGTATGCCCAGCAGTGGGATTGCTGGATCGTAAGGCAGTTCTATTTCCAGTTTTTTAAGGAATCTCCACACTGTTCTCCATAGTGGCTGTTCTAGTTTGCATTCCCACCAACAGTGTAAGAGGGTTCCCTTTTCTCCACACCCTCTCCAGCATTTATTACTTGTAGACTTTTGGATCACAGCCATTCTGACTGGTGTGAAATGGTACCTCATAGTGGTTTTGATTTGCATTTCTCTGATAATGAGTGATGTTGAGCATCTTTACACACACACATACACACTCACACACACACCTCTTAACTCAAAATCTAGCATCTTAATAAAAAAGTCAGGAAAAAATGAAAAGCTACCCGATTTCTCCACTGATGTTTAACACTATGTTGAACGTACCCACAAGTGCAATTAGACAAAAGAAAGGAAGATAGATATTACGATTGCAAAGGAGAAGGTAAAATAATTTATTGCAACAATCGGTCAGTTCAAACTTACAAATGTGTACTTTCATTTTGCCACAATTAGGTATAGAATTTTATAAATGGCAAGTTATATATCAGCACACAAGACTCAAAAAGCTTCATGCATACAAAAAAATATAATAGGCTTCATTTACAATGGTGAAATCAATGAGTAAGTTGGCACTCCATTTTCTAAGATAGGAGTACAATGTCACAAAGAATCTCTGTCCCTCAAAAAGATATGTTCAAGTCCTACCGCCTGGAACCTGTGAATGAATGTAGCCTTATTTAGAATTAAACTCTAATCAAGTTAGTCATTAGGATGGGTCTTAATCCAATATGACTGGTGTTCTTCTAAGAAGAGAAAACAGAGACATAAGGAAAGAAAAAAGCCATGTGATGACCAAGGGAGAAACTGGAGTGATGATTCTATAAACCAGGGAACACCAAGGATGGCTGGCAAACACCAGAAACTAAAGGTTCTTTCCCTAGAGGCTTTTAAAGAGGGGATGGACCTACTACACTTTGAGTTTGGATTTCTAGCTTCTAGGACTATGACACAAAATTGTGTGTTGTTTAAAGTCATTCAGTTTATGGTACTTTGTTGTGGTAACACTTGATAACTCATAAAGATAACTATCTTTCCTAAGTTAATATATATTAAGTTTAACATGAGTCCAAGTTTCTTTGAAAGAACAGACAAGTTAGGATAACTGGAAAATTTTTGGAGAACAAGAACAGTGTTAACAGAGTAGCCTCATTAATCATTAAATGGAATACAAAGTCTCTATAAATAAAACAGCGTGTTATGTGTTAGTTGCTCAGCCACGTATGACTCTTTGCAATCCCATGGGCTATAGCCCACGACGCCCCTCTGTCTGTGGGATTCTCCAGGCAAGAATACTGGAGTGGGTAGCCATACCCTTCTCCAGGGGATCTTCCTGACCCAGGGATCGAACACAAGGTTCCTGCATTGCAGGCAGTTTCTTTATCCTCTGAGCCACCAGGGAAGCCCTAAAACCATGTGGAACTGGTGTATAAATATAAAGAACCATAGAAAAGAATAGAAAATGCCAGAAATATACCCAGCTGCATATGGGAATTTAACATATGATAAAGGAGGCTTCCCAAACTATTAAGGATAAGGTCAATTTTTTAAATAAATGGTTTGAGGATAATCAAAAAGAAAAAAACTGGATCCATTTCTCATATCACACCCCAGGATAAATCCCAAATTAACTAGCTATCAAACATTAAAATAAAAAACACACATATTGTAGGCAGGTTCTTTATCGCTTGAGCCATTGGGGGAAAAAGTATAAAAATAATACGTGGATGAATTTCTCTACAAGCTTAAATACAGAAAATGTCTTCATTTCAATTCAGTCATTCAGTTGTGTCCAACTCTTTGTGACCCCATGGACCGCAGCATGCCAGGCCTTCCTGTCCATCACCAACTCCCGGAGCTTGCTCAAATTTGTGTCCATTGAGTCAGTGACACCATGCAACCATCTCATCCTCTGTCATCCCCATCTCCTCCTACCTTCAATCTTTCCCAGCATCAAGGTCTTTTCAAATGAGTCAGTTCTTCACATAAGATGGCCAAAATATTGGAGTTTCAGCATCAGTCCTTCCAATGAATATTCATGACTGATTTCCTTTAGGATTGATTGGTTTCATCTCTTTGCAGTTCAAGGGACTCTCAAGAGTCTTCTCCAACACCACAGTTCAAAAGCATCAATCCTTCAGTGCTCAGGTTTCTTTATAGTACAACTCCCATATCAATACATGACTACTAGAAAAACCATAGCTTTGACTAGAAGATGTCTTATGTCTCAATACTTAGAAGCAATAAGGAAAGTAAAGGTTAAATTTAACTATATAAATCAAAATACTATGACCAAAGTAACACATATGTAAAGGTATATATACATACAAATATACACATATAGATTTAAACAAATGACAAATTGGTGAAAAATATTGTACCTTGCATCACAGAAGAAAAATTAGTGCTTCCTTTACATAAAAAAAAAATTTAAATAGGAAAGAAAAAATCAATAACCTGGTATAAAAATGTGCAAGAGGTGTAGCATACAGTTCTCAATAAAATGACATGTCAATAGTCCTTAAATACATTAAAAGATGACCAACTTTTCTATCAGAGAAATGTATAATTTATACCATGAGATATAAATTCCCATTTACATATTGAAACATCCAGAAATTTGACATGCTCTACTGGTGTGAAACAAGCACTCCTCACAGACTATTGGTAAGAATCTAAAACTGTGCAACCTTTATTGACAGAAATGTATCAGTATCTAGAATTATGTATACATTTACTCTTTTCTAGCATTTGCATTTTAGGATTCTTTCCCAAATGAGGGAATACCAAATGACAAAAGATATACTTTCATATAAGTCTAGTCAACATGTTCTTTAACACTATTACCATGTTGCTTATTTTTTATAGTTATAGTTATAATATTGTATTAGTTTCAGATATATAACAAAGTGATTCAGTTAATATATATTTTTCAGATCATTTTTTTCTTATAGGTAATTATAAGATATTGAATATAGTTCCTTATTCAGTTCAGTCACTCCATCATGTCTGACTCTTTGCGACCCCATGGACTACAGCACACCAGGCCTCCCTGCCCATCACCAACTCCCAGAGTTTACTCAAACTCATGTCCATTGAGTCGGTGATGCCATCTAACCATCTCATCCTCTGTCATCTCCTTCTCCTCCCACCTTCAATCTTTCCCAGCATCAGGGTCTCCAGGCCAGAATACTGGAATGGTTAGCCTTTCCCTTCTCCAGGGGATCTTCCCAACCCAGGGATCGAATGCAGGTCTCCTCCATTACAGGTGGATTCTTTACCAGCTGAGCCACAAGGGAAGCCCATATAGTTCCTTATACTATACAGTAAATCCTTACTGCACATCTATTTTATGTATAGTAGTTTGTATCTGTCAACCTGTATTTCTAATTATCTGTATATTTTTAGATTCCATAGGTGATATCATATACTATTTGTCTTTCTCTAACTTATTTCACTTAGAATGATATTATTTGTGTCTATCCATGTTGCTGCAAATGCCAACATTTAATTCTTTTTATGGCTGAGTAATATTCCATTGCATGTATCACAGGTCAGGTATATAGGTAAATATACTGCATATTCTTAAACCAATTGTCTATTCATGGCACTTGGGTTGTTTCCATATCTTGGTTATTATAAATAGTGCTGCTATGAACAATGGGGTTGATGTATCCTTTTTTAATTTTTAAAACATTTTCTTGGGGTATATTTGACTTACAATGTTCTATTAGTTTCAGGTATTCAACAAAGTGAGTCAGTTATACAGATACATATATGCACTCTTATTTTCAAGATTCTTTCCCATATAGGTCATTACAGAGTATTGAGTGGAGTATACAAGTTTAGCAGGTTCTTGTTTCCTATTTTATATCTAATAGCATGTATATGTCAATCCCAATCTCCCAATTTATCCCTCCCCTCTCATTTCCTTGTAACCATAAGCTGTTTACCTTTGTGACTCTACTTCTGTTTTATAAATAAGTTTGTTTCCACCCTTTCTTTTAGATTCCACAAGTGATATGATATTTGTCTCTCTGTGTCAGACTTCCTTCACTCAGTATGACAATCTCTTAAGTCCACCCATGTTGCTGCAAATGATGTTATTTCATTCTTTTTCCATGGCTGAGTAATATTCCACTGTATATATGTACCACATCTTCTTTATCCTTTCCTTTGTCAATGGACACCTAGGTTGCTTCCATGCCCTGACTGTTGTAAATAGTGCTCAATGTACAGTGGGGTTCATGTATCTCTTTGAGTTATGATTTTTTCTGGCCATGTGCCCATGAGCGGCACTGTTAAATCACATTGTGGCTCTATTTTTTTTAAGGACCCTATATACTGTTTTCCATTACCACCAATAGTGTAGAGGGTTCCCTTTTCTCCATACCCTTCTCAGAATTTATTTTTTGTAGACTTTTTGATAACAGCCATTCTGACAGGTGCAAGGTGAAACTTCATAGTAACTTTGATTTGCTTTTAAGAAAGGCATGCCAAACATGCTCAAACTACAGCACAATTGCACTCATCTCACATGCTAGTAAAGTAATGCTCAAAATTCTCCAAGCCAGGCTTCAGCAATATGTGAACTGTGACCTTCCTGATGTTCAAGCTGGTTTTAGAAAAGGCAGAGGAACCAGAGATCAAATTGCCAACATCCCCTGGATTATGGAAAAAGCAAGAGAGTTCCATAAAAACATCTATTTCTGCTTTATTGACTATGCCAAAGCCTTTGACTGTGTGGATCACAATAAACTGTGGAAAATTCTGAAAGAAATGGGAATACCAGACCATCTGACCTACCTCTTGAGAAATCTATATTAAGGTCAGGAAGCAACAGTTAGAACTGGACTTTGACTGTGTGGATCACAATAAACTGTGGAAAATTCTGAAAGAGATGGGAATAACCAGACCACCTGACCTGCCTCTTCAGAAACCTATATGCAGGTCAGGAAGCAACAGTTAGAACTGGACATGGAACAACAAACTGGTTCCAAATAGAAAAAGGAGTATGTCAAGGTTGTATATTGTCACCCTGCTTATTTAACTTATATGCAGAGTACATCATGAGAAACGCTGGGCTGGAAGAAACACAAGCTGGAATCAAGATTGCCGGGAGAAATATCAATAACCTCAGATATGCAGATGACACCACCCTTATGGCAGAAAGTGAAGAGGAACTAAAAAGCCTCTTGATGAAAGTGAAAGTGGAGAGTGAAAAAGTTGGCTTAAAGCTCAACATTCAGAAAACTAAGATCATGGCATCTGGTCCCATCACTTCATGGGAATTAGATGGGGAAACAGTGGAAACAGTGTCAGACTTTACTTTTTGGGGCTCCAAAATCACTGCAGATGGTGACTGCAGCCATGAAATTAAAAGAGGCTTACTCCTTGGAAGGAAAGTTATGACCAACCTAGATAGCATATTCAAAAGCAGAGACATTACTTTGCCAACCAAGGTCCATCTAGTCAAGGCTATCGTTTTTCCTGTGGTCCTGTATGGATGTGAGAGTTGGACTGTGAAGAAGGCTGAGTGCTGAAGAATTGATGCTTTTGAACTGTAGTGTTGGAGAAGACTCTTGAGAGTCCCTTGGACTGCAAGGAGATCCAACCAGTCCATTCTAAAGGAGATCAGCCCTTGGTATTCTTTGGAAGGACTGAAAACTAAAGCTGAAACTCCAATACTTTGGCCACCTCATGCGAAGAGTTGACTCATTGGAAAAGAATCTGATGCTGGGAGGGATTGGGGGCAGGAGGAGAAGGGGACAACAGAGGATGAGATGGCTGGATGGCATCACCGACTCAATGGGCATGAGTTTGAGTGAACTCCGGGAGTTGGTGATGGACAGGGAGGCCTAGCGTGCTGCAATTCATGGGGTCACAAAGAGTCTAACACGACTGAGTGACTGAACTGAACTGAATAAATAACAATGTTGAGCACTTTTTCATCTGCCTGTGGGTCATCTGTCTTTTTGGAGAAGTGTCTGTTTAGGTCTTCTTCCCATTTTTCCATTGGGTTGTTTCCTTTTTTGATATTGAGTTTTAAGAGCTCTTTGTATTGGATATCAACCCCTTATTTGTAGCATTGTTTGCAAATATTTTCTCCCATTCCATAAGCTGTCTTTTCATTTTGTTGATGGTTTCTTTTGCTCTGCAAAAACTTCTAAGTTTGATTAGGTCTGAACTGATTATTTTTGCTTTTTATTTTTGGCCTTCAGAAACTGATCTAAGAAAATATTGCTATGATTTATGCCCAAGAATTTTTTTGCCTATATTCTGTTCTAGGAGTTTTATGCTATCATGTCTTAAATTTAGGTCTTTAAACCATTTGTTTAGTTTATTTTTGTACATAGTATAAGGGAATATTCTAAATTCATTGATTTGCATGTGGTTGTCCAGTCTTCCAAACACCATTTGCTGTTTTTAATACATTTTGTCTTGCCTCCTTTGCATAGATTAAGTGATCATAGGTATGTGGATTTATTAAAAAGTTTTGATACATCTCACAGTGACACAGATACTGCAGTGCTTAAAAATCCTGTTGTTTTAAGTACTGTCTAATTTTTCCGGCTTCTCCATTAATGTCCAAAGTTACTCAAATTGCTACTATCACTAATTTTTCTTTTCTTGTCTACCTTGCTTTCTATCTCACTTCACTTCGGCTTCTTCCTAAAGTAAAAAATATTTTTATTTTCAATTACTTCCCTGAATCTTTATTCTTTAATTTTTATCCTGTTACTCCTAAGTGTTGCTTATACAATTTTTTGACTACATAATTTGTTTTTCTTTCATTATCATTTTCACTTTCAAATGTTATTTCATAATCCAACTAGGATCAATGCCTGCTTCTCCTGATGTGAAAATTAATGTTAGTCTTTTTGACCTAACATTTCCTAGAAAAGAATCCCTTCTAAGTAACATGTGAAAATGGAGACTTTTCTGTCTCTCAGCAAATAAAACACCTTCCTACTAGAAACCATTTATTATGACTTGCAACCAACTGTTCTTTCCACTCTTACTACCCTTTATCGTAATTATAACAATCTCTCATTTTTCTATATTAAATAGAATAAAAGGCCAACAACATCTGAGATATGAAACTCTTTCCTCCAACATAGTTGAGATCAAAATTTATTTTCATAATATTGAATTTTTATTTTAATTTTCAATACTGACAATTTAGAAATGTTTCCACTTCATAGTTTATTCATGATTATAATATTTAAATATTTATGATTGTTGTCAAATTTGGGAAACTCTCAAGTTTCTTTCATATATAAATTATACAGCTTCGCAGTATTTCAAGTTTTACTGTGCAGTGGCTAATATTAAATATCCTTCGAATTGAAAACATTAGCTAGTGTGCCAATTATTGGAAATGGGTACCCCTTTGCCACTATATAGCTCAATATTAGTTTCTCTTCTACTGTGCATATACTTTCATTACCCAGGGATATAGAACATGTTCACATTATAGTGAGATTCCTGGCTCTAAACTTTAGGCTCATAAGTCAGGCAAATCAGCACAGCAGGTGCAAAAGTGTTTCTGGACACCATTCCTCCACCAGGATAGCCAGAAATAAATAAACAAATAGTAAATGAAAAGGACCATAAACCATAAATATATTCCAGTAAGCTCATCATCTCTTTGGCTATAACCCACACATCCCATTCCAATACATCTGAGTAAAGAAAAAGTATAATAAGCAGGAAACCAGTGTTATAAAAGATGGTGTGTGCTGTGCTCAGTCATGTCTGACTTCTTACAACCCTATGGACTAGCCTTCCAGGCTTCTCTGTCCATGGGATTTTCCAGGCAAGAACACTGGAGTGGGTTGCCATTTCCTCTGTCAAGGGATCTTCCCAACCCAGGGACTGAACCTTCATCTCCCACATCCCCTGCATTGCAGGTGGATTCTCTTACTGCTGAGCCATCGGGGAAGCCCTTCAAAGATAGTGGGGCCTAACTAATTGCACTTAAAATACTTTATTTCTAAAGAATATGTTCAGGATGGGGAACACATGTATACCTGTGGCAGATTATGTAAAGTTTAAAAATAAAATAAAATTTAAAATCTTCAAAAAAAATAAATAAATAAATAAAAATAAAATAAAATGCAAATAGAAAAAAAAATAAAGAATATGTATATATTCCAATCACTTTGCTCAAAATACACCTGAAGCTAACACAGCATTGTAAATTAGCTATACCTCATTTTTAAAAATAAAATACTTCATTTCTGAAAATTTACAGAAGTGTTCAACCACATGAATATATTACTAAAACCCCTCTCATGAGAAGCAAAGGAATCTGAAGCTTAAGCTTTCTATTAACTTCACAATAAACCCACCTAGGAATAGAATGCATAGTTTTAGAAGTAGGAATCAGAACTTCTAATATCAATTCTATGCTCATGAAAATTCTCTAGAAGATAATGAAATATAATGCAATGAGATAATTCAATGTGATGCCCAATTAAGAATTTGTTTAAGGGCATCAGATGGGTTGGGAGTAGGGTGAGGGGTGATACTGATGAGAAGAAATGCAGCTAATAGAGAAAATAAATAAACCCAGCCTGGTGATTCCAATGATCAAAAAGTTACAATGGTTCAGACCATTTCTTTAGAGTTTACCCTAGAGCAGGCCCTTTTCCCTTCTTATATTATAAACTGGGTAGAGGCAACAAATGCTCAATTTATGTGCACTTGTGATCCACAAAGCATTTATTAGCTCACTTTACCATGAATTGTGACAGTATTAAAGTGTGTGTTCTAAACCTTAAGACTTTGAAAATTCCATTCCAATAGCTCTTGCTTGGAACACATTTTCTAATGTTATAAAGAATCTGTTGCATGAAATTTTAAAAAATGTGTCTGTGAAATCTGGATAAGTTTTAGTTCTTTTTTTTTCCCTCCAGTCTAATGAAGTGAACGAGAGGGCTAGGAGTCATTTTCTATTTTAAAATACTCTAAGTATAACTTGTCCTCAACTAAATTGCCCAATAAATGAACATCTTAAGCTTACATTTTCCTGAATAAAAGCTCTCAACAGGAAACAAAACAATATTAAAAATCTAGTTAATACATATAAGCTTAAAGCATTTCTATAGGAAAATAGGGAAAGGACTCATTTTATTTTCAGGAATGAAACATTATTACAGAACTCTGTTCAATCTTAAGTCTAAAGATACAATAACATGGTCATTTAAAGCACATATAGAGTTTAAAAAGCAATCCAGTATACAGATCCATTAACATAACATTTCTACTGGTTCTGTAGATAGTGAAAATTTCCTATTATACTCACACTGGCCTTTATTACATGTCTTTTTATGAACACAATCATTTCATAGTCCATTTGGTTTGATTTTGGCCAGGAGACCAATAACAAGTGGCTCATTATTCCCAGAAACATCTCCATCCTTAATTCAAATGAAGAGCTCATGTTCCCAAGTACTTAGCATAAAATTATTGAAGATTTCAGAAGCTTGTGGCTTTAACTTCTGACTGTGAGGCCTCAGAAAATATTTTATCAAGTTATGCTTCAACCACTAAAACTTTTAAAATTAAAATGTGAGTGATGAAAGAAATAAAAATAAAACCTCAGATCATAGTCAGGTGCCAAAGCTGAATTTTGAAAATCAGAAAATGCCACTAAGTGCAAATACTCTATGTTTACATTATATTTACATACTCCCTTACAGACTACAATTTTGCCTCCCTCAAGAGTCTACACCCACTTGATTGCTAACTTTCCTCCTTGCTCCTGACCCCTTATGATAATAGTTTTACTAAAACAGTAAATTTCCTCAGTTTTTCCCATCCATACTTCCAGACTCATCTTCTCTTTTTCTCCTTGTTGAATACTGAGTATAACTTAGCAAATAAATGCCTATTGTCTGCCCCTACTTTAAACTCCCTCCAGTGTTTTAATAATACTCATAATGCTAATATGCATATCGACAAAGTATTCCCTATTAGGAATGGACTCCATATTTCTTTCTATGCTAATATGCAGGTCGTTTATCTTCTTTCCATTTGTGAGACCCAGAATCATTATCTTGATATGTGTCTGTGACATGATACCTTAAAAATCATTCAACGTAGCTCACAGCATGTAAAATATGTGTAGGACCCCACCCCATCCCTCATCACATCCCAAACTTGCCCTCTGCCTTAGACAATTTCAACAAATTATAAAAGTTTGAAAAGGAATGACTATTGATTCTCAAAAAAGCATTTAAAGGCAGCCAATAAAATCTATAAAAATGCATCAGGAATCTATGCCACAGAACTGCAGGCTAGAAATCACAAATAAATGTGCTCTTGCCTTTGTCGTAGGTGAGCTTTACAGGCTTTCAACACCTTATCTCGAATCACTTCACTCTTCTCAATGAAATGCTGAGAGGCCCCCACCTTGCTCAAACTGCTTTCTCCCCCTAAATCCATTTGCAGGCCGTTCAATCCTTCTATCTGAGGGGAATGAGTGAACTGAAATCTTTTGTGAGATCCTAAGAAAAGAAAAGCATGCTACTCTACCCCGAAAGTTAACCAACTCAGGGGTTTCATTATGTTTTCATTTGAGCAAAGTGCAGTAAGACAACTCAGGCCTGGGGGACAAGAATAATATCTTATATCTCTTTGATGTGCTCACACAATCTAATACTGTGCCAGCGTGCAGCGTTCAGTCAAAAAGACAAATGGCATACAAACTACTCGAGAGCATAAATCTAAAGTGTGTGGCGTTCCGCTATTGCCATGGTCTCAGATGCCTCCTGTATTGTGTGGCCAAAGACCACCGCTGCCACAGAGGGGAAAACCATCAGTTAAAAAAATGAAATAAGTATTTACATTTTAAATTTCATGTCAGGAATGCACACTTAACTCACAAATGGCTTCAGAATTTTTCTTTAACAGATTAAAAAATTTCCATACCTTTCCACATAGATGTACATACACCTACACAGCATAGGTTGACCAGATGTAAGCCGGCAGCTCTAGCAGGAAGTAAAAACAAATCATCTCCCATGGTAGAACATCCCCAATAATTTCTATTTTGAGAGACTTTGTATAAAAGCTAGATGTCCAGTACAAGTTTATCTTGTCTGTAAGGATTCTGTGATGTATTTCATTTTTACAGTATTGTTGAATGTCTATTCAATAATATCTTTGTGTTAAGATGTCAACCACAAAGGAAGGAAGTTAATAGAACATTATATGGGAAACTTTGGTGTGTTGAAAGTCAAGATGTTTGTTCTTCTCCGGGGTCTGGCATTGAAAAACTTTTCCCCCAAAGAAAACAATTTTTACTGGGTTTAAACAGTTCAGTGGAATTCTGTTACCAGTTAGCCTTGTGTGTGTGTGCTCCATAGCTCAGTCATGCATAACTCTTTGCAACCGCATGGACAATAGCCCACCAGGCTCCTCTGACCATGGAATTATCCAGGCAAGAATACTGGAATGGGTTGCCATTTCTTCCTCCAGGGGATCTTCCTAAGCCAGGGATTGAATCTACATCTCTGGCAAATCCTGCATTGGCAAGCAGGTTCTTTACCACTGACCCACATAGGAAGCCAATCCAGTTAGCCTTGCTGCTGCTGCTGCTAAGTCGCTTCAGTTGTTTCCAACTCTGTGTGACCCCATAGACGGCAGCCCACCAGGCTCCCCCATCCCTGGCATTCTCCAGGCAAGAACACTGGAGTGCGTTGCCGTTTCCTTCTCCAATGCATGAAAGTGAAAAGTGAAAGTGAAGTTGCTCAGTCGTGTCTGACCCCCAGCGACCCCATGGACTGCAGCCCACCAGGCTCCTCCAGCCATGGGATTCTCCAGGCAAGAGTACTAGAGTGGGGTGCCATTGCCTTCTCCCCAGTTAGCCTTACTGCACAACAATTTTCTACATGCACACTCTTTCCCCTTTACTCCTGCTGTTACCCTGCTTTTTATCTGCAGAGTTTATCAATATAAAGAAAATTCCTAATTCAAGTACAGCAATAGTAGTGACTATGGCAGTTATTACTTCCTTAAATGGCACCTCACATTGTTCCAGTTCAGATATCTCACTGAAAATACATTGACTACTCACAACTACATCATTAGTAAATATCATTAAGGTTGCAGCGATCTATACTGTGCGGCTTTGATGAGGTCTGGTTTTCTAATGCCACTAGGGTCATAGGCAGATTCTGACCTTAGATCACTCAATTCTGAGCCAGTGTCCTTGCCTTTGTCTTGTAATTCTAGTACATACAATTTTACCTATAAAATTTTATAGATAAAATCCCTCTTGAGACAAGTTTTTCATTATCTATCCAAGTACTTTCTTTTATGCATTAAATCATATCCCAGGACATCCCACAACACCAGCTGCAACTTGAATTCTTGTTGCTTCTGTGTCAAAGTGGCCAATTTTTACTTTTACCCTAATATTTCTGAGTTCTAGTTCACTTCCCTGATATATTTGTAGTTGTTAGCAAGTTTTGTTTTTTTCAACTAGGGTTCCTGACATGTTAATAGGTAACCAACAAACATAATTTACTTAAAGTAAAATTAGAATAAAATAGATTATTTGGAAAATAAAGTGTAGCCTATTTTGGAATCCAAAACTTTCAACATTTAAATAAATATTTTTCCCCTCTAGGTACTGCTGCTATCAATTTTGTGGCTTTTGGCTATAATGTTCTGTTGATTTTCATCTAATCCCTATAACAACTATTTTATCTTCCTTGTTATAGGCCATCTGGCCTTTGAATTTTTAGTTATTGTTGCATATTATGAGCCTCACTCAGGATTCCCAGATGACACTTTGCTTTTAGTGCATTCATTTTTCCCCTCAGTAAAATAATTATTTTAACAGGAACAGGTGGATCAAAATTGTGATCTTTATCTTTTGTGCTAAAATTACATATAAACCTGCAGGTGAAAAGCTATGCTACAAATTTCAAAAATCTAGTTAGCTCTAGTTTCTAAATGTTATCCTGTTTTTCAGTTCAGTTTAGTTTAGTCGCTCAGTCATGTTCCACTCTGCAACCCCATGGACTGCAGCACGCCAGGCCTCCCTGTCCATCACCAACTCCCAGAGCTTACTCAAACTCACGTCCATAGAGTCAGTGATGCCATCCAGCCATCTTATCCTCTGTCGTCCCCTTCTCCTCCTGCCTTCAATCTTTCCCAGCATCAGGGTCTTTTCCAATGAGTCAGTTCTTTGCATCAGGTGCCCAAAGTACTGAAGTTTCAGTTTCAGCATCAGTCCTTCTGATGAATATTCAGGACTGATTTCCTTCAGGATTGGTCAGTTGGACCTCCTTGCAGTCCAAGGGACTCTCAAGAGTCTTCTCCAGCCTACAGTTCTAAAGCATCAATTCTTCAGTGCTCAGCTTTCTTTATAGTCCAACTCTCATATCCATACATGACCACTGGAAAAACCATAACTAGATGGACCTTTGTTGGCAAAGTAATGTCTCTGCTTTTGAATATGTTGTCTAGGTTGGTCATAACTTTTCTTTCAAGGAGCAAGGGTCTTTTAATTTCATGGCTGCAGTTACCATCTGCAGTGATTTTGGAGCCCCAAAAAATAAGGTCTGTCACTGTTTCCATTGTTTCCCCATCTATTTGCCATGAAGTGATGGGACCAGATGCCATGATCTTAGTTTTCTGAATGTTGAGTTTTAAGCCAGCTTTTTCGCTGTCCTCTTTCACTTTCATCAAGAGGCCTTCAGTTTCTCTTCCCTTTCTGCAATAAGGGTGGTGGTATCTGAGTATCTGATGTTATTGATACTTTTTACCAGAACTCTTGATCTCAGTTTGTACTTCATCCAGCCTGGCATTTTGCATCACGTTTTTAGAAGCTTTCTAAGTCTTTCACGCCTTCTCTTTTCCTCTCTCCCTCCCACATTTTTTAATCCCCTCCTTCCTTCTTCCTGCCAGTAGTATTTATTGAACCTTTATTTTGTACCAATAGCATACTAGATACTGATGATATGGCTGGAATTAAGACAAGCACGCTCATTGGCCTTACAAGCCATTGAAATATGTTGACCTATTTTTAAGCATTAGGGTCTAATTTGGGAATGTTTTTATATTTCTTATAAACCCATTGGCTTAAAGTAAAGCTAAATGTATCATAACAGTAAAATCCCAATCAGATCATGTTAGAATCCTTCTTTTCTTTTTGTAAGATGTGGGCTATATTTTTCCCAGTAATCTCTGTCTCTGCCAGTCATTCTAAATTGGCTGCCATTTCCCTACAGTCTCTGCCATCTTTTTGGTCCAGCACTGTTTCTGATGCAATTTTTTTTCAGTTTTATTGAGAAATAATTTTCACAGATCATGTATACATCTAAGACATACAGCATGATGGTTTGATTTTCATATTTTGTGAAATTATTACCGTAGTAGATTCAGCTAATAGCAGTCTTCTCATATAGATACAATAAAAAGAAAAGAAAGATGAAAAAACTTTTTCCTTGGGATCCATTTTAAGATTTACTGTCTTAACCTCCCTATGTATCATACAGCAGTGTTAGCTAGGGTCATCACGTCATCCATGACATCTCTAGTATTTATTTATCTTATAACTGAAAGTTTGTAACATTTGACCACCTTCCTCCAATGTCCCCTCATGCAACCCACTGGCTCTAAGATTCAGGTTCTACACACACGATGGTCACAAGGGTGAGGAGGGATGTGCAAGGCTATGTCTCTCTACCAGCAGGATGAGAACCTTATTTTTTCATACATAAATGATATCTGATAGCCCAGCCTTGCTCCTAAGAGCCTATAACTTCAAGAAATGGGCTCCTTTTATTTGTTTGCTCTTAGGTATGTTTGTGCATGCTCATTTGTGTCCAATTCTCTGGGGCCACATGGACTGTAGTCTGCTAGGCTCCTCTGTCCACAGAATTTTCCAGGCAAGAATACTAAATGGGTTGTCATTTCCTACCTACTCCAGAGGATCTTTCCAACCTAGGGATCTAACCCGTGTCTCTTGTGTCTCCTGCACTGGCAGGTGGATTCTTTACCACTAGCGCCACCTGAGAAGCCCTGCTCCAGGCTAATGGTGTCCTTGATTATATCATTGAAAACATATCTTCCTTCTTTCAACCCGCAAATCATCCTTACTTGCCAGCTTCTGATTTTCTTTGCAACTGTAAAAATGGAATGACTATATGCTTTCTTTCTTTTTGCAAAGGCTGGAAGCCAGAAGAAAGGCGGGAGTTCAAAAAACTGTGGATTGCTTTGGCAAGCCAAGCAGCCAGCTGTTAACTGGAGTTCCACAGGACTAGCCAGGGATGTCAGTGGCTGACTCTGGCATCTGTGTTATGAACGACGTCTTGGGATAAAATTGCCCTTCTAGTGTCTTGGCAGCTTAAGACATCTCAGACTGAGATGAAAACATGGCTCTCACTGCCTCAATGAGTGGCTGGAATATTTTGGACCTACTTGAGCCAGTATGAGATTTATGCACATTCCTGGATTTTCAACCCAGCTTTGAATTGATATTCGACACCCAAGAAGTAGAGACTTACAATGAAAAACATCTTTAATTGGTTCAAAGCTACCAAGTTCCATTGCCGGTGAAGAAAAGAGTATTTTTAGAGGTTTGTTCTGATCTTTCATCTGCTTGTGACTGCTTTTCCTAATCAAAAGTAGCAACGTAAGAGTCTTTCTTGTTTGCTGTTTGAAACAGAGTACTAATCTTTAGAGGCAAGCAGAAGGAAATTACTCTTTTCACTGGCAATAGCTGTTTAAATTTCAAAGATTATATTAAAAGATGTGTCCTTATTCTGTTTACACATTCTAATCCTTTCCAGTAGCAGCTTGGATATTATACCACAGGCTTTGGGTTTTTTTAAAATGGAGATGTAGGCTCAGGAAGCTCAGTTCATAAGATGTGGAAACAATGATTGCTATTAGGACACGTCTGAAAGCGGGGCAGGAGATGAATAGGTGAATTAAGCCACCATATGCCCAGTTAATTAGGTAAAACCCTGGCACATCAGAAAATGCTTATCTGATTTAAATAGGAAATGTTTCACCCAAGAAAGCAAAGAAATGAAAATAGAAATTAAATCATATATTGCTGACTAGTTACAGCTCAAATGCTTTACAACTATGGCATTAAAAACATTATTTTAGGAAAAGCAAACTATTGACAATTCAGAAAAGTTCTTTTACGTAGAGGGCTTGTTGAAAACCTCATTCACACACACATATGTATGGATGTGGTGGAGAAGGCAGTGGCACCCCACTCCAGTACTGTTGCCTGGCAAATCCCATGGACGGAGGAGCCTGGAAGGCTGCAGTCCATGGGGTCGCTGAGGGTCAGACACGATTGAGAGACTTCACTTTCACTTTTCACTTTCATGCATTGGAGAAGGAAATGGCAACCCACTCCAGTGTTCTTGCCTGGAGAATCCCAGGGACGGGGGAGCCTGTTGGGCTGCCGTCTATGGGGTCGCACAGAGTCGGACAGGACTGAAGTGACTTAGCAGCAGCAGCAGCATGTGTACATAATTATATATGTACAAATATACTTCATTGCTAAAGTATAAACTTCTAGAAGGAATAGATAATATGTTTGGAAAGACCATGATAAGATGAAGAGTGAGTGCCTTCTACATATTCTACATTTGTAGTTAAAATTGCATATCTTAAGGAAAACAGTTAAAAGATGATTTTTTTAGTCAGGAAAACCCTGTAGGTTTTCTCTCAGACATCAATTTTATGTGGAAAGGAAAACACCATTTAAAGATTTTAAAATATTTGTTGTTTATATACACCATTGTTTTACTGTTGTTTAGTTGCTGAGTCGTGTCCAACTCTTTTGTGATCCCATGGATGGTAGCCCATCAGGCTCCTCTCTCTAATGGGATTTCCCAGGCAAGAATACTGGAGGGGGTTGCCATTTCCTTCTCCAGGGGATCTTCCTGACCCAGGGATTGAACACATGTCCCCTGTATTAGCAAGCAGATTCTTTACCACTGAGCTACCAGGAAAGTCCAACTATATATACTATATATATATATATATACTCACACACTATATATATACAAACATATACCATATATATATTCCTCATATTTTTCATTTATTCTCAAAATTTTCTTGTAATAAGTAGACAAATATGATTGAAGTTTTATTTACAGGAAAGACAGCTTAGGTGCACTGCAAGGCCTACTCTTATGACAGATGATTGCTGTGTAGTAGTAAGATGACTCATCACGCCTTGGTTGTTTATTTAGGAATGAGAAGTACAGGACTTACATATGTCTGTCTATTCCAGACAGAATTGAGCAAACATTTCAGTAATGTCTTTGTCTGATAATCTGCACTGTCAACTGTGCAGTCCGGGCTGTGTAGCCACACTGGCTAGTGATAAGGAAAGGAAGACAGAAATGCAGGGATCCACTTGAGATCACACCCTTTCAACTGGTCAGTATAAACTCTGCTCTCCTGCGTTATCCACAAACCACACTTGATTAAGTGCAAACGCCCTCTGACCAGTTGTATTTTACATACAGTGGGATTAATAGAGGGCAAATTCATAACCCCAATTATAACACTGGCTTAAGTGTCAGACTGACTAATAAAATTTTCTAAACTGCTAACTTAAAATACTAAGGAATAAATTTTTATGTTTTACATTTATATGACATATTACAAACACTCATTTTCATGTTTTATTGTGTTGTATGAGACTCTTAAATATCATAATGCTGCTGCTGCTGCTAAGTCACTTCAGTCGTGTCCAACTCTGTGCGACCCCATAGACGGCAGCCCACCAGGCCCCTCCATCCCTGGGATTCTCCGGGCAAGAACACTGGAGTGGGTTGCCACCTCCTTCTCCAATGCAGGAAAGTGAAAAGTGAAAGTGAAGTCACTCAGTTGTGTCCAACTCCTAGCGACCCCATGGACTGCAGCCCACCAGGCTCCTCCGTCCACGGGATTTTCCAGGCAAGAGTACTGGAGTGGGGTGCCATTGCCTTCTCCAAATATCATAATAGTATGGTATTAATTTTTAATCATTTCAAACAAGTGTTGAAATATCTTTAAACAGTCAAGATGGATGCTCAAAGATTAGCCATTCTAATATATGTATATATAATGTTCATATCAATTTTAATATGAGCTAAAGGGTATATGCAGGTCAGGAAGCAACAGTTAGAACTGGACATGGAACAACAGACTGGTTCCAAATAGGAAAAGGAGTACCTCAAGGCTGTATATTGTCACCCTGCTTATTTAACTTATATGCAGAGTACATTATGAGAAATGCTGGGCTGGAAGAAGCACAAGCTGGAATCAAGATTGCCAGGAGAAACATCAATAACCTCAGATATGCAGATGACACCATCCTTATGGCAGAAAGTGAGGAGGAACTAAACAGCCTCTTCATGAAAGTGAAAGAGGAGAGTGAAAAAGTTGGCTTAAAGCTCAACATTCAGAAAATGAAGATCACGGCATCTGGTCCCATCACTTCATGGGAAATAGATGGGGAAACAGTAGCAACAGTGTCAGACTTTATTTTTGGGGGCTCCAAAATCACTGCAGATGGTGACTGCAGCCATGAAATTAAAAGACACTCCTTGGAAGGAAAGTTATAACCAGCCTAGATAGCATATTAAAAAGCAGAGACATTACTTTGCCAACAAAAGTCTGTCTAGTCAAGGCTATGGTTTTTCCAGTGGTCATGTATGGATGTGAGAGTTGGACTGTGAAGAAAGCTGAGCACTGAAGAATTGATGCTTTTGAACTGTGGTGTTGGAGAAGACTCTTGAGAGTCCCTTGGACTGCAAGGAGATCCAACCAGCCCATTCTAAAAGAGATCAGTCTTGGGTGTTCTTTGGAAGGAATGATGCTAAAGCTGAAACTCCAGTACTTTGGCCACCTCATGCAAAGAGTTGACTCATTGGAAAAGACCCTGATGCTGGGAGGGATTGGGGGCAGGAGGAGAAGGGAACGACAGAGGATGAGATGGCTGGATGGCATCACCGACTCGATGGACATGAGTTTGAGTGAACTCCGGGAGTTGGTGATGGACAGGGAGGCCTGACGTACTGCAATTCATGGAGTCGCAAAGAGTCGGACACAACTGAGTGACTGAACTGAACTGAACTCAAAGGTGTTTTGCAGTTTGGAAGAAAGCCCTAATCTTTGGAGGCAGACAGAAACTTGCCATTTTCTTTAGCAATTTTATGTATATTTGATGTTTGCATTAGTAATTTTTATATGTTATTTTGTCTCCCAGATTAAAGATATATCATATTTGCCAGTTTTCATTCAGTTCAGTTACTCAGTCATGTCCGACCCTTTGCGACCGCATGAATCGCAGCATGCCAGGCCTCCCTGTCCATGACCAACTCCCAGAGTTCACTCAAACTCATGTCCATTGAGTTGGTGATGCCATCCAGCCATCTCATCCTCTGTCGTCCCCTTCTCCTCCTGCCCTCAATCCCTCCCAGCATCAGGGTCTTTTCCTATGAGTCAACTCTTTGCATGAGGTGACCAAAGTATTGGAGTTTTCATTAATCTCCTTCAAATTCCACCATGACTGCAGAATTCTAATGAAAATGTATATTCAATTGTCTTTTCCAATAACCTAAAATATGTCATTTCATTTTTGGATATAAAACAGGGAAAATCTACTTTCAGGGTTAGAAAATATCTTGACCTAGAGAGTAAACTTTCTCAAGTACATAGGATAAGAAACAAAGTCAAAAGTGGTCCCTAGGGATGTTTATATTAGATGAAAAGATTTCATTAGAAAGACTGGCAAGTTTCAGCAATTTAGACTTTTCCCACAATCTCAACATAGAAGCACATTCCAAAGACTACCCAAAGCAATTTATAGATTCAATGCAATCCCTATCAAGCTACCAACAGTATTCTTCACAGAGCTAGAACAAATAATTTCACAATTTGTATGGAAATACAAAAAACCTCGAATAGCCAAAGCGATCTTGAGAAAGAAGAATGGAACTGGAGGAATCAACCTACCTGACTTCAGGCTCTACTACAAAGCCACAGTTATCAAGACAGTATGGTACTGGCACAAAGACAGAAATATAGATCAATGGAACAAAATAGAAAGCCCAGAGATCAATCCACGCACATATGGACACTTTATCTTTGACAAAGGAGGCAAGAATATACAATGGATTAAAGACAATCTCTTTAACAAGTGGTGCTGGGAAATCTGGTCAACCACTTGTAAAAGAATGAAACTAGAACACTTTCTAACACCATACACAAAAATAAACTCAAAATGGATTAAAGATGTAAACGTAAGACCAGAAACTATAAAACTCCTAGAGGAGAACATAGGTAAAACACTCTCCGACATACATCACAGCAGGATCCTCCATGACCCACCTCCCAAAATATTGGAAATAAAAGCAAAAATAAACAAATGGGACCTAATTAACCTTAAAAGCTTCTGCACATCAAAGGAAACTATTAGTAAGCTGAAAAGACAGCCTTCAGAATGGGAGAGAATAATAGCAAATGAAGCAACTGACAAACAACTAATCTCAAAAATATACAAGCAACTCCTAACAGCTCAACTCCAGAAAAATAAATGACCCAATCAAAAAATGGGCCAAAGAACTAAATAGACATTTCTCCAAAGAAGACATACAGATGGCTAACAAACACATGAAAAGATGCTCAACATCACTCATTATCAGAGAAATGCAAATCAAAACCACTATGAGGTACCATTTCACACCAGTCAGAATGGCTGCGATCCAAAAGTCTACAAGTAATAAATGCTGGAGACGGTGTGGAGAAAAGGGAACTCTCTTACACTGTTGGTGGGAATGCAAACTAGTACAGCCACTGTGGAGAACAGGGTGGAGATTCCTTAAAAAACTGGAAATAGAACTGCCTTATGATCCAGCAATCCCACTGCTGGGCATACACACTGAGGAAACCAGAAGGGAAAGAGACACGTGTACCCCAATGTTCATCGCAGCACGGTTTATAATAGCCAGGACATGGAAGCAACCTAGATGTCCATCAGCAGATGAATGGATAAGAAAGCGGTGGTACATATACACAATGGAGTATTACTCAGCCATTAAAAAGAATACATTTGAATCAGTTCTAATGAGGTGGATGAAACTGGAGCCTATTATACAGAGTGAAGTAAGCCAGAAAGGAAAACACCAATACAGTATACTAACGCATATATATGGAATTTAGAAAGATGGTAACAATAACCCTGTGTACGAGACAGCAAAAGAGACACTGATGTATAGAACAGTCTTATGAACTCTGTGGGAGAGGGAGAGGGTGGGAAGATTTGGGAGAATGGCATTGAAACATGTAAAATATCATGTTTGAAACGAGTTGCCAGTCCAGATTCGATGCACGATACTGGATGCTTGGGGCTGGTGCACTGGGACGACCCAGAGGGATGGTATGGGGAGGGATGAGGGAGGAGGGTTCAGGGTGGGGAACACATGTATACCTGTGGTGGATTCATTTTGATATTTGTCAAAACTAATACAATTTTGTAAAGTTTAAAAATAAAATAAAACAAAGATACATGTGCATATATATTTTTTTTAAAATCAAATAATGAGATTTGTACATCCATGTTAAAAATAGTTCACCCAGTTTTCCAATTGGATTGTTATTTCCATCCTCACCACAAGTGAATTTAGACACACTGGAGTGGAATATTTCAAATTAGAGTTAATAGCAAAGAAGTAATAGATGTTTTCATTATGTTTTAAATAATGGAAGAATGACTTTCCCTATAATCACTACTGATAAAGAAAAAACTTCTGCACAAATGCCCTTACAAATGAAATACCTTAAATGATGAGATCTAATCACCCCATTCTCTCTCTGTTGGTCTTAACATATTGCAGAGCTGACATTCCAGATGCCAGCTGGCAGCCCAATTTAAAGATGCAGCAGCCTAAAGAAGTGTACAAAAGAGCTTATAAGCTAACTCCATGCTGCATGTCATGAAATCCACTGCCATCTCATGAGCAATCGCAAAGCTCACAATGCAATGAAAGAATTAATTAGGAACCTAGACGAAACTCCTGTGGCACTGTGGCTAGCTTCCCTTTTAACCCTATTTGTTGTCATTCCAGTAATATGCTGTTTGTGCTTTCAGACTGCATCATAAATTCATTTGAAGGTTTTCTAATATATTCATATCCTTCAATAAGATGAACAATTGAAAAATTTATTGTCTAAAAATGCATTTGATAGAAAATTTTACTTGTTGGTCTTTCATCAAAACACCTTTGCATTTTCAAAGTCATTGTTTGGAGCAGTCAGTTAAATATCTGGGTTTTATATAGGATTCTCGATTTTGGGTTGTCCAAGGGAAGTGTGGCTACAGGATCCTACTGCTTTGAAATCAACAGAAGCAAGGAAATATAAAGGTAATTTAAATAAAACTATTGCTCAGCGATGCTCAGCAGACATAAATGAATATATTTTTTAGAAGCTGTGAATACTTTATTACAACCAGTGTTCTTTTTAATGTGTTTCAGAGGCATTGCAGGTACTGTAATTCCAAATGATTTCCACTTAAAGTCCTCACCAGATATGGTTTGCAGTTAAACTAAAATCCCCCCCCAAAAGGTCAAGATGAACACAATCACTACTACACTGGAGCACAGAATAATAAAGGCCCTAGATGTACAGCTTATAAGCATGTAAGTTGCATATACATGCCCCAAGAAGTTTAAGTATTTAGAGCTTATTATTAGATTTATTAGATAATCATACTTTTTAAAACATCTCTTTCTTCTGGTTTTCTGGTTGCCCAACTTTGAGATATTTAATTACTCATCAACAGAGACAGTTCAATACTTCTGTAGTCTTCATCATCTGATAGTAGATCTATACTTTTATATTGGTGCCAATGGCCAAAATTCTATTTTTGAGGCATTTAAAGGTTCAAGTCAAAGTTAATCTGGAAGCAGTATTTGTCTATCTATTCATTTGTTCATGAGGAACAGCACAGAAGAGTGCTTAAAGGTGAGCACTCTTTATTTGTGAGAACATTTATTTGTTCAAATCTAGCTGTATCACTTATTTACCATATGTCATTTGATAATATATTTAACTTTCCCCTCTACACTTCAGATCATCATCATAAAAATGAAGACAATTACAGAATCTCCCACTCAAGTTATATAATAAATTAAATGAAAATTCCATTTAGGTAATACTCAATTTGGACATGGCATAGAGAAAAGCCCTCAAAAACTATCATATTTATTTATAAAACCCTTGTTTTAAACTTATTACAGAATGGAGTTATGTTAGAAGTTGGGAACAAAATTATGTATGATATAGCACTCCACTCAAAACGTATAGCCTAGTCAAGAAACAAAAACAAATAATCCTAAAAGGACTTGATGGGAAGACCCAGGAAAAACAACTGTTTTCAGTCATGAAGTCACAGATCCCCTGATCCCAAGGGTCCCAAGAAATCCAAACTTTCCAGTACACTTAGTTGAAATTTGCAAAGCCTCTAAGCCAATGAAATCATCAGTCACAAAAACTAAGGGCATAATCGCATTGGTCAAGTCCTATGTTAAGATAAAACATGGATAAACCAACTACAACAGGAGAGGAGAAACAGGGACCAGTGAAAATTTTATGAAACTTGTCCGCCATGTTGGAACAAGTACCCTGTCTTGGTAATTTTGGGGGATTAATGTTTAGGAAGGGATTGATTAGAACACTGTGGTAGAGAGGGAGAGAGAGTGTATAAACGATGACTATTTCTTGCTTTTTCTTGGCCTTTTGGTTCAGCACAAAACTCAAGTCTTTTAAAAGTCAGAAAGTTTAACTTGCTATGTTACATTTACATAATATCTTGTGGATAAAGAATATTTGCAACAGCTCAGACAATACCTGAAAATGATACCACTACAGTTTCTAAGGCTGAATCTATTCTTTATACAGAACATCCATAAAGCCTGATATGACATTCATTTTCATTTTACAAACAGCTCTTCTAAAATATATTTAAATAGCATTCTGCTTCAAGACAGTGACTGAGGCACTTTGGAGATCCTATAAATTATTCCTCACTAGTAAAGGAGTCGTGAGGGAAAGCAAAAATAAATATCAAGGGGAATTTCATAAGACTTCAAATGCCATATGGGAACAGGGTAAGAGAAGCAGGTATTTATATGCAACATGAAAGACCTAAAAGAAATAGCTTTGAGGAAAGCTTTTTGGCACAAAATTTTATCTGTATGGACAGTAAAGAAGAATCAGCCACATCCAGCATTCTAGTTCAGTCTTTGCTAAAGGACTAAAACAAAATCCTACTGCGGCACATATGCTCTTAAGGAACAGCTTAAATTAACATTACTTATGTTCATAGAACTTTTTAAAAAGATATTTTAGAGTGAGAACCAAAATATACCATGTTTCTTAAGTGTGGGTTAGAGGAGGATGGAGGATTTGGCACATGTAAATTGAAGTTTAAAATGAAATGACCACATTAACAGTGTTGATGGACATTTGGGGAAAAAATATATAAGGTTGACAGGTGGCTAATTGTAAGAATAAGCTATTTCTGTAACTGGTTGAAGAAAAGAAAAAAAAGGGATGTTAAGGTTTGGAAAAGTCATGGGTGTAGAGCACAACAGAAAGGTAAGAATCAGCCATTTTCTCCTAATTCCAAATATCAAATACAATTTAAGAAAGAAAGGTGTCACTGGAGGAGGCTGGGAGTCAAGGTGGCTCTCTGGTAAATTCACCACTGTTCAGGGCTTCAGGCTCAGAAAGCCAAGTTTTTTCAGCACCAAAAGAAGAGTCTATATACAGATGAATCATGTTTATAGAAATTAATTTCTGACAATCAAAACCCCTGAACAAAGCAATTAGCAATTCGTCAGGAAGAAGTAATGACAAACTTCTGATAATATGTTTACCCTCACAAGTCATCAACAAATTAATATTAAAACCAAGTTGGTCTCGGTTTTGCACATTTTAAAAAATATAAGTAATGTTAAAGCCAAATGGTCATCAAGTATGTCAGGAAATGAGCATTCCCAGCTACTCCTTTTGGATACATAAATGAATACAAATATTCTATAGTGAAATTTAATGAAACCACAAAATCCTTCCATGAATATTTATAGGCCTAAATCTTGGGTAAATTATCTTATTAAATTAGTTGGAAAGTATATAAATATATATATATATATATATATATATAGAGAGAGAGAGAGAGAGAGAGAGAGAGAGAGAGAGAGAGAGACATTCTTCAAAATGTTGAAGAAAAGAAATGGAAACAACCTAAACTTGAAAACACTGGTTTCAGAATAATCTCAGGAAAGTAGAACTGGGAGAACTCTAATGTTTTAATAGGAACCTCAATTTATTTTAACTACTCTGGGAAGAGATTTACTGCATGAACAAAAGGCAGATGGTCTGCCAGGGAGAGAGAGAAAAAGGAGATACATTATTCTATCCAAGACCCTTGGCTAAAGATGGCAAAGTTGAACATTATGACTATGTCTGAAATATCAGCTGAGGGAAGACAGTCTCAGAAAATCTATCTCAGAGTCAGTGGGGGCTTCCCAGTGGCTTAGTAGTAAAGAGTTAACCTGCAATACAAGATATGCAGGTTTGATCCCTGGGTCAGGAAGATCCTGTGGAGTAGGAAACAGCAACCTACTCCAGTATTTTTGCCTGGAAAATCCTATGGACAGAGGAACCTGGTGGGCTGCAGGAAGTCCATAGAGTTGCAAAGAGTCAGACACAACTGAGTGACTGAGCATGCACTTATTAATATCATCTTATATTTGTGTTCTAATCACGTGTCTACCAGAAAAGTTCCTGAAAATACAGTCTGTTTTTTTAATAGAAAGAGATTGTGTGAACCTGCCTTCCTGAGAATTATGGTCTACTAGCTAGTTTTGGACTTATCTTTGAAATCTAATTAAATGATACTATTTTTTATTAAGCTATCTTTGTTTTGACTTTTAAAATTTTTAATTGCTTTTAATTTTAGAATAGTTTTAGATTAACAGAAAAGTTACTATACTAGTACGGTCCCCATATGTCTCTTACACTCAATTTCCCCTATTTTATATATATTACCTATTATGAATATATTCGGAGAAGGCAATGGCACCCCACTCCAGTACTCTTGCCTGGAAAATCCCATGGACAGAAGAACCCGGTGGGCTGCAGTCCATGGGGTCACTGAGAGTTGGGCACAACTGAGCGTCTTCACTTTCACTTTTCACTTTCATGCATTGGAGAAGGAAATGGCAACCCACTCCAGTGTTCTTGCCTGGAGAATCCCAGGGACGGGGGAGCCTGGTGGGCTGCCGTCTATGGGGTCACACAGAGTCGGACACGACTGAAGCGACTTAGCAGCATGAATATATTACATGACTATCTTATACTACTATAGAGCATTTGTCGCAACTAAGGAATCAACATTTCACATTAGTATTAACTAAACTACACACTTTTTTCATGTTTTAACTTCTTCATTAAATTTATTTAAGAAAGAAATGACGTCTTTAATCTGTCCATGTTATTTGGTCAATATGTCTTAATATGGTTTTCCCTTGTGGCTTCGCTGGTAAAAGATCTGCCTCCAATGCTGGAGACATGGGTTCCATCCCTGGGTTGGGAAGATCTCCTGGAGAAGGGAAAGGCTATACACTCCAGTATTCTGGCCTGGAGAATTCCATGGACTATACAGTCCATGGGGTTGCAAAAGTTGGACACAACTGAGCGACTTTCACTTCACTTCACTTCATGTCTTAATATAAAATTTTAGTAAATATTCATTCTGTCAAAAAAAGCTCAAAAGTTTTTATTTCTTAAAATATGCATAAATCTATACTCCAAGTAACTCTATACTGTAATAATTAAAAACTTTTGCAAATCTCTGCAGAGAGAAATAATGAAAGTGAAAATCACTCAGTTGTATCTGACTCTTTGCAACCCCATGGACTGTACCCAACCAGGCACCTCTGTCCATGGTATTCTTCATGCAAGAATACTAGAGTGGGTTGCCAGTCCCTTCTCCAGGGGATCTTCCTGACCCAAGGATCAAACCCAGGTCTCCTGCATTGCAGGTGGATTCTTTACCATCTGAGCCTCCAGGGAAGCTCCAAGAGAAACAATTCTGCCCTGCAAATCAGGCAGTGGTTTAAATAAAATAATTTTAATAAAATAAATTTAACTTTAAAAATTGGCTTACAGAATAGTGGGGGCTACAAGATTAAAATTCAGAGGGCAGGCTGGCATGACTTAGCAGGAGTTGACTTCAAAGTCTTGAGGCAGAATTTTTTCCTCTGGGAAACTGAATTTTTGTTCTTAAGATCTTCAGCTTATTGGATTAGATCTACCCACTCATTTGAGGGCAATCCCCTTTACTTAAGTCAACTGATTACAGATGTTAACCACACCTATACAAAATATAGGCTTCCTTGGTGGCTCAACTTGTAAAGAATCTGCCTGCAATGCAGAAGACCCTGGTTCGATTCCTGGGTTGGGAAGATCCCCTGGAGAAAGGAAAGCAACCCACTCCACTATGGTAGCCTGGACTCGTCCGAGGATAGGGGCGGCGGCCGAGAGGAGCCACCCCACATCCGAGGTCAGGGGCAGTGGCCCAGAGGAGCCACCCCACGTCCAAGGAGCAGCGGCCACCTGAGCACAGGAGGGCCGAGAGGAGCTACTCCACGTTCAAGGTAGGAGGGGCGGCTGTGAAGATATACCACTTCTCTAAGGTAAGAAGTAGCAGCTGCGCTTTGCTGGAGGAGCCGTGAAGAGATACCCCACGTCCAAGGTAAGAGAAACCCAAGTAAGACAGTAGGTATTGCAAGAGGGCATCAGAGGGCAGACACACTGAAACCATAATCACAGAAAACTAATCAATCTGATCACACGGACCACAGCCTTGTCTAACTCAATGAAACTAAGCCATGCTCTGTGGGGCCACCCAAGATGGGCGGGTCATGGTAGAAAGGTCTGACAGAATGTGGTCCACTGGAGAATGGAATGGCAAACCACTTCAGAATTCTTGCCTTGAGAACTCCATGAACAGTAAGAGAAGGCAAAATGATAGGATACTGAAAGAGAAACTCCCCAGGTCGGTAGGTGCCCAATATGCTACTGGAGATCAGTGGAGAAATAACTCCAGAAAGAATGAAGGGATGGAGCCAAAGCAAAAACAATACCCAGTTGTGGATGTAACTGGTGATAGAAGCAAGGTCTGATGCTATAAAGAGCAATATTGCATAGGAACCTGGAACGTTAGGTCCATGAATCAAGGCAAATGGAAGTGGTCAAACAGGAGATGGCAAGAGTGAACATCGACATACTAGGAATCAGCAAACTAAAATCGGCTGGAATGGGTGAATTTAACTCAGATGACCATTATATCTACTACTGTGGGCAGGAATCCCTTAGAAGAGATGGAGTAGCCATCATGGTCAACAAGAGAGTCCGAAATGCAGTACTTGGATGCAATCTCAAAAACGACAGAATCATCTCTGTTCATTTCCAAGGCAAACCATTCAATATCATGGTAATCCAAGACTATGCCCCAACCAATAACGCTGAAGAAGCTGAAGTTGAACGGTTCTATGAAGACCTACAACGCCTTTTAGAACTAACACCCAAAAAAGATGTGCTTTTCATTATAGGTGACTGGAATGCAAAAGTAGGAAGTCAAGAAACACCTGGGGTAACAGGCAAATTTGGCCTTGAAATGCAGAATGAAGCAGGGCAAAGGCTAATAGAGTTTTGCCAAGAGAACGCACTGGTCATAGCAAACACCCTCTTCCAACAACACAAGAGAAGACTCTACACATGGATATCACCAGATGGTCAACACTGAAATCAAATTGATTGTATTCTTTGCGGCCAAAGATGGAGAAGCTCTATACATTCAGCAAAAACAAGACCGGGAGGTGACTGTGGCTCAGATCATGAGCTCCTTATTGCCAAATTCAGGCTTAAATTGAAGAAAGTAGAGAAAACCACAAGACCATTCAGGTATGACCTAAATCAAATCCCTTATGATTATACAGTGGAAGTGAAAAATAGATTTCAGGGACTAGATCTGATAGACAGAGTGCCTGATGAACTATGGACGGAGGTTGGTGACATTGTACAGGAGACAGGTATCATGACCATCCCCATGGAAAAGAAATGCAAAAAAGCAAAATGGCTGTCTGGAGAGGCCTTACAAAGAGCTGTGAAAAGAAGAGAAGAGAAAAAAAAGGAAAAAAGGAAAGATATAAGCATCTGAATGCAGAGTTCCAAAGAATAGCAAGGAGAGATAAGAAAGCCTTCCTCAGCGATCAATGCAAAAAAATTAGAGGAAAACAACAGAATGAGAAAGACTAGAGATCTCTTCAAGAAAAAATCAGAGATACCAAAGGAACATTTCAATGCAAAGATGGGCTCAATAAAGGACAGAAATGGTATGGACCTAACAGAAGCAGAAGATATTAAGAAGAGATAGCAAGAATACACAGAAGAACTGTACAAAAAAGATCTTCACGACCCAGATAATCACAATGATGTGATCACTGACCTAGAGCCAGACATCCTGGAATGTGAAGTCAAGTGGGCCTTGGAAAGCATCACTACGAACAAAGCTAGTGGAGGTGATGGAATTCCATGTGAGCTATTTCAAATCCTGAAAGATGATGCTGTGAAAGTGCTGCACTCAATATGCCAGCAAATCTGGAAAACTCAGCAGTGGCCACAGGACCGGTAAAGGTCAGTTTTCATTCCAATCCTAAAGAAAGGCAATGCCAAAGAATGCTCAAACTACCGCACATTTGCACTTATCTCACATGCTAGTAAAGTAATGCTCAAAATTCTCCAAGCCAGGCTTCAGCAATACATGAACCGTGAACTCCCAGATGTTCAAGCTAGTTTTAGAAAAGGCAGAGGAGCCAGAGATCAAATTGCTAACATCCACTGGATCATCGAAAAAGCAAGAGAGTTTCAGAAAAACATCTACTTCTGCTTTATTGACTATGCCAAAACCTTTGACTGTGTGGACCACAATAATCTGCAGAAAATTCTGAAAGAGATGGGAATACCAGACCACCTGATCTGCCTCTTGAGAAACCTATATGCAGGTCAGGAAGCACCAGTTAGAACTGGACATGGAACAATACACTGGTTCCAAATAGGAAAAGGAGTACATCAAGGCTGTTTATTGTCACTCTGCTTATTTAACTTATATGCAGAGTACATCATGAGAAATTCTGGGCTGGAAGAAGCACATACTGGAATCAAGATTGCCGGGAGAAATATCAATAACCTCAGATATGCATATGACACCACCCTTATGGCAGAAAGTGAAGAGGAACTAAAAAGCCTCTTGATGAAAGTGAAAGAGGAGAATGAAAAAGTTGGCTTAAAGCTCAACATTCAGAAAACTAAGATCATGGTATCTGGTCCCATCACTTCATGGGAAATAGATGGGGAAACAGTGGAAACAGTGTCAGACTTTATTTTGGGGGGCTCCAAAATCACTGCAGATGGTGACTGCAGCCATGAAATTAAAAGAGGCTTACTCCTTGGAAGGAAAGTTACGACCAACCTAGATAGCATATTGAAAAGCAGAGACATTACTTTGCCAACAAAGGTCTGTCTAGTCAAGGATATGGTTTTTCCAATGATCATGTATGGATGTGAGAGTTGGACTGTCAAGAAAGCTGAGTGCCAAAGAATTGATGCATTTTTTTTTTTTTGCAGTGTCTTATTTCTTTTTTTTTTTTTAAACTTTAAATAATTGTATTAGTTTTGCCAAATATCAAAATGAATCCGCATGTGGTGTTGGAGAAGACTCTTGAGAGTTCCTTGGACTGTAAGGAAATCCAGCCAGTCCAGTCTAAAGATCAGTCCTGGGTGTTCATTGGAAGGACTGATGCTAAAGCTGAAACTCCAATAGTTTGGTCACCTCATACAAAGAGTTCACTCATTGGAAAAGACCCTGATGCTGGGAGGGATTGGGGGCAGGAGGAGAAGGGGACAACAGTGGATGAGATGGCTGGATGGCATTACTGACACAATGGGCATCAATTTGAGTAAACTCCGGTGGTTGGTGATGGATAGGGAGCCCTGGCATGCTGCGATTCATGGAGTCACAAAGAGTCAGACACAACTGAGCAACTGAACTGAACTGATACAAAATACTTTTACAAACACATCTAGATTAGTGTTTGCTTAAATCATTAAGTACTATAACCTTAATATATAACAAGTTAACACATAAAACTGAACATCATAGCAGGACACATAACCTTTTAGGACATCCTACTGGTCATAATTCAGTTAAGTCACTAGAAAGATGAAAGAGCTGACTCATTGGAAAAGACTCTAATGCTGGGAAATACTGAGGACAAAAGGAGAAGGAGGCAGAGAGGATGAGATTTTAGATAGCATCACCAACTCAGTGAACATGAATTTGAGCAAATTCTGGGAGATAGTGGAGGACAGAGGAGCCTGGCATGCTGAAGTCCATGGGGTCACAGAGAGTTGGACACATTTAGCAACTGAACAATAAAGAACAAGAAAGATGCTAGATGGATGGATGGATGAAGGGAACGAGAGACAGAGGAAGAAATCATTAAGTCTTTCAGTATTTTAATTTAAAAAAGAATGCTGGTTATCAATTAAAGCAGCTTTGTTTTGCCATGGTATTTGCTATATAAACTGTACCCACTGAACCACCAAGTGAAGCCCATTTTTTCTTTTTTTACATTTGAAGTATTAAATTTAATTACTTAGAATAAATGTTTATATAATAATCAGCACTCATTTTAGCAGTATTCTTTAATTGTTGCTAAAGATTTTATATCTGCATCGACCAAAGATTACTGGTCCTTGAACAATAGTCCTTTGTTGGAGCAAATCTACAAGAAAATACTTTATCATAAATCTTTGTAACTTAACAAAATGAACATAGAGTAATGAAATTTCATGCTATGACACATATACCTTGGTTTCTATAACAGCTACTTTGGCACCTTCAGGACAGTGGTCCTCTGTCACCAAATGCCTTGTACATTAGAGGACTCAACACCTAATTTTTTAAAGGGAAACAAAGCAGAGTGAGCACATCTGCTCATCTCTACAGATCCAAACCTCTTTTATATTGATTTCCATCATTCTGCCATTCTCGTGTCTATGGTAGTTATGACAATAAAAATTAGAGTTAATATTTGAAAGTGTCTCTTTTAAAAAATAAAAAGTTTAAAGAATTCAGTTGTCAGACTAGCTTATGAAATAAAAATTAGCAACAGTATTCTTACGTAGTCAAGATCAGCAGCACAATGAACACCTACGGGCATTCTGCTGATATGTTTCTAGGGTTGAAAATGAAGTAGTTGAACAGATTCCAATCTTGAATGTAGGTTTATCAAATAGGGAAAGGAAGTGATGAAAATCACAAAGTGTCCTTCTGTGATGTTGCTAACTTACTCTAGCACTAAATGGCTCAAATATTCAAAAAGAAATCCTTGCCCAGCTCTTATTCTTAGCTTTTCCTCAGTTGGAAACCTTCAGTGTTTTCACAGACTCCTTAGGTGAACCCTGCAAAGATAATTTATTGTTATTAAATCACATTAAAACAGTGAGGAAAAACTAAGTTTTGTTTTGTTTTGTTTTTTAATATAAACCCAAACCAGGTTTTCCCTATTTAGGACATAAATTGTCTGAATTTTTGCAGCAACTTGTTGACTTGCAGTGTTTCTTGATATATATTAGAATTACTTAGGGAGCTTGAAAAAAATATTGATTCCAAATTATACCTTTGGGGTTAGCATGATGCTTGGCACTGATACTTTTAAAGCTCTTCTGATTGTTCTAACAAGTGGCCATGGTTGAAAAGTTCTGAGGCAGAAGAAAGAGAAAGGAGCTTCCAAGTAGACATCACATACTGAACATAAACGTTTGCCCAGAGTTGTTGCTTCTCTGAGTCCTAGTGACTGGATCAAAGTCCATCTGGCTCCTGACAAGGAATTCACCCTCGCATATGCACTACCTAAGCCTTTAATCATCCTCTAATTTTCCTTTGTAAAAGCCTTTTATTTGATTCATTTAACTATTCAGAGTACTCATGAATGAGTTGGGGGAATAGTCCTGAGATTCTTAGGGACTGAATGTTCATCTTATTGTCATTTGAAAATGCGTAGTTTCTAGTCATTCAATGTGACTATGGATTATCAACCAGATACAAATATCAATGGGACAAAATAACACTAAATACTTGGAAGTTCTGGTAGGATTTTCACCAAGAGCAATCTAGAACTTCAGTAGACATCCTGGAAAATTTTAGATATACATCTTAGAACCCTCTGTGTTGTATCCTAGAATCAAAGAGCTCAAAGACTCTAAATATCCCTCTGTCCGCATTTGAAAAATCAGTATGGAGAGGTTTTTAAAAAATGGGAAAAATTAAAGTTTCTTCCTTTAAGGGGTCCTTTAAAAAGACTAATGAGAACATCCAGGATCTAAAATCCAAGCTTTAAAGTCTCCTCTCCTTCTAATCCAGCTCAGGGCTGTCCTGCCTCCTGGCCCATGTACATTGATTATCTTCTCCTTATTGATCTGTTCCTTTTGCTGCACCTCCACTGGACCCTTTTCTTTTCCCTCTACTCCCCCTTCCTAAACAGCCCTCCCCCCAAATTCATCCCATATAAGTGAGAAAGAACACCCTAACTCCAGTGGAATTATATCTCCAAATATTTTTCAAAGTCAGACCGACACAAGCAACCTTCTTAACTCTCAATTTGAAAAAAAAAAAAAAATCAATGAAAAACTGAGAACTGTCCTTGGGTCATATAGTTTGAGGTTTTTTTACCTTTATCAATTAATTTATCATCTTATGAAGGCCAGAGATGCAAAAATGTAGCTTTTTTTAAAAGTACAATAAATTTATTGCAAAATTATATCAAATCTATGGATTAAAATTGAATTTAACAACAAAATAGGTATAAAATAGTGCCAAGATCTCTTAGCTGCTATCTCTGACCTCTTTTCTATCAAAGATGCTCAGTCAAAAGTTCAGGCCTGTAAATAGGGAAAAATCAAGCTTATTCCAGACTTTCAAGGCCATGGAACTACCACCTTTAGACATCATACCAATCTCAACAGAGAAAATATTTGATCTATACTGTGCATCTTCTTTGGGCATGATTTTAAAACTCAGGTGGCAGATGTAGTTAGAAAAGAAAATATACTATTTACTTCCTATCTGAATTACAAGAGTTGGTAAAAAGAACAAAGCAAAAATATTTTGAAGATACTTTGACTACAAAAAAAGAAAATATGCAGACCAAATGAATATCTGTTCAGAATAAGCAACAAGGGCACTTTCATGTCTAATCTAGACAAAAAGTTCCTATTATAAGAAAAATGGACACAACCTTTACTCAGAAGATATCAAAAAATATCAAAAGACAAAGGAAAAATCTGTCTAACAGAAAAACATCCTGCAAGGATATAGCATCTCTATTCTGGTAAAACTACTCCTACCACAAAAAGGAGAATTTTCCATGCATTGGCAAAAACACTATATTCCAAACTAATTGATCTTACGACCTTTTTATTATTCCCTCCTTGGACCAACAAAAATATTTTATGGTAAGGATTTCAAGTACCCCTCAAACTTCTATTTTCATCTTGACTACTTTCTGTCTCCATTCCTGCCTGTGTGAGACACTGCAATATAATCAACCTGCTTTTCTGCTTAGGGATTTCACTCCAGTGAATCTGCTGGAACTAAATCTACTTCAGAAATGGGATACCCCAGTTATATTTGGATCAGACAGCCACTTTCTAAATATTCTTAGTCCATAGTTTGACAAAAGCACAATTGTTACTTGAAACTTCTTCTATTGATACCTCAAGATCTGAATCTGTCTCCAAGACCTTCTAGGCTTGAAACAGTTCTGATGTGGGACACATATGAAGCTGAATGCTTAATGATCTCAATTGATCTGGCCAAACCCTTGAAACTAGCCCAAGATCCACTAAAAAGAGGACTACTGAAGTGCTGTGGCCCATTATATTTGTATACCTTCTGAAACAAATCATTAGTCCCTTTATTAGACCCCATACAGCGCCAGCTCTACCCATCAAGAAGACAAATAGATGCAACTACTGATATTCATTGGAAGGACTGATACTGACCTGAGCTCCAGCCACCTGATAAGAAGAGGCAGCTCATTGGAAAAGACCCTGATGCTGGGAAAGATTGAGGATAAGTGAAGGAAGAGACAGAGGATGAGATGATTGGATGGCATGACTGACTCAATGGACATGAGTTTGAGCAAACTCATGGAGATAGCAAAGGATGGGGAAGCCTGGTGTGCTGCAGTCCATGGGGTCCCAAAGAGCCAGACAAAACTTAGCAGCTGAACAACAACAAAAACAACAACTGATTTGTACAAGTTTTAAAAGTCATTAAAACATTGTACTTCCCTGTGTTCCCCAGTGCCAATACATCTCAGCCTCCATCACTGACAGCTATTTACTTTATGGTGTTAGATCTACACTCAGTATTTTTCAGTATACACTTATACCCAGACTTACAACATCTAGTATTTGCATTCACTTGGGAAAATCAATAATACACTTGAATAGTCATGCCCCAGGGTTTACTGAAGTACCCTCTTACTACTTACTTAATACTTAATCATAAACAGAGACTTTTTGTTCCCAGCAATCCACTCATATACACTATGTTGATGATCTTCTATTATGCTCTCTCAAAGCCTTATAGAATTAATTCCCTTCATTTGAGAATAGCATTACCATAAAAGAAAGACAAAGTGAAATCTTTATCAAATACCTATGAACTCCAGTTTTGTGAGACCTAAGTGCATTGTCTAGGCTATAACATCGGAAAAAAATTGAAAATCTCTTTCTTTCTAAATACCGGAAACTATTTGTGACTTTATCTGGGTAAATACTAAAAGGATTTCTTGGTTCCATAGGCTAGGTGGATATCAAATTCCTAACTTTTCTGATGTGAGAAATGCTGATAGGAAAAGGCTTTTCCTTGATTGTCTTTTATAATTTAAATAACTCACATAGAAAGCCTCCTTTGGACTTCCCAGTCGCATCTTTTCTAATTGTACCTGGAAGATCAGGTCAAGTTTGGGGCACACTTACAATGGATATGAGATATTACTTAGCATAGTTGCTCATTGACCCAAGAGCAAAAGTTAGCCCTTCTGGTTTGTGTGCAGTGGTGGCAGCAGCAAAGTAAACTGCGGTCTCTGCTGACTTAGTTTTAGAATATCTATTTTATCTCATGATTCTTCAGGCTATTCACACCTTACTCATGGCTAAAAACACCCATCATTTTTCTTCTGCTCAGTCCTGCTCAAGTCTAACCCTTGGCCGGACATCAAATCTGCAAAAATAGTTGAAACTGTAGCCCTTGCTTCGATCTTCCAGTCAATGGAACTGATAGAACAAATGTGTATAAAGATTGTACAGATATGTTTTCAAGGTTCATAACTTTTACATGCTTTGGAAGCAATGCCATTATTAAAATGCAGATGGTACTCTGAGTATATATAGCAATCATGTAAACCTTAGATGCCATTTATTTTTTTTTACTGGAAGTGACTGTAGTGAGCTGGTTGCCAGATGCCTCCTGCACCTATGGATCTCACCCTGTCTTTGACTCTGCCCTTTCATATTCTAATTTAGCGTAATAGCAGAAAGTTTTAATGTGTATACTAAAGATTACCATCAGTTAGTCCAAGGGACTTTTCAGAAGTATAAACCACAGGAAACTATGAATGACCTACAGCCTGAAAATATGGCTTCCTAGGAATGGTACCACTATAATATTACTCTTAAAGTTTATTGGAGAGACTCTTAGCAGGTACTCCTAATCACAAATGCTGCAGTAAAACTCTAGAAATCAACCCTTAATTCACATTTCTGAGAGGGAGAGAAAAAAAAAATTTAATGTATATTCTTCAACTCTTTGGAGATATATATATATATATATATATATATATATATATATGAAATTTTGTATATACATGACTTTTTATATATACAAACTTTGACTATATACTAGTCCACAAAACGCATCTCAAGAAATTTCCAAGGACTGAAATCAAGCATGACATGTTCTCTAGCTTCATTGTTTGTCATCAGGGCTGCATTCCTTGCTGAAGGCTCTAGGGTGAGCTAATTCTCTTGCTTTTTCCAGCTTCTAGAAGCCACCCATTTTCCTTGGCTGTCTTCCTTCCACTAATTTCAAAACTAGCAACACTGCATATCTTTGATCATTCTTCCACAGTCAGACTCCCTCTGACCATAGCCTGGAAAAGTTCTCCCTTCTAAATAAGATTAGATTGGGTCCATCCAGACAACCTCATCTCATGGTCCTTGACCTCAATCACATCTGTAAAATCCTCATCTACTTTGCCACATAAGGTAACACATTCACATGTTCTGGGACATCTTTGAGGGACCATTATTCTGCTTAACCAGAGAAGGCAATGGTGCCCCACTCCAGTACTCTTGCCTGGAAAATTCCATGGGCGGAGGAGCCTGGTGGGCTGCAGTCCATGGGGTCGCGAAAAGTCGTACACGACTGAGCAACTTCACTTTCACTTTTCACTTTCATGCATTGGAGAAGGAAATGGCAACCCACTCCAGTGTTCTTGTCTGGAGAATTCCAAGGATGGCAGAGCCTGGTGGGGTCACACAGAGTTGGACACGACTGAAGTGACTTAGCAGCAGCAGCAGCATTCTGCTTAACACAACTGGAAATAACCTACTTATTATTGTGGTAGTTTGTGTTATGTCACTTTAGTTAAACTGGAAACTATATTTTCTAGAATTCCCTTCTTGGCATAGCTTCATGTAAGAAGAGCTCGCTAAAAGTAAGACTTGTTTTGACATTTGGAAGGAGGAAACAAAGCAGCATTCTATCATTCTCAGATTGTTATGGTCAGGTAGATAGACTAAAAGAATATACATATATAGAGAGAGAGTTGGGGGTGGGGGGTGTGGCGAGAAGAGCCCAGTAGGGCTCAGCTTGCCCTCACTCACCTCCATTTCATGTCCAGCTTCTGTTTCCACTTTGCTGATCAAAGCTGGGTCCTGCTTCACCACCAAACGCTTGGTCTGTACTAATACGCAGAGCTCACAACAGACCCTTTCTTCATGTTTCCATTTTGGTGGTTGGAAATGTTTGGCATTTTGGTTTTACCTTAAGGTTTTGACTTGCATTCATGACACTGTTTTAGTCGGAACCTGGTTAGTGACTCTCCCTGATCCCTGAATACTCCCTTCCAAACCTTCATTTTCCCAGTGACTCCCATATTTGTGTACAGTCTATTACCAAGCTAAATCCTTTCTTTTAATAAAAATTATAGTCCTGTTCCCTAAAGGAATCCTCACAGTCAGTAAAAAATGAAATAGATTATTGAATTATGATATTTCTGTATATATAGCAAACCTCACAATAAAAGAAAGGATGGAAAGAAGGAAGGAATAAAGAAAATTTTAGTGCATGAAATGAGTACCCACTATCTCAAATAAATTACAAACCTTTAGTTGGAGTCTCATCCCTGAGGGAAGACTTCTTTCCCTCTTTTTTACAGTGCTAATCTCTTGACAAAACCCACAGGTAAGAAAACTTAGTAAGAAGTTAAATATCTGCACCAGCATGAACTTCTTCCCCTAAGTAAACAAATTTTCCACCTGATGGGGGTCTTCCTTACAAATTAAAACACCCCAGGATGAAGAAAGGAAGGAGGTTCTTTAAAAATGGACTTTTTCCCAAGAGTTTTCTCAGAACATGGAGCAAGGTCACTCCTATAAAAACTTCCCACTTATTGATCTCCTGGCAGGACCTAGCTTTGTGCTTAAGCATCATTTCTATTCTCACAAAAGCTCAATGGAAAGTAGACCTACCTCTTTATTTTACAGATGAAAAGCTGAAGCAGCTTTCCACAGGTCACACAGTGACAGGTAGATCTGAGCAGGAAACCTGGATCAGCTCTTGCTGACTCAAGTCTGCGGCCAACTAATATGGGATCCAAGAAAAAAAAATACAATATTTTAAATAACTAGAGTTTGTCTGGCTCCACAGTTAAGCTCTGAATTGTGTTCCGTAATACCTGGCATTTGCTGTTTGGACAGTATTTATCATTCTCACCTTGTTCAAAGAAACCAGCCTCCCAGCCTTGGGAATGAATTAATAAAAGTCACGGAGGAGGCGGGTCATGTGGAATAAAGCATAATGAACAGAGATGCTGAATACTTTGGCTACCTGATGCAAAGAGTCAACTCATTGGAAAAGACCCTGATGCTGGGAAAGATCGAGGGCAAAAGGAGAAGAGGGCAGCAGAGGGTGAGATGGTTAGATAGCATCACCGACTCAATGGACATGTATCTGAGCAAACTCTGGGAGATAGTGAAGGACAGGGAAGCCTGGTGTGTTACAGTCCATGGGGTCACAAAGAGTCAGGCAAGGCTTAGCCACTGAACAGCAACACAGAGCAGTAGTGAATCACAGAGGTTTGGACCCCTGGCTCTGGAGCTAAGTCTACAGAGTCTACATTCCAGCTCTGCAGAAAGGAAAAGGGAAGGAATAGGAGGAAAGAAACTGTTGACTTTGGTATTCTATTATTACTTCCACAAAGCAATCAGATGAGTTGATCTCAAAATACCAAATTTCAGTTTTTTTCTCACTACATTCTATGGGTAGTTTTTTGTTTTCAACTTTTTATTCCATGTACTCCTGTAACAAACATTCTTTTTTATAAATAAGGTCAAACAACCTTCTTCTAGCCCAGATTGGATATAAACACATCATATTAAGCTATGGCTTGGGTCACCTTGAAAAGCTTAGGTCACGGGACAACAACTCTGTGATCAATAGTTGGGGATGGCAATGGGACACACCAAGAAAGAAAAGGAATAGTTTAGCACAGAATGATTAATGCCAGTTTAAGTACTTGGAGATAACCATATTAAGAAAAGTTGAATGCCAGGAATTGCATATAAGGTGGAAAGACCATCAGCAATAATTTCATACTGAATCCAAAATTAGAGTGTATCTTAAAATAGCACTGGAGCAGTCAACTGGCAGGGGTCCAAGAATAGGCAGTTTGAAGACTGCAGGCAGGCAGGCTTTGCAGAACACTGTTATTATTTCACTGAAGGAATTTTGTTAGAGCAAAGGTTAATCAGAAATCCTCTGTAGCATATCCACTTTACACTCAAGTTCTAAAATTTCACTGTCTGATATTTCCCATCCTGAATTTTACATCCAACCACATAGGTCTCATAGAACATAGTAGGGGTTCTTCAGAAAGATCCCTTGAGAATATTAAGAGATTCCAATAGTGAAATATCACCATTATAAGAGAGGCCTCTCATTTGAATATAAAACTCCTTCCATTGTAAAATTTTCTGTGAGAAACTAAATCTAAAAATGAAATCTTTCTGCGAGTTAAGATCCAAATTTAAAGTCTCAACAAAGGCCAAACTCAAAATATCTTGTGTTTGTGAATTAATTAACATTCAATAAATATCTCCCTCCTACCCTTCTAATTCTGCTCAGTCTCAGCTGTTATAGTTAGGGTTCTTTTAGCAGCTGAAGTTTTGGCTCTTTCACTGGAATCAGTGTAGTCTTTTAGGAATTAACTTGTTGAATTATTCAGTAATAAGTTTCTCTTGAGCCTTACTTTGAAGAATTCAAAGCTTGAGTAAGACAAGATTTTCTCAGCTCTGGACCTATACCCTCCAGATTTAGAAACTAAGCCAATTCCCAGACCATGGAACCATTATCATAGGTAACAGTTCATAGAGCCCAATGCTCAGAAGCTCAAAGGCAAGTGGGAATGTAGGTAAAGTCAGTCTGCAACTGGTTTTGGTTTTTAGAATCCAAGAGTTATGAGTATAAACTCAAATGGAAGACTTAGCCCATAAAGATTTTGAAACATACCAGTCAACAAAGGAGGAAGAGATCCACCAACACAAATAATTTATTCTCCTAGAGAACAGCATTGGAAAATTTACTGTCTTTCTTCAATCTATAGAAAATTTATAATGGTGATGCATAGCATTCACTAATTCTAATTTGAAGTGCCTTCTTTTTTTCTCAAGGAGTACATTACCCTCTGGTAGTGATGCTCCACTTGGGAGCCTCCACTTGAAGGCACTGTGTCCACTCTCACTAGGCAGGCATTTTCAATTCTGTATCACAGAGTCTACTTCCCCTGCCCCCTGTAAAACTATTCAGGACTCCCCTGCCTTCTAAGGAGTGTGTCTTCACACATCTTTCCCTGTGTCATGAATGGGTTATTCACATACTGAGCACTCATGTCCTCCAGGCAAGTCAAAGCCTTGGAGTACATTTACTCTACTGAACAGCAAATATATTAACATGCTCAATATGTACAATGGCATGTAAAATGCTGGAAAGCTCTGAAACCAATCCAGAGCCAAATTAAGAACACCTAGCGAGGTCTCTCTTGAACCTGCAGAGAGCAATATGAATATAAAATTATTTCCTTTCTTGACCCTCAATGCCATTCACACTGAAATACAGTTTGGAACAGGCCGTCTCACTGTACCTGGCCAGACCTGTCACTATCAGCTCACATATGGAATTTCACCAAATTTCTAAAGCCTTCCCATAACTCAACTGCTTTGCAAGTCAAAAGCAGCAAATATTGTTTTGACTTTACATAAACAGAATATAATTTCCTTATAACTGAGTCCTTGCCCCTGTTGTTTCAGACTCATAGGATTGATGATAGGATGACCATATACTTTAGTATACACTTTGGGTCATAAAATGGAACCCTAAAAAGCCTTATCTGAGACTTTCTTGAGCAAACTGGGCCATATGGTCACCCTAGTCATTGAGGAGCAAACCAACAATCAGAAATAGGTTAATAACATTAAATAAAAACAGTGGCAGACTTTATTTTCTTGGTCTCCAAAATCACTGATGGTGAATGCAGCCATGAAATTGAGATGCTTGCTCCTTGAAAAAAATCTATGACAAACCTAGACAGCATATTAAAAAGCAAAGACATCACTTTGTCGACAAAGGTCTGTCTAGTCAAAGCTATGGTTTTTCCAGCAGTCATGTACGGATGCGAGAGTTGGACTATAAAGAAGGCTGAGTGCCAAGAATTGATGCCTTTGAATTGTGATGCTGGAGAAGACTCTTGAGAGTCCCTTGGACAGCAAGGCAATCAAACCAGTCAATCCTAAAGGAAATCAACCCTGAATATTCACTGGAAGGACTGATGCTGAAGCTCCAATACTTTGGTCACCTGATACAAACAACCAACTCATTGGAAAAGACCCTGATGCTGTGAAAGATTGAGGGCAAGGAGATAAGGGGGCCACAGAGGATGAGATGGTTGGATGGCATCACCAACTCAATAGACATGAGTTTGAGCAAATTCCAAGAGATAGTGAAAGACAGGGAAGCCTGGCATGCTGAAGTCCATGGGATCACAAAGAGTTGGATATGATTTAGTGGCTGAATAACAACAAGATCCTGAGAATATGAATTACTGACCTAGAAGTAGGATTATTTCCTTGACACTCAGTCAGGGCTCCACCAACAGAAGCTGAGTGGGCCAAGTTGGGAAGAATATATTAATATTACATTAGAAAGAGGTAGTTTACTCATGTTTGGTTCTCCATCTTTACCTTCCACTTCTCAACAGTTTGACCTGTAGGTTCTGTTTTCTTTATTGAAAATCTTTACATACAACTAGGTAATTACACTTAACAGATTTTCCTACCAATTCCCTGCTTACACCTTCCCAGTTGCCTTTATTGTCTCCTCCTTCTCCCCTGTCAAACTTTTAAATGTTAGACTTCTTCTAAAGACTCTCATTGACTCTTTACTTGGTGTTCTCTCTTTAGATGACTTTTATCAAATGGCTATAAATAACATTTATGCTGATGACCCTCTAAGTTACATCTCCAGACTGGTCAATTCACCTATGATTCAAATTCATAAACCAATGACTTAATTGTTATCACCACTGTAGCCTAATAAAGCCCAAGTAGAATACAAATTCTATCCTGAGAAATGCACTTAGCTTCAGACCTTCCATATCTCAGTAAATGGCACACACCTTCCTCTGGTATCTCAAATGTAAAAGCTTGACTTAATCCTTGAATACTCTTATTTTTTTCTCACACATCAACTAATCAATCACTAACTTCCTGTCACTACTTCAAACCTACCTCCCCAGATGGGTCATTTCTCACCTTGTTTATTATACAGTTCAGTTGCTCAGTCATGTCTGACTCTTTGCAACCCCATGGACCACAGCATGCCAGGCCTCCCTGTCCATCACCAGCTCCCAGAGTTTATTCAAACTCATGTCCATTGAGTCAGTGATGCCATCCAGCCATCTCATCCTCTCTCGTCCCCTTCTCCTCCTGCCCTCAATCTTTCCCAGCACCAGGGTCTTTTCCAAGGAGTCAGTTCTTCACATCAGGTGGCCAAAGTGTTGTAGTTTCAGCTTCAGTCCTTCCAATAAATAGCCAGGACTGATTTCCTTTAGAATGGACTGGTTGGATCTCCTTGCAGTCCAAGGGACCCTTGAGAGTCTTCTCCAACACCCCAGTTCAAAAGCATCAATTCTTCGGCATTCAGCTTTCTTTATTACTACAACCTAGTCCAAACCATCATTATCTCTCACCTGGAATAATACATTAACTTCCTAAGAGATGTCCCTATCTCTCATTCTTAACCCACAAAGATTTATCCTCCACAGTGTTTTGGGGGGCTTTATATCAGTGCTGCCTCCCTTTCTAGAAATTCACCAATGGCATCCCATGGCAACCAGAATAAAGCTTTACCACAATTTCTAAGTGTTAGTCACTCTGTTTGTGACTCTTTGTAGCCCACCAGGTTTCTCTGTCCATGGAATACTCCAGGCAAGAATACTAGAGTGGGTTGCTGTGCCCTCCTCCATGGGATCTTCCTGACCCAGGAGTCAAACCCATGACTCATGTCTCCTGCATTGGCAGGTGGGTTCTTTACAACTAGTGCCACATGGGAAGCCCCCAACTTCTAAGATCCTGTATAATCTGGCCCTTGCCTACCTCTCTGATCTAATCTCTTCACATTCACTACACTTTACCCACACTGTCCTTATTTCTGTTTCTTTAAGAGGCAAAGATCCTTCCCATCACAGAGGCCTTTGATCTTCCTATTCTTCTGTTATGGATGCTACTTTTCAGAATTTTTGCACAACTGACTCATTACTCAAGTCAACACTCTCAGAGATACTTTTCTTCATAATGCTAGCTAAAGTTCTTCCCTTCCCTTGTCTGTCGTATTTTATTTTATACGTCACTTATCAACACCAGAAAATCTAGGCCAAAATAACCTCCTGCGTGTGGGAAGTCTGAATTATTCACAACTTGAAACAGTGCCTGGCACCTAGCAAATACTCATTAAATAGTTTTTGACTGAAAAAAATGGGAAAAAATCTATCATCCTGAAAAGTATAACAAACTATCATGGAAACCACATCTCAAAACTGGCCTTTAAATGTACTTCTCCAGATCAGATCCTTATTTTCACAAGCAATCTCAATTCCAAACTTTGTGTTCATTTCCCTTTTTATGTTTTATCTTCTCACAGAAGTCTTATAGATCTTGCTTTGTTTCAACACCCTCCAAACCTGCCATCATGGACCAACAAGTTGGTAAATTTATAATAAACTTGTTTTAAGTACTATCACACTTAAAAATGTGTATGCTGTTCTGGTCACTCTTTCTCTTTTATTTATTTGTTTGGCAGTTGAATAAACATATAGGTCTTGCCTATCTCCTTCTCTAAATACAATTTCTTTGTCTTGTTCCAATCACCACCACACTGCCCCCACCCTTTGTTTCTAGATCACTCATCACTTCCAACATCTGGAAGTTATAGAAATAGAGAAAAAAAAAAGGAAAAATAATCCCTTTCTTATTGTGCACCTGCATTTGTTCATTCCCTGCCTATGTGAAAGAATGCCTGGATCTCAAGGATGCCAACGCCTCCCCTCCCCTCCAAGCTTTCACTGATACTTGATTTTTTCACCCACAGTTTCATAAATATAGGCAGAAACCTTGAAAAGCTAACAGTATATCATTGATTTTAAATTATTTTCCTTAAATACATTTCAAATTTTTAGACAGTGGAAGAAGACTGACTTTTGCATTGACAAAAACTGTATATAAAAACAAATTTTCTTCTTGGATCTTATCTGCTAATTAAGTAGAATCCGTGTTATGAAAAAAACTGCTACAAAGCGTTTCTTACATTTCTGTAGTTCTTGTTGTCTTTCCAGTTTTCCTTTGCAAAGGTATGAACTAGATTGCTTCCTGGGAAGCATAATTAGAAGAATTAAATTTAGGATGAATTAAGTTTTATGAAAATCACTCTAATTTCAAGTAAACCACAGTAGACCCAGGACTTTTCCCAGCTCAGATTTTAAACACACTATAGCATCTGATTGTGATGGACTGCAACTGCAAGTGATGGCAAAAAAACATTTAGCCTATGTTTCAGCACTGTGCAAATGTTTTATTTTATTCTTTTCCTTTTCATTGAAGGGCACTGTCTACTCTGGCAGGAGTGTGGCCAATTTACATTTTTCCAGTTATATAAGGAGTTATGTGTGGAAACTTGGCTTAAACAGCTCTGTCTCATTTTAGTGATATTTCAGCTTCTCTCTGAGATGATGCCCTGAACTACTGCTTTCCTATTTCCAAATCTAGCTCAGGTTTTACTGTCTTGCTCAACCTTTCTTCTTTCAGAGAACTATACCAGTTGTCCTAACACCCTTGGGCTGGCTGTACACAGCCAATGACCACCAGAGCTGGCTTTTCCACTGCCCTAACCCCAACTCACAGAGCACGTTTTATGCCTACTTGATATATTAGATTTAGAGTTGAGAGCAGGTAGATCTATACTCATTAACCTCATAGGAAAGGAGAGATAGGAATGCCAGTAAGGGAGGAACACCATCCCAAAAGGAGAGAAAAACCAGGACACAAGAGTGGGAAAGCATGAGACCAAAGAGACACAGAGAAGAGACAGATGGAAAGAGAAATTGATTAGCAGTACATTGAACCAGGCAAAAAATTTAACATAGCATTATTTTTAGATATAAATAACCCAGGTCACAGAAACATAGAATTTTAAATTGATTCAGTCGTTTAAAACTAATGTTAATCAAGTCATATTCTTCAACCATATACTACTGATCTCTAACTACTCTGCAGGAAACTATTACATATTGTTGAATGTTGGAGAAATCTGAATGAGTTTTAGATGTTCATAACAATAAATCGATTCTCTCTCTGTTCTCTTCATGGTTCCAGCATTAGCTTCTGTGAACTGGCTCACAAAGTATGACTGCACCTGAGAAAATGGGCTTTTACGACAAAACCACAGGAAGAGTATCAATTCAGAAATTAAGGATTTTTAATAATAATCTGGTTGCTAAAAGCAGAATGCAAAATATGTCATGTACAAAACAGGAATTGTTGTGCCTCAAAAAGGGTGGGAGATGGTTCCAGCTTTAGTTCACATTTGCACATAGTAGAATTTATTAGTAATTTCAGCTACTTGGTTTCTACAAATATCAAATTATTTTATTTCCATTTGCTTCCACAAAGATACCTATCATAAAAGGATTTGATAATCCATTTTAATGCCACACTACAATAATAGGAAATGTTACCCCAGTAACCAGTTGGAAAAAAATATAAAAAATCAGAAATACATATAGCTGAGAAGTAGATAGATGACCAACAACAAAAGAGCAAAAACTATTTCAACATATTTCTCATCTATACTCTTTACCATCTCAGCTCCAAGAAAGCCTGCATTTTCTGGTCCCTCTTTTACTAAGTTTTGCTCACTTCTGTCTAGTCATTCCCACCTTCCAGTGACCACCATTTGTTAAGAATACAAAAACTTGTGACTAAATAACACAAAGTTTTTCATAAATGTAAAATCCCATTAACCCAAGACTCTAACAAAGTACATACACTTCAAATTACAGTAAATGCTTTTAAGATTGCTCTGCCTTAATTCTTGTTGTGTCTTGGTACTCCTTGCGTGCATGTGTAGTTATATGCGTATATGTGTGTATCTGTATATTTTATTTTTCAAATCATAAGTTGATGTAAAATAACCTTAAATACCTCATTGAAAGAAAACATGTATTTGCATACAGTTGAAAATAACAACACATAATGAATGTGGGCATGTAATGTAGCAAATATAAATTTTATGGCATTACTAATGCCATAAATATTTTATAAATATAACCAAGCTGGCAAAATTTAAGTGATGCTTACTACAGAAGCCATTCTGATTCAAACTTCTAAATTTATAATATTAGAATAGATGTTTCCCTTCTCTGTGACACTAACATCATTAGGAACTACTAAAATAATAAATAAAATTATAGGCCACCTGAAGCAAAGAACCAACTCATTGGAAAAGACCCTGATGCTGGGAAGATTGAGGGCAGGAGGAGAAGCAGGTGACAGAGGATGAAACGTTTGAATAGCATCACCAACTCAGTGGACAGGAATTTGAGCAAACTCCAGGAGACATTGAAAGACAGGGAAGCCTGGCGTGCTACAGTCCATGGGGTCGCAAAAAGTTGGACACAACTTAGCAACTGAAAAACAACAACAACAACAAAATAATAGAACTAAGAGGAGTAAGCACTGTTCTGCTACCTCTTGTGGAGAAGAAAGCACCAGAAGTATGGGTGGAACTTGAAGCAGCACCTGAACATACTACCCAGAAGCTGGGTGAAAATCTTGAGCCTGAAAATATGCATCAATATCCCTCATCCTCACTCAGGGCTCTTCAGTGCTCACCTGGTTGCCTTCCAGCATCCTTTCTTTCCTGATTTTATCAAGAATCCATTTATCTCCAGCATAGCACAGGTATGATATCTTAGAAAAGCTGACCTACTCAGTTTGAGAGATAGCCTTAATTTATTTCAAAGCAATTCCATTGATTCCCACCTGCCAGAGACAGGTTCAAGATAGACATGTGTGACAAGCCACAGTCAGGCCTGCTGAATTAAACCTTGGGTAGGCCTGATAACTAGTGAGAAATGCATCATGGATCAATACCCTTGAATTCTCTCAGATGGTAATAGGTGGTACATACTCCACCCTCACCCAAAATGCAATAAAAGGCAGCAAATGCAACTGTGACAGATGCCACTTTTCATAAGCTTCAGAGACCAACAAACTCTGGGTGTACAGACTTCAAGAAAAGCAAGGAGAAATATTGAGAACTTACACTCTTGAAATATACTACATGAGTATTTTCTCCATTGCCTGTTTCCAGGTACAAGAGTAAACTAGTGACATAAACTAAACCCTGTATATTGTCATCACTGTTTCTCAAACAGGAAATAGGTGATTTAATCTGGCCCTGATCTTGAAAGAGTCAACACGATTGGTAAGCACAGACAAGAAAGGACTGAAATAAGGATGCATTCACCAGGCTACCTGGATACCCTATTACCACTAGGACCAGGGTCACTTGATCTGTGGAGCCTAAGGGAAAATTTCTGGAAAGATACAAGTTATTTAAGGATGGAAGATTTGTTAGCTCCACCAAGTTCCTTCCTTAAGCCATGGCCCATCATCCCAATGCTGCTAAATTGTGGGCATCTTGAAGAAAATTTAGGAATGGGTAATTGCAAAACACCCAAACCTAAGCAAGCTAGTTATGAAAGCTTGGAACCAGAGCCTGGATTCAGGGTCTGGAGCTGGGTCTTTCTCATCGAGTTTTTCAGCTGTGGTGAGATTTCTACAAATGCCTGTGGACCTGGGAGCCCAGAAGTCCAGGCTTTTTGGCTATATCCTTTTTACTTTCTGGCTTCTCTTTTTAGTGGGCTCTGGATGAAGGTTCCCAGCAGCAGCAGCAATCTCCCTTCCAGGATTACCCTTGGGCCATAGTTCCAAGTAATATCTCACTCCTGTTGGACCTAATAGGTAATTCAAACGAATGTGGGTTCCTGTTCAAGATGGCAATGTAGGAAGATCCTGAATTCACCTTTTCATCAACCCACTGAAACTAGAGTACATAAAGAACAATTACCTCTGAAACAAACCTCCAAAATACTTAAGCAACTCCTATGCATCAGACGAACACGGAAAAAACCCACATCAAAATGGTTGGGAGAGGCTGAGACACAGTCTGGCCATAAGCCCCACCCTCAGCACAGCCAGCAAAAATGGGAATGGAACTCGCAATCTGGAGACCCTGAACTTCCCCCTGAAGAGCAAAAGGTTTGAACCCCACATCTGATACCCCAGCTTTGAAGACCTGCATCTGAGAAATCGATGCCCAAAACATCTAGCTCTAAAAGAAAACTGGAGGAAAAAAAAAAGCCACCTGGGCCTTCATCTATAAGACTACAGTGATCTAAGAAATACTTCTTAACCAGCTTTTATGGATTCATCTGGCTATCCTCCCCTCATCCCAGAGCCTGCACAGATGTAACCACCTGAAATGCATGGTTTTCTGTGAAAGAGGCCTGGTTGCTTATCTTAAAACTCAGACTTAAGGGGCAGGTGTATCTAATTTAACACAAATCTAGGGCCCTACTGAAATGCTCTCCAAAGATGGAGTCTGGGGGGGGTGGGGAGGGGGATGCCATCTTTGTATTCTCCCTCGGTCTCATTCCAAGTCACCAGTATCTTCCAGAAAGGAGCCTATCTTCCAGAAAACCTGGGGTGCCCCAGTTTTTGCAGGTGTCACCCAGGGGACACCCCTTGATCATCTGGCTCTGACAGCCAGTGGGGTTTGCATTCTCAGGTCCCACTGAGTTGTAACAAACACAAAGATTTCTAAAAGCCACCTCCCTGAGCAAAGTGAAGAGGCAGGAGACTGAAACACCCAGTCACTATGGAAGAGGCCTGTTGTGTTCACAGCTGCAGCCTGAGGGACAGGCTTCTAATTAAACACACATCCAAGGGCTGACTGCAACCCTCTCCAGAGACCTCAGAGTGTGGGTGCTACATTTGTGTTCTCCCACTACCTTGCTCCTTGATATGTGTCTTAACGATGATTGTTTTCATTTGACAGCAAAGCGAAACAATGAAAGCAAAAATAAGCAAGTAGGACTTCATCAAACTAAAAAGCTTCTGCACAGCAAAGGAAATAATCAACAAAAAAAATCCACCAAATAGAAGAAAATATTTGCAAATCACACCTAATAAGGGGTTAATATGCAAAATACATAAAGAATTCATACAACTCAGTAACAAAAAAAGTCCGATTTAAAAGCAGGTAGAGAATCTGAATAGAAATTTTTCCAAAGAAGACATACGCATAGCCAACAGGTTCATGAAAAGAGGCTCAACATCACTGACCCTCAGGGAAATGCAAACGAAAGCCACACTGAGATAGCAGCTCACACCTGTTGTACGGCCATTATCAAAAAGATAAGAAGTAACAAATGTTAGTGAGCATGTGGAGAAAAGAGAAACCTCATGGACTGTTGGCCGGGAAAGCTAGAATCAAATAAATCTAAAGAATTAACTTGAATTCTATAAGAAATCTTTATAAACACAAGGAAGTCTATCTAGTTTGCCAAAAAGTCACCTATATGTATTTCTGCTATGCAACAAGCAAGAGATAAAATAATTTCTCATTGATTTTTAACCTAATCAACAAATTCATAAGTATTCAAGAAGCATAATATATCTTTGCATAAGCATGAATTGTTATTGTACTTCATTCTAGTAAAAAACTCAATTTTAAAAAGCATCAGCAAAAATCACATTATTTTAGATTTAATTAAAAATGACATTAAGAGATAAAAACAAACGAAAAGTAATTTTTATTTTTATTTCATCAAATCCGTCTACATGAATGAAATTCCCTTATGAAGAGACCAAGAGGCCAGACTTCCATGTAAAATTCTTTAGGCTTTAAAACAAATGGGTTATGCTATCTGTGAAGCATAGGAAGCTTTCTCTTCCTCATTACTGTCTCCAGTGAAGCAATTCTGATGTTTTGTGCATTTCCCTATTAACAATGTGCATAGTATTCTGAAATAAGCTGACAAACTTTACAGAGAAACAGCTGTCAATTCACTACTTGATGAGCAGGCAGATATAAAGTCTTTCCATATTCAGTGTTTCCAAGGAAACCCCTCTTTCTGTATACACTCGTTCAACATGCAAGCTTTGAAGGCACCGTATAGTCTCTGTGCGTGTGAGAGGAAAGCAAAATAGAGGTATAAGTTAAAAATCTCCAGAATGAAACATTAGTTCCATGACAATAAGGAGTATTATAAGAATCGGCTAACCATATTGATTTGATTGAACATAAGCAAGATGATGTTTGGAAAAAAAGAGAGGAAACTAGAAGAAATAAATATGCCCTAGGGAACCTGGTTAGTGAAATATTTCAAAAGGGAATGCCATTGTAAACAACACCAGAATGACAATATAAAGAGGGATGAGACAGGAAAGCAAAATAGAGCAACAGAAACAAAAGAACTGAAACTAAAGAAAAATAAGGAGACAAATTAAGAAATAAAACAAATCTGTATATTTGAACGTATTGATGTTTATTTACAGCAACACTAGTATAAAGAAAATTGACCAATGAGGTCAATTCCAAAAAAATCAGTTTAACTAAATTAGTCAAAACAGTTGGCTGCAGATTTCCACTGAAAGTGTTTGATGTCTAACCTCTTTGGTGTACTCAGTAAGCATCTACTATCATCATTCTTTATGAAAATGATCAAGGCTCTGAAATACTAAGATATGCGTAAGTATGAGAATACTTCTAAATATGATAATAATTTCATTAGGATGCTTTATTGTTTTGTTTTCACCTACATAACATTGGGCTTCCCTGGTGGCTCAGAGGGTAAAGCGCCTGCCCGCAATGCGGGAGACCCGGGTTCGATCCCTGGGTCGGGAAAATCCCCTGGAGAAAGAAGGACATGGCAACCCCACTCCAGTATTCCTGCCTGGAGAATCCCATGGATGGAGGAGCCGGGTGGGCTATGTATATAGTCCATGGGGTCACAGAGAGTCGGACACGACTGAGAACACTAACATTTTTAATATAGACAATCCCCAACTCACATTGGGTAGTTGACTTTAGGGACTTCCCTGGCGGTACAGTAGATAAAAATCCACCTGCCAATGCTGGGGACACAGGTTTGATCCCTGGTCCAGGAAGATTCCATGTGCCCAGAGTAACTAAGCCTGCATGTTGCAACTAGCAAAGCCTGGACATCTACAACCTGTGCTCCCCCTGACAAGAAAAGTCACCACGATGAGAAGTTCATGCACCAATGAAGAGCAGCTCCTGCTCACTGCAGCTAGAGAAAGCCTGTGCGTAGCAATGAAGACCCAGCACAACCAGCTATAAATATGTTAATTTAAAAAGATTTTTCAACTTTATATGTTTGAAAGCAATAGTCATTCAGTAGAAACTCTACTTCAAATGTTGAATTTTGAACTCTTCTTGGGCTAGCAATTGTGGAATACTGATACTGGACAATAGCCTTGAACCTCAGCTTCCAGTCAGCCATGTGATCGCAAGGTAAGCAACTCATACACTTACAACCTGTTTTTGTTCCTTTTTAGTACAGCCTTCAATAAACTACATGAGATATTCAACACCTTATTATAAAATAGGTTTGTATCAGACGATTTTGCCGAAGTGTAGACCAATATAAATATTCTAAGCATGTGTGAGGCAGGCTAGGCTAAACTATGACATTCAATAGGTGAGATGTATTAAATGCATTTTCTGCTTATGATATTTTCAATTTATAATGGGTTTATTGGGAAATAACCCCATCATAAGTTGAGGAAGATCTATACCTAATTAACATGTTTCATGTTCAATGAAATGTATATATAGGCACACAATTTTTGCTGTTGAACATCTGAAGACACACACACATACCCCAGTTGAAAATGCCACAGCTTTAACAAGCCTACCCCTCCAAGGAGAACTCTACAGAATAAAATGATTAGACTCCATACCTCCTGCATCATCACAGCAATATTCTAGAACCTATCACTTCCAGTCACTGTGCACTTTGTCTTCTTTCACGTGCTTCTGAAGGACACTCCAATTTAAGTATGTAAATTATGGATAACGTGTTAGTCACTCCGTTGTGTCTGACTCTTTGTGACCCCCATGGGCTGCAGCCTTCCAGGCTCCTCTGTCCATGGGATTCTCCAGGCAAGAACACTGGAGTGGGTGTCCATTTCCTTCTCCAGAGGATCTTTCCAACCCAGGGATTGAATCTGCACCTCCTGTGTCTCCTGCATTGCAGGCAGATTCTTTACCCTCTGAGCCGTAAGGTGATCCTTTGTGGTCATAGATATATCTTCATCATACAGTTGCTCTTTTAGCAAAATCCATTTCAAGACTTCAAACAAAATTTGTGCTGACTTATTTTTCAGAGAAAACCAATCTGCTTGCTTCCTTCCATACCTGTGGCATGGTCATGTGAATGTTCACGCTTTCTTCCTAATAAAGCCCGAAATGCACACACTGATGGAATGTGTGTTAATGTGTCAATGAGGCTTTAGGCCAATAAATTACCCTTTCCACAGTGAGGATCTATGAATTTAATTTGTGTTTGTTGGGTCTATGTTGTGCAATGGTATTTAATTCAAGATAAATCTGCTCATTATAGGTAGAAATATGTGTTATGACTTGGGTCATTTATTACATGATCTCATAACTGCAATTCAAAGAAAACTGTAAAATGAGCTAGTACACTAGGGTTTGAAATGACAAACTGTCATTCCTATGAAGATTATTCAGGTAAAAAGTGATAGTACTAAGACTCAAACAAATTAGGAGAAACTGCTATCTATGTTCGGAGAAGGCAATGGCACCCCACTCCAGTACTCTTGCCTGGAAAATCCCATGGACGGAGGAGCCTGGTAGGCTGCAGTCCATGGGGTCGCTAAGAGTCCAACACGACTGAGCGACTTCACTTTCACTTTTCACTTTCATGCATTGGAGAAGGAAATGGCAACCCACTCCAGTGTTCTTGCCCGGAGATTCCCAGGGACGGCGGAGCCTGGTGGGCTGCCGTCTATGGGGTCGCACAGAGTCGGACATGGCCGAAGTGACTTAGCAGCAGCAGCAGCTATCTATGTTGTAACAGTAGGATGAATAGAGTACATCATTTTGGCAATTTAATGTTATATTTTTCCTTTAAAAGATTTAGAAGTTCCCTATTTAACAGCAATGGCGACCTATAGCTGCACTTCATTTTGTTTGAACAAAAACACTTTTGTATGTGTCTAGGTCAGTGTTACAGATGGGGCAGCTAACAACTGACAGTTCTGATATTCAAATTTGGATCTATTTCACTGGACTTGAGCATCTATCCAGCATCTGGATTCAGATTCATTGGAGTTTAACTCATATGTTGGAATTTAACTCTCCTGAGCTTCTTGAATTAAGTGATCACTAAGCTTCATTGTACTCTTTTAGAATTAGGCAAAATGTATATTTAAATCTATGATAGAATAACAGAAAAAGTAGAATGATGAAATATGAAATGAAAAGTGAAAGTGAAGTCGCTCAGTCGTGTCCGACTCTTTGCTACCCCGTGGGCTGTAGCCTACCAGGCTCCTGCATCCATGGGATTCTCCAGGCAAGAGTACTGGAGTGGGTTGCCACTTCCTTCTCCAGGGAATCGTCCCAACCCAGGGATCAAACCTGGGTCTCCCACATTGGAGGCATATGCTTTAACCTCTGAGCCACCAGGGAAGCCCCCGAAATATGAAATAATGTGTTATAAATGGAGCCTAGAGATTTGAAAAACATGGTTTTGCCTATAGAACTAAGTACATTTTGCTATGTGACAAGTAAACCATTGTGTGTGTGTGTGTGTGTGTGTGTGTTGCAACACATGCTATTCAAACTCAGGTCTACTAGGAGAATCATCATCAAAATGAAAAGGAATATAGATATATTTTGTAGGCTCTTACAAAAAAGAATAATATGTAATTTTATTGTTTTGTTTGATAATGTTTGCTTTTTGTTATATAATTTGTTTTATAACAGATTTGATATAATTCATATTACACAAAAGCTACACATTTAATGTGTATAAATCAAGGGTTTTAGCAGATTCACATGGTTTTACAACCATTACAATTAATTTTAGAATATTTCCACCACCCACAAAACAACCTGTTTACCTATTAACAATCACTTCTATTCTCACCACCCTCAGCCCCTGACAACACTAATCTTCCTTTAGTTTCTATGAATTACCTACTCTAGATATGTCATATCAACAGAATAAAAAAAAAATATGTGTCCTTTCATGACCGTCTTCTTTCATGTACTGTAATATTTTCAAGGTTCATCCATGCTGTGGCATACATCAGTAAGTGATTTTTTATTACCTCATAATGTTCCATTGTATGGATATACTAGATTTTATTTATCAGTTGGTGATGGATAGGGATGCCTGGTATGCTACAGTCCATGGGGTTGCAAAGAATCAGACACGACTCAGCAAGTGAACTGAACTGATTTATCAGTTAGTGGACATTGAGGTTGTTTCTATGTTTTTATTATTAAGAACAATGCTTCTATGAACATTCATTCCAGTTTTTAAATAAAGATACACTTGATTTCTCTTGAGTATATACCTAGGAGTAGAGTTGCTGTATTATGTGATAAATACAGGTTTAACATATTCAGGAACATCTAAATTCTTTTCCAAAGTTGGAGTAGCCATGTTACAGTCCTAGCTGCAGTATATGAGGATTCTGATTTCTCCACATTCTTGTCAACATTTATCATTACCAGTCTATTTTAGTAATCCTAGTAGGTTTGAAACAGTATTTCATTGTAGGCAATTTGCCTTTGCCTAATAACTAATGACATTTAGCATCTTTTCAAATGTTTGTGACCCATTTGTATATTTTCTTTGACGTTGTATCTATACAAGTTCTTTGCCCATTTTTTTTTTTTAACTGCTGAGTTGTAAAGGTTTTTTTATATGTTCTGGATACTAGACCTCTAAAAATGATTTCCAGATATTATCTTCCATTCTATGTGTATTTTCAATTTATTTGATGGCATCATTAGAAGTATATATACAAAATCTTATAAAATATATGATTTTGATAAACAAAATTTACCTAATTCATTGCTCATGTTTTTATCTAAAAACCATAGTCTAACTAAAAGTCATGAAAATTTACTTACATTTTCTTCTAAGCATTATAAGCTATTGTAGTAAGTTTTAAAATTTGGAAGTCTGGCTCATCCAATGTTTTTACTCCAACTGTTCTTTTTTTCAAGATTATCTGACTATTCTGAGCTTCTTGCATTTCTATATGAATTTTAGTATCAGTCAAAATTTAAGGGACTGTATATGACAAGATTATTTTGTTATTCTATTCCTTAAAATTCCCCATATATATTCAGGGTCATGTCAAAGTTCTACATGCCATAATCTACCCCAAAAATGAAACCAATTACACTCCCAGTCCTTTGAGTGATACCAACTGAACAAGCTTCCTTTATATTTATTTTTTCATACCTTTTTCATAAGACTTTGTAATGACTGAAAATGATGAGAGAGGAAGTGAAAGCAAATGTCAAGTTGAGAGTTGAGTGGAGTAATGAAATGTTCTGCTGCTGCTGCTGCTAAGTCGCTTCAGTTGTGTCCGACTCTGTGTGACCCCATAGACGGCAACTCACCAGGCTCCCCTGTCCCTGGGATTCTCCAGGCAAGAACACTGGAGTGGGTTGCCATTTCCTTCTCCAATGCATGAAAGTGAAAAGAGAAATTGAAGTCTCTCAGTTATGTCCGACTCTTCGTGACCCCATGGACTGCAGCCTATCAGGTTCCTCCATCCATGGGATTTTCTAGGAAAGAGTACTGGAGTGGGGTGCCATTGCCTTCTCCAATGAAATGTTCTAAAAGACCTTAAAAGCACAGCAATTGCAAGTACTGAGAGATGAGTTATGAGTCAGGATTTGTGCTCTGAATTTAATAGCATTTTGAACATATTTATAAACAATGAAGAAAAGAGAGATTCAATAAAGACCATCAAATGTGTGATAGTTTTTATGTTTTTCTCTTTTAGTCTTTTAGAACTTTCCTAAATAAACCAAATAAATAAAGGAGATATATGCACATAACAGAGAAGGCAATGGCACCCCACTCCAGTAATCTTGCCTGGAAAATCCCATGGACGGAGGAGCCTGGTAGGCTGCAGTCCACGGGGTCGCTAAGAGTCAGACAGGACTGAGCTACTTCACTTTCACTTTTTACTTTCATGCACTGGAGAAGGAAATGCCAACCCACTCCAGTGTTCTTGCCTGGAGAATCCCAGGGACAGGGGAGCCTGGTGGGCTGCCGTCTATGGGGTCACACAGAGTCGGACACGACTGAAGTGACTTAGCAGCAGCAGCATGTACATAAACATGGGTATAGGCTTCCCTGGTGGTTCAGATGGTAAAGAATCTGCCTGCAATGCAGGAGACACGGGTTCAATCCCTCGGTCAGGAAGATCCCCTGAAGAGGGGAATGGCTAACCACTACAGTATTCTTGCCTGGAGAGTTCCAAGGACAAAGGAGCCTGGTGGGCTACAGTCCATGGGGTGACAAAGAGTCGGACATGACTCAGCAACTTTCACTTCACTTACTTTTTCATATGAGTGTGTGTGTGTGTATATCAGTCACTCAGTCATTTCCGACTCTCATGACCCCATGGACTGCAGTGCTCTAGGCTTCCCTGTCCTTCACCATCTTGGGAGCTTGCTCAAACTCATGTCCTTTGACTCAGTGATGCCACGCAACCATCTTGTCCTCTGTCTTCCCCTTCTCCACCTGCCTTCAATCTTTCCCAGCATCAAGGTCTTCTCTAATGAGCTGACTCTTCACATCAGGTGGCCAAAGTATTGGAGCTTCAGCTTCAGCATCAGTCCTTCTAATGAATATTCAGGATTGATTTCCTTTAGGATTGATTGGTTTGATCTCTTTGCAGTCCAAGGGACTCTCAAGAGTCTTCTTCAACACCACATCTCAAAAGTATCAATTCTTTGGCTTTCAGCCTTCTTTATGGTCCAACCCTCATATTCATACATGACTGCTGGAAAAACTAAAGCTTGGACTATCCAGACCTTTGTCAGCCAAATAATGTCTCTTCTTTTTAATATTCTGTCTAGGTTTGTTATAGCTTTTCTTACAAGGAGCAAGCATCTTTTAATTTCATGGTTGCAGTCATCATCTTCAGTGATTCTGGAGCCCAAAACAATAAAGTCTGTCACTGTTTACAGTTTCCCCATCTATTTGCCTTGAAGTGATGGGACCAGATGCCATGATCTTCATTTTTTGAATGTTGAGTTTTAAGCCAGCTTTTCACTCTCCTCTTTCACCTTCATCAAGAGGCTCTTTAGTTTCTCTACGCTTTCTGCCATAAGGGTGATGTCATCTGCATATCTGAGGTTATTGATATATATATATATATATTATCTCAATTCATCATGGACTGTTTTGTGTCTCTTGTTTTACTACTAACTATATTTTCCTAAATCTTTCAGTAAAATTGATTTTCTAGGTAGACATCTCAAGTTCATCCTGGAGATTCTATAAATCCTTGGCATATTATTGAAGTTAAAGTGTTACTCAGTATCATCCAACTCTTTGTGACGCCATGGACTGTAGCCCACCAGGCTCCTCTGTCCATGGAATTCTCCAGGCGTGAATACAGCAGTGAATAGCCATGCCCTTCTCCAGGGGATCTTCCCGAGCCAGGGATAAAACCCTTGTCTTCTCTATTGCAGGCAGATTCTTCACCATCTGAGCCACCAGGGAAGCCCATTATTATGGCCCCGATAAGGTGTGAAAACCCCAAGTAGAGACTGTATTGCAGAACCATTCCTGTGTTTTGAATTCAAGTTCCTAATGTACCTGACTTGTTTTCATTTAGTTTTTGTAGTTAATGAATGCTGAACCACTTTAAGTAGTTTCTGGCTGAATTTACTATACTCTTCTCCTTTGTCACTTATGGGACTGGTGAAAATGTACAGGAGTAATTGAACTCATAATTACCAAAATACATACACTGTTGGATATGCAAAAGGAATCTTAAAGCTTTTTACCTTTATACCATTTGCTTTTTCAAATTTAATTTATCCTGTATTATGCATGTAAGCTTAGAAAATACTTTAAAAATCAACAACAAAGAAAGACTAATTCAGGGTTAATGACTTTCCAATTAAGATAGGGAGCAAGACAGTAGGAGAGATCTTTTATACTCTTCTAGTTAATCTTTATTCAGCCTCCAAAACTCAGTTAATATTATTTTACCAAAATAAAACCTTTCCAGGATAACTCACTCTGTTTTGCTACTCCCTGTTTAGACTAGGTACTACTTTGAGCTCTCAGAATACTTGCAATTTTTTCTATCATAGCATTTATCACATATTTATAAGGTAACTCTCTGGTTGCAGACCTACTCCCTCGAGATGAACTTTCTTAGTTCTAGACCATGTCTTGGATTTTTTAAACACTAATGTCCTACCCTGTATTTAACATATGTTTGGTAAATAATATTGAAAGACTTGATACATTTAAAACCATCAATTCTCTCTCCTTTGTTCCATTTTTTTTTTCCTTTTGATCATCTATTTCTTATTTTAAATGGATCTAGACAAGGACCCCATTTCAAAATACTGTTTCTACTCTCAGCGAGGGTTCTCATTTGGCCCTTACTGGTGAGTTTTCACTAGATTTCCATTCATCTCCCACATTAAGGATATTCTCCACAGACAAAATTCTCTTTAGATACAGAGCAATATCTCTATTTTATGCAGGAATCCATTCAATTTTTTATTCAGGAAGACAGCCTATATCTCAAGCTTATCTCTGATGGATGACTTTAGTCAGCTTAGAAAAGGATCCCTATCAGAATCTATTTCCTGTGAGCCCAACATTGGCCAGTCCATTTTTTGGTTTTACAAATTGAACTTGCAATACCTAACCCACTGCCAGCTATTAGTAATGGCTTCTTGGTGTGAAATTTATTTTACTGCTTTTTTTTGCTAGCATCTAGCTCAAATCAACTATCCCAAAGAGTAAGGTTTTACTAGAACAGAATAAAGAAAAAAAGTTCATTCAGGAGCCTGTGACACTCACTTCCTAGGAGAGAAGACCAGGGGTAGTACCTCATTAGCAGATGCCACTGGGCCTGAGAGGTAAAATGGAAATTCCTATTGCTTGTAGGAACTTGCATTCGGACACAAGGGAACGTAGAGTGGGTGCAGGAACAAACAACAAATTTCATCAACTCTAAAATGCATGTGGCCTGTGCAATTTTTCATTTTCTTAATGAAAATGACAGAGGAGAGAAAAACAAAGTGGCTAATTTTACTCTTTCGGGTCTAACCCTACTGTCGCCAGGATTTTGCAAATCCTTCTGCAATGCCGTATTTTGGCAACACATCTTCACACAGAATAGATGTGTAATCACCCGAGGAATTAATGCAATCGCTTTCATTTGATTTGATGTGATTCATGCAAAGTGAAAAGCAATTCTGTATTACAGAAATAATCCTTCATATAGAATATTCTCATAAGGATGCTTTAAAGTTCACCCTCTCACCTAACCAGAGTGTAACAAAAACCAAATAGTGTCAGCATATCCTTTTAGCTGGAATCACTCATACAAATACCTAACTGGCATTCTGCTGCCAATGCTATTATTTCATTTTAAACTGACAATAAAAATCCTGCTGGACAGTTTATGATACACCATCAAATCAATGTCACCAGAAGGATGAGGAACACTGTGCAATTCAGATTCTAGGAAAGGCATGAGCTTTCTCTGGGTTATAGAGGGCTCTAAAGGAAATAACTGTTGATGCTAAAGATACAAAGAGGCACTACTAGTAACTAATACAAAAATCTCTTCCTTTTAGACTATACCACAAACAAAAAACATTTCACAACTTAATTACTTATTTGGGTGCTCAGTCTGTCCAACTCTTTTTGGCCCCATGGACTAGAGCCCACTAAGCTCCTATTTCCATGGAATTTTCCAGGCAAGAACAATAGAATAGGTTGCCATTTCCTCTTCCAGGGGATCCTCCCGGCCCAGGGATCAAAGCTGCATCTCTTGTCTCTCTTGCATTGGAAGGCAGATTCTTTATCATCAGCACAACTGGCTGCTGCTACTGCTGCTAAGTCGCTTCAGTTGTGTCCGACTCTGTGCTACCCCAGAGATGGCAGCCCACCAGGCTCCCCCGTCCCTGGGATTCTCCAGGCAAGAACACTGGAGTGGGTTGCCATTTCCTTCTCCAGTGTGAAAGTGAAAAGTGAAAGTGAAGTCACTCAGTCGTGTCCGACCCTGAGCGACCCCATGGACTGCAGCCTACCAGGCTCCTCCACCCATGGGATTTTCCAGGCAAGAGTACTGGAGTGGGGTGCCATTGCCTTCTCCTAGCACAACTTGGGAAGCCCTTAATCTTAACTGTGTTTATCTTAATTGCACAGGGTTGAGATAAATGTTGCATAGCTAGTTACTAGGAATCTCCCACTGCCATTACTTTCCCTATATTTAGTCCATTTTTTCTTTCATCATAACCAGTTTTATCAGAATCCTTCCACTCTTTTATTTGGTGATCTTGGGAAGCAGAAGTTCCCAAAACTTTAGAAATCACAGACCATTAAAAAATAAAAGTGAGATAAAAAATTGGAGAGTCTAATCAGAATCCTTCCACTCTTTTATTTGGTGATCTTGGGAAGCAGAAGTTCCCAAAACTTTAGAAATCACAGACCATTAAAAAATAAAAGTGAGATAAAAAATTGGAGAGTCTAATCTACTATTTCTAAAGTTTTATTCTTCTAAAAAATAAGCACTTCCCACCACCATAAAAGAAAGAAAAAATCTTCAACAGGTAGAAAGGGCAGCAACCCAAAATAAAAGGCTTTCCTTTAAATTGGTTACATTTAACTTTGTGGAAAACTCACCATCTTACCTTTATGTTTTCATTTTCTACACACAAGTGACCAAGTGCACTGAAAATCCTTTTTGAGATAACATCAGCTCATTTTTGGCAGAGCCTTGAGCATGGCTAAAAGGCGTTCATTCGTTTTAATCCTGTAACCATCTATGGACTAACCTATTATGTTCAAGCCCTTGATCTAGATGCTAAATAATGCCAGAATCAGAACAATCCAATCCCTGCCTTCAAATAGCTTATGATCTAATAAAGAAGATAAGAAACAGTGAATTTAAGAAAAGATTATGAGACATACCATAAGAGAGGAACAAACCAAGCTATGAAGGTTGAAAGAAAAATAGAGAAACATTTACTCAGGGAATTGGAAATGGCTTCATGGAAAAATTAGAAATGAAATGGAGCCTAAAGAATAGGGGATATCTCAAGATAGCAAGAAGGGAGGGTGTGTGTGTGTTTGGGTGTATGCATGGGTATATGTGTATAGAGATGAAAGAATGGAAAAAGAGCATTCCAGAAAATAAGAGAAAGGCATGGGCTACAAAGTTCATGCCACATCTTAGCAATAGGCAATCTGTAATTATTAAAGGTTTTGACAGGAAAATATTATAGAACAAGAATGCTTTCAGGAGAACCAATTTTAAGAATTTATTTAAGAAAGTTTTTGAGGTATTCATTATTTCAAGTGCAAGATTCACTGATTTTCAAATTCTGACCAATAAATTTATAATCCAAAAGCTGGGGGAAAAAAAAGATTTCATTGAATGAAAAATGTATTACAAGAGTTTGTTTGCATTTTGGTTATCCAAAAGATGTGTCCCTGATGTTGGCTTCCAGGCGAAGCACGAGCAAATCACCACGTAGCACTGGCCACAAGGCATATGGGAATAAAAGGAAAATAATCTGGAGGAGAAAGCTTCTCTAACGCTGAGGAAGGACCAGGGTGGGAGAAAGGGGTTTGGGGGAAAGAGTCCCAAAATGGCATTGCTTCTGATCAAGGAACTCACTTCATAGCAAATGATGTCTTAAAATGAACCCACGATCATGGAATTCACTGGCCTTGTCGTGTTCCCCAACATCCTGAAGCAATTGATTTGGTAGAATAGCCTTTTGAAGATTCCATTAGAGTCACCTAGATGGTGATACCTTTCAGAACTGGGGCAAGATTCTCCAGGAGGATGTACATGTCCTGCATCAGTGTCTGACACATAGTGCTGTTGCTTCTATAGCCGGGATTCACAGGGCCAGGAATCAAGAGGTCAGAATGGGAGTGACACCCTTCACTACTATCCCTAGTGACCCACTTGCTATCCCCTAGACTTCATGTTCCGCTGACCTAGATGTCTGTTCCAAAGGGAGGAATGCATCCACCAGGAAACACAAGAATGATTCCACTAAAGTAGGAGTTAAGACAGTCACCTGGCCACTTTGGGTTCCTTCTGCCTCTCAATCAACAGGCAAGAAAAGGGACTTACAGTTCCAGCTGGGGTGACTGGGCCTGACAACCAAGAAGGAATGGGATGACTCCTCTAAAATGGAGGTAAGGAAAAGTATGTCTCAAATACAGGAGATCCCTTACGACATCTCTTAGTATGACAATGACCTGGGATTAAACTCAGTAAGAACCAACAACAATCCAATCCAAGCAGTACTACTAGTGGCCTGGACCTCCAGGAGTGTAGCTTTGAGTCACCTCACCAGGCAAAGAGGGCTTCCCAGGTGGCACTAGTGGTAAAGAACCTGCCTGCCAATTCAGGAGACCAAAGACACAGTTTCATCTCTGGGTTGGGAAGATCCCCTGAAGGACGGCATGGCAACCCACTGCAGTACTCTTGCCCGGAGAATCCCCATGGACAGAGGAGCCTGGAGGGCTACAGTCCATGGGATCGCAAAGAGTTGGACATGACTGAGTGATTAAGGCTATGACCATGTGACTAGTTACAGAAATGAAAACTATAATTGTCATGAGTATTTCTGCCTTATTCTGTTATCAGTATGTTGTGTATTGCATAAATATCTTTGTGTTCTCCCTTCTCTTATCCCCTTATCATGTAACTTAAAATATATTGATTGAATACTGTACTATTCAAGTGCCATCACTTTGCATCTTCATGTCTTAAGTTATGGAATATCAAAGAAAAAAGTAAATATCACCCAAGGACTTTGCATTCTCTTCTGGAGAAACAGTGAGTTTTCAGTTGTATTTAGGATAGCTATAGTATGTTAGACATAAGTATGACCCTGTTATTGTCTTCATTTGGAGATGAAGTACAGTTTAAGGAGTTGTGTATGAATGTCAAGTTGAAAGGGATAAAGTCGTGATGTTTAATTTTGTGTGTCAGCTTGACCATGGTGTCCAGATATTTGATCAAATATTATTCTGGATGTTTCTGTGAGGGTGGTTTTTGGATGAGATGAACATTTAAATTGATTAACTTTGAATCTATAACATATTAATAGATTGCCCTCCTTAATGACAGTGTCCCTCAGTTAGATGCTGTAATAGGACAGAAAATGACCTCTCCTAAGCAAGAATGAATTCTGTCAGCAGACTGCCTTTGAACTTGAATTGTTACTCTTCCCTGAGTCTCCAACATGCCAGCCAGTCTAACCCGTTAAGATTTTGAACTTGGCAATGTCCACTTCACATGTGCTAATTCCTTAAAGTAAATTAATCAATCCATCCCTATTTCTCCCTGTAGACCTATGACAGGAGAGAGAGAGAAAGAATATATACACATCCAGTCTATATAAATACACACACATACACATATCATATTGGCACTGCTTCTCTGGAGAACTCTAATACAGATGCCTTCAAGCTCTACACACACAGTGATATAGGCATTCTGTAGATACAAATATAAACATACATATTAGGATTAACAAAACTGGCAGCTTAAAAGAACACGCACTTATTCTGTTTCTGTGAGAAAAGGTCTGGGCATGTCTCATATGTGTCCTCTGCATAGAGTCTCATCAGTTGCAATCAATGTATTGACAGGTATAATGGTGTCATCTCAGGCTAAACTGATGAAGGATCCATTTTTGCAGAATTCAGTATTTTGTGATTGTAGGGTTGAAGGAGTCAGTCTTGCTGGCTGTTGTTAACTTGTGCAAGTGGATCAATTACTAAATATATAGAGCCTATAAAAACTATAGAAGTTTCAGAAACAAATTCAGTATTTTTTTGACTAATGGGTAGTTTCTGTCTTCCTTCACTCTAAAAAGTTATAAACTAATTTGGTTCCGAAACCTCATTCAACCAAATATCTCCAAATTTATTTTAAGATTAGGAAGACTCACGTGTTAAAGCAGCATAAAATTTGACAAAATAGTTCTGCCATTCCCCAGTGGTAAAATACCAAACTGATTTTCATAGTCTAGTGAGTTATGGAAATAGAAGGAACTGTAAATTGGTATTAATGGGAGACAAGAAGGAAAGGAAATACTGTGGTCAGACCTTAAAATTATTTAGTGTGCCTCAAAATACTTCCCCACTCTATATTTTAGCTAAATTGAACAATTTAACAATTTAACCATCAGCTTTTGGGGGGGATCTTTTGTAATTACGATTTTAATTCAAGAAGTTAATAATATTATTTTCTGTTTTTCATCAAAATGTAATATGTGCTTTTGTCAGTCCCCTCAGCTTCTGCCACCTCCGCACCTCTGCCAGCTCTCCGATGCCACCTTGGCCAGTGAGCGAGGCGGCTAGCAGCCGGTGGTCCTGCGTGCTAGGCAATGCTGTTTCCTCTCTATGGGATCTGCCCACCACGCCCCTGCGCTCTGAGGTGGATGGCAGATTGTGTGTTTATCAAACGTTTATCAAATGTTTCCACTGCTGCATGGAGGGCACACGCATCTTCAGTGGGTCTTGGAATTCCTGGAGAATTGCCTTTGTGGCAGGTTGACATAATCCCTTTAAATTCCATCTCTACATTTTCCATATTTGCCTATATCTTGAGAGTCCCTTGGACTGCAAAGAGATCCAACCAGTCCATCCTAAAGGAGATCAGCTCTGAGTGTTCATTGGAGGGACTGATGTTGAAGCCAAAACTCCAATACTTTGGCAACCTGATGCGAAGAGCTGACTTGTTTGAAAAGACCCTGATGTTGGGAAAGATTGAAGGTGGAAGAAGAAGGGGAGGGCAGAGGATGAGATGGTTGGATGGCATCACCAACTCAATGGACATGAGTTAGGGTGGACTCTGGGAGTTGGTGATGGACAGAGAGGCCTGGTGTGCTGCAGTCCATGGGGAAGCGAAGAGTCGAACATGACCGAACTGACTGACTGACTAACCCTATTTGCAGTTTGTTGTGTTTCAAAAAGACATAAAGAAACCATGAACAGCTTTAATAATGAGTTTGACTGCCATTTCTTAGATGCAGGCATTACTACCAAGGACCTTCTGGACCAAAAAAACTAATGAAGTTTCTTCTTCTGATTGATAAGCATGCCTTCTACATTGCTGATATGGGAGACAATCTAAAGAAACATCTGAGATGGTTTAAAGCCCTTCCTCGGGTCACCCCCATTTTTGCAGTCAAATGCAATGATAGTAGAACCATAGTGAAGACCTAGCTGCCAATGGGACAAGACTTGACTGTGCCAGCAAGACTGAATTACAATTGGTGCTGTCTTGGGATGCCTCCGGAGAGGATTGTCTATGCAAATATGTATAAACTAGTGTCTCAGATTAAGTACACTGCAAATAACAGGGTAAAGGTGATGACTTTTGATAGTGAAATTGAGTTGATGAAAGCTTCCAGGGCATATCCAAAGGCCAAGTTGGTTTTGCAGATTGCCACTGATAATTCCAAAGCAGTATGTCACCTCAGTGTCAAATTTGGTGCCGCAGGCTTCTTTTGGAATGGGCAAAAGAGCTAGATATTGATGTCATTGGTGTCAACTTCCATGTGGGAAGTGGCTATACTGATCCTGAGACCTTCATGCAGGTGATCTCTGATGCCTGCTGTGTCTTTGACATAGGAGCTAAGGTTGGTTTCAACATGTATCTGCTTGATATTGGTGGTGGCTTTCCTGGATCTGAGGATGTAAAGCTTAAATCTGGAGATCACCAGTGTAATCAAGCCATCATTGGACAAGTATCTTCCATCAGACTCTGGAGTGAGAATCATACCTGAGCCGGGCATCAGCTTTCACACTCGCAGTTAATATCATTGCCAAAAAAAAAAAAACCTCATATTAAAGGAACAGACAGATTCTGATGATGAAGAGGAATCAAGTGAACAGTTATGTATTACATGAATGATGGAGTATATGGGTCATTTAACTGCATTCTTTAGGATCACACACACAAAGCCTCTTCTGCAGAAGAGACCCAAACCAGACGAGAAGTATTATTCATCCAGCACCTGGGGACCAATCTGTGATGGCCTGGACCACATTGTTGAGCGCTGTAACCTGCATGTGGGCAATTGGATGCTCTTTGAGAACATGGGTGCTTACACTGTCACTACTGCTTCTACCTTCAATGGATTCCAGAGACCTACCATGTACTATGTGATGCCAGGGCCAACATGGCAACTGATGAAGCAGATCCAAAACCAGGACTTCCCACCCAGAGTGGAGGAGCAGGATGTCAGCCCCCTGCACCCTGTCCTGTGCCTGAGAAAGCAGCATGAAGCAGCATGAAGCAGACTGTGCTTCCACTTGTATTAACATGTAGTTACCACTCTTGTAGCTGTTAACTGCGAGTTTAGCTTGATTTAAAGGTTTTGGGGGGGACCATTTAACTTAATTACTGCTAGTTCTGAGATGTCGATATGAGTAGGGTTGGCACAGGTGCACCAATGTGGAAGACTGGGAGATGGGGTCACACTTATCTGTGTTCCTGTGGAAACTGTTAGGTAGTTAGAATAGGAAAAAGGAGTCCAGAATGCCCGCGGCTAAAAGACAAAAGGAAAAGCCCATGAAAATAGAACAAAGGAAGGTCCAGGGACCAGAGTGAAGACCTCAGGTAAAATAAACAGCCCTCCTGGCTAGCCCAATTTACATAGGGTAGGCTCAGGGGGAGGAGAAAAAAGCATATAAAAAGAGGAGCCAAAATTGAGCTGGGGGTTTTTCTTCTCTTTGCGTCTTTTGGGTTGGCCCACCCTCATGCCTGAGGGTGTATTTTCCTTTGCTTGCCAAATAAAACTGAGCTGTAACATGGAGCTGTAACACTGGTCCTTCCATTGCTTCAAATTTTTGCCACAGCGAGACAGAACTGAGGAAATTCACACTCCTCCAACAAAACTATTTGAATATTTGTTTTATATGGATTTTTATTCACTTTTCAAACATGCTACTAAAAGCTTCAACTGCTGAGCAAGCGTTTGTGGCTTGTGTATCGGCAGGATGGGCCAGAAGCTTAGTGTCAAAACTGGTTTTAACAAAAAAGGAATAAAGTATCTTGACATTAAAAAAAAAATGTAATGTGTGATAAAAGGTATCCTCAAAACCAGTATTAAACAGTTTAGCAACCATGTTATGTGGTGGTGGTGGTGATGGTGGTGTTTAGTCTCTGAGTCATGCCCAACTCTTGTGACCCCAGGCTCACAAGGACTGTAGCTCACCAAGCTCCTCTGTCTGTGGGATTTCCAGGCAAGAATACTGGAGTGGGTTGCCATTTCCTTCTCTACCCAGGGGATTAAAGTAGCATCTCCTGCATTGATATACCACTGAGCCACCAACCATGTAACTACTAATAAATATTCAGAAAAGTCTTCACGTTTCTGTAGAAATACCAAATTTAGTTCATATCTGACATTGTGCTTAATCTCCCACCATGGATACCATTGAAACATTTGGAAAGGTGACTAAATTGACATTATCTGTAACTAATTTAAAATTTGGGCTTCCCCGATAGCTCAGTTGGTAATTTATCTTTATGCTATCTTCCAAATTATTGGGCTTGATCATTTAATTCAAACTGGGAAAAAGTTGTAAAACCAAATCTATGACCAGATCTGGATATAAGACATGTAATACATTCCTAGGCAGAAACATTTATTAAAAATCACAGCTAAAGATTAGATAAGTTTAAGGAAAAAATCTGAAGAAAAATTTTAAGGATCTGCAAAAGCTGATAAAGTAACATTTGCCTAAAAAATAAATTGGTTTGTAATCCCTATTTAATGGTTTCCAAAAAATTTTAAGAGTAATATTTTTCTCCTTCATTTAATTCACTATCTTATTCATTCAAACTTTCAAATTTACATGTTGCCAGGTTCAAATGCAAATGTCTCATCAGCTGTCAGCTTAAAAAGAAAAGATTTTATAAATTCCAAGTATGATTATTTGGCTGCTTCTGGAAACTTAAGCTTTATTCTTTCACTCTCAAATATATTAAAAATAAATAATCGACACATAAAAAGATAAAGCTGAGGCTATTTTGACCAAAGTAATGAATAAAACCTAAAGCTAAACCAATAATACTTCTAAAAGAATTTATTCTCTTATTTCACATTATCCTCTGTTAATCTGTTACTAACATTGAAATGGCTTATAAAAATAATTCACTGGAGTCAAAGTATGATATTTCTGAAGGACAAAATAAGGCAGCTATAATACAATAATAGCCCCTAGAAGTTGGGCCTGTAACCTATATCATATATTCTTTGGCTCATATAGATGACAAAGAAAGTTAACTATTCTAAAGGAATATAAGAAAAATATATTATATCTGAAATTTTCAAGTTTAAAAGGAGAATTAAAAGTCAATACTAAAAACACCTCAAATTACTCAAATTTATACAGAAAGTCATTTTAAATTTAGCAACTGCCTTAAATTGTTAAATATGTAAAGAAACATCTAGTTACATAAAATTAAGAAGCTTAAAATACCTTAAAAATTAGAAATCACCTGGAAATTTTCAGTATTTATTTTTGTCAAGTGAAATTTCAAAGAAGTGATTCATGGGCCACTTTCTACCACACCATCCTCTCCTCCTTTCCTCCCCAGCACTCTGTAATCATATTCACCAAATAAAGTGAGAAGGGATCATTTGGCAAACTCCACATTGAATAAGCTGAACCTCTCAGTATCTTTTCATTGTTTTCCTCATTATTAATTACATAAAAATTTCAAAGGGGTTCAATGATTTTAATCAGTGGACATTAGTAAATGAACTTATGAACATTAGCATAAATTGGAGTTGCAAACTGGGTTATTGTTTTTCAATTCAGTTCACTAAATAGTTAATGCTGCTAAGTCGATTCAGTCATGTCCCACTCTGTGCAACCCCATAGATGGCAGCCCACCAGGCTCCCCCGTCCCTGGGATTCTCCAGGCAAGAACACTGGAGTGGGTTGCCATTTCCTTCTCCAAAATAGTTAATTAAGACCTGCAATGCATAAACCATTATTCACCAACATGGGAAGTAAAATGATAAATTCTTTACATGCCAGTCAGCCTCCAGGTATTTACACCTTCAGTTCAGTTCATTTCAGTTGCTCAGTCCTGTCTGACTCTTTACAACCCCATGGACTGCAAAATGCCAGGCCTCCATGTCCATCACCAATTCCCAGAGACTACTCAACTCTGGTCGACTGAGTCAATGATGCTATGATCACTTCTCATCCTCTGTCGTCGCCTTCTCCTCCTACCTTCAATCTTTCCCAGCATCAGGGTCTTTTCAAATGAGTCAGTTCTTTGCGTCAGGTGCCCAAAGTGTTGGAGTTTCAGCTTCAGCATCAGTCCTTCCAATGAACATTCAGGACTGATTTTCCTTAGGTTGGGATGGTTGTATCTCCTTCCAGTCCAAGGGACTCTCAAGAGTCTTCTCCAGCATCACAGTTCAAAAGCATCAATTCTTCAGCGCTCAGCTTTCTTTATATTCCAATTCTCACATCCATATATGACTACTGGAAAAACCACAGCTTTGACTAGATGCACCTTTGTTGGCAAAGTAATGTTTCTGCTTTTTAATATGCTGTCTATGTGGATCATAACTTTCCTTCCAAGGAGTAAGCGTCTTTTAATTTCATGGCTGCAGTCACCATCTGCAGTGATTTTGCTGCTGCTGCTGCTAAGTCACTTCAGTTGTGTCCGACTCTGTGCGACCCCATTGACGGCAGCCCACCAGGCTCCCCCGTCCTTCGGATTCTCCAGGCAAGAACACTGGAGTGGGTTGCCATTTCCTTCTCCAATGCATGAAAGTGAAAAGTGAAAGTGAAGTCGCTCAGTCATGTCCAACTCCCAGCGACCCCATGGACTGCAGCCTACCAGGCTCCTCCGTCCATGGGATTTTCCAGGCAAGAGCAGTGATTTTAGAGCCCCCCCAAAATAAAATGTCACTGTTTCCACTCTTTCCCCATCTGTTGCCATGAAGTGATGGAACCACATACCATGATCTTAGTTTTCTGAATGTCAAGTTTTAAGCCAATTTTTCCACTCTCCTCTTTCACATTCATCAAGAAGCTCTTTAGTTCTTCTTCGCTTTCTGCCATAAATGTCATCTGCATATCTGAGGTTATTGATGTTTCTCCTGGTAATCTTGATTCCAGCTTGTGCTTCATCCAGCCCAGCATTTCTCATGATGTACTCTGCTATAAATTGAATAAGCAGGGTGACAATATACAACCTTGACGTACTCCTTTCCCGATTTGGAACCAGTCTGTTTGTTGTTCCATGTCAGTTCTAACTGTTGCTTCCTGACCTGCATACAGATTTCTCAGGAGGAAGGTCAGGTGGTCTAGTATTCCCATCTCTTTCAGAATTTTCCACAGTTTATTGTGATCCACACAGTCAAAGGCTTTGGCATAGTCAATAAAGCAAAAATAGATGTTTTTCTGGAACTCTCTTGCTTTATCGATGATCCAGCAGATGTTGGCAATTTGATCTCTGGTTCCTCCGCCTTTTCTAAAACCAGCTTGAACATCTGGAAGTTCATGGTTCACATACTGTTGAAGACTGGCTTGGAGAATTTTAAGCATCACTTTACTAGTGTGTGAGATGAGTGCAATTGTGTGGTACTTTGAGCATTCTTTGGCATTGCCTTTCTTTGGAATTGGAATGCAAACTGACATTTTCCAGTCCTGTGGCCACTGCTGAGTTTTCCAAATTTGCTGGCATATTGAGTGCAGAACTTTCACAGCATCATCTTTCAGGATTTGGAATAGCTCAAGTGGAATTCCAACACTTTCACTACCTTTATTAGTAGCGATGCTTCCTAAGGCCCACTTGACTTCACATTCCAAGATGTCTGGCTCTCGGTGAGTGATAACACCATTGTGATCATCTGGGTCATAAGATCTTTTATGTATAGTTTTTCTGTATATTCTTGCCACCTCTTCTTAATATCTTCTGCTTCTGTTAGGTCCATACCATTTCCCGCCTTTCTTGAGCCCATCTTTGCATGAAAATTCCCTTGGTATCTCTAATTTTCTTGAGGAGATCTCTAGTCTTTCCCATTTTATTGTTTTCCTTTATTTCTTTGCACTGATCACTGAGGAAGACTTTCTCATCTCTACTTGGTATTCTTTGGAAATCTTCATTCAATGGTATATCTTTCCTTTTCTTCTTTGACTTTTGCTTCTCTTCTTTTCATAGCTATTTGTAAGGCCTCCTCAGACAACCATTTTGCCTTTTTGCATTTCTTTTTCTTGGATGGTCTTGATCCCTGTCTCCTGTACAATGTCATGAACCTCTGTCCATAATTTTTCAGGTACTCTATCAGATCTAATCCCTTGAATCTATTTGTCACTTCTACTGTATAATCATAAGGGATTTAATTTATGTCATACTTGAATGGTTTAGTTGTTTTCCCTACTTTTTTCAATATAAGTCTGAATTTGGAAATAAGGAGTTCATGATCTGAGACACAGTCAGATCCTGGTCTTGTTTTGCTGACTGTATAGAGCTTCTCCATCTTTGGCTGCAAAGAATATAATCAATCTGATTTCAGTATTGACCATCTGGTGATATCCATGTGTAGAGTCTTCTCTTGTGTTGTTGGAAGAGAGTGTTTGCTATGACCAGTGCATTCTCTTGGCAAAACTCTATTAGCCTTTGCCCTGCTTCATTTTGTACTCCAAGGCCATATTTGCCTGTTACTCCAAGTATTTCTTGATGTCCTAGTTTTGCATTCCAGTCCCCTATAATGAAAAGCACATCTTTTTTGGGTGTTAGTTCTAGAATGTCTTGTAGGTCTTCATAGAACCATTCAATTTCTGTTTCTTCAGCATTACTGGTCAGGGCATAGGCTTGGATTACCTTGCTATTGAATGGTTTGCCTTGGAAACAAAGGGAAATCATTCTGTCATTTTTGAGACTGCATCCAAGTATGCATTTTGGACTCTCTTGTTCACTATGATGGCTACTTCATTTCTTCTAAGGCATTTTTTTTCCCACAGTAGTGGATATAATGGTCATCTGACTTAAATTCACCCATTCCAGTCCATTTTAGTTTGCTGATTCCTAAAATATCAATGTTCACTCTTGCCATCTCCTGTTTGAACACTTCTAATTTGCCTTGATTCATGGAGCTAACATTCCAGGTTCCTATGCAATATTGCTCTTTATAGCATTGACTTTACATCCATCACCAGTCACATCCACAACTGGGTGTTGTTTTTGCTTTGGCTCCATCTCTTCATTCTTTCTGGAATTATTTCTCCACTGATCTCCAGTAGCATATAGGGCATCTACCACCTGGGGAATTCATCTTTCAGTGTCCTATTTTTTTGTGTCTTCATACTATTCATGGTGTTCTCAAGGCAAGAATACTGAAGTGGTTTGGCATTCCCTTCTCCAGTAGACCACGTTTTGTCAGAACTCTCCACCATGACTTTATTCCTCAGTACATATTCCTGTAGCTTCTCAGTTCAGTTCAATTCAGTTGCTGAGTCGTGTCCAACTCTTTGTGACCCCATGAATTGTAGCACGCCAGGCCTCCCTGTCCATTACCAACTCACGGAGTTCACTCAGACTCATTTCCATCGAGTCAGTGATGCCATCCAGCCATCTCATCCTCTGTCGTCCCCTTCTCCTCCTGCCCCCAATCCCTCCCAGCATCAGAGACTTTTCCAATGAGTCAACTCTTCACATGAGGTGGCCAAAGGACTGGAGTTTCAGCTTCAGCATCATTCCCTCCAAAGAAATCCCAGGGCTGATCTCCTTCAGAATGGACTGGTTGGATCTCCTTGCAGTCCAAGGGACTCTCAAGAGTCTTCTCCAACACCACAGTTCAAAAGCATCAATTCTTTGGCGCTCAGCCTTCTTCACAGTCCAACTCTCACATCCATACATGACCACTGGAAAAACCACAGCCTTGACTAGACGGACCTTTGTTGGCAAAGGAATGTCTCTGCTTTTTAAAATGCTACCTAGGTTGGTCATAACTTTTCTTCCAAGAAGTAAGCGTCTTTTAATTTCATGGCTGCAATCACCATCTGCAGTGATTTTGGAGCCCAAAAAAATAAAGTCTGACACTGTTTCCACTGTTTCCCCATCTATTTCCCATGAAGTGATGGGACCAGATGCCATGATCTTCGTTTTCTGAATGTTGAGCTTTAAGCCAACTTTTTCACTCTCCACTTTCACTTTCATCAAGAGGCTTTTTAGTTCCTCTTCACTCTCTGCCATAAGGGTAGCATCATTTGCATATCTGAGGTTATTGATATTTCCCCCGGCAATCTTGATTCCAGCTTGTGCTTCCTCCAGCCCAGCGTTTCTCATGATGTACTCTGCACATAAGTTAAATAAGCAGGGTGACAATATACAGCCTTGAGGTACTCCTTTTCCTATTTGGAACCAGTCTGTTGTTCCATGTCCAGTTCTAACTGTAGCTTCCTGACCTGCATATAGGTTTCTCAAGAGACAGGTCAGGTAGTATGGTATTCCCATCTCTTTCAGAATTTTCCACAGTTTATTGTGATCCACACAGTCAAAGGCTTTGGCATAGTCAATAAAGCAGAAATAGATGTTTTTCTGGAACTCTCTTGCTTTTTCAATGATCCAGCAGATATTGGCCATTTGATCTCTGGTTCCTCTGCCTTTTCTAAAACCAGCTTGAACACCTGGGTAGCTTCTCAGGGCAACACAAATAGTCGTCTTAAAATATTGTCCTCTTAGTCAAATAACACCTAACTCCAACCTTCCTCACATCTAAGACATTTCTCCAAGCACAGCTGCTTTCTTTCTCTCCAGCAATGTCATAAATCTGGGTAATTGCAATATTACCCTGCGCACAGATCCCTGCCTTTACCACAGACATTACTTGCCATAACTGGCAATACATGAAATAGGGCTAATCTGTACATTCAGCCAGTACAGCCATTTCTTTGCTTGTGTTCATTTGCCTGTTTCAATATTTTATCTGTGAGGGAATAGCAAATGACTTGGCTATCGATTTAAATTCCTTCTTTCCTAAGGTGTCTATGTACCAAAGGGATAGTAATTCATGTTTGTTTGAACACTGTATATACCACAGTAGAATTTTGGAGAAATTTGAAGCATTGAATGTAACTTTTTTCCAATACAGAAGACTCTGCTCTTCTTTACAAGATCAATATAATAAATGTTAAAGTATATGAATCAGGGTATTCATCACTTGATAATGCATTCCTAAGACAAATTACCCTAAATATTTGCCCAAGAAAGACTAACAGCACAGGGTAATATTCATTAATTTATGGAATAGGTTTATGGATTAATCTTAAAATCAATGGAAGCATAATACAATCAAAATAATACTCTATAAGTAGTATCTGTTAAGTATTTGGTAGGTGGCAGACAATGAAATAAGTGGGCTTCAAATAATTTAAGTGACATGCCCAAAGATGTTCAATTAAGTCTTATTTCTGCCATGTGTTAAGTCCAGAATCTGATTTCAAGGACTAGGATCTTAACTACTGCTTTATAATATGTAAGATCTGAACTTATAGAACACAATTCACAATGGAACTTTGTACAGAACAAACTTTGAAGATTTAGGGTCCTTAAAACAACACCAGTGGGATATCAAGGCAGACATTGCTAATTAATTAGTGGTGAAGTCATATTTGCTAATTTCGAGAACAATGTCTGTGATCTTTTTCCATGGTTGTGTTTGAAAGTGATTATCATGGAAATTTTTAAAGATTAGAATTAAAATATATATAATTATTTATTAGGGTACTCACAAGAATATATGACTCATTAGGTATTGTGCTTCTGGTTAATATATATATATATATATATATAAATGATTCATTATTAAGAGGTCTTAGAGCTGGGGCAAAGGTCCCAACTTAGGTGATAAATTGTTATTGTTATTCAGTCGCTAAGCTGGGTCCAACTCTTTGCAACCCCATGGACTGCAGCACGCTGGCTCGCCTGTCCTTCACTATCTCCTGAAGTTTACTCAAACTCAAGTGCATTGAGTTGATGATATCCTCTGTTGCCCCATTCTCCCGCCCTCAATCTTTCCTAGCATAAGGGTCTTTTCCAATGAGTTGGCTCTTTGCATCAGGTGGCCAAAGTATTGGGCTCATCTTCACCATCAGTACCTCCAAAAAATCAGTTCAGTTCAGTCACTCAGTCATGTCCAGTTCTTTGCATCCCCATGGACTGCAGCATGCCAGGCTTCCCTGTCCATCACCAACTCCCAGAGCTTTGCTCAAACTCATGTCCACCAAGTCGGTGATGCTATCCAACTATCTCATCCTCGGTCATCCCCTTCTCCTTCTGCCTTCAATCTTTCCCAGGATCAGGGTCTTTTCTAAGGAGTCAGTTCTTCATGTCAGGTGACCAAAGTATTGGAGTTTCAGCTTCAACATCAGTCCTTCTAAAGAATATTCAGGACTGATTTCTTTAGGATTGACTGGTTTGATCTCCTTGCAGTCCAAAGGACTCTCAAGAGTCTTCTCCAGCACCACAATTCAAAATTATCAGTTCTTTGGTGCTCAACCTTCTTTTTGGTCCAAATCTCACATGAAAAATGGCAACCCATTCCAGTATTCTTGCCTGGAGAATCCCATGAAAGGAGGAGCCTGGTGGGCTACAGTCCATGGGATCACAAAGAGTCAGACACGACTGAGCTACTAATTTTACTTTATTCTGCATATAAGTTAAATAAGCAGGGTGGCTATACACAGCCTTGATGTACTCCTTTCCCAATTTGGAACCAGTCTGTTGTTCTATGTTCAGTTCTAACTGTTGCTTCTTGGCCTGCATACAGGTTTCTCAAGAGAGAGTTAAGGTGGTCTGGTATTCCCATCTCTTTAAGAATTTTCCACAGCTTGTTGTGATCCACACAAAGGCTTTAATGTAGTCAGTGAAACAGAAGTATATTTTTTTCTGGAATTCTCTATGTTTTTCTATGACCCAACAGATGTTGGCAATTTGGTCTCTGGTTCCTCTGCCTTTTCTAAATCCAGCTTTTACAATGGCAGTTCTTGGTTCACATACTGCTAAAGCCTACCTTGAAGGATTTTGAGTATAACCTTGCTAGCATGTGAAATGAGCACAATTGTGTGGTAGTTTAAGCATTCTTTGGCATTGTCTTTCTTTGGGATTGGGATGAAAACTGACCTTTTCCAGTCCTATCTGCCCACAAAGAGAAGGTATTTCCTCAGATTCAAGGTCTCAGTTGTTGGCCCCAGCCAAGGGCTATGTCTCTCCCCATATCCTCCTTTCCAGCACCTTGCCTATCCTTTTCCTTCAAGGTCTAGTTTCCTAAGTCTCTAGAGATTAAAAAAAAAAGAAAAGAAAGAAACTTCTTCATTCATTTCATATGTATGTAACACTTTTTCTGTCGAGCAAGAGTATAAAAAGTTGATGATGTTTATTTTCAAGGCGAATATGTCAGAGGGGGGAAGAGTCCAAAAAGTATCATTATGCATCTTCTAGCATTTCTGTATGTGAAAGGTGTTCTGTAACAGTTTATTGATGAAAACAGGACTAGATATCTTTCCCAGACCATCACACTGCTTCTATCTCTTTCTTGGTATTTAAAATAGCTAGGTGAAATTTTTATTAAAAAAAAATCAAGAAATCAGATTCTGGACTATATCTTCTAATAATGAATATGAATTGGAAAGCCCACAGGCCAACACAAAGACCATATATATTGCACAATTCTCCTGGTGGGTATTGAGGGTGGGGAGGAGAATCAGTAGGAGATTTGGTTTAAAATATCTGCTTCTTCTAAGGGCTTCCCTGGTGGCTCAGAAGGTAAAGCGTCTGCCTGCAATGCGGGAGACCTGAGTTTGATCCCTGGGTTGGGAAGATCCCCTGGAGAAGGAAATGGCAACACACTCTGGTTCTCTTGCCTGGAAAATCCTATGTACAGAGACCCTGGTAGGCTACAGTCCATGGGGTTGCTAAAAGTTGGACAGGACTGAGTGACTTAACTTTCACTTCACTAGGGTCTGAAGGATGGTTTGAATCTTGAATTTCAGCTGAGAATTTGCTTTGCTGGTGACTGAACAATGACCACTTCAGGTCCTATTTGACACACACTCTTCTCTTCAAACCATGGAGATTTAAGAAATCTCTAAGGACTCTTGTGTCTGCAGTCACCACCATAAATTTATAGATGCCTCTATTGAGAGTTCTACTGACTTCCTTAAGAATCTGCCTATAATTACAAGACAGATGAGCCATTTCCACCTGTCTCAAGAAGGCGATGGCACCCCACTCCAGAACATCCATGGAAAATCCCATGGATGGAGGAGCCTGGAAGGCTGCAGTCCATGGGGTCGCTGAGGGTCGGACACGACTGAGCGACTGCACTTTCACTGTTCACTTTCATGCATTGGAGAAGGAAATGGCAACTCACTCCAGTGTTCTTGCCTGGAGAATCCCAGGGACAGGGGAGTAGCCTTATGGGTCAAAGGTAGCTGTCTTTGCTGCTGCTCTGCAGCCTGTCTGCTCAAGGAACAGAGGTGATTCCAAATGAGAGAGCTCACCTCAGTCCAGGAGGAAGGAGCAGAAATAGCAACTGACATTTATAATAGTTGTTTTCTCCTTCTTTTTCCATCAAAGACATCTAACTGCTAATCAGAGCTTCTGATCAGCATGTGATAACATTACAGAATTATCAACTGAGTGGATTTAATTCTATTACAGAGGAGATATTTGACAGATTAGTTAGCTCATGCCACTGTATCATGGAAAGCATTTTAATTTTTGTTAGGCTTTTAAAATTTTTGAAATGTTTCAAAGATTCCCTATTATACTCCCAAACTCCAATGAGCCCAAAAATGCCAAACTGCCTCCACCAGGAGAGAACCAATTTCTCACCATTTAAAACTGCTGTTTAAGGGTTTTTTTAAATATAAAAGAAGTGACTTGCGCATGGAAATTCAGAAACAACCAAGGCAACATTATCTAGATGTCAGCCAAGGTCATTCTTCACTTTATGATTTCCTCTCACCCCTATCTCACATCCAGGGAAAAGCCAATCCCTTAGAGATAATTTTTGCCACAACTTGAAAGCTTGCATTTTATCACCTCTAAATATGATCTCTTCTCCTGCTCAGTGGTCACCATTAATTATTTGACCCAATATACTTCTCTTCTCTGCTCAGCACTATTTCAGACATACAGTCTTTTATTTTTTTAATCTATTTTTTAACTGAAGGATAGTTGCTTTACAGGATTTTGTTGTTTTCTGTCAAACATCAACATGAATCAGCCATAGGTATACATATGTGCCCTCCCTCTTGAACAGTCTTTTTCTTTATCAAAAGACTATTCAGTCAAGAAATTTATGTATTCTATAATAATCTATATGGGAAAAGAATCTGGAAAAGAATGGATAATGTGTATGTATAACTGAATCACTTTGGTGTATATCTGAAACTAACACAACATTCTAAATTAATTATGTGTGTGTGTTCAGGCATGTCTGACTCTTTGTGACCCCATGGGTGTAGCCTTCCAGGCTTCTCAGTCTATGGAATCTTCCAAGCAAGTATACTGAGGTTGGTTGCCATTTCCACTTCCAGGGATCGAACCCACATTCCTTGCATCTCTTGCATTGGTAAGTGGATTGTTTACCACCAGGAAGGCAAAACAAACAAACAAAAAAATACTCCAACATAAAATAAAAATTAAATTTAAAAAATAAAATACTATTATTTATAACATTTAAAAATTGTTTATATAACAGACACTACTTAAGATGTGTATGATGAAGCAAGATACGGATGATTATAGCTCGTAATAAGAAATAGCAAAAACTGAGTATACACTTTTAATCATCCCTCTCTACTAGGAATTTCTCACTCTTGATATTTCTCTACTGTCCCCCACTTGCTATCATGTTTCTGACCTGCTCTTTTTCTCTTCTGAGTTCACTCCCACCTACAAGTAACTGTTTATTGCTGATGCTGAGCAGCCCAGCCATTAGTCTCATTCAAAACCATACCCTGGAGGCTTCCTGCTTTCCAACATAGAGAGGTCTCTCAAGGTGTCTTGTTAAAAAACATCCATGTACTGTAAGATAGAAAGCATGCCACTCCTTTAGGGCACAGCAGTGACCTTCAGTAGCTTTGTTTTTTACTCTCTCTGAAAAGGTCTTGTCATCCAAACAAAATGCTTATATTAACAAAAAGTTAACTGAAAGTTTTAATATAAGACCTTGATAACTATACTTTTGCAGTGTCCGTCTCAGGAGTATAATGCAAGCAACATCTGAAATTATCTATTCACTTGCAATAATATTATAAAGCACAACTAAAGAAGCAGAAATGTGACCTGCTTATTCATTTAACATCTTTAGGTCTCTACTCTTTTTAACTTCAAAAAATGGTATATTTGTCATGACCTTAATCAAACACAGATACCCATATTCAGTATTCAGGTTAAATGTGAGACTTAAGCCAGAGGTTAACTACAGGAAACCAATTTCTTTCATTATAATTATCATTACTTAACTAAACTATATTATACAATAATTGCAAAAGTAATAGCTGTATCAAGCTTGATTCCAGTAGCTGACAATATGGCTAAATATTATGGGCTAGTGTATATGTGTGCATGTGTGTGTGCACACATGAATGCATTTATGTTTATTCATGTGTACACTGAGTTCATTTTGTCATAATTTACACTGTTAGCCAAAAGAGGATTGTTACAGTATTTCTTTTATTTTAGTAAAATAAAATAAAAAGACTATTTTGTAAAGGTTTGCTTATCACCTCTATCTAGTTTTGCTCAACAATATTCTCCTTTAGTAAAGATGCATTAAAAGATAATTGGACAATTAAATATGGTGCCCATCTCTAACCTAAACAAAACAGCATTGTAGAGTATCTGTCTAGGAAAATTTAAATTTGACAAAATCATCACTGTTGCAGAACTGTACTATTTGCTCAAACCACGGAAATTGTAATTTTTTTGTACCAGCTTGTATTTCAATGAATATTTATACTGTTCTCCAAATATGCCTCTTTACTAAGTGAAAATTTTCATTCATAACAGCTTCTTACAAAGGCCGTGGCCAATAATAATGCAATACTATACACCTCAGAATTTAAAGGCATTAACTAAAATGACTATATTTTATAACATGCAAATAAAGTATACAGGTAGAGCAGCACAGAGAGTTCTATCAAAATAGTTATTAGGCTATTCAGGGATTTCAAGTACAGAATCTATAAGGGAGAAACAACTAAAGAGTGTTTTCCACTCAAAACCACTGGGAAAAGCACAATTCCTATAACCACACACGTGTTCTTTATTTTTTCTAAGTTACTCAGAGGAGAATTCAAGATTAGCCAACCTTTATTCCTTCCAGACATCCTTACCTATATTTGTTCTTTGCTCATTGTTACAATAAAATATTCTATTTTTTACAATGTTTCTATAGAATAAATATAAGGTATTTCCTACCTTATAAAACACTGACCAGTGCCCGCATCTAATTTTCCCTAGTAAGCAACCCAAAAGCCCTCACTAAACAAGACCCAGGGCATAGGTGAACTAAGTAATATATATGATACATTTCTTCAATTATAAACATGTTTCTCTCAGGATACAGAATCATTTGACACAAGGCCCCCAGAATTATCTCGTATTTGTTTTTCAGCTAAGTTCCTCAAAATACTAGCTAGATTCACGTAGTACACAAGTTTCTTAAAAGACTGTGATAGAATGATATATTCCAAAATATTAGCAGAAATATTTTTTTAATATTCTCCGTGTTTTGTATTTTCCAATTTTTTTAAACTTATTTATTTCAATTGGAGGCTAATTGCTTTACAATATTGTGGTGGTTTTTGCCATACATTGACATCAATCAGCTACAGGTGTACATGTGTCCCTCCATCCTGAACCCCCCTCCCACCTCCCTCCCCACTCCATCCCTCTGGGTGGTCCCAGTGCACCAGCTTTGGGTATCTTTCTTATACTAGGGAAAAAATTTCAACTGTCAAGTATGATTATAGAAAGAAAAGGGTGAATTCTAGAGTTCTAAAGGTTCAAAATGGTATTTCTTTAGTTTATTGTTATTGGCTTTTAGATTCTTTAAGTTCTTGAAGTTATATGTAGCAATGATTTAGACTGCAGCTAGCCCAAGTTCTTCTAGAAAAAAAAAAAAATTACTAGCCTTTTGAAACCCCATTCAACGCTTCTCAGTATATCATTTCCCTTGATGGCAACCTTGACTCCTTCCAAGTACCCTGGAAGTTGAAATAAAGAAAAACTGGGTTTAAAGAAAATTTGGTTTTGAAATAATGCATTGATCTATCTCTATTTAATCTCATCTTGCTAATTAAAAATAAAGTTAAACTTAAAATATTGTCCCAATTTTTAAAAAATATTATCCAGATTTTGGACTAATTATTATGCTGTCAGAGAACTCATGAATAATTTTTTGTTTATATTGCTAAAAATAAATTTGCTCTCAACTGCAAAAAGAGAATCAAGAACAAAAACTATTCTGTGACTCTGAATCATCTATAATTTTTCTTGCTAATTGAGATAATATTAGCACATTTTTCTCTTTTCAAATAATCTACTCTTTTTTTTACTATAGAACCCCACTAAAGATATACGTAAGGCACTGGAAGGACATTCATTTTAGTAGAGTTCAAAAAAGAAAAGAAAAGCAGCCATAAACAAAAAAAAAAGAATAAAAAAAATCCTAGATTTGACATGACTGATAGTAAGAAACAAAGATTAAGCAGGATACATGTAGCACAAACGCTAAAAGACATCAATATGAGCATCCATGCTACTGCCCTCACCGAAGGTACACTGCTGGGCTTGCAGGAGATGCTTTAACCTAAAGGGCACCAAGTCCATCCCTTGTGCTCAGACACCTTCAAGTATTGGCAGGTGGCATTTCTCATACACAAAACACTGTAACACAAGAGTGCACTTCTACAGTGAGAAGGATCGGCTTTCAGAGTCAATGTTACCTCTGCTTCCCTTGCCATGAATAATCAATAACGATTCCATGGAACTCTCAGCAGGATTGCAGGTGTGCCTTGGCATGCTAGTCAGAGTGTCATATAATCAAAGAGCTGAAAGGACCTTCAGGAGTAGCTAATACGGTGCTTCATTTTGCATGAGACCCAGGGAGATAGTACCTTGTTCTTCAAAGGTTCTGTGCAGAGAATCATTATCAGTGCATTAAGGTTGTTTGCTGCTTAAAAGAATTCCATATGTAATTTCTTCATAAATGCAGTGTTAACAAACCTCACGCAGATGCGTATATAGTTTTCTCAAAGCCAACTCAACTTTAACATAACAGTACCAACTCCAAAACCAATGCATATGTTTGGAAACTATTTCAGAATTGCTTTGTGGAAGTGAAGTTATCAGTCGATATGAGAGCCAACTCATTTTTATATCAAGGAAAATCCCTTCCCCTAAAACATTCACCTTCTTTATTTTGGAGTCAAATTTTAGATTGCAGACAGACAAAAGCCATCTGTCCACACAGTGCCCATTTCTATTTAGTGGACCAAATAAGAATGTCACAGATTGACCAGCACTGAAATTAATAATTAATAAAGTGGTGTGAGAAGGGAAAACTGACATTTTTCTCAACATGTTTTTACTAATAGTAAATGCTAAAATGGGGGTAGGTAAGTATTTCCATACCACCCTTTGTAGAGCAAAAAACCTGGATACAGCCTAACAAGTTAGAACATGGTTCCAAGGAAGCATCTTTGTCTTTAAGATTCTTTTTTCTGATGTGGACCATTTCTTCGAAGTCTTTGTTGAATTTGTTACAATATTGCTTCTGTGTTTTTTTTTTGTTGTTGTTGTTGTTGTTGTCATTGTTTTAATGTTTTGATTTTTTTGGCTGCAAGGCATGTGAGATCTTGAGATCAAACCCACACCCCATGCATTGGATGGCAAAATATTAACCACTGGATTGCCAGAGAGGTTCTTCAGTTCAATTGCTCAGTCGTGTCCGACTCTTTGCGACCCCATGAATCGCAGCACGCCAGGCCTCCCTGTCCATCTCCTGTCCATCACCAACTCCCGGAGTTTATTCAAACTCATGTCCATTGAGTCGGTGATGCCATCCAGCCATCTCATCCTCTGTCGTCCCCTTCTCCTCCTGCCCGCAATCCCTCCCAGCATCAGAGTCTTTTCCAATGAGTCAGCTCTTTGCATGAGGTGGCCAAAGTACTGGAGTTTCAGCTTTAGCATCATTCCTTCCAAAGAACACCCAAGACTGATCTCCTTTAGAATGGACTGGTTGGATCTCCTTGCAGTCCAAGGGACTCTCGAGAGTCTTCTCCAACACCACAGTTCAAAAGCATCAATTCTTCGGCGCTCAGCTTTCTTCACAGTCCAACTCTCACATCCATACATGACCACTGGAAAAACCATAGCCTTGACTAGACGGACCTTTGTTGGCAAAGTAATGTCTCTGCTTTTGAATATGCTATCTAGGTTGGTCATAACTTTCCTTCCAAGGAGTAAGTGTCTTTTCATTTCATGGCTGCAGTCACCATCTGCAGTGATTTTGGAGCCCCCAAAAATAAAGTCTAACACTGTTTCCCCATCTATTTCCCATGAAGTGATGGGACCAGATGCCATGATCTTCATTTTCTGAATGTTGAACTTTAAGCCAACTTTTTCACTCTCCTGTTTCACTTTCATCAAGAGGCTTTTTAGTTCCTCTTCACTTTCTGCCATAAGGGTGGTGTCATCTGCATGTCTGAAACATCTTTAAATTAAACTATAGGTGGAGGATAAAAAGCATACAGGCTTTGCATAAAAGACAGACTTGGGCTCTAGCACTTACTAGATGTATGACCCTAAGGAAAGAACTTAACCTCTAACATAACGTTTCCTTTTCTATAAAATAACAAAGGTAGTAATAATATGACAAAGAGGATCATTCTAAATATGAATTTTATTCTAAAGTCCTTGACCCCCAAAAGTTACTCAATATTAGATACATATCCTGCCTACACAATCCAAATGATAGGGGCATTGCCCCAGTTTGAAAAGACAAACTACATTTATCTTATATATTTTTATAAGTTTTATTGAGATATAATCCACACATCATAAGGTTCAGTCTTTTAAATTAGGTTTCAGTATATTCACAGAATTGTGAATCATCAATGTTATCTACTTTTAAAACATTTTCATCACCCCATAAAGAAATCCCATCCCCATTAGCAGTCACTCTCATTCTGTGTCCCCACCCACAAGGTCTAGGCATCAATTAATCTTTCTGGATCTATAGATTTGCCTATTTTGGACATAATATACCAATGGAATTATACACGATGTTGTCTTCTATTGGCTTCTTTCACTTAGCATGATGTTTTCAAATTTCATCCATGCTGTACCATGTATCAGTATTTAATTCCTTTTATTGTTGATTAATATTTCACTGCATTGATATACCACATTTTTATTATCCATTCATTAGTTGATGGATGATACTTGGGTATCATGAATAATGCTGCTGAAACATCAGTGTACAGGGTTTTATATTGACATATATTTTCAGTTTTGGTTATATATTTAGGAGTGTAATTGCAGGATCCACTTTAGGTAACTCAAGGATTGACATTTTGCTATATACCAATGAGTGAAATTTCTGAATCTAATAACGGCTCTATATTTACTCCAGGGAAATCCATCTTTAATTTTTTAAGACATTGTTTCCTTTAGTTCTTTAAACTTATTTATAACAGCTTTTTTAAAGTTCAAGCTCTATTAAGTTCAATGTCTGAGCTTTCTCAGACAGTCTTCATTGATTGATTTCTCCCCCTTTATGTAGACCGTATTTCCCTGTTTCTCTGCTCACCTTGTTTTTTTGTCAAAAATTGGTGGCAACTCAAGCTGAGATTTCCCTTCCCAGGGTTTGCTTTCATGACTGTTTTTGTAGTTGTAGTTATAGTTACTGTTTTCTTGTGACTTTTCTGGGCTGGAGATAGTCAAACTCATTCTTCTCCAATGATCTCTTAGCTGCTTAAATTCACAACAATTGTGGCTGCAGTGTTGCTGGATATCAAAGCTACCATGGGGCTCAGGAGAAGGGAATGGGACTACAACAAATTATAATGCAACAAATATTACTGTTGTTACCAACATTCGGTAATTTTTCTGATACAAACATTTTGCAGATCATTGCAATCTTTGGTTATCTCCTAGAGTTCTAAAAACATTGACTTTTACATTTTTATTTATTTTTTTGCTAGCATATTCATTGCTTTTATAGAGGAGTGGATTTTCAGAGATCCTTGGCTGTACTATTCCAGAAATGTTTGTCTGCATTCTTTTAAAGTTGAGAATATTTCATTAAAAAAAAATCTCTAAACATTTTTCCCTTAGAGAATATTTTGGAGGTTATCAATTTCACTCATTTGAAATTGTTCCCATGGAGCGAATATTTTTATTATAATACCATAGATTCTGAACACAATTGTCATACAGGCTCTTTGAATCAGCCAAATCTAGATTATAATCCTGAGCCAGTCACTTATTTGTTTTGTGAATACCAAGTTTCTTAAATTCTTTAAGCCTCAGTTTATTCTTAAAAATAACACCCACCTACAAGGATCACTGTGAGCATTAAGTATAGTTACAAGTATAAAAGAACCAACACCTAATAGACTCAATAAGCTATATGTCCTTTCCTTCTTTCCTTCCTTTCCAAAAAGTGCATTTACTGAAGTAATGCTTGACTGTACTGCTTGATTCTTTAGTGTAATAATGCCATCTGCTGGAAATGCCATCAGGATGACCAACAAAGAAAATGGATCTTGTTAACAAACAGACACTACAGTTGATGCTCCAGTATTCCTATCGTATAGAAAAATAGGTCAAAATCTTGACATTTTCTTACTATATTTACTTTGAAAGGTACTTCAGACACCCCCCACACCTACAACACACACAGACACACACACCGCAGTATTACTTAAAGAATTTATAATTACTGTAAGTCCCATTTTTTTCAGTATCTTGAAAGGGAAGACTACCAGTAGAAACAAGTTACCATGAATTAAACTTGTTCTTGCTTTCAAAAGTTTGTTATAAATCTGTGAATTTAGCCATAAAAGGTAGTTTTTTAATCCTATAGGGGCCTAGTTACTAACAAAAGAAATTTTTTAAAAAGCTATTAGATCTCAATTTTCTATTTCACAAGAAGATGACTCAAAGATAAGTCAACTGTTACTATTAGAAGTAATTAAAGAAGGTGCTTTTATAAAGTCATCTTTGAAAACTTTCTAATTGTGCAACAATAGATGACTGATTACCCAAAGTAAGCCATAGCACATATCATCATAGAATATCACACAGCCAAAAATCAAGTTCTAAAATATTTAATAACATGGCAGAATCACTGTTACTTATATATTTAAATAATTGAGCTATGAAATGATTAATACAACTTTTTTTTAATGGTTGTGCCTTGCATGGCTTGTAGGATCTTAGTTCCCCATCCAGGGATTGAACCTGGGCCACCACAGTGAAAGCACAAAGTCCTAACACTAGACCACCAGGGCGTTCCCTTGTAAATACAACTTGACCAAAATTTTGTTCAGAGAAGTAAATAGAAAATTATAGATAGGTTAGTAGACCCAAATGGTCACCAAAATATTGGTAGGGGTTTTATATCTTCATGGTGAGATTCGTTTTCATTTTCTTCTTTATGTGTCCAGGAACGTAATTTTTTTAAATGAGTGGCATTTTTCTTCCAATATTTTCTCCTTGCTTACAGAAACATTTTGGTATCAATTCTGATCTTTTTTCTTGATACGTTTTCTGGTTACTGTCAGGAAAGTCTTGGTCTATTATTTCCTTTTAAAACATCCTTCCCATTTCCTGGAAGTTGCTTGGATGAAAGATAATGATTCTTCACAGTCTGCTTTCATCTACAATAATCCAAGATCTGACCTGACATAAAATTTTAAGAATTCCTAATAGCTCCAAGTTACAGTATAAGTTTTGTGTAGTTAAGAAATGGTGATCATCATGAAGAAGTGTTACAATTTTTGATGCTATAATGACTCCTTATATTTATGTACTGGAAAGACTGAGGCTAAACACAGTAGCAGAAACTAGGAAAGTCTAACACTGCTCAGCATAAAGACATACAGAGGCATGTTCTCCCATTTCTTGAAGGGAGATTCTTCAGGATTATAACCACAGTGAGGAAAATGTTTCTATTTGTATTTTTTTTCTATTTGGTGAGGAATCACAAAAAAGGATTATAATTACATTGAGGAAAATGTTTCTATTTGGATTTTGCTTTTACCCTTTGTATTTGTGCATGTGTGTGTGTGTGTGTGTGTGTGTGTGTGTAACCCATTGGACACTGAAAAATAATGGAGAGGCATAGGTTTGCCTCACTGGAGGGACTCCTCCAAGAAAACTAGATTTGGTGGGGAGATCCCAGCCCACAGCCTGCTGGGAAATGTTTATGTCCCATAATTGGAGCAAGGACAGGAGTGGGGTTTCCTAAAGGGGTATGGAGACTTACATGCAAACATGTTGAAGAATGAAACACTTTGAAGCGGTCCTAAAAGCAGAAGAGGAAGGCTCTGAGGTTCCCCCATAAGATCTGAAATATATATAATCTTTTTGTTTTCTTGCCATGGTTTGTAAGTGACATGACATTTCAAAGTTTAATTTAAAATATATTTTTATGTCTCACACATGGTAATTTCTTTTAGATAAGTCAATGACCCAGTAAAATGTTATAACTATCTAGAATTTGTAAATGGCAAATTAGAATTAGCAAAAATAACATAGATTAGAGGCTTTCCTACATTTCTGTCATTATGATCTAATGTGGTAACAGCTCCATAAAAGGAAAAATGGAAGAAAAGGAATTCTAAGAATTTTCCAGCACTAATCCTTATTTTTAGCCTGGATCAGATCAAAGCACAACACAAAAAGGCAACTGTACCACAGAACTGACTTAAAACTGGATGTGATATAAGCAGGTTTTTTCCCTGAATACCTGAGTGAAAAGCTATCCTTGAAAGGCTGGCATAAGAGAGAGAAATGCTAAAATCAGGGTCACATACACACATTTGCAGGCTAAGTGGTCACTTGAAATTCAGCTCAACAGAAACACATTGAATTTCTTCAAGTGGTAACAAGCACTGTGTTTGTAAATGAGAGAAAATTCCTACCCAAGTTGAAAAATAGGTCAAATAAGCCCTTTGATATAAATCATCCAGATCATATCAAAGACATAAAGCTGAAGAGTCTAGGGGCCTGATTTCAACTTGGGCAGCCAAAATTGTTTACTTCTACTATTTTATGGTAATTAACAACTCAATGGTTATCACTCTGTTATGCACTTTTCACAATTACCTTATTAAAATATCACAAAGAAGTAGGTTTTGTTTCCATTTGATAGAAGGAAGCAGGGATTAGAGAGAAGAAACATGGTCTCAGCTGTAAAAAAACAGAAGTCGGTTCTAAAGCTGGTCTGCATGACTTCAGATTTTCAAACATTTATCAACTATTGTTGTTGTTTTTTACTAATGTGATACATTTTGGATGTGAGAACAGGTAAATTTACTTAAAAGTTTTTTAATGTTTATCAAGGACATAGGGAAAGAGTCAATATACAAAAACTCCTTTCTAGTCAAATGTCTGATGTCACATACAATCTATACTTCCTGAGAAAATATATGTGTAAGATAGGTGTCACAGAGCAAGTCAAAATATAAAGCAAACTTCCAAGCCTACAAGGTCTTCAGGAGCCACTCAAAATCATTATTGGGTACTACAAAGGAGTACTCATTAATTAAACAAAAATAACATTAAAATTGCAAGTAAAGAACAAACTTAATTGCTAAATAAACATTATAGATAAAAAAAGTAAAGCAGAGGTCCAAAGGAAATGGGTAGTAACAACAGGGTCGGAGAAGGATATTTAGACCTAGAAGAAATTATGTAAGTAAAAGGACATGTTAGAGCATGTAAGTTGAGCACTTAAAGATGAGAATATTACCACAAGCAAAGGAACTAAAATAAGAAAGCTATATTAAAATGATAAGACAGCTAGGAAACTGTTCTGGTGTCCATCTACAAAGGCACTGTTATCAACAGACTAGAGCATAAATAAGATGCCAACAGCTTAGTTCACAACTTTATGAATCAGTTCAGTTGTTCAGTCATGTCCGACTTGTTGCAATCCCATGGACTACAGCACACCAGACCTCCCTGTCCATCACCAACTCCCGGAGCTTACTCACGCTCATGTCCATCAAGTCGGTGATGCCATCCAGCCATCTCATCCTCTGTCGTCCCCTTCTCCTCTTGCCCCAATCCCTCCCAGCATCAGAGTCTTTTCCAATGAGTCAACTCTTCACGTGAGGTGGCCAAAATATCAGAGCTTCAGCTTCAACATCAGTCCTTCCAATGAATATTCAGGACTGATTTCCTTTAGGATGGACTGGTTGGATCTCCTTGCAGTCCAAGGGACTCTCAAGAGTCTTCTCCAATACCACAGTTCAAAAGCATTGGCACTCAGCTTTCTTTATAGTCCAACTCTCACATCCATACATGACTACTGGAAAAACCATAGCTTTGACCAGACAGACATTTTTTGGTAAAGTAATGTCTCTGCTTTTTAACATGCTGTCTAGGTTGGTCATAGCTTTTCTTTCAGGAGCAAGCATCTTTTAATTTCATGGCTACAGTCACCATCTGCAGTGATTTTGGAGCCCCCCGAAATAAAGTCTGTCACTGCTTCCATTGTTTCCCCATCTATTTGCCATGAAGTATGGAACTGGATGCCATGATCTTAGTTTTATAAATGTTGAGTTTTAAGCCAACTTTTTCACTCTCCTCTTTCACTTTCATCAAGAGGCTCTTTAGTTATTCTTCACTTTCTGCCATAAGGGTGGTGTCATCTGAGTATCTGAAGTTATTTATTTTTCTCCCAGCAATCTTGATTCCAGCTTGTGCTTCATCCAGCCTGGCATTTTGCATGACGTACTATGCATATAAGTTAAATAAGCAAGGTGACAATATACAGCCTTGACGCACTCCTTTCCCAATTTGGAACCAGTCTGTTTTTCCATGTCCGGTTCCAACTGTTGCTTCTTGATCTGCATACAGATTTCTCAGGAGACAGATCAGGTGGTCTGGTATTCCCATCTCTTTAACAACATATAGACCAATTCTACTCCCATGGAAGAAGAAAATAACTGAAACAAAGCTAAAATAAATAAAAATCTTTGTTGTTACAGATGCCACTCCCAATAAAATTTAACAAATACTTCAAGAATATTGGTTTCATGGGTTGCTAAATTACTAGTCTGTATTGGGAGGTTTGGGCTTCCTTGGTGGCTCAAATGGTAAAGTGTCTGCCTGTAACGTGGGAGACCTGAGTTCAACCCCTGAGTAAGGAAGATCCCCTGGAGAAGGAAATGGCAACCCACTTCAGTACTCTTGCCTGGAAAATTCCATGGACAGAGGAGCCTTGTAGGCTATAGTCCATGGGGTCACAAAGAGTCAAACATGATTGAGTGACTTCACTTCACTTCATTGGGAGGTTTAATGAGCTTCCCAGGTGGCGCTAGTGGTAAAAAAAATTTGCCTGTCAATGTAAGAGACATGGGTTTGATCCCTGGCTTGGGAAGATCCTCTGGAGGAGGGCATGGCAACCCACTCCAGTATTCTTGCCTGAAAAACTCCATGGAGAGAGTAGCTTCGCAGGCTGAGTCCATGCGGTTGCAAAGAGTAGGACACGATGGAGCCCTGGGAGGTCTGGTAATCAGCTTCCATTAAAATAATTAAATACTTCCATTCAACCTGAACTGGGAGAATGAGTGTACAAATATGGCTGGAATAAAGAAAGTACTTAGAGTTTAGAGTCAGTTTGTGAAGGTTATTAAATAACTGACTAGTATCTTTAAACCAACAAACCCACCTGTACTATTACCCCAACTATTCAGACCTCCAAAGAATTGTCAAGAGTGTTGTCTTAACCTTATCTTCTTATGTTCACTCCTCAATCTGTTCCACTCTGGCCTTTGTCCCTCACAGACATGGAATTGTTCTTACTAAGGTCACTGATGGCTTCCATGCTCCCATTTTAATGACCCCATATTCTTGTCCACATTGCACTTCTTAGCAATTCCTGACAGAGTCAGCAGCTCCTTCTCTCATGAAACACTGCTCTTTGGTCACCCCTATTCAGACTTCCTTCCTAACTCTCTGCCCTCACCAGACATCCTCTGGATGCTCCACAAACATCCTTATTTTCTCCCTCTACACATTGTGAAGAAAGCCGAGTGCCGAAGAATTGATGCTTTTGAACTGTGGTGTTGGAGAAGACTCTTGAGTGTCCCTTGGGCTGCAAGGAGATCCAACCAGTCCATCATAAAGGAAATCAGTCCTGGGTGTTCTTTGGAAGGAATGATGCTAAAGCTGAAACTCCAGTACTTTGGCCACCTCATATGAAGAGTTGACTCATTGGAAAAGACTCGGATGCTGGGAGGGATTGGGGGTAGGAGGAGAAGGGGACGACAGAGGATAAGATGGCTAGATGGCATCACCGACTTGATGGACAAGTTTGAGTGAACTCTGGGAGATGGTGATGGACAGGGAGGCCTGGCGTGCTGCGATTCATGAAGTCGGAAAGAGTTGGACACGACTGAGCAACTGAACTGAACTGAACTTGACACATTGTCTGGCTAATCTCATCTCTCCCATGCCTTAAATACAGTCCATATGAAACTGTCTCTTCCATGTACATCTCTGGCTTACACCTATCCTTTGTATTCCAGTCTTTTCTATTCAGCATTTGATTTGACATCTTTACTTGGATGTCTCACATGAGGCCAAAGTTAGCTTGTTTGATATTGAATTCTTGATTTTACCTCAAAATATATTCCTTAACGAGTCTTCTTTTATCAGCAAAAGGTAAGCTAAGAACCTGAGAGAATGTCCTTATATTTCCTTCTCCTTCACCTCCCAAACCAATCTATTCAATTCCTATTGATTCTGTCTGAAAATTACATGTTGTGTCTTTCTCTCCAATTCCAAGACCACCACACTAGTCCAAGAGAGCGCTTTCTCAGAGAATGCCTCAGTCTTCTCCTCCTCCTGTTTCTGTCTTCTAATCCATTCTACCCAGAGCAGCAGAATAAATTCCTAAAAATTAAAAATGTAAACCAAATCTTGTTAACATCTGCTTAATACCCTGCAGACTTTCTCATTTTAATTGGAATGAAATCCAAAGGATTTACATGGCTTAGCCTCTGATTATACCTTCTCTTAGACCTATCTCCCCCTGTTCACCACACACCAGCTGCACTGGCCTTCTTTCAATTCCTCAAACAGGCCAACTTCTGTTTCAGAGGCTCTTCTCATGAGTATTTACAGGTTGGCTGCTTTCAATCCTGCTGGTTTGGGCTTAAACTACACTAGCTCTCTGAGTTGAATTCTTTTCTCACATTACCGTTATTTTCTATGATAGCATATGACGGATTTCCTTCATGGTGGTGGTGGATTAGTCACTAAGCCATGTCCGACTCTTGTGATCCTGTAAACTATAGCCCACCAAGCTTCTCAGTCCATGGGATTCTCTAGGCAAGAATGCTGGAGTGGGTTTCCATTTCCTTCTCCAGGTTTCCTTCATAGCACTTTGCAGTTCCAAATGCTTCTTCACATTCAGAACCTTTAACCAGTTCATTTTCCTAATTTCTTTATTCTTTTTTTTTGTAAGTGATTATTTCCTTTTATCTCTCAAAGGAAACACTCAATTTATATTTTATTTTTTAGTCTGTGTGAAGCTTTCTCATTTTTTAAACTCACTTTCCTCCCTCCAAAGTTCATCTCCATTCACTGCTCCATCACCAACCATTCTAAAGTTTTTGGTAATTATCTCTTTAATTGTATATGCCATTTAAAGTATGTCATGCTAATTTCCTGGGCATGGGTATATAATTTACATAAATACTATTGGTCTGTAAATTTCATTCTATTTCTTGCTATTTTTACTCAGCTACATGTTTTAGAAATGTATGTTGTTCTGTGTTTGTTTAGCCATAGTTTCTAAGCACTACATACTTTTCCATTGTATTTATCTGTTTGTTCCCTCAAGTTCCCCACTACCAGTAACAAGCCTACAACAAATATCTTTGCACACATTCTTTATGGAACTGTTGCTCTGGGAGGAAAAAATCCTGTCATTACAGGCTATAGGAAATGTCAGCATTTAATTTGACTAAGTGTTGCAAAATTGCCCTCCAGAATGCCTGCTCCAATCTGCATTCCCACCAGGGTTCTTATAGTCTCATGTCCCAACTTAATATTTGGTACTTATCCTAGTTTCTATTTTGGGTGGCTGATGAGATAAGTATAAAGAGATATTCCATTGTGTTTTTTAATTTTCATTTTTCCAATTAACATGTGTGTTTGAGCACCTCTTCCCACATTTCTTAGCTCTATGGAATTTCCTTTCTTCTGTATTCCTAGCCCTTGTCCATTTTTTTAATTGAATTTCAAGAATAGGTTCTAAACTTTGTTTTCTTAGGCCAAGGATTTCTATTTTTAGATTCTGTAGTACACTTTTTGGCATCAGTCTTATACATTTATTTGATGATTTGGGATTGTGAACTCATTTTCTACAACACATTTTTCCTGAGTATGTTCTAAACATCAATGTCTCACCATGGGCTTGGCAGGGTTGGCTCTTCATGGAGCAGATTCCTGAGGTGTTTTCCTTAGATTACTGTTGAAGTCACCTGCCTGCTTTATTCCACATGGGCTGCTTGACAGTATTCAGTGCAAGGAAAATCCACTTTCTCATTGTGTAGAATAGCTTTGTATTAATTAACTTTCCAAGAATATTGTTAATATAAGAAAAAGAGTTTTAAGCATACACTCACATCAATCTCATAACTGGCCTTGTTTGAGGGAAGGGCTTTTTTGTTTGTTTACTTGTACATTGTCTCATCTACTAAATTATTAGCTCTGTGAAGGCAGAAATTATGTGTGTTACACACAATACCTCCTAGTGTCATTAGCACCTGGAATAATGACTGCCTCTGGTAATTACTAAAAAAAAAATTCTGAATGAAAGACTGAATAAAACACAGCCCAGAGTTTCCTCCAGATTTGGGATTTGCAATGAATATTATTAAATCCTTGGTTTTCCCTCTTCCCCCGATACTTAGTAAAATTACTGCAGTGATACACAGAATCTATTAGAGGTGTGAGAAACAAAAATGAGGACGAAAAAGCAAAAATTGTCTTCAGAAAGGCAACAGTACAAGTACATAAAAGTTTTTTTATTAAAACTTGTTGAAAATAAAGGACAAAACTTAAGATTATGATAGAAGTTGTCTCAGTGAAAAGAGACCATAAAGCGAAAAATAATTGTAGGATAATTAGCTTCAATGACAGGATTACCTAAACAAGAAATAAGATAGGAAGTGTTCTCCATGTTGAATTTGATTTGCTTAGAGGATATGCAAGATAGTAGTTGTTGAGCAGACATTGCATATGTAGATAAGAGTGGTTAAAAATGTATACCTATAAATTCCAGAGCTATCTTGCCTGCTGAACCTAATTCAAATCATGAAGGTAGCGACATTCTCCTCAGGAAAAAGGTATATGTAGACTAAACTAGATGGCCGATGATCAAATCCAATAAACCACCACATGGATGAAGCAGGATTACAAAGATAATTAGAAGGAAACACACCTCCAAAATTGGTCGTACAGGAACATTTTGTCAAGGAAGAGAAATTCTAGGGGTAATGATCTACAAGGCCAAAATAATACTGTAGATTTATCAAGAATTGTAAACGTAGCACAAACAGTTCTGTTTTGGGTTTGACCAGCTAAGACTAATCCAGAATGGCCTCAGATGAAAAAAAAAAAAAACTGAATTCTCTTCCACATGCTATTTCTTCATTAAGAATATTTGCAGAGGAGCAGCTTTAGGTCCACAGAAAAATTAAGAAAGGAACAGAGAGTTCCTATACATTCCCCACCACTACATACGCACAGCCTCCCCATTATCAACTTTTACCATTCACACTTGGTATTACACACTCTCCAGGTTTGCACTAAATGTGTAATGACATATATGCACTACTGCACTATCATACAGCATTTTCACTTCCCTAAAACTCCGCTGTGTTCTGCCTATTCATCTCCCCTGACCTTCCGGGAAGCCACTGACTTTTTTATTACCTTTATAGTGTTACCTTCTCAGAATATCATTTAGTTGGAATCATACATTATGTAGTCTTTTCAGATTGCTTCTTTTGCTTAGTAATAAACATTTAAAGGTTCTTCCATGTCTTTTCATGGCTTGCTAAACTCATTTCTTTTACCACTATTAATTTTCCATTGTCTGGATGTACCACGGTTTGTTTATCCATTCATCTAATGAATGACATCCTTGCTGCTTCCATGTTTTGGCAATTATGAATAAAGCTGCTATAAACATCTATGCGTGGATTTTTTTGTGGAATTAGGTTTTCAACTCCTTTGGGTAAATATGAAGGTGCATGACTGCTGAACGGTATGAGACTATGTTCAGTTTTTGTAAGAAGCTACCAAACTGTCTTCCAAATTACCTATACCATCTTGCAGGCCCACCAGTAACAAATGATGTTCTGTATCTTTGCTAGCATTTAGTGTTGCCAGCATTCTAGATTTGGCCATTTTAATAGGTGTGTAGGTATATTTCATTGTTATTTTCATTTGCATTTCCCTGATGACATGTATCTTCTTTGGTGAAGTGTCAAGTTATACCCATTTTTAATTGGGCTGCCTTCTTACTGTTGAATTTTGAGTTCTTTGTGTATTTTGGGTAATGGTCCTTTATCAGATATGTCTTTTGCAAATATTTTTATATGGTCTGTGGCTTGTTTCCTCCTTCTCTTGATATTGTGTTTTCATAGTTTTTAATTTTAACAAAGTCCAGATTTTCAATTATTTCTTTCATGGATTATGTCTTTGGTGATATATCTAAAGGGGCTTCCTTGGTGGCTCAGCAGTAAAGAATCTGCCTGCAAGGCAGGTGACCTGGGTTTGATACCTGGGTGGCGATGATCCCCTGAAAAGGGCATGGCAACTCACTCCAATATTCTTGCCTGAGGATTCCATGGACAGAGCCTGGTGGGCTACAGTTCACGGGGTCACAAAGAGTCAGACAGAACTGAGCAACTAATGCTTTCACTTTCAAAGACAGTCCAAATTACTATGCCTTGAAAGCACTAATAGTCTGGCTTCAAATTCAATGACCCCACCAAAAAGAAAACAAAAATTGCTAGAAATGAATGCAAAATTAATACCAGAAAATGCTAAAAAAAAAAAAAAAAAAAAAAAGCCCACAGGATACGATTCATATTGCTACTCTTTGAACTAAGGATTCATATAAAGGACTTTAGCCAAATGACTTTTGATAACATAAATGAATAAAACTATGGAAATACATGGCATGAAAATACTTATAGGTATCTCTAATAATATTTTTTTTTGGTCCGTAAAGTTACATAATGAGATACATACTCTCTGCTAATTTCATTAGGGATCTATTATGCCAGCAGGACTCTAATACACACATGGAATAATTATCTTCATCAACAGCAGGAGGACAATTTACCAGGAAAAAAAAAAAAACATTTAGATGGCACAATTAAGTTATATTTCTTCTCCTCTTCCTCCAGATAAATCAAGAAGATAAACATTAATGCTATTTTTGAGTTTATTTCAGAGTAAACTCTTATTTTCCCTTTTTGCCTAGTTTTACCATTATTTACCATCAAACTCCTTGTGTATGCATCAGACACTCTTGGTTTCCTATCCAACAGCAATGGCCTCTTTCTTCCTTCCTCATGAACATTAGTCCCAGTCCCAGCCCAGAAGTGGAACCTTAATAATTTAGCCAATCAACATAGTTTGAGTCCCCGTAACAACCTGTGCTTTGATTTTGTCTAGTGAAATAGAAGGGCAAATCTACTAGAAGGCTTCTGTGAGAAGTTTCTATTGTCATAAAAAGAGACAAGGAAAAATGGTCACAGTTCTGCTGAATGTCATTGTGTCTCCATGTGATACTTGGGACTGTAGCAACAATCTTGTGTTATATGGAAAAGAAGCCACTATAACAAAAATAGCAGAGAGACAAGATAGAAAGAACCTGAGGCCTTGATGACTTCATTATATCTCCTAATTAATCAGCCTTGGAGCAGCCCCACTGTACATGACAAAATAAATTTATTATGTGCAAACTTTTGAGGGTTGGGGTTTTTCTATTACACATAGCACAAAGTTTTCCAACCAAATAATCCAGGCTAAGTACAATTATTTATTGTGAAATCTTGTAAAACATAATTTGGACAGAGTGGTTATACATCAAACTGTTCAGTATTTATTTAATAGACAGACGAGCACTATGGAATTATAAGATCTCCATAACTAAATTAGATTATCAGTTTTCATGAAGCAATTCAGATAAACCAAAATCATAAGACAGAGGTATAAACTTGTCTTCAAAATACTGATATGACTATACTGAAATGTTTCAAATTTTGTGACTTAGAGATAAATAATGATGCAAGGTTGTAATAAATTAATGATTTCTAGAGTCGCTAAAATTATTTTTCTTTTTAAAATGGAGACAGATGTTTCTTTGTTAATATTGTGCATAAAAATTTACAGATAATAAGTAAAGAGTAAAACATATGTTTTATTAGCCTCATATCAGAGTCAGGCTGAGGATTCTGGACTCATTCCCCAGTCCCTAAAGTTTCGATTGATTTTTGGACAAGAGAACTTTCAGACCAACAGGGATTAAATTCCAGAGATTCACTGGAAAAAAAAATAGGGCAGCAAAGACAGTTGCTCTTTGAAATTAGTTCTTGCTGGTTATGATGAAAAATGTTGTAGCCGTGGCTATTGCCATTCATAAGGTAATCATGAAATACCAACACTGTCTATGATGACAAACCATAGGATTCTGAATTGCCTGCAGAAATTCTGCAGAATAAGATAGCAAAACATCATGAGTAGTGATCTAAAGAGTTAGCAATGCTCAGTCATAAAAGTGTGTGACCCTGGCCATCCCATCTCTGATCTTCCTATAAAATAAAGGAATTGAAACAGATGATCCTCGCAGTCCTTTTCACTTCTCACATTTCATCACTGTTATCATCATCACAGATATAGGAAAGATAGCATGTTTTGATTATATTATAGGAACTGGATTAAGTTCTTTATGTGCTAGGTCTCATTTAATTATCCCAATAGCACTATGAAGCAAATATTCATGTCCCATTCTAAAAATTAGAAAACTCGGACTCTGAGAGGTTAAGTGATTTTCTCAGCACATCAGCTGAAATGTCTTTGACTTCCTACTCTAGATTGCTTCTTTGTAGTCATCAAGCATAGAACAAGTCTGAAACACTCCTAGTGTGGTGCTTAGCTCTCAAAATTACAGACACCTAAACCAAGTCAACACATTTTAAAAAGGAATACAAATTAGGGGGGGAAGCCATTACTAGAAAGTGGTCTTGCCTGGAGAATCCCAGGGACGGGGGAGCCTGGTGGGCTGCCGTCTCTGGGGTCGCACTGAGTCGGACACGACTGAAGTGACTTAGCAGCAGAAAGTGGTAAAATCAATTTTCAATTTGAAATACTCCTTCTTATCAATAAATACTGCTGCTGCTGCTGCTGCTAAGTCGCTTCAGTCGTGTCTGACTCTGTGCGACCCCAGAGACGGCAGCCCACCAGGCTCACCCGTCCCTGGGATTTTCCAGGCAAGAACACTGGAGTGGGTTGCCATTTCCTTCTCCAATATCAATAAATACTAGGTTTGCCTACAGAGAAATTTTCATAATTTTTTCATCATACTTTAAATGTGCATCCATCTTTCTAAATAGTCTCATCATAAATTCCATGTATGGCTCTTTATGGTTAACAACAAAAAGAAACTTTTGAAATAAGGAATATATCATTTTATTTTCTGACTTTTTTTAAGTTTCTAGTTCAATTAACTAGAAACTTGGGCCTCCCTGGTGGTGACTCAGCTGCTAAAGAATCCACCTGCAATGCAGGAGACCTGGGTTTGATTCCACGCTCCCCTGGAGAAGGGAATGTCAACCCACTCCAGTATTCTGGCCTGGAGAATTCCACGGACTGTATAGTCTGTGGGTTCACAAAGAGTTGAACTTTCATAGTTCAGTTAACAGTTGGACATCCAACACAAATATCATTTTATTTTGAAAAATGAGAGTCTGCTCTAGACACCACCCACTTGCCATCGTAAGAGAGAGAATCACTGATTATATACATGCCTCTCAAAAGAAAGAGATACACAATTGCCTCCCACCTTTGTGGTAGCACACAGCAGTTACAATTGGCACCTAGAAAAACAGTACTTAATTGCCATCCCCTAAACTAACAGAGAGAACGAGAGAGATTATAGACACAATAGCCAAAGAGATAGAGAGAATGAACAACCCTCAGTCCTTATTTTGAGCAGGAGAGAAAGAAGGCAATTTACTCTCAGAAGCACCATCTCAAGAGAAGTCTTTTGTTGAAGGATGACTCATGTTATGTCTTTTATAAGTTCCTTTTCCTTACTCTCCAGAAGAAACAGGAAAAGGTGAATATAAAATCAAAAAACAGAAGGGGTTTAGCCACCCCACAGGTACCAGGAAAACAAATTATGATGACTTCACCATGGCAATTATAAATGACTTTATATACAGTGAAGTTTTAGAAACCAAGACATGAAACTGATATTTCCTTTGGACGTTTATCTTTTCCTAGGTAAATAGATTTATCCCCATAATTATTTATCACATGTTGGTTGAAGTTATAAAACATATATAGTCTCATAATAATATGAGTCTTTAGCTATAAGCTATTTCAATGTGCAGATTTTAAAGACACTTTTCACCTTCACGTGACTTGCTAAATTTTTTATGCTTAATACAATGCTTCACCAGACATAGAACTTCTTCCTCCTAATTTGTTAGTACCTGAGAAGAAAAGGCAGGCTGATTTTTCCATTTTTACTAAGAGAAATTTTTGGTGATAAAAACTTGTACTCTTAAAGAGACAGGCTGATTTGTGCACTGCTGATTGCCAGCTGTGGGCCTAGTTGAGCTGGGTTTATATAGACAGTTTTACAGAAACAAATACCCACATTTGTTATACTTCTGCTATTTTTTGAAACAAACAATGCCCCCTCCTCCCAATTTCTGAATCCCTGGAACACAAAACCCAGCCAATGCTGCTGCTAAGTCACTTTAGTCGTGTCCGACTCTGTGCGACCCCATAGACGGCAGCCCACCAGACTCCGCCTTCCCTGGGATTCTCCAGGCAAAAACACTGGAGTGGGTTGCCATTGCCTTCTCCAATGCATGAAAGTGAAAAATGAAGTCGCTCAGTCGTGTCCGACTCTTAGCGACCCCATGGGCTGCAACCCACCAGGCTCCTTCGTCCATGGGATTTTCCAGGCAAGAGTACTGGAGTGGGGTGCCATTGCCTTCTCCACAGAATTTGTATTAGTGTTGTGGAACTATGGGATGTTTAACCACGTATGTGCTGTCTCAGCAGTATAATCCATAAAGGGTACGGTCTGCATAATGTGTGGAAGCATGAATTGTGCTATAAAGGAACAATATTTATGAAGTTACAATATTGTGATGTTTGTAGTAGGGCTGGTATATTGAAAAGCCCATGAATAGAGAGTAATGTTTCTTTTTCACAATAAAGGAAAGCAATAACAATATATGTAAACATTTTATATAAAAAAAGTGTTATCAATGATATGAACAATTATGTCTTTGAATGTCTCTTAGATTAAGACTCATACAATCAATGCCTTCTATAGGGAGGTTTTAACCCTTAACTATTAATGTGTTCTTTACTAGACAGTGAAAGGTGTGTTATACAATCTGTTTCCCTTTTTGCTTGACTACCTGAAAGCTAAAAACTTAAGCTCCTTAATTCAACCATCTTACCTTCTTCAGTTTAGGTTTTCTAGTATATTGTCTTATTCTGAGATTGCGAGATTGTAATGAGCTTATAGAATGTTCATCCATCTTCACTTGCCTCAGATGGTAAAGAATCTGCCTGCAATGTGGGAGACTGGGTTTGATCCCTGGGTTGGGAAGATTCCCTGGAGAAGGAAATTGCAAACCACTCCAGTATTCTTACCTAGAGAATTCCATGGACAGAGAAGCCTGGTAGGCTATAGTACATGTGGGCACAAACAGTTGGATATGACTGAGAAACTAACTCTTTCACTTTTCATTTTCATTCATTTTCACTAGGCTTCCCTCTAGCCCACTGGTTTAAAAATGCTATGCTGGGAAAATACCCATACTCCCAAATACTGGCATATTAGTTTGGGATAGACACTGAGGAGTTACAGTTTCTGAATGCTTCCAGGTCAGACTAAGGTTCAGTCAGGACCTAGAACTACAAACACAGTCTTCTTGGCTCAGATCCAGAGTTAAATGGAATGCACTAGGATTACTACAGAGGAGTTTCAATTGAGGGAAAAAAGGTGGGGAGGGAAGCCATCAAAAGCCCACTATGTAGCAAACTGCCTTGTCTTGCTTTAAAAAAAATTGTGAGAAATGCAAATCAAAACCACTATGAGATACCATTTGACGCCAGTCAGAATGGCTGTGATCCAAAAGTCTACAAGCAATAATTGCTGGAGAGGGTGGAGAAAAGGGAACCCTCTTACACTGTTTGTGGGAATGCAAACTAGTACAGCCACTATGGAGAACAGTGTGGAGATTCCTTAAAAAACTGGAAATAGAACTGCCATACGACCCAGCAGTCCCACTGCTGGGCATACACACTGAGGAAACAAGAATTGAAAGAGACACGTGTATCCCAATGTTCATCGCAGCACTGTTTATAATAGCCAGGACATGGAAGCAACCTAGATGTCCATCAGCAGATGAATGGATAAGAAAGCTGTGGTACATATACACAATGGAGTATTACTCAGCCATTAAAAAGAATACATTTGAATTAGTTCTAATGAGGTGGATGAAACTGGAGCCTATTATACAGAGTGAAGTAAGCCAGAAAGAAAAACACCAATACAGTATACTAATGCATATATATGGAATTTAGAAAGATGGTAATGACAACCCTGTATGCAAGACAGCAAAAGAGACACAGATGTATAGAACAGTCTTTTGGACTCTGTGAGAGAGGGAGAGAGGGGGATGATTTGGGAGAATGGCATTAAAACATGTATAATATCACATAAGAAACAAATCGCCAGTCCAGGTTCGATGCAGGATATAGGAAGCTTGGGGCTGGTGCACTGGGATGACCCGGAGGGATGGTATGGGGAAGGAGGTGGGAGGGGGTTTCAGGATGGGAACACGAGTACACCCGTGGTGGATGCATGTTGATGTATGGCAAAACCAATACAATATTGTAAAGTAAAAAAATAAAGAAAGAAAGAAAAAGAAAAAAAAAATTGTGTTCCATAAAATTCTAAAAATCAGTCTACACACCACGATGCTTTTATATATTATGGTGTATATACTTTTATATATGTGTGTATATATGCTGTATATATTTTTATATACAGCATCTAGACAGCATAAAGGATTTTACATTTTGATATAGCAGAGGGTAAAGCATCATCAACTGCTATGGAGGAGGAGGGAGTCAATCAACTCACTCACTCAGTGAGGGGCAGAGTAGAGGCCCTTGCATGCTTCCCTCCTATCCACTACGACAGAAATGGTGGCACTCTTTTTGATTTGCTAAGTCACTAAAGCAGCCAGGAGTGGGGAACCACATAAGGGAAAGCAAGCAAAGCTGAGAGCAGGCATGGATAAGATTGATGAGAGTCTCTTCAATCAAGAGGAAGTAGTGTGGGTGCTCAACAGAGTGTGAGGACCCTAGAAGCCAAAGGACTCATCTTTCTAACATTTGGTAGACAGACAACTGAAGATGTGAACACAGAGCTGAGCAGAGACCCCAGGGGATCAATGACTACACTGCAGAATCAGAACACAGACTCTGGTCACTCAGAGAATCAATAGCCAGTTTCATACAAGTGCAGCAGGGACCAAGAGGTGCTGTATAGAAAATTCACCTTCTACTGATTTGTGCCCACATGGATTGTGATATATCCAGTCGCCACCCCAACAGTGGACAGTGACAGTCTAGACATGCGATCATACATCCTCAGTCCAGGGCAAGGATGGGAAAGCAGGCCCAGGAGGAAAGTGTGAGAAAATAAGTGTGAACCTTGCAAATTTGCAACTTCCAGAAACTCCCCCTTACATCCATTTACACTGCTGAGACTGATATTATAAATTAGGAAGTGGCTAAGGTTTGGCTATCAAAAAGGAAAAAAAAATAATCACAAGATTGGGCCGATATTTAAATTGAAATGTGAACTGTCTTCTTAAGGAAGCTTAGGTGTTTCAAGGTCAAGTAAAGTTTGGGGAGAGTTTTGAATAAGAACACTTCACATTTGCACATATCTAGGTTGTGACCATTTAACCAAGAATAGATTCAAGGGATTAGACCTAGTAAACAGGGTGCCTGAAGAACTATGGGAAAAGGTTTGTAATATTGTACAGGAGGTAGTGAACAAAACCATCCCAAAGAAAAAGAAAAGCAAGGAGGCAAAGTGGTTATCTGAGGAGGCTTTACAAATAGCTGAAGAAAGAAGAGAAGCAAAAAGCAAGGAAGAAAGAGAATGGTACCACCAACTAAACACAGAGTTCCAAACAACAAGAAGGGACAAGAAGGCCTCCTTCAGTGAACAGTGCATAAAGCTAGAAGCAGCAGCGACAGAAGGGGAAAGACTATAGGTTTCTCAGGAAAATTGGAAATATGAAACAAACATTTTGCCCAAAGATGGGCACAATAAAGGACAGAAGTGGTAGAGACCTAGTGGACACTGAAGAGGTCAAGAAGTGATGGAAAGAATACATGGAAAAACTGTATAAAAAAGATCTTAATGAGCTGGACTACTATGATGGTGTGGTCAGCCACCCACAGCCAGACATTCTGGAGTCTGAAGTCAAGTGGGCCTTAAGAAGCACTGCTGTTAATAAAGCTAGTGGAGGTGGGCAGTCCTAAGAGGGCAGAGGAATAGGATAGGGAGATCACTTTCTCCCCCACAAATTCATCAAAAGATCATTTGAATGCTGAGAAACTTCCATAAAATAACTTCTGAACGCTGGCAGAGGACACCAGAGGCACCCAGAAAGGCAGCCCATTTTCTTCTAAAGGAGGTAGGACAAAATATAAAAGACAAAAAGAGAGACAAAAGAGTTAGGGATGGAGTCCCATTTTGCAGAGGGAGTCGTGAAGGAGACGATTTCAAACAGCAGGATACCCTCTCACAGCAGGAAACTCTGTGGGGAGTTTTGGAATCTCAGTGAGCAACATAACCAGGAGGAAAAAACAACTCACAGAATACACGCCTAACCACAACTCCCAGAGGAGAAGTAGCCCAGAAACTCATGTCCAGCACCAGCGAGCAGGGGCTGGACAGGGAGGCACGAGTTGCATGCTTAGGGTAAGAACCGGGCCTGAAAGCCCTGAGAACAATCTGAGCGAGTTCACATGAGATAGCAACCCAAACTGTGGGATGATCAGAGAGGGAAAAAAAAGAGAGAGACAAAGAGAACTTTCCCATGAAAAGCTCTAACCTAAGGTGCAGCCTGGCCCATTCACAGAACAAAGAATAGAGCAAACACCAAAGCAGAGCTAGCCAGCTGCAGACTGGCTGCTCCCCCCAGAGGAGGCAGAGAGGCAGGCATGCAACAGCCAGAGTTGGAAGGCATGGGGCAACCTCAGCCCCAGAGATGGCATCCTTCACCAGACTGAGTAGGCTCCCAGTTGCTAACCAAGTCTTCCTGGGATCCTGGATGGTTGACATCTGCCAGGAGGGTCACAGCCTGAGATCAGCTCCCCAGAGGAGCCACAAAGAACACCAGGGACAGTGCTCTCATGACACACCCGGGAAACCGAGCGGCTGGGACTGGGGAGATGATTAAGACACATGGCCCAGCTGGGACCATGCTGGGACCATGGCCCAGGTGCTCACCAAGCACCTGGACACATGAGATGCTCAGACCTGGGAAGGGGATAAAACGCACAACCAACTAAGTCTGTGCCTTTGTGGAGTACTCGAGAACCTGAACCTGAGCAGCTTAGACCTGGGAAGTGCATGAAACACAGCGCCTGCTTTGGAGAGATCCCCTGCAGAGCAACCTGGAGCCTGAGCAGTGTAGACTAGGAAAGCACACACCCGTAGTGAGCTGGGGCAAACCCAGTGTGGTCCATAAACTGCAAGCATTCTCCACACACGCCAGTAATATTTGTTTGCAATGTTCCTCCCTCTGCACAACATAACAGAACAAGTGATCCTAAATAAGTGACCGTCTTTGCCCCCTTGTGTCAGGGTAGAAATTAGACACTGAAGAGGCTTGCAAACAGAGTAAGCCAAAATAAACAAATAAGAGGGAACAGCTCTGGAAGTGACAGGTGCAACAGATTAAAACCCTTTAGTTAACAATGACTAAGCATTGGAAGGGGCCTATACTTGTAGAAAAAGTACAAGCTGGAACAAGGAACTATTTGAAAATGAACTGACCCAACACTGCCTCCAACAACTCCAAGAAATTCCTAGATATATTTATCACTTCAGTTCAGTTCAGTTGCTCAGTCGTGTCTGACTCTCTGTGACCCCAAAGTTCTGGACTGCAGAACACCAGGACTCACTGTCCATCACCAACTCCCAGAATTTACTCAAACTCATATCCATTGAGTCAGTGATGCAATCCAACGATCTCATCCTCTGTCATCTCTTTCTCCTCCTGCCCTCAATCTTTCCCAGCATCAGGGTCTTTTCAACTGAGTCAGCTCTTCGCATCAGATGGCCAAAATATTGGAGTTTCAGCTTCAACATCAGTCCTTCCAATGAATATTCAGGATTCATTTCCTTTAGGATGGACTGGTTGGATCTCCTTGCAGTCCAAGTGACTCTCAAGAGGCTTCTCCAACACCACAGTCCAAAAGCATCAATTATTCAGTGTTCAGCTTTCTTTATAGTCCAACTCTCACATCCATACATGACTACTGGAAAAACCATAGCCTTGACTAGATGGACCTTTTTTGGCAAAGTAATATCTCTGCTTTTTAATATGCTATCTAGGTTGGTCATAACTTTCCTTCCAAGGAGTAAGCGTCTTTTAATTTCATGGCTGAAGTCACCATTTGTGGTGATTTTGGAGCCCCAAAATATAAAGTATGTCACTGTTTCCACTGTTTACCCATCTATTTCCCATGAAGTGATGGGACCAGATGCCATGATCTTAGTTTTCTGAATGTTGAGTTTTAAGCCAACTTTTCACTTTCCTCTTTCACTTTCATCAAGAGGCTCTTTAGTTCTTCTTCACTTTCTGCCATAAGTGTGGTGTCATCTGCATATCTGAGGTTATCGATATTTCTCCCAATAATTTTGATTCCAGCTTGTGCTTCATCCAGTCCATCATTTCTCATGATGTGCTCTGCATATAAGTTAAATGAGAAAGGTGACAATATACAGCCTTGACATTCTCCTTTTCCAATTTGGGACCAGTCTGTTGTTCCATGTCCAGTTATAACTGTTGCTTCCTGTCCTGCCTACAGATTTTTCAAGAGGCAAGTCAGGTGGTATGGTATTCCCATCTCTTTCAGAATTTTCCACAGTTAATTGTGATCCACACGGTCAAATGCTTTGGCATAGTCAATGAAGCAGAAATAGATGTTTTTCTGGAACTCTCTTGCTTTTTTGATGATCCAATGGATGTTGGCAATTGGGTCTTTAGTTCCTCTGCCTTTCCTATAGCCAGCTTGAACATCGGGAAATCCATGGATCACATACTGTTGAAGCCTGGCTTGGAGAATTTTGAGCATTGCTTTGCTAGGGTGTGAGACAAGTGCAATTATGTGGTAGTTTGAGCATTCTTTGGCATTTCCTTTCTTTGGGATTGGAATGAAAACTGACCTTTTCCAGTCCTGTGGCCACTGCTGAGTTTTCCAAATTTGCTGGCATATTAACCATAACACTTTCACAGCATCATCTTTTAGGATTTGAAATAGCTCATCTGGAATTCCATCACCTCCAATAGTTTTGTTTGTAGTGATGCTTCCTAAGGCCCACTTGACTTCACATTCCAAGATGTCTGGATCTAGGTAAGTTATCACACCATCAAGATTATCTGGGTCATGAAGATCTTTTTTGTACAGTTCTTCTGTGTATTCTTGCCACCTCTTCTTAATATCTTCTGCTTCTGTTAGGGCCATACCATTTCTGTCCTTTTTCGAGCTCATCTTTGCATGAAATGTTCCATTGGTATCTCTAATTTTCTTGAAGAGATCTCTAGTCTTTCCCATTCTATTGTTTTCCTCTATTTCTTTGTATTGATCACTGAGGAAGGCTTTTTTTTAATCTCTCCTTGCTATTCTTCAAAACTCTGTATCCAGCAGGGTATATCTTTCCTTTTCTCCTTTGCTTTTCATTTCTCTTCTTTTCACAGCTATTTGTAAGGCCTCCTCAGACAATCATTTTGCCTTTTTTCATTTCCCTTTCTTGGGGGTGGTCTTGATCCCTGTTTCCTGTACAATGTCATGAATCTCAGTCCATAATTCATCAGGCACTCTATTAGTTTTAGGCCCTTAAATCTATTTCACACTTCCACTATATAATTGTAAAGGATTTGATTTAGGTCATACCTGAATAATTTAGTGGTTTTCCCTATTTTCTTCAATTTAAGTCTGAATTTGGCAATAAGGAGTTTATGATCTGAGCCACAGTCAGTTCCCAGTCTTGTTTTTGCTGACTGTATACATTTTTACAGTTACTGTATATATTTTTACATATAGATTTTTATTATTATCATTTTTATTTTTTTAGCTTTTACTTTATTACATCTTTAATTTTCATTTTTATAACCTAATATTACCTTGAAATAAACCCACTATTTTAAAAGCAAATTTCATATACATATATTTTATAATTTTTGTAATTTTGTTTTGTATTTTTAATATTGTGTTTTTGAGAGTCTAACCTCTACTCTAGATTTTTAATCTTTGCTTTTTGTTACTTGTTATCAAATTTGTACCTTTAAGAATCTAATCTTCAGTACCCATTTTTACTTAGGGGTGTGATTACTGGCTTGATTGCTCTCTCCCCTTTTGTCTTTTCCTTTTCTCCCCCAGGTCACCTTTATCTCCTACCTCCCCCTTCTCTTTTCTACTTAAATCTGTGAATCTCTTTGGGTGTTCTGGGCTGTGAAGAACTCTTAGGGAACTGATTACTAGCTATATTGATCTCTTCCCTTTTGACTCCCCCTCTTCTCCTCCTGGACAGCTCTATCTCCCTCCTCTGTCTTCTCTTCTCTGTGTAACTTTGAGAACCTCTCTGGGTGTTCCTCACTGTGGAGAATCTTTTCACCATTAACCTAGATGTTTTATCATCTGTGCTGTATGGATGGAAAAGTCTTGAGGCTACTGTAAGAACAAGACTAAAAGCCAGAGGCAGAAGGCTTAAATCCAAAACTTGAGAGTATCAGAAAACTCCTGACTTCAGGGACCATTAATCAACAAGGGCTTATCCAAAATCTCCATACCTACACTGAAACCAAGCTCCACTCAAGAGCCAACAGTTTCCAGAGCAAGACATACCATGCTAATTCTCCAGCAATGCAGGAACACAGCCCTGAGCCTTAAAATACAGGCTGCCCAAAGTCACACCAAACCCATAGAACCCCAAAACTCACTACTGGACACTTCACTGCACTCCAGAGAGAAGAAATCCAGCTCCACCCACCAGAACACAGACACAGCTTCTCAACCAGGAAACCTTGACAAGCCACTAGTCCAACCCCACCCACAGGGAACAACCTCCACAATAAAGAAGAACTACAAACATCTAGCCTACAGAAAGCCCACCCCAAACACTGCAATCTAAACAAAATTAAAAGGCAGAGAAATATTCAGCTGGTAAAGGAACATGATAAATGCCCACCAAAGCAAACAAAAGAGAGGAAGATAGGAAGTATACCTGAAAAAGAATTCAGAATAATGATAGTAAAGATGATCCAAAATCTTGAAAACAAAATGGAGTTACAGATAAATAGACTAGAGACAAGGATTGAGAAGATGCAAGAAATGTTTAACAAGGACATAGAAGAAATAAAAAAGAGTCAATCAAAAATGAATAATGCAATAACTGAGATCAAAAGCACTCTGGAGGAAACCAACAGTAGAATAACTGAGGCAGAAGATAGGATAAGTGAGGTGGAAGACAGAATGGTAGAAATAAATGAAACAAAGGAAAAAAAAAAAAAGAATTAAAAGAAATAAGGACAACCTCAGAGACCTCTGGGACAATGTTAAATGCCCCAACATTTGAATCATAGAAGTCCCAGAAGAAGAAGACAAAAAGAAAGGGTATGAGAAAATACTTGAGGAGATAATAGTTGAAAACTTCCCTAAAATGGGGAAGGATATAGCCACCCAAGTCCAAGAAACCCAGAGAGTCCCAAACAGGATAAACCCAAGGCAAAACACCCCAAGACACATATTAATCAAGTTAATGAAGATCAAACACAAAGAGCAAATATTAAAAAGCAGCAAGGGAAAAGCAACAAATATCACACAAGGGGATTCCCATAAGGATAACAGCTATTCTTTTAATAGAAACTCTTTAGGCCAGAAGGGAAAGGCAGGACCTACTTAAAATGATGAAAGAGAAAACCCACAGTCCAGATTACTATACCCAGCAAGGATCTCATTCAAATATGAAGGAGAAATCAAAAGCTTTACAGACAAGCAAAAGCTGAGAGAATTCAGCACCACAAAACCAGCTCTTCAACAAATGCTAAAGAATCTTCTCTAGACAGGAAACACAGAAAAGGTGTATAAACTCAAACCCAAAACAACAAAGTAAATGGCAATGGGAACATACTTATCAATAATTACCTTAAATGTAAATGGATTGAGTGCCCCAACCAAAAGACAAAGACTGGCTGAATGTATACAAAAACAAGACCCCTATAGATGCCGCCTACAAGAAACCCACCTCAAAACAAGGCACACATACAGACTGAAAGTGAAGGGATAGAAAAAGATATTTCATGCAAATGGATACCAAAAGAAAGTAGGAATAGCAATACTCATATCAGATAAAATAGACTTTGAAATAAAGACCATGATAAGAGACAAAGGACACTACATAATGATCAAAGGATCAATCCAAGAAGATATAGCAATTATAAATATATATACACCCAACATAGGAGCACTAAAATATGTAAGGCAAATGCTGAGTATGAAAGGGGAAATTAACAGTCACAATAATAGTGGGAGACTTTAATACCCCACTGACACCTATGGATATATCAACCAAACAGAAAATTAGCAAGGAAACACAAACTTTAAATTATAAAATGGACCAGTTAGACCTAATTGATATCTATAGGACACCTCACCCCAAAACAATGGATTTCACCTTTTTCTCAATGCACACAGAACCTTCTCTAGGATAGATCACATCCTGGGCCATAAATCTAGCCTTGGTAAATTCAAACAAAATGAAATCATTTCAAGCATCTTTTCTGATCACAATGCAGTAAGATTAGATGTCAACTACAGGGAAAAGAAACTATTAAAAATACAAATATATGGAGGCTAAACAACACATTTCTGAATAATCAACAAATCACAGAAGAAATAAAAAAGAAATCAAAATATGCATAGAAACAAGCAAAAAATGAAAACATAGCAATTGAAAACCTATGAGATTCAGTAAAAGCAGTGCTAAGGGGAAGTTTCATAGCAATACAAGCTTACCTCAAGAAACAAGCTTACCTCAACTTTACACCTAAAGCAAATAGATAAAGAAGAAATGAAGAATCCCAGGTTAGTAGAAGGAAAAAATCATAAAAATTAGGGCAGAAATAAATGAAAAAGAAACAAAGGGGACTATAGCAAAAATCAACAAAACTAAAGCTAGTTCTTTGAGAAGATAAATAAAATAGACAAACCACTAGCCAGACTCATCAAGGAAAAAAGGGAGAAGAATCAAATCAACAAAATTAGAAATGATAATAGAGAAATCACAACAGACAACACAGAAATACAAAGGATCATAAGAGACTACTATCAGCAACTATATGACAATAAAATGGACAACTTGGAAGAAATGGACAAATCCTTAGAAAAGTATAACCTTCTAAAATGGAACCAGGATGAAATAGAAAATCTTAACAGACCCATCACAAGCATGGAAGTTGAAACTGTAATCAAAAATCTTCCAACAAACAAAAGTGCAGGATCAGATGGCTTCACAGGTGAATTCTACCAAAAATTTAGAGACGAGCTAACACCTATCCCACTCAAACTCTTCCAGAAAATTACAGAGGAAGGTAAACTTCCAAACTCATTCTATGAGGCCACCATCACCCTAATACCAAAACCAGAAAAAGATGCCACAAAAAGAAAGCTACAGGCCAATATCACTGATGAACATAGATGCAAAAATCCTCAGCAAAATTCTAGCAAACAGACTCCAGTAAAGTAAAGTAAAAGTAAAAAGTCGTTCAGTCATGTCCAACTCTTGCGACCCCATGGACTGTAGCCTACCAGGCTGCTCCGTCCAAGGGATTCTCCAGGCAAGGATACTGGAGTGGGTTGCCATTTCCTTCTCCAGGGAAACAGAATCCAACAACATATTTAAAAGATCATACATCATGACCAAGTGGGCTTTAGCCAGGGGATGCAAGGATTCTTAAATATTCACAAATCAATCAATGTGATACACCACATTAACAAACTGAAAGATAAAAACCATATGATTATCTAAATAGATGCAGAGTAAGCCTTTGACAAAATTCAACATCCATTTATGATTAAAAATCCTCCAGAAAGCAGGCATAGAAGGAACATACCTCAACATAATAAAAGCCATATATGATAAACCCACAGCAAACATTATCCTCAATGGTGAAAAATTGAAAGCATTTCCCCTAAAGTCAGGAATAAGACAAGGGTGCCCACTTTCACCATACTATTCAACATAGTTTTGGAAGTTTTTGCCATAGCAATCAAAGAAGAAAAAGCAATAAAAGGAATCCAGAATAGAAACAAAGAAGCAAAACTCTCACTGTTTGCAGATAACATGATCCCCTACATAGAAAACCCCAAAGACACCACCTGAAAATTACTAGAGCTAATCAATGAATATAGTAAAGTTGAAGGATATAAAATTAACACAAAGAAATCCCTTGCATTCCTATACACTAATAATGAGAAAACAGAAAGAGAAATTAAGGAAACAATATCATTCACCATTACAATGAAAAGAATAAAATACTTAGGAATAAATCTACCTAAAGAAACAAAAGACCTATATATAGAAAACTGTAAAACACTGATGAAAGAAATCAAAGAGGACACAAATAGATGGAGAAATATACCATGTTCATGGATTGGAAGAATCAATACAGTGAAAATGAGTAAACTACCCAAAGTAATCTATAGATTTAATGCAACCCTATCAAGCTACCAATGGTATTTTTCACAGAACTAGAACAAATAATTTCACAATTTGTATGGAAATACAAAAAACCTCAAATAGCCAAAGCAATCTTGAGAAAGAAGAATGGAACTGGAGGAATCAACCTGCCTGTCTTCAGGCTCTACTACAAAGCCACAGTCATCAAGACAGTATGGTGCTGGCACAAAGACAGAAATATAGATCAATGGAGCAAAATAGAAAGCCCAGAGATAAACCCACGCACCTATGGACACCTTATCTCTGACAAAGGAGGCAAGAACATACATTGGAGAAAAGACAATCTCTTTAACAAGTGGTGCTGGGGAAACTGGTCAACCACCTGTAAAAGAATGAAACTAGAACACTTTCTAACACCATACACAAAAATAAACTCAAAATGGATTAAAGATCTAAATGTAAGACCAGAAACTATAAAACCCCTAGAGGGAAACATAGGCAAAACACTCTTTGACATAAATCACAGCAGGATCCTCTATGACCCACCTCCCAGAGTAATGGAAATAAAAGCAAAAATAAACAAATGGAACCTAATTAAACCTAAAAGCTTCTGCGCAATGAAGGAAACTATTAGCAAGGTGAAAAGACAGCCTTCAGAATGGGAGAGAATAATAGCAAATGAAGCGACTGATAAAGAATTAATCTCAAAAATATATAAGCAGCTCATGCAGCTCAATACCAGAAAAATGAATGATCCAATCAAAAAATGGGCCAAAGAACTAAATAGACATTTCTCCAAAGGAGATATACAGATGGCTAACAAATACATGAAAAGATGCTCAACATCACTCATTATCAGAGAAATGCAAATCAAAACCACAATGAGGTACCATCTCATGCCAGTCAGAGTGGCTGCTATCAAAAAGTCTACAAACAATAGGATACAGAGAAAAGGGAACACTCTTACACTGTTGGTGGGAATGCAAACTAGTACAGCCACTATGGAGAACAGTCTGGAAATTCCTTTAAAACTTGGAAACAGAACTGCCATATGACCCAGCAATCCCACTTCTGGGCATACATACCAAGAAAACCATAATTGAAAGAGACATGTGTACCCCAATGCTCATCGCAGCACTGTTTACAATAGCTAGGACATGGAAGCAACATAGATGTCCATCGGCAGACAAATGGATAAGAAAGCTGTGGTACATATACACAATAGAATATTACTCAGCTATTAAAAAGAATGCATTTGAATCAGTCTAAAGAGGTGGATGAAACTGGAGGCTCTTATACAGAGTGAAGTAAGTCAGAAAGAAAAACACCAGTACAGTATATTAATGCATATATGTGGAATTTAGAAAGATGGTAACAATGACCCTATACGTGAGACAGCAAAAGAGACATAGATGTAAAGAACAGACTTTTGGACTCTGTGGAAGAAGGCGAGGGTGGGATGATTTGGGAGAATAGCATTGAAACACTTATATTACCATATGTGAAATAGATCACCAGTCCAGGTTCGATGCATGAGGCAGGGCACTCGGGGCCGGTGCACTGGGATGACTCAGGGATGGGATGGGGAAGGAGGTTGGAGGGAGCTTCAGGATGGGGGAAACATGTACACCCATGGCTGATTCATGTCAATGTATGGCAAAAACCACTATATTATTATAAAGTAAGTAGCCTACAATTAAAATAAATTAATTAACTAAAAAGAAATAAAATAAAGCTAGTGGATGCAATGGAATTTCAAAAGAACTATTCAAAATCCTAAAGAATGATTCCATCAAGGTGTTGCATTCAATATGTCAGCAAATCTGGAAGATCCAGCCATGGCCATGGGACTGGAAAATGTCAATCCTCATCCCAATTCCCAAGAAGGGTAGTGCCAAAGAATATTCTAACCATCTGACAATTGTACTCATCTCCCATGCTAGTAAGGTCATGCTTAAAATCTTGCATGCTAGGCTTCAGCATTATGCAAACCAAGAACTTCCAGATGTCCATGCTGGGTTTAGACAAGGCAGAGGAACCAGAGATCAAATTGCCAAATTTCTCTATGATCTCACTGGATCATAGAGAAAGCAAGAGAATTCCAGGAAATCATCTCCCTCTGTTTCATCAACAATGGTAAAGCCTTTGACTGTGTGGATCAAACTGTGGAAATCTCTTAGAGAGATGGGAATAGCAGACCATCTGTCTCCTGAGAAATCGGTATGCAGGTCAAGAAGCAACAGTTAGAACCCTGTATGGAACAACTGATTGGTTCAAGATTGAGAAAGGAGTATGATAAGGCTGCCTGCTGTCACCCTGTTTGTTTAACCTATATGCTGAGCACATCATGAGAAATGCCAACCTGGGTGAGTTACAAGCTAGAGTCAAGGTAGGTGGGAGAAACATCAACAACCTCAGATATGCAAATGATACCACTCTAATGGCAGAAGGCGAAGAGGAACTAAAGAGCCTCTTGATGAGGGTGAAGGAGGAGAGTGAAAGAGCCAGCTTAAAACTAAATATAAAAGAAAACTAAGATCATGGCATCCAGCCTCATTACTTCATGGCAGATAGAAGGGGAAAATCTGGAAGTAGTTACAGATTTCCTCTTCTTGGGCTCTAAAATCACTGCAGATGGTGACTATAGTTATGAAATCAGAAGATAATTTTTTCTTGGCAGGAAAGCTATGACAAACCTAGACAGTGAGTTGAAAAGCAGAGAAATTACTCTGTCAACAAAGACCTGTATAGTCAGAGCTATGGTCTTCCCAATGGTCATGTACAGTTGTGAGAGCTGGACTCTAAGCAAGGCAGAGCACCAAAGAATTGATGCCTTTGAACTGTGGTGCTGGAGAAGCTTCCTGAAAGTCCCTGGGACAGCAAGGATATCAAATCAGTCAACCTTAAAGGATATCAACCCTGAATACTCATTGGAAGGACTGATGCTGAAGTTGAAACTCCAGAATTTTGGTCATCTGATGTGAAGAGCCGACTCATTGGAAAAGTGAAATTGAGGACAGAAGGAGAAGGCATCAGAGGATGAGATGGTTGGATGATATCACCAATGCAATGGACATGAACTTAGGCAATCTTCGGGAGATGGTGAGGGATCAGGAGGCCTGGCCTACTGCAATCCATGGGGTCACACAGAGTTGAACACAACTGGGTGATTGAGTAGCAACAACAGGTTGTGACCATTTAACCAAGTTTCAGCACACTTAACATTCTCTATTCCCATTTGTGCTTGTTAAGAGGTAAACTAAGGCATATTAAAATATTTAAATTTGGGAAAAAATCAATTTGAATAAGTCAACATCTAATCTAACAGAAAGGAGCCTGAGGAACTGCACAAAATGAAAAACTTTTATAAGCAGAAAGGAGCAGGAACAAGGAAGTTATACTAGGCCAAACAGCAGTAACATCACAAAGTTACTACACTTAAGGGTATGGCAAGTGTCTGTTAGGCAGATTATTAGTACTGATATGCTGATTCCTGAATGACTGATTTAAGATTCCATTTCTGGAAGAACCAAAACTGTAATTAAGCTAACTCTCAACTTGGTGAAGTGAGGCTTAACATAAGCAACTCCATTTTGGACCTGTGATCTTATTCTTAACATGCTTTAAAATTTGGGGGCCTATTCTTATTACTCCTGTTTCTGGAGTTTGGATTTAGTTTTTAATTATCTTTTAACTGAAAGGTGTTTCAAGTGACTTTCAGAAGGTCATGATATATAAATATCACTCTGACATTTATTTTGATCAGCAATGATTAATACATATATGACCAGGAAGTATCTTTTGAACATATACATTTAAGTACTACAAAGTTCCCTGAGGACTCAACAGTAAAGACTTCACCTGCAACACAGAAGACATGGGTTTGATTACTGGGTTAGGAAGATCCCTTGGAGGAGGAAATGGCAACCTACTCCAGTATTCTTGCCTGAAAAATCCCATGGACAGAAGATGTAGAAGGCTACAATCCATGGAATCACAAAGAGTTGGACATGATTGAGCATGACTACAAAGTTAAACTATTTTGTTCTAACTTGGGGTCTTACATGTACTAAGAGACTGTACTGATCTTTGATGACTTGAGTTATTGTACTCCTCTAAGTAGTTAAGGATTCATTCTCTGTATTTAGACATATCTGGATTCAAATACATGTGCTACATCAAAATAGCTGTGTACTTTGAGATAAGATATTCAACTTAGGATTTAGTTTCTTCATCTGTACTCAAGCAACTTGTAGCCACCTAATAAGGCTACTATAAAAATCATACATGATAACATATGCAGAGCCTAGCACTCTAGACAGTAGTTAAGAACTCAGTTAAGTCAACTGTGAGTTACTTTTATTTCTGTCATTGAGAAAAACAGGAGAAAAGAGGTTGAGAAAACTTGCCTGTTCGGGCTTTAACAGTAGATACTATAAAATCAAAAACATAACTATAAGACAGGAAAAATCTTGGGTTTCCCAGTCGATACTGTAGTTCTGTAAACCACATGAGTTTGAATCTCCTGCTATCTGTGTCCTAGTCTGCAAACTTCTCAAAACATCAAGTGCTGGTTTCTCTTGCCTTCACAGTTCCTTCCTTAATTTATCTCTTGCATTGTACTATAATCAGAAAAAAGAATCCAGGCCACATATTCAACTGTTGACTTGGAAATCTCCTCAGCTAAATACCTGAGGCCTTTACTTATAAGGTCTATTTTCAGCCTATACAACAAGAATCATGCTTGCTCTATTTTAGAATAAAATGTTCTTCACTGTCTTCTGAATCCTCACAGGAAACACCCATAACATTCATATTTCTATCAACACACTGCTCATGACTCTCTCTCTCTCTCTCTCTCTCTCTCTATATATATATATATATACATATATATATACATATATATATATTCTCTAAGATGACAGAATTGTTCTTATTCATACTCCTCACTTCATTCCGAGCACTCACTAGAATCCAGGCTTTTTCCATCATGCACCTCAAAATTCTCCCAGCCTCTATCCATTATCTCGTTTTAAAACCTCTTCCATGCTTTTAGGCATTTTCCTACAGCAACATCCACTTCCCAGGACCAAAATCTGTATTACTTTCTTATGGATGCTACAAAAAACTGTCACCAATTTGATGGATTAAAGCAAAATAATTGCATACTCTCATAGCTTTGGAGGCCAAGTCCAAAGTTAAGTTTACAGCAGGAGCATGCTCCCTCCGGAAGCACTGTGCGAGAATACTTCTTGCCTTGTCCAGCTTATTGTGTTTTTCAGAATCCATGTTTTCCTTAGCTGGCAGCCACATCATTCTTATTTTTGAACCATCTTCATATTGCCTCTTCCTCTTCTGTCTGTCAAATCTCCCTTGTGTGTCTGTAAGAAGTATAATTATATACATAAAAGTATACTGATTGAAGTACCCAGAAAAACCACAACCCTAAGATCAGTCCTAAAAAAAAAACAGGAGGGGGAAGGAGCGGGACCTATAAATGGAGCAGCAAATGCCTTTCTAAGACGGGCCACTGTTCAGCAACTTAAACACATGAGCAGTGGAGAGAGCATTGTGCTTTACTGTACCCTATCTTCATTTGATTATCCGCTGGTACCACAGACCCTATAGCACAACTGTGGACTTCAGCTAATGTGGACATCCAACATGTGGACATCTACAAAGGGCGAGAGGGAAAAGAGGACCATGAAGAAGTGAGACTGAACAGAAGAAAGGTGCAGAACTTGGAAGAATGCATATAATGAGACAATGCACCCACTAGCATCATGCCCTGAAACCGTGGCCAAAAAAACAAAAACAAACGAACAAAAAAGACAAAGTGATACGAGATTTTCAAAGAAGTAAAGAAGGGAATCCACCTGTGTTGACATTATGTTTTCTTTTCATCAAGCTACCTTCAGTTCCTAGCTTGGCAACTTTCAGAATTTTCACTTAATTATGACATTTTCACTTATGTCTGAACTGGAACTGTATCCAAACATATTATATATCCCATGAAAGCCCCATCTCCTGGCAGATTGCTATACTTCTCAGCCTCTCAAACCACTACTTCTCTCCAGGGTTTCTGAAATCAGATTTCTGTGATTCTTATACTATTATATATCTCATGTTTATCTAACCTATGACCTGTGTTCTTTTATTGAAAGTTGGAGAATATTATTTTCTGAAAGAAAAACTAATAAACTAGAAGAGTTAACAAGAAAATTAATACTTGAATGACCTTGAATCTTATATAAATAAATGTCTTTTTAAATAAAAGAAATAGTTTTCTCCTAGGTCCCTGAAATTTCAGTCTAGGGAAGGTTTTTATGGTTAATTTATAAAGCTCCTAAAATAGACTTTACCAAGTAAGCAATAGAACACAAACTCAATTAAGGAAACACAGTCATCTCCCTTAGTATGTAAAGCAAGTACATCAAAAGGCAACTCTACAGCACAAGGTCATATCTTTCTAAGGCTAAATTAAGATAAATTTCAAAGCTCTCTCCTTAACACCTTGCTAAAGAAAATTGCATTTCTTTCTACTATATTTACTAAAGTCGCAGTGCTTCCTGCCTTTAATGACCAACCTCTTTGACCAGGCTCTGCTAAAATCTCATAAAGATGAACTTCAATTACAAGCACAGCACAGTGCCAAGGTTGCATAAGCTGACTGCAAACAGCTGTTCAGGGTCCAATGCCTACATGAGGGAGCCACCTCTCTAATTTAGCTCTGTTTTAGAACTGCCTTTGATTTAACTGACCAAAGAACATTATTTTCTTTAATATCCTTCTTTTCATCATATATATATATATATATATATATATATATAATTTTTTTCAAAGCATATAGAAAGAAGATCAAAAGGGCTGAGGCTTCTCGTCTGTCTGAATTACCCTAAGCACATGGAATAACCTTAACTAACTGGTTTCTAATGTTTCTGCTGGCTTAGCACAAAGCCGGCACTTCCTGTCTGTAGAAGCAGTCCCATGACGCCTGAGGAAAGTGAATGGATATCCTGGTGAGTATTTTATCCGCTGAACACTTAACAAGATTCATCAGTTTTCAAGGATCTTATGTGCTGCACAAGGTTAAAATAGATGTCATTTTAGAAGTAGACTCAGATTCTAAAAAGCCTCTGAGTATAGAATCAAAGGTCTTTGAGTGGTTATAGTTAAACACACAAACAAACATCCTGAGCCAATAAACATGCTAAAAACCTGTCATATTTGATATCAGTTTAAATCTGCTGGATTATCTCAAATATGTCCCAGCGTTGCTTGCCTGTTACTGACCTGGTATTTCAGACTTAACTCTTTTTGGTTCACCTTTCACCCTGTTCCAGTAGCCCCTGCAACACAGATCTTACCAAGTCCTTCCACTAACATCTTCACACCATTCACTTTTAAAGCACCACTCAAGTAAAAATAACACAAAGCTACCACCAATAAAAAAAAAAAAGATAAATTATAAACAGTGACAGGGTAACAGAGGCACTCAGGAGATCCATTTTGAAAAGTCCTTAGGTACAATTTTTAGACGTATCTTTTTTTAAACTTAGTTATCATAATTCAGTTTTCTAATAGTTTGTATCAGAATAAATTTTCAAAGTGTCCTGCTGCCAGCCTGCCCTCTCATATCAACCTGTGTTCCTTTGGGTGCTGCTTCCACTGAAGTCGACCCATCTCACACAAAAACACACTTCAAGTATTTTTATTTTAAGTGCTCCTTTACTGCAGAGAAAAAATTTGTAATGAACTACCTAGATTTTCCAAATATATCTAATAAAATGTTGACCAAGTAGATGCATTAGAGTTGTGTCATTGTTGGCCAAGAACAGTTTTGTTTTAGTGAACAGACACTGAAGAAATAGTAAAGGATTAAACTTAGTCAGGAAAACAAGGATGTTTCTGTACCCCTGTCCTATCATCTTCCTTGCTCTTAAATAATTTGAGAATCTTGTTAGGATACTGTGAAGCATATGGCTGTTTTTAGCTGAAATGCGGATAACTGTTGAAATGCAAAGACTTGAAGAAATATGTAGGTCCATCATTGCTTGATGGCAAAACAACATTATGGAGAACATCAAAATGCTCAGCTTATTGCCCTTCTATTCTTTCTTTCTATGCTTGGATTTAAATGAGTACAAGAATTTTCAGTCAAGTGTGACTGTTCTAATACACACAGAAATCAGAAAATGTATTTTTTACAACTGTTTATCAGAGTAATCATTGTAACCCCAAAACTAGAGGAATTTCCTTGAACTTGTTCTCTGGATAAAGACCATGACCATATATTCATAATTCTGAATTCTTCTTGGTGATAAGACTCAAGTGATAGTTAACACATATTTCCAACACAATCTTACACTAAAATGCAGTATTATCTAAACTCCAAGTTAGATTTCACTGTTTCACAAAAAGAACATATCTTTTGAATTCATATTTAGGCAAGGCACTGTATATTTAATCAACTTTTGAGCAATAGTAAAGTTGAGAATGGAACCTTAGGCTCTAGGTCACAATTTGTATTTTGAAGATCCACTTGACAATAATTACCAAGTCCAACCAAGTAGTTCTTATAAACTTTGAGGGGATAAGATAGTATCTAACATATTTGGCCTCTAGCAAATTGCTACAACAAACAGCAAATTGCTGAGACAAAATTCCCCCTGAAGCAGAATTCATATTCTATTCCAGGGTTTCTTCTGTGTCTACGCAATGAAGTATCTTTGTGGCCTCCTAGAAAGTCACACACTGTTTCTTCAAGGGCTAAAAGACTTTTCCGAGCTGCCCCAGGAAAAGCAATGTGGCCATAATCCATTTAATTCTCCCCAAATCACAGCCTAAGAATCCTGCTTAATTGATGTGTTTACCTCTTTTGCTAACTTTCTGGATAAAATACAAATGCTTTTCAAAAAACTGAACCACAAATCTGAAACGTAAAATCTCAAGAGTTATTGGTTTCTAAGTATTTAACTAATATCTTCTAATTTGTTATAAGTGTAGACAAGAAGAAATGGGAAGATTAATTACATTTCCATTACATGAAAATCTCTGAAGAATATTCAACATTTAAAACAAAGGACAAGGCTAAATAAATTTCTATAATCTAGGCAAGACTGTATTTCACAAGCAAAGCATGGAAGATATGGAATATTTTGGATATATGTTTTGGAACAGATAGCATTGACTAGGCAGTCCAAAATATGATTTAATGCCAGTGGAGCTTGTTTTGTTTTTAATTCTGTACTTCTTTACCAAGAGAGATTTTAATGTATAAATAAATATATCAATCAAGGAAAGAGCCAAAAGGCTTAATCTCTTATTCAAAAAAGACTCATTTTGCACAAAGATGACATTTCACGCTTTCCTAAGAAATGTCCATTGAATTTACTTTTTTAAATACTGACTTTTTCCTATATTAAACAGTAATTATTGTTGTTGTTTAGTCACTAAGTCATGTCCAACTCTTTGCAACCCCTTGGACTGTAGAATGTCAGGCTCTTCTATCCATAGGATTTCCCAGACAAGAATTCTGGAGTGGGTTGCCATTTCCTTCTCCAGGGGATCTTCCTAACCCAGGGACTGAATGCAAGTCTCCTGCTTAGCAGGAGGATTCTTAATCACTGAGCCACCTGGGAAGCCCCTAAACAGTAATGTAGTATTCTAATTAACTTTTTGCCTGAAGTAGGAAAATAGGAGGAAAAGGGTATTGAATGAAAATCATCGCTTGTTTTCCAATTAAAGCAAGGATCTAACATGAGAGACCATTTCATTGTTTGTCTGAGATCTTTAATGGAAGTGTTAAGAGAAGGTTGAGCAATCCAGTGGTGACCAAATAGATTTCAATCTAAAATAATGGTGACTATAGACAAAGATTACTATGAATAAAAAATGATGGAAATTTCAAAGAAAAAGTATATAATTCCCCTTCAATAGTGAACATTTTGGAATAGCTCAGAGGAAACAGTTTAAGTCTACAAAGCTCTAATGTTTATGATAAATAAAATTTCTCATTAAAATTTAATAATATCATATAATTTTCCTTTTCCAAATTACTTCAACTACCTCTTCATTAATCTACCTTTATCTTTATTTAATTTCTTGCATCACATTGGAGAAGCTTTATGGTGAAGAAAAAGGAGCAATCATTACAAACAGATGAGTTATTTTTAATTTCAGAGTTATTCTTGAATTTTCACAGAAAAAAATACATATTCAACATTTTGCCATACTTTTATAGTCCAATTGAATACTGCCTCATGCATTTCATCAAAAGATGAGCATTTAATGATACATGTCAAAGACAAATTCCTTCAGCTTAGTTAGTTAAAACTCCATCGTAACTACAATGATGCCACCAAGTGACAAAATATGTTATCTCTTAAAACCTGACATTATGAGTAGCATATCCTGAGAGCTACGGTAAAAAGTTCTACAACTTAAAGGCCAAATTTAATAAGTGAGATCCTGTTATTCATACGAGCCTATTGTCTTCCTTTAGTTCATTTTATGACTTTTTGTTTAATTCACGTCTCCAAATTCATTTGCAATTCATATTTACCTCATTCATTCAACGTTTATTAAACACTCAAACACTCAACTCCTCTAGTCATAGGAACTAAGCTCCAGGAACACAGGAATTCAGAGGACAAACACTGTCTCTGATTTCATTTTGTTTAGAGTCTCATGAATTTTTCACCAAATGATCTAATTTATAACTTACATTTTTTTTAAAGAAACAATTCTTTTTAAAGTTACAAAACCCAGTTCTGTGAAAGATTAAGGCATCAAAAGCATCTTTGCACTCGGTTCAAGCATTTGTATATATTAAAGCACTTCTAACTGCAATCTGCAACCTCCTGGAGAATTGCATAGCTGTTCCTTTGTCAATACTAATTAACCACTATGTATTTTTTGTATGACTATTAAGCAATTAGAGGCACACAAAATGATGTGCTTTTTAAAGAATGGTCTGTTCCCACCTAAATGACATTTCAAAGTGGTATTGATTTCAGGAGAGTAGCAAAAATAGGTCATTTTAGCAAAGGAAATTCTGCCATAAGTGGTTCTCACTCAACATGTATCTATTATCTGACATTTCAGACTAACCAAATTCAGACACTCAATGAACCCTTTTCATTGAAGTAATTCTAAACTCTGCTATTATTAGAGTGTCATTATAGGAAACTTTAAATACCACCATTAATCATCTGAAGTTTAGAAAAATAGTAGAAACAAAATAGAATCAAGGATCACGCCAACACTTTAAAGCTATAGTCATGAAAACAGTACAATACTGGCATGAAAACAGACAAGTAGACCAATAGAACAGAACTGAGAGCCCAGAAATACACCCAAACATATACAATCGACTAATATTTGACAAAAGAATATGCAATGAAGAAAAGATAATCTTTTCAATAAACGGTTCTGGGATAACTGGATATTCACATATAAAAGAATCAAACTAGACTGGTATCTTATACCATCAGAAAATTTAACTCCAAATGGATTAAAGACTTGAACATAAGACCTGAAACCATAAAACTCCTAGAAGAAACCATAGGCAGTAAACTCCTCGACACTGATCCTGGTGACGTTGTTTTTGCATCTGACCCCAAAAGCGAAGACAACAAAAGCAAAGTTAAATACGTAGGACAAGGTCAAACTAAAAAGCTTTTACACAGCAAAGGAAAATATCAGAATGAAAAAGCAACCTACTGAATGGAAGCAAATATTTGGATTTCATGTGTCTGGCAAGAGGTTAATACCCAAAATACATAAAGAACTCAGACAATTCAATAGCAAATAAATAACAATAACAATCAAAGAATGGGCAAATAGACATTTTTTCAAAGAAGATATACAAAAGGCCAAAAGGTACATGAAAAGATGCTAAACATCACTGATCATTAGGGAAATGCAAATTAAAACCACAAGGAGGTTATCACCTCATTCCTGTTAGAATGGCCATCATCAAAAAGACGATGATAACTAACATTGGTGTGGATGTGGAGAAAAGGAAACTTCTGCACATTGTCAATGGGATCATTAGCCAGAGGATCCTCAAAAAATTAATGTGGAACGACATATGGTCCAGCAATTCTACTTCTGGGATTATATCTAAAGGAAACAAAAACACTAACTTGAAAACATATCTGAACCCCATGTTCATAGAAGCATTATTTACAATAGCCTAAATATGGAAACAATCTAAGTGACTACCGATGAATGAATGGATGAAGAAGATGTGTACACACAAACACAATGGAATATTATTCAGCCATTTTTAAAAAAGCAAAGAAATTACCTTATTTGTGAAAACATAGGTGGGCACTGAAGGCACAATGCTAAATGAAAAATGTCAGACAAGGAAAGACAAATACCATATAATCTCACATATGGATAAAAAAAAAAAAAAACTTATAGAAAAACAGGTCAGCCAGGCTTGTGGTTACCAAAAACAAGGCCAAGGCAGAAAGATGGGGGATAGGAAATTGGTGGAAGATGGCAAACATATGTACTCTTTCAATGATAATTAAGTACTAGGACTGTAATATATACAATGATGTCTATAGCTAACACTGCTGTATGATTATATATGAATGTTATTAAGAGAGAACAGTTCTCATCACAACTAAAAATTTTTCTTCCTATTGTTTTTACTTTATCTATTGAGAACATGGATGTTAACTGAACCTGTTGTGGTATTCATTTCATAATATATGTAAATCAAACCTTAAATTTGTATGCTGTACCCCTTAAATTTATACACTATGTGACAATTATTCCTTAGGACAAAAAGGATCAAGCCAAAATACATTCACCTTAAAACTCATGACCTTGAGTCATATGGGTGAAGTATTCTCTGTCAATCAAGTCCTAGAAACTTTCCTGAAAATATTTTCAAATTAATACCCAATAATAAAATGGTTAGAGAAGAAGCAAAAAAAAAAAAAATTACTGCATTACAGTGACAAAATTAAATGCTATGAATGAACAGAAAGATACTAGGACAAGAAACTTACACTTCATTTTCTTTTTTTTTTTTTTCATGTTTAAAATTCATGTGTGTGTGTGTGTATATATATATATATATATGTCTCTTTTTTTTTAATTTTATTTTATTTTTAAACTTTACATAACTGTATTAGTTTTTCCAAATATCAAAATGAATCCGCCACAGGTATACATGTGTTCCCCATCCTGAACCCTCCTCCCTCCTCCCTCCCCATACCATCCCTCTGGGTCATCCCAGTGCACCAGCCCCAAGCATCCAGTATTGTGCATCGAACCTGGACTGGCAACTCGTTTCATACATGATATTTTACATGTTTCAATGCCATTCTCCCAAATCTTCCCACCCTCTCCCTCTCCAACAGAGTCCATAAGACTGTTCTATACATCAGTGTCTCTTTTGCTGTCTCGTACACAGGGTTATTGTTACCATCTTTCTAAATTCCCAATGTTCGTCGCAGCACTGTTTATAATAGCCAGGACATGGAAGCAACCTAGATGTCCATCAGCAGATGAATGGATAAGAAAGCTGTGGTACATATACACAATGGAGTATTATTCAGCCATTAAAAAGAATACATTTGAATCAGTTCTAATGAGGTGGATGAAGCTGGAGCCTATTATACAGAGTGAAGTAAGCCGGAAAGAAAAACACCAATACAGTATACTAACGCATATATATGGAATTTAGAAAGATGGTACACTTCATTTTCTAAGCTAGCTCCTAGATCGGGGTCCCCAACCTCTAGGATCTAATACCCGATAATATAATGTAGCTAATGTAATAATAATAGAAATAAAGTGCACAATAAATGTAATGCATTTGAATCATCCCAAAAGCATCCGCTAGCACTGGTCCATGGAACAACTGTCTTCCACAAAATTGATCCCTGGTACCAAAACAGTTGGGTATCACTGCCCTAGATTACTGGAAAACTTGTCTTTTCATCAAGATGCCATGCCCTACATATTTCCAGAGGCTAGGAGTATATTTTAAAGAGAGAAGACTTCCCTAAACAATTGAGGTTTTACCAAATCTATATGCAAATTAAGTTATACAAAGAACAAACATATCGATATATACCTTTGCCTACCCAGGTAACTAAATAATAAATAGCCTCCATTCTGTCTCCCTTTTTTTGCATCATTATTGCAACAGTTCTTTTAGTCATTTATGATTAAAACCAGGGAACCAGCCTTGAGTTCTACTTCTTTACCATCTAGATTTAATCTGAGTTATTTTTATTTACCCTGGAATTGTTTGAGAAGTAAATTGGTAAAAGCATAAGCTATGGAGCCACACTCCCCAGGTTCCAATTCTCTCCACACTGCTTTTACCTGTGTACTTTGAGTGATGTCACTGCCTGCTTCAATCTCCTCGTCTATAAAGTGAGGATAAGAGTATTTGCCTCATAGAGTTGTGAGGATTCAGTGAGTGAAAATGACAGAAGTGCTCAAAACAGTGCCTAACCACCCAAAAGATCTGTAAAAACATCGGCTCAGATGACTATTCCTTAGATTTCTTCTCCTTAATCTTGCTCACCACTCCCAGCCCCAAGTTCATCGGTCACATCTCATGTTTATAATGGTCTGCAATTTGTTTCTCCCTAAAGTCAGTGTCTTCCCCTTCCATTAGAACCGGAGTGGATCCTAGTGCCAGGTAACTCTAGCTAAATTATTACTTGTAATCATATTGCTTGAAGAATCTCAATAGTATCTCCAAGCTAAATGATTATTTGTAATCATATTGCTTGAAATTCTCAATATTAACTCCAAGTAGTCCTTATTTTCACAAACTGCCCGTCTATCTTATTAGTACTTGGTGAAATCTAAGTTAGCCTTTTATGCAATAATTCCAAAGTGAAGAGAGAATGTTAAAATAGAATCTCCAGGAAACTTCAGTTAAACTATACAGACACTCTCTTCTTCCATGAAGAAATTTATGGGACTAATAGCTTGTCTGCTGCCTTGGTATGGACCCAGAGTTCAAGCACAGATGAAGGTTAGACACTGATTTCACACTTTTGATAGAAAAATGAAGAATTCAGAACCCAACTATAAACTTAAGATAAGCTTCAAAACCAGAAATAAAAGATCAAAGATGTTGGAAGAGAATTTCAACATGAAACGAAGGAGCATGGACAGATTGCTCATCAATTCCAGGACCACTTCCACTGCATCCGCAGGCAGGTGGAAGGCCATCCCCACTATCAGCTCTACCACTGCCAGCTCTACACAAAGGAATTGCTCCTCATCCTTTAACTCCTTTACCTCTACTAAATAGTAGACCATATCAGCCACCCAACTGAATAGCACCCCTTGTTCAATTTTTCTCTCTCCACGTCATCTTTTATCCTGTGTATATACATTTTACTTTTCCCCATGTCATCTTTTCCCTCTGTACATTTTACCTTTCCCCACTAAGTCTGAAAGCTCTTCAGTAGCAGAACTTTCTGCTTTTGCAATTTCTCCAACCACAGGTAGCAGAATCCTAAGGAAATAGATCAACCCTGAATATTCACTGGAAGGACCAATGCTGAAGCTTTAATACTTTGGCCACCTCATGTGAACAGCAAACTCATTGGAAAAGACCCTGATTCTGGGAAAGATTGAAGGCAGAGGGAGAAGAGGGCAACAGAGAATGAGATGGTTGGACAGCATCACCGATTCTGTGGACATGAACTTGGGCAAATGCTGGGAGATGGTGAGGGACAGGGAAGCCTGGCGTGCTGCAGGCCACGGGGTCACAAAGAGTCAGACATGTTTCAGCAACTGGACAACAATACAACAAGTAAATAAAAGACCTGGAATTCATTATGTATGTAGCAAATGAAATTCTGTATGTGATGTACATTAATATCACATAAATATCAAGTTGAAAGTATAAGGTTACTATTTTTTGATTACCAATCAATGCTATTGCTATTTTTCCCTCAGTGTTTTACTGCTCCTGCTTCCTTGCTCTTGACTTCAAGTATGGAAAACTAAAAACTTGCTTAACAGGTTTGTTAGATCTTATTTTCCCCAAATCTTAAACTCTTAAAGGGATATAGTTATTTCAAGAGTTTGGGATGCATATATAGCTGGGATTCAGGAATGTATTTATTTTACATAAAACAAACTTGGGTGAGAAATTCTCAACACTGTAGGACTAAAAGAAGAAATATCTCTAGTTCTTCTGAGAGAAAGGAGGAGGAAAGGAAATAGGATCAGAGATGTCTGTGGGTACAAAAAGGAACCTTTTGCTGAGACAGCTAAGTAGAACCTCAAGATCAGACCCAAGAAAGAAAAGGGCTGCATTACAGGCAGATGGCACCAATGACACACTCACAGTGTCTTGTGTCCTATGATTTGCATAGAAGTTGCACAGACAGTGACCCAACATAAAGGGCCAAAGCAAGCAGAGTGATGGTAACCTGGTGCATATGGGAGCTAAAGATCAAGAAATGTCTTCCTATAGTCTTGGCCACTGGTAACAGCATTTAGACGTCAGCAAGCAAGGGATGAAAATCCAGAATAGGAGAATTTCTACCCTGGTAGAAAGAGGGCTATAGTTAAGATTTCAAGGTTTGCTGGTTTGTTTGTTTTAGAAAAATGAAATTATATTTCTTACCTCTCTGAATTTTGGAGCTGAGATTCAAGCCCACTCTGTAAGATTTATAGCTGTAGTTGTGCAACATGCCATCATTTGTCAAGACATTAAGTAAGTATCAAGCATGGTTTGAGCATTATCTCATTTGATTCCTACTGGAAACTATGAAGAAATTGTTATTTAGCCATTTTACAAGTGAGGTAACAGACTCAAGATATTAAGCAACATACTCATCATTATTTTTAAATGGCGGAGCTTAGATGCAAACCTGTTTTTGCTTTTCTCTAGAATCTAAGCTCTTCACCACCACCCCTCGCTATCTCAGATTCCATTATCTATTACTCATGAAAATGAAAGACTTCTCCATTGTTCACCTAGACACAGTCATTAATTCTCACCTAAAATGAATAGCCTACTTTTATGGAAGTACCATGACTGTTATTAGTGGATTTGTGTCTAGAAGACAGAATATTCTGATGGAAATTACAGAAAAAATAAAGGCCTAATTAAACCCTAAACATCCATGTAAATGTGTTCCAAAGAATTTGACATAAATAATAAGCTTAAATTGACTCCTTGGGTTGATGCAATATTAAAATGCTACTTATAAAATGTTTTTAAATTACTATTTAAAGACAAAAATCACTTTTATTTGAAAGTATGAGCTAAGAAGCTATTATATAATTAACTCCTTATGACAATATTATGGAGTGGGTATTATTATCCACAGTCTGTATGGAAACCTGGATATGAAGTTCAAATGAGGATCAGAATAAAAGCCTTATGTAGGTACTATATTTGAGCAAAATTTTATAATGACTATAAGTGGTTTCTCAGATAGCTCAGTGGTAAAGAATATGGCTACCAATGCAGGAGATAAGAGTCTGGTCCTTGGATCGGGAAGATCCCCTGGAGGAGGAAACAGCAACCCACTCCAGTATCCTTGCCTGAAAAAATCCCATGGACAGAGGAGCCTGGGAGGTTACAGCTCATTGGGTCACAGAGTTAGACATGACTGAGTGAGCACACAGTATAAAGTATCTAAATAACAAAATTATATATATATATATATATATATATATTTCAGTATTAATGGAGAAATATATAAGATATGCATCCTCTCCTACAGAGCATTTTTCTTGTCCAACATTTCAAAAAAAGTTATGTAAAACAGATATAGAACATCTGGACATTTTACTAAAGCATAAAAACATTTAAACTACTGTACTTAGAAAAACTCAAGTTGTTGTCTTCAGTCTCATTAATCTCATATTCTTAACTGGTATTGTAATCAGAGATTCTTAATATAGGCCAAACAGGCCACAGGGTGGCATTCCACATTCCATCTCCTGGGTCTCCTACATGGAGACTGGTGGGCTCTTTACCACTAGTGCCACCTGGGAAGCCCACTTTTACGTATCCCACAAGCCAATTGTGATTTTTTTTTTTTAGGGTTAATTCATAGAAAAAGGTAGGTATATTAATTTACCTCACCTTATCTCAACAAAAGCCTATGTGAAGTATTCAGTGAAAAGGCATTCTTTAAATTGTAAATCAAACTAAACCACTTGTATTCTTTCTCCCTAAGAAGCCCCACTGAATCAGATGATTCAAAGATGAACTAGTCTCTCTTCCTGTAAGAGGCAAGCATTTCCTCCTATAATATTCTTTTGAGTGCATGCTGAGTTGCTTCAGTCGTGTCCTTCTCTTGGCAACCCTGCGGACTTTAGCCCGCCAGGCTCCTCTGTCCATGAGATTCTCCAGGCAAGAAAACTGGAGTGGGTTGCCATGCCCTCCTCTAGGGCATCTTCCCCACCCTGGGATGGAACCTATGTCACTCATGTCCCCTGCATTGGCAGGCGGGTTCTTTACCACTAGCACCACCTGGGAAGCCCAGATAATATTCTTACCAAAGCTCAATTCACTCTCTTCCAAAATACTGCCTGTGATGAGAGCTCATAGCCTATCAAGATGCAAAAGTTATCATTCATTCTTCTTCCTGTTGTAAAGAGAATCACCTTACCCTAACTGTCAGGTACAGTGAGAACTCTAGAAAGCAGGGCCTGGTTCTGCATCCACAGCTCCTTACTAAAGAACACTCGATAAATGTTTATTGGACAAAAGAACAAATAGCAGCGAGCCCCTTTCCCTCCTCAAGAGCCACACAGAATAAACTTATTATTCTTCTATGTAATAACTCTTTATGTAATTGAAGAGAAAACTATAAATCTCCACCTTGTCTTTTAAATCTGGTTAGACTTCATTGGAGAATGACTCTCAACTCTTAAAAGTTAAATTTTCTCAGGGGTTCCTCCTCCCTCTAAGCATCAGTGTTAAAGAACTGATTTGTGGGCAAGCAATTCAGTGCCCTAATGTAAACAAGAAATATGTTTACATTAAATTTTTTTCTACTGTGAATGATTACACCTCTTTTCAATTTGTTCTTTAATTCAATAAGTTATTAATTCAGGTTTATATGCATGTTACATATAGTGGAGAATCAAAAAGCATATGCTTATACATAAAAAGTAAATAGATATATAAATACACTAGTCTTGCATACATATTATATACATACATTCAATATATATGACATATTACATACCATGTTATATTAAACATCATAGAAATCTACAAAATTATAAAATGTTTGTGTTATCCAAAGGAAACAATTATCTCAATTATGTTGACAAAAAATAAAAATTTTGAATGACCGAAAGTCAGATTTCTAATAGTTACAGTTACTTGAATATATAGTTATATTGAATATATATAGTTACTTGAATATATCAAGTTAGATCTTTTTCAAAGTGAATTTTAGAATGATTTAAGATATTGACTTTATAGACAAAAACAGGGGTCACCAATGCTCACTGACATCAAGTGTTAAAATTACTTAGCAACAGAACTGGAGCTCAACTCTAAGTCTCCTGATTTCTTGGCCATTAGCATTCCTGCTTGGCTATTAAATGATTACTGGAACAAATATTTTTGTAGATTAAAATTCAGTGAGTTGAAAATGTGGCAAACCAGATGACTAGTTGTGAGAGGAAGGAGCAACTGAGAAATGTTATTTATTCATCCTACTTAATGCCCAAATCAAGGAAACAGTAGAGAGAGAGTGCAGTGTGGCACTTACAGCAATCATCTCTAACAAGCCCCCATTTGTCTTACCAAAGTGAGATGAAGCACTTTACACAATCATACTATGGAAAGAAGAATTTCTCACCTGCAGATGATAATACAAGGACAGCGATAACAGGAAAAAAAAAGCTATGTTGTGAACATCTGTAAGAAGAAAACACTCAGAAGCAGTGTATTAATCAATACCAATTGGATACAGTGAGCTGGTAATGTATACTTTATTTAACCACTTAACATTTGACTCCAACCACACAGATCCTTACTGTTAAATAAACTTGGAACACTGCACAGCTCATAAATATAATATTTCCTTGCATGTGCAGTAGACTGTTTTAATCTAATACATTTGCAGGCAACAATCCTTCACATTTTGCTATTGCTTGTTACAAGCCAATTCCAGGGCATCCATATTCAGCAGTTAAAAGGGAGAGCAAAATACGGGCTATTCTAATACCATTCAAGACAGTCAAGAAAATGTCAGCACTTCTTTATAAATGAGAACTGGGGAAGTTTGCCTGAACTGCTGATTGTGTCATTTTACAGTTTATAATGAAAAAAAAAAAAAAAAAAGACCCTCATTCACATTTCTGAAGTCCCAGCTTCAACCTCTTTATATATACCCAGGGATTCCCTGCAAACTTGTGATGTGTGGGAGTGGAGAAGGTATAGGAGAAGAGATGGGCATGCTGTGGAGAAAGGAAACAGTTCAGAGCACTGCGTGTATGAGAGCCGAGTGGCTGCTAAGCATTTTGGGCTATGTCTGAAGTGTGATCACTCAACTAAGTACTAGAAGTGAGGATAATCATGTGCCATGTCCTCTAGTTAATGGAAAACTCTCCTTCCAAACTTTAGTCCTTGGAGGTAGAACCTGTTTTGATTTCTGAATTATGCCATCTTATGTAATGTTGCCCCAGGGCAGGGGTCAGTATAGGTTTCTGATTCCAGGTTGCTGGCTTGGTGAAACTCAGGTAGAAGTAGCAGGGGTTGATTCTTCTCCCAAAGGAGGAGGAGTTTGGAGAGATGGCACCACTCTTGCTGGTAAAACTAACTTGAAATCTCTGTGACCTAAAGATTGAGCCCTAGTCACCTAGTCTTGCTGATATAGAGTACATTTCTAGATACATGAATTCTTCAGAAAAGGTATTCATCATTAGCATAGTTTGCCAAGGGCTTTCCTCATGGCTCCAACAGTAAAGAATCTGCCTTCAATGTAGGAGACCCAGGTTTGATCCCTAGGTGGGAAGATCTCCTAGAGAAGGGAATGACTACCCATTTTAGTACTCTTGCCTGGAGAATCCTATGGACAGAGGAGCCCAACTTATATGCAGAACATACCACGTGAAATGCCGGGCTGGATGAGTCACAAGCTGGAATCAAGGTTGCCAGCAGAAATATCAACAACCTCAGATATGCAGATGGTACCACTTTAATGGCAGAAAGTGAAGAGGAACTAAAGAGCCTCTTGATGAAGGTGAAAGAGGAGAGCAAAACCTGGCTTAAAATTCAACATCCAAAAAACTAAGATCACAGCATCCAGTCCCATCACTTCATGGCAAATAGAAGGGGGAATAGACAGATTTTATTTTCTTGGAATCTAAAATCACTGTGGACATTGACTACAACCATGAAATTAAAATACACTTGCTCCTTGGAAGGAAAGCTATAATAAACCTAGACAGTGTATTAAAAAGCAGAGACATCACTTTGCCAACAAAGCACTATATAATGAAAGCTATGGTTCTTCCAGTAGTCATGTACAAATGTGAGTGTTGGACCATAAAGAAGGCTAAGTGCTGAAGAACTGATCCTTTTGAATTGTGGTGTTGAAGAAGACACTTAAGAGTCCCTTGGACTGCAAGGAAATCAAACCAGTCAAACCTTAAGGAAGTCAGTCCTGACTATTCATTGGAAAGACTGATGCTGAAGCTGAAGCTCCAATACTTCAGCCATCTGATGATGCGAAGAGCCAACTCATTGGAAAAGACCCTGATGCTGGGAAAGATTGAGGGCAGGAGGAGAAGAGGATGAGATGGTTGGATGTCACTGACTCAATGGACATGAGTTGGAGCAAGCGCCGGGAGATAATGAAGGACAGGAAGCCTGACGTGGTGCAGTCCATGGTGTCAGAAAGAGTCAGGCATGACTTAGTGACTGAACGACAGCAAAAGTTTGCCAAATCATTCTGCTCCTGCTGCCTTCTGAGCACACAGTATGATGACATTTCCTGCCGCTGTTGTTGTTTGGAGCACCACGTGACTAGTTTGGGTCAGTGGGTGGGAGGAGTGACATGTGTCATCTCTAGGAAAGAGCATTTAATTGCCAGTTGTGCCACCCTCAGAGCTCTATTTCACTCTTTCAAGATGACCAGTAACGCTAGTGAGAAGGCAGGCATATACAGAGAATAAAGGGGAAATTGTATTTTATTTTATTGTTTTGAGACTTGGGGACAGTCTCAGGTGAACCACTGCTGTGTGGCTTCACTTTCCTTACTGATCCTGAGGGAAAATTCTCTATATATATTAAACTCAGTTGACAGTGTTCCATATCTTACAAAACCTTTATCCCGAGAGACCGATTCTTTCAGCTCATACTCTCAGCCACGTCCTAGGTTCAAGGCAACATGTAGAGGTCTGAATCAGTAAATTTTTAGCACCTACCACCTCACAGGCTTAAGGCCACCTACTCTTCCTCATCTTAATTCTGGGCTCACTCAGAACTAGCCTAGTCAGGACTAAGTCCAATGTTTTTCTTTGCTCTGGTAACATCATCAGAGACCCTATTTTGTTCCCTCCTATGGGGATTTGTTCAGAGACTCCTTAAACCATATTGATGGATCACCCTTCCCCACTCCTGTAAGAGATCTATAAGACATGGAGAAGCTGGTTTCCATAGTATAGGACAAAGTCTCCTCTCCCCAGGATAGAGTCTCTACCAGATATATGCTGGTATAACTAAGAGATCTGCTCCAAAGAAAAGTTCAAATAGTTTAATCACTTTGCTTTGTCTATACAAGGATAGTTCCTTTTGCTCAAGGAGGAAAAGAAATTTAATCTGTGATAGAATACCTACTAAACTTTTGTTTATATTTGACTTTGCCTTTTTTCTATTCATTTCCACATGCAATATTCAACCCAATCTTTACTTGATAGCCAATAATATCCAGTCTTTTGTGTATATGTGTACACATCTGTGTGCGAATATGTACATGTGTGTGTTTTCTGATTCTTTCTCTTCTCTATATAGTGATACTTTGCACAATTCCAAAATCAAAAGGGCTCTAGGAACTGATCATTTTTTGTAACTCAAGAAGTGATAAAAATATGATATGAACTGATGTAAGACTATTTATGGTCTTTATCTCAGTATGAATATTCATGATTCACTGCAGAAATAGTAATTAATCTAGTTACAGACACCACTGGGAACATTATATAATATACAGTTATAAACCACAATATCTTTCAAAAATCTGAGACACAACTAGTCTTAAGAGTTCTAGATAATGGGTTATGGACCTGTATTTCTTCTAACAACTCTCACTTAACAGGCCCAGTTTTCACATCAACAGCAATTCTCCACTAAATTAGAGACACATGTTAAATCTGACTACAATTGCATACAAATATTCTATGACTGTATTTGTATGCAACTGTAGTCGGGCTTCCCAACTACAGATGGTAAAGAATCCACCTGCAATGTGGAGACCTGAGTTCGATCCCTGAACTGGGAAGATCCCTAGAGGAGAGCATGGCAACCCACTCCAGTATTCTTGCCTGGAGAATCCCATGGACAGAGGAGCCTGGTGAGCTGTCTGTGGGGTCTCAAGAGTTGGACACAACTGAGAGACTAAGCATAGTAGTCAGATTTTACATACAAGTATTCTATAATTCTGGGCCTTTCCAGATGGTGCTAGTGGTAAAGAACCCACCTGCCAATGCAGGAGACATAAAAGACATAAGTTTGATACCTGGGTTGCAAAGATCCCCTGGAGGAGAACATGGCAACCCACTCTGGTATTCTTGCCTGGTGAATCCCATGGACAGAGGAGCCTAAAGAGCCCATAGCATCACAGAGAGTCAGACACGATTGAAGCAATTTACCATGCATTCTGTAACTCTGACCTTTAAAATTTCAGAGACAGTTAACCTACTCTATATTGGCTCGGATAGTTATTCCACAATCAGAAGGACTTCCAGTTGTGTGAGTGTTGTATGCAAAATAATGGTCCCCCCAAAATATCCACATCCTAATACCCCAAACCTGTAAATATGTTACCTTAAACAGCAAAAGAAACTTTGCATATATGATTGAGTAAAGAATCCTGAGATAAAAGATTATCTTGCATTATCCATTGGGTCAAATGTAATAGCAAGGATCCTTGTAAGAGAAAGGCAAGAGCCAGAGAATGAGATGTGATGACAGAAGCAGAGGTGAGAAGAGGGAGGGAGGGAGAGAGAGAGAGAGATTTGAAGACACTACATGCCTGGCTTTAAAGATGCAGGAAGGACCCACAAGCCAAGGAATACAGGCAGCTTCTGGAAGTTGGGAAGGCCAAAAAAAAATGAATTCTCTCCTAGAGCATCTAGAAAGAATACAGACAGGCAGACAACTTTATTTTAACTCAGCAATACCAATTTCAGACTTCTGACCTCCAGAACTGTAAAAGAATATATTGGTGTTGTTTTAAACCACTGAGTTTGTGGTAATTTGTTATAGCAGCAATTGAAAACTCATACAATGGGAAAAGCGGTTAGGATAGAAATGCCAACGTTAACCACTGATGTTTAACTAGACTAAGCCAATAACAGACTTTTTCCTTAAGGTATGAAAAAACATTTCCCCCTGGAACTTGGAGGTCTTTTCCTGATTTTAAGTGAGGGTCAAAGTAATATATCACAAAGGATATGTGATTTTTTTTTCTGTATCATTTATTTCTTTCCTCTGGCACAAACAAAAAAAAAATTAAACTATTGGTAAATTTAAAATCAAGGTTTGTATGAAAACAGAAATGCTTTAAAATTTTATTGCTTAATAATTCAGAGATCTAAAAATTCAGAGGATCAAAGACAATTATATTAATACAGAGAAGTCATCAGAATATTATAGAAACCAATAAAACAAAGCTATCTTCTAATAACTATAAGTGGTACAGACATCTCACAAAATTCTTTTCTGGGTACAAACTAAAAACATATTTCCTTTTGTTTGAAATTATTCTCTAATTATGAGGCTATAATATTTTAATAGCATTAATTTACTTTATAGGTTCAGCCAGGGGCGGTATAGATGTCTAGGTCATACGACCGTCTATCTGTGTGTCTACTGTTTCCAGAACGTTTGCTTTGTTTCAGCTCCTGGTTTCTAAAAATATCTGCTAAAGGAAAAGCTGACTTCTCAGATTATAACAGTTGGTAAGAAACCATTTTTCCAGAATTTAAAAGCAGTTTTGCATTGAAAAATAAATCACACATAGATTTTACACAAGTGTCACTGAAACTACACAAGTGGGGAATGATTTGGCCCACGCAATCCAGTCGAATCCTCCCCCTTTCCTTTCTTTTGCACTTCAGTCTGTAATTGGTAATTAGAGGGGAACTACCTGCTTTATTAAATAATAAAAGAGAATCCCCATGCCTAGTGAGCAAAAGCAACAAGACACAGGTCACATGTTTTACATGCTCCTTAGTATTCCTTCCCATTGAGTACTGTGCCCTGGGCTGTCCCAGGGCTACACTGAAGCCTTTCCTAAGAGGGGGTGAAAAATCACTCCTGTGGGTTCCCTTGAGCTCTTATGAACCTAGTTGAAGCTTCACAGAGATTCTTTGTTAGATGCTATATTAGTTGCTAGGAATGCCATAACAATGTACCGCAGTCTGGGAAGCTTAAACAAAAGAAATCTATTTCTCACAGTTCTGGAGGTCAGAAATGCAAGGTCAGCAGGGTTTCTCCTCAGGTCCCTCTCCCCTGCTCATAGATGGCCGCCTCCACTCTGCCCTGCCGCCATCTCTCCTCTGTGCACACACGGCCCTGAGCGCCTGGCGTCTCTCTGTGAGCTTGAATTTCCTCTTCTTATAAGGATACCAGACAGATTAAGTAATTAGGTCTCACACCAATGGCCTCTTTTTAATTCTATCACGTTTTTAAAGGCCTCATCTCCAAATCTGGTCACACTCTGAGGTACTGGGGCTTAGAGTTTTAATATAGAAATTTGGAGGAGGGTAACAAAACTCAGCCCCTAACAGATGCTAAGGAAGAATGGGAGGAAATAAGCAAAGTCAGTTACATAAACAGTTCACTTTAGGGAAATGTAAGTTACTGTCGTTGTTGAACTCTGCTTTAGCTAGCATGTTCTTAAAACCTGGCCCATTCCAATTTCTGACCCAGAGAAAAGACGATATACAGCTCTTAGTCTTAAAGGGCTGACTCAGAGCCACCAACTCCACTCTGTGTTTCGTTCTTCCCTGATCCCAGGCTGCCTCATGCAGAGGATATTTCTAGGATCCAGCAGTCTCTCAATCACTGCGATGCCTTCAAAGTCCAAGGAAGATTCTAACACCCAAGCAGTGCCCTTCTATTCCTTTCTAGTTTCTGGTCTGAGGGACAGCCTCTCTTCTAAGTGAACTGCAGCCCATGAGGACCTTATTCTCAGGGTAGGTCTCAGCCTGCCCTATGGAGGGATGGGTCTGACTGTAATTCCAGGCTGAACAATATAGCAAAAATCTCTTATCATAGAAAAGTATGCATACCAAAGAAACGATACAAAGCAGGACTTTCATTATCACACCAATTCAATGTGTAGCCAACACAGTATTTTTTTTGGTTTCCATTTTCTCAAATTATATTTCACATGGCAAATAAATAATGTAAAATCTAAACTTTGAAAGTATCATGTGCCTTAGTTATAATTTCTTTACAACATCAAAATAATCAAAATACCAATATTAAGTAATATTCCTTTTTTATTTTCTTTTCTCTTTAGCACATTCTAAAGAAAAAGGAAAAAAAAAACTTTTAAATTATCATAAAGGGTTTCCTAAAGCATCAAGTATAAAACTATAAACATAAGAAAATTCTATATGATTAAGGTTTATTTTTGAAAAATTTATATTATAGTTGAAGGAGTAATATGAATTTTTAAAAATAGGGGGCCATCTAAGTGGGATCTTACAAATATATCTAAATGTTATGACTCTTTCAAAAATGACTGATGATTCTCTTAGAATCAGCCTCTGTCTATGCCATATAATTATTGAATCCCCATAACTAGAAAGCAACTTAATTGTTTAGTTCACTATTCAACACACTCTGAAAACTGCTGCTACGGAATCCCTGAAACATTGAATTCAGCAGCTACCTGTCACCAATTCTGGAGAGCTTTCTCATTCATAAGCTGCCTGTAGCATCACTAGAAGAAAAATAGAATATTTTTGTTGAACACTTACTATGTGCTGGAGTGAATTTCAAGCAGATGCCAGTTTTGCAATCCAAAAAGATATATTTGTGCTCAGCATGGGAGATGAACTAGAGAAATAAGGACTTTCAGGTCCAATTAAGAGAATGACACCATAACACAAGCAATGTGAAGGTTTGAAGAAGGCATGTGAAAACTTGGAAGTGGAAATGGCAGGCAGTTTAAATGTAATTAGCAGGACTTGGTAGGATTTCATTCAGAAGAAGATGAGTGATAACTGAGACATTTTCCAAAAAAAAAAAAAAAAGTATAGGAGATGAATTGCTCTGGCCCAACTATTCCAACTCCAGCCCAGAATACATTAACATCAATGACAATAAATATAATTGCTGACATTTATTAAATGCCTACTATATGCCAAGCACTCTTCTAAGCACTTTGTAAGTATTTTTTAATTGAAAACTCCCAACAACCCTGTAGATATGTCTATTATTATGCCCATTCTTTGACACAGGAACTGATACACAGGCAAGTCAGTAACTTTGAAGATAAAAGATTCAAAGCCAGGTGGAGACTATGCTAGAGTTGAGCTCAGGACCGGAGTGAAGGAGGCTATTTCAGACAAAGACAGAGATGAAAAATAAAAACCATACTGAAGACTATGTCATTCATTTCTTATTTCCCATTTCCTCCATATTCTTCTTCCTCTCCAGTTCACTGTCTATCAGGATACAGAAAGCCAGTTATCTTATGTAACTGAATGACTGCATTTATTTCTAAGGACTTTTCCTTGGGGATGAAAGTCTCAAAAGAAACACTGATGTTTATTTTCATTAGAATGTAGCAGGCATATGTGATTATTTAGTGTGAAGGTTTTTTAATAACATTTCAAGGCAAACTGCTACTATTGAAATGAAATTTTTTTTTTATTTTTTTTAAATTTTATTTTATTTTTAAACTTTACATAACTGTATTAGTTTTGCCAAATATCAAAATGAATCCGCCACAGATCAACACATGAAATGAAAATTTTTAAAAATACTGCCAGACATTAAAATTGAAATAAATGGATTCCCAGTGTCCCAGCTGTTTCCAATGTGTTCATTATGATTTAGGTTAGTTAGGTTTGGGTTTTGAAGACATACTTCTTTCTAAAGATATTGCACTTATTTTAAGCAATATATCCACTGTTTATAGGGTACTTCATAAATGTCAAAGAATTCTCAAAATATGAATGATTTTATAGATTATTAAGCATTCTCTGGTCATGTAGTAAACAGAACTGAACAGTTACATAAGGGTTTTGTGCAGATATACAGTGACCGAGGTGTGTCAAGCAGTTAGACTCTGAAATGAGCATCCTAAGTTGAGAAAGGAACTTTACAACATTCTTTGCCAACATCTCTTCCTGCCCAAGTTTTATCATCTCTACCTAGAAATGTAATCACCTCTCATCAAAATAAGGAAGGAAGTGTCAATCACTCAGTTGTGTCCAACTGTTTGTGACCCATGGACTGTAGCCCGCCAGGCTCCTCTCTCCATGGGATCCTCCAGGCAAGAATATGGAATGGATTGCTATTCCCTTCTCCAGGGGATTTTCCTGACCCAGGGATCAAACCCAGGTCTCCTGCACTGCAGGCAGATTCTTTACTATCTGAGCCACCAGAATATGTGCTTGTGCTTAGTCTATCAACCATGTCCAACTCTGCAACCCTATGGACGGCAGTCCACCAGGCTCCTCTGTCCCTGGGCATTCTCCAGGCAAGAATACTAGAGTGGGTTGCCATGCCTTCCTCCAGGGGATCTTCCCAACCTAGTGATTGGACCCAGGTCTTCTGCATTGCAGGTGGATTCTTTATCTTCTGAGCTACCAAGGAAGCCAATAGAGTGCCTGCAAATGAGAGAGCCTTCCACTGGGACTTTCTGACTTTCTTGGCAAATTCCACCTTTTAATCTCTGATTGTTGATTTCAACGGAGACTTAACTATATACCTGTAAAAATAATGGGACTGCATAGCAAAGAAAACAGTGCTCCTGTTTTCTACTTGGGATAAAACAGATTAATAATGTGGTATAGAAAGTGCTGTGCCAGGTCTTTGTAACAATTACTGCAGCCATGCAGCAATGATTGTAGACCTAGAAAGTCCTCCCTGTGCATTGATATAACACCAAGTACTGCCCTTTCTTCATCCTCCTTGTTTACTGCCCTTAGCTCAGGCTATGCAGATGACTTGGGTGGGTAGGATGGAGGAATGTTCTTTAAGTCAGAGCAGATAGTAAAGTGAAAGTTGCTCAGTCGTGTCCAACTCTTTGCAACCCAATGGACTATACAGTCCATGAAATTCTCCAGGCCAGAATACTGGAGTGGGTAGTCTTTCCTTCTCCAAGGGATCTTCCCAACCCAGGGGTCAAACCCAGGTATCCCACACTGCAGGCAAATTCTTTATCAGCTGGGTCACTAGGGAGAGATTAAACCCAAGAATAATAGAGTGGGTAGTCTATCCACTCTCCAGTGGATTTTCCTGACCCAGGAATCGAACCAGGATCTCCTGCATTACAGGCGGATTCTTTACCAGCTAAACTACCAGGGAAGCCCGCAGAGCAGATCAGTTCAATTCAGTTGCTCAGTCGTGTCCAACTCTTTGTGACCCCATGAATCGCAGCACACCAGGCCTCCCTGTCTATCACCAACTCCCAGAGTTCACTCAGACTCACATCCATTGAGTCAGTGATGCCATCCAGCCATCTCATCCTCTGTCGTCCTCTTCTCCTCCTGCCCCCAATCCCTTCCAGCATCAGAGTCTTTTCCAATGAGTCAACTTTCACATGAGGTGGCCAAAGTACTGGAGTTTCAGCTTTAGCATCATTCCTTCCAAAGAAATCCCAGGGCTGATCTCCTTCAGAATGGACTGGTTGGATCTCCTTGCAGTCCAAGGGACTCTCAAGAGTCTTCTCCAACACCACAGTTCAAAAGCATCAATTCTTCAGTGCTCAGCTTTCTTCACAATCCAACTCTCACATCCATACATGACCACTGGAAAAACCATAGCCTTGACTAGACAAACCTTTGTTGGAAAAGTAATGTCTCTGCTTTTCAATATGCTATCTAGGTCGGTCATAACTTTCCTTCCAAGGAGTAAGCGTCTTTTAATTTCATGGCTGCAATCACCATCTGCAGTGATTTTGGAGCCCAGAAAAATAAAGTCTGACACTGTTTCCACTGTTTCCCCATCTATTTCCCATGAAGTGATGGGACCAGATGCCATGATCTTCGTTTTCTGAATGTTGAGCTTTAAGCCAACTTTTTCACTCTCCACTTTCATTTTCATCAAGAGACTTTTTAGTTCCTCTTCACTTTCTGCCATAAGGGTGGTGTCATCTGCATATCTGAGGTTATTGATATTTCTCCCGGCAATCTTGATTCCAGCTTGTGCTTCTTCCAGTCCATCGTTTCTCATGATGTACTCTGCATAAATAAGCAGGGTGACAATATACAGCCTTGACGTACTCCTTTTCCTATTTGGAGCCAGTCTGTTCCATGTCCAGTTCTAACTGTTGCTTCCTGACCTGCATGTAGGTTTCTCAAGAGGCAGATCAGGTGGTCGGGTATTCCCATCTCTTTCAGAATTTTCCACAGTTTATTGTGATCCATACAATCAAAGGCTTTGGCATAGTCAATAAAGCAGAAATAGATGTCTTTCTGGAACTCCCTTGCTTTTTCGATGATCCAGAGGATGTTGGCAATTTGATCTCTGGTTCCTCTGCCTTTTCTAAAACCAGCTTGAATATCTGGAAGTTCACGGTTCACATATTGCTGAAGCCTGGCTTGGAGAATTTTGAGCATTACTTTACTAGCATGTGAGATGAATACAATTGTGCAGTAGTTTGAGCATTCTTTGGCATTGCCTTTCTTTGGGATTGGAATGAAAACTGACCTTTTCCAGTCCTGTGGCCACTGCTGAGTTTTCCAAATTTGCTGGCATATTGAGTGCAGTACTTTCACAGCATTATCTTTCAGGATTTGAAATAGCTCAACTGGAATGCCATCACCTCCACTAGCTTTGTTCCTAGTGATGCTTTCTAAGGCCCACTTGACTTCACATTCCAGGATGTCTGGCTCTAGGTCAGTGATCACACCACTGTGATTTTCTGGGTCGTGAAGATCCTTTTTGTACAGTTCTTCTGTGTATTCTTGCCACCTCTTCTTGATATCTTCTGCTTCTATTAGGTCCATACCATCTCTGTCCTTTATCAAGCCCATCTTTGCATGAAATGTTCCCTTAGTAGCTCTAATTTTCTTGAAGAGATCTCTGCTGCTGCTACTGCTAAGTCGTTTCAGTAGTGTCTGATTCTGTGTGACCCCATAGATGGCAGCCCACCAGGCTCCCCCATCCCTGGGATTCTCCAGGCAAGAAGACTGGAGTGGGTTGCCATTTCCTTCTCCAATGCATGAAAGTAAAAAAATAAAGTGAAGTCACTCAGTCGTGTCTGACTTCTAGCAACCCCATGGACTGCAGCCCACCAGGCCCCTCCGTCCATGGGATTTTCCAGGCAAGAGTACTGGAGTGGGTTGCCATTGCCTTCTCCTGAAGAAATCTCTATGCTATGCTAAGTCGCTTCAGTGGTGTCCGACTCTGTGCGACCCCATAGACAGCAGCCCACCAGGCTCCGCCATGTCTAGTCTTCCCCATTCTGTTGTTTTCCTCTATTTCTTTGCATTGATCGCTGAGGAAGGCTTTCTTATCTCTTTTGCTATTCTTTGGAACTCTGCATTCAGATGCTTATATCTTTCCTTTTCTCCTTTGCTTTTCACTCCTCTTCTTTCCACAGCCCAGAGCAGATCAGATGATACCAAATGTTTCCCAACTTATTTCTGAGTAAAGGAAAGTCAAGATCTTCCCCCAAAGAAACTGAACTTCCATTTCAATCGCACTATTTAAGCTCCCTTCCTTCATTGATCTACTACTGATAGGAGAAAACCCTGAATGAATGCTGGCTGTAAATGTACAATCCCTGATTTCATAAAACACTAAAACAAACTTAAGGGAAATGAAAAACCTTTATAGGTCACAGATGTTGTCTATACATATTGGCAGAAGGTCTAGACCAGTAGACAAGCTTCAGAAATGAACACATGTTTATATTCCATATTAGTAGACTCAGGCAATAGACTGCCTACTACTAAAAATGCCTTGCCATATGCTGTAATGTAAAAAGAAAAATATTTGAAGTTAGATGAGCTGAATTTTAATCCCAGATCTACCTACTATTTATGTGACCATGGGGCTTTTTTTAAAATCTCTTCAAGCCCCAAGTTTTATTCTTCACTATAAAACAGAAATAATATCATCAAACCAGCAAAATGTCTGAAGATTAAAATAAATTATGCATGTAAACTTGCTGACATTAGGTTGCAAATCAAAACTTTTTCCCTTTTCTTTCCCAACTTGCCTTCCCTTGTTCAAATGGTGATTTTACTTTCCCTTCTTTCGAATTTATTCATCCTACATAGAGTATAACTCTATCCCTAGGAAAGTACAAGCTCCAAACACACAACTAGGATCATGCAATCCCATGAGAACACACCATTACCCAGAAACACAACCTATAGTGAGGATTTGCAACCCTTGAGCCAAGGTGCCCTGCTTCTAGAGGCCCAGCTTCTAATAGGGCCTTCCTCAGCCAGCAACAGCACTAATGATCAGGCCTCTGACCCCTGCTCTAGAATTTAAGATCTGGAAGCCCACATCAGGCTAAAGCTAACCCTGGGAAGTTGTAAGTTCTCCCTGCTCACTTCCACTACACACTTCTCTTGCAAAACTCAAGGCCAGCTCAACACATCTTGCTTCAGACTCCTGATACCCTTATTCATTGCACAGGAGGTCTCCTCTGGTAGATAACAATATCTACAAAACACTGCTTTCTTTCCAATCCCTTGACTCAACTTCCCACTCACCTCTTTTCTCTCAGAACTTTCCCTTATGTCTTCTGGAGGACTCGTTCTACGGTCAACACTTACTCTTCAATGAACGTTGCTTTTATCTTCTGGGCCGATATGCAACCTAAGGACTCTGCTCCCCAGGACTCTGCTTACACATTCCAAGTGGAAGCTGCCCCCCTACATGTACATCCCTGTGTCTGGGAAGTAATTGCAGAGGCTTCTCTCTTTCTACCTGGACTCTGAAGCAGGTCCACATCGGATGTGCATTCTTGAGAGACTCACTTCAACTTGTCAAGCCTCAGTTTCATCATTTATGAAGTAGAAATAATAATAGCAGTTACCTCTTAGATTGCTGTCACAATTAAATAAGATAACGTATAAGAAGTATACTTCTAACAATGAATGATATTTAGTAGGTACTCAATAAATTATGGTTATTATTCTCATCATCTTTGCCACTGCAATTACCATCTAATCTTTGCTTTTAAAAGGTAGAATTTTAGCATAGTTGCAATGATATATTTGCAATATATCAATATACCAAATACATCTGGATATATTGGAATTCCCCCAGGGGACAATACTAAACATGTAGTAAGAAAGGAACCATTTAGTTTCCTTGTAAAAGCCATTGGAATCTTTAAGAAGTTCCATAGTACTTTCCCCAAAACATTGTAAACTTTATTCATGAGAGGAGGGAAGGAGGAAAATAACATGTTCCAGTTGGGTTATAATGGTTTATTACAAGAGAATACTTGTGGGAGAGAAAACAGTAACTCCCTTTGTAAAGTGTTAGTCACTCAGTCATGTCTGACTCTTTGTGATCCCATGAACTCTAGCCTGCCAGGCTCCTCTGTCCATGGGATTCTCCAGGCAAGAATACTGGAGTGGGTTGCCATTCCCTTCTCCAAAAGATATTCCTGACCCAGGGATTGAATCTGTATCACTTAACATCTCCTGAAATTGGCAGCCTAGCCACCAGGGAAGGCCTTTAACTCCTTTTCTGGGGGTCAATTAAATTTACCTTTACCTTATAAAGCCAAAGGGCTTCCCAGGTGGCACTAGAAATAAAGAACCTGCCAGACAATGCAGAAGACTTAAGAGATGCAGATTCAATCCCTGGGTTGGGAAGAGCCCCTGGAGGAGGGCATGGCAACCCACTCCAGTATTCTTGCCTGGAGAATCCCATGGACAGAGGAGCCTGGCGGGCTACAGTCCATGGGGTCACAAAGAATCAAACATGAATGAAGCAACTTAGCCCTATAGAGATAAGAGATAAGTATTTTAAAGCCAAGAGATAAGTATTTTAGCCAACTCAGGATGAGTATCTGCTACATTTTGACTTATATTCTAAGATACAATCTGCACATGAAAAATAAGCCATGGAACAGTAACACTACAGCACTCACAGCGCAATGAGTGCCCGAGAATAAGCAAGAAGACAAAACCAGCGCTCACAGAGCAGTGGATTTTGTTTTAGCCCATCATAGCCATCCCACACCATCATGCCCTGCTAAAAGCTTCTCACATGATCCACCCCAAAGACCATCCATGAAGCTGCTATTGTGTTTGTAAGCATGTATTTCTTCCAAACTCAACATTTTATAAGTAATCTTACCTATTATATCTATTACACCTATCTTATCTAATACATCTATTTCCTTGATCATAACATTCACCATGTTAAGTGGTGAAGCTCTAAAAATAAGCTAGCAAAAAGCCTGCCAGAATATCTTGTGCAGAATAAGAATTCACTAAAACAAATGAAACAGCTAAAAAAAAAAAAAAATGACTGAACTTAAACCTGATCTGGAAAACTAAAACTCAGTTAAATGAATTCACTGAGACTGAGGTAACTAAGTGGAAAAACGAGACATAAAATGGTCATAATCTACCATGCTATTCAACAGGCATCAATAGAAAACTATCAAGGGGAAAGACATTATTTTAAATCATCAGCAGTCAGCTTTGTGCAGTTTTATACTTAGTGCTAAGTTTTAATGGATTGTGCATCTTCATTTGGCTTATTTCACAATTAACTCAAATTTTCAACTAATCTAGGTTATGAATGTAAGGACTTAGCTATTCTCATGACTGGGCCCTGCACCAAAAAAAAAAAAAAAAGCCCACAAAAAAATAAATAAATAAGTACCCATAGAAGTACTCTCTCCCTTTCTTTTATACAGTCAACAGAAAATGATAAAGGTGCAGGGTAGAGGGGGATACAATACATGGAGCTTTTCAGAGATTTTCATGCTAATTATACATTATAACATACACTGAAAACTCATATCCCCAGAAAGCCCTCATGTCTAACCCAAGCAAACTGTGATAGTTATCCATAATGAGATATATATTATTATTCAACACTATTAACTTGCTGACCTATCTTTTTTCAAGACTCTTGAGTAGTCTTAAGCTTCTGATTTTATCATTCCCTTTCCTGTAAATTAAGGCATCTGATATTCTGAGAAAGGGTAATTGTACTTGTGCTTAACCCCTGATGGAATTCTCCCATGTTCAAAATGCCCAGTTTTATTTCAGATCAAGCCTTGATTGTAAACAGACTTCTCTGATCCCATTATTTTGCTTTGCAGAATTTTTGGAGCTCTGAAGAGGAAACTAAGAAGTTCCATCATTATTTTGTGTTGAGAAAAAGTTGGCTTAAAGCTCAACATTCAGAAAACGAAGATCATGGCATCCGGTCCCACCACTTCATGGGAGATAGATGGGGAAACAGTGGAAATAGTGTCAGACTTTATTTTTCTGGGCTCCAAAATCACTACAGATGGTGACTGCAGCCATGAAATTAAAAGACGCTTACTCCTTGGAAGGAAAGTTATGACCAACCTAGATAGCATATTCAAAAGCAGAGATATTACTTTGTCAACAAAGGTTCGTCTAGTCAAGGCTATGGTTTTTCCTGTGGTCATGTATGGTTGTGAGAGTTGGACTGTGAAGAAGGCTGAGCGCCAAAGAATTGATGCTTTTGAACTGTGGTGTTGGAGAACTCTTGAGAGTCCCTTGGACTGCAAGGAGATCCAACCAGTCCATTCTGAAGGAGATCAGCCCTGGGATTTCTTTGGAAGGAATGATGCTAAAGCTGAAACTCCAGTACTTTGGCCACCTCATGTGAAAGTTGACTCATTGGAAAAGACTCTGATGCTGGGAGGGATTAGGGCAGGAGGAGGAGAGGACGACAGAGGATGAGATGGCTGGATGGCATCACTCACTCGATGGACGTGAATCTGAGTGAACTCCGGGAGTTGGTGATGGACAGGGAGGCCTGGCATGCTGCGATTCATGGGGTCGCAAAGAGTCGGACACGACTGAGTGACTGATCTGATCTGATCTGATGTTTCAATAACGTGCCAAGATTTACCTTTCCAATTAAGGACTTCATGCTTTGAGGTACTTGCTTCCAAAATGGCATTAACCACAACATTTGATAAGATGAATCTATTTCCAAAGCTTCTCCAGAAAGAATATGGAGGGGTTTATGTTGACTATCCCCTTATCAGCTGACAGCATGAGTCCAGAACAAATGTTTGATCTCCCAAGTATGCAACAATATTTATTTCTGTTACAAAATTACAAAGAACATATGTGTGCATGCTAAGTCGCTTCACCTGTGTTCTACTCTTTGTGTCCAACTCTTTGCAGCCCCGTGGACTGTAACCTGCCAGGCTCCTCTGTCCATGGGATTCTCCAGGCAAAAATACTGGAGTGGGTTGCCATGTCCTCCTCAAGGGGATCTTCCCAACCCAGTGATCAAACCCTTGTCTCTTATGTCTCCTGCATTGGCAGGCTGGTCCTCTACCACTAGCATTACCTGGGAAGCCCTACAAAGAACATACAGTCACTGCCAATAGAACTTTTTTTCTAGTTTTGACATTATTTGATCATCCAATTCCTTCAACTGTAAGATCATTCAGTTCCTTTATTAAATTATAAGTTTTGGTAATAGCATAAAATCATTAAAATACGGGAATGTAAAAATTTTTATTTTAATTTTAAAGTACTTCATTCAAAATTGAGGCTCTGCCATTTTTCTGATTATTCTCTCCAAAGAGCTGCTGAAAAAATAGTAAGGTTCAAAGTCCTGGGTGTCTTAAGATTTGGGTTACCAACCTCTAAGTATATTTTATCATCTGCCAATATTCTGCCCTTTTACTATGCCAATAAAACTATCTTTGCCAGTAAGAGGAAGATGGATTTAAGTAGCTCCAGTAATTTGAAAGGGAAATTATGACCAATAAGCATCCTAATTAGCTCCATCTTTAGAGTTACAACATTAGTAATTGACCAATATAAATGGTTAAGAATCCAGACTCTAAAACTTGATTGCCTAGGTTGGAATCTTGCTTTTATTACCTACTTCCTGTGTGACACTAGAAAGTTAATTAAACTCTACCTATTTTTCTTATCTATAAGACAGAATAATTATAGTATCTATCTAGTACTGTGAAGGATAATTAAGCTAATACAAGTAAAACTCTTCAAAGAATATATAACACATAGTAGGTTCTCAATAAATTTTTGCTAATTATTTCTATGGAGTATTCAGTATTTTGCCTTGTGATTATATTTTCTTATCAAAAAAGGTAGCTTAAAAATGTTAGCTAAAATGAAGACAATTTTTAAAATTTCTTTTCTTTATAAAAAAACACAAACTTCAGATACAGTAAGGATTACATGAATGATGATAGGCCTTACTCTAGGAATTAGGGGAAAAAGGTCACTGAATTATTATAAAACAGCTTGTACAGTTAACTAGCTTGAAGTCAAAAGATTTTAAAAATCCCACTGTGGGTAGACATTTAATTTACAGAAAGAAAATTGCCAACGGACTTTAAAATTGACCTCTCCTCACCATCACACAGACATTCCTGTTTTACAAAGTTTTTCAATTCAGAATCAGTCTTCTAAAACAAGCGAGCAAGCAAACACATCAGTATATCAGACAGTGTTTTTAAGTTCAAATACGTCCCAAGGATCTATGTATTGGACAGGCCTTATAGATTATACCGAACAGCTTTGATTACTATGGAACAAAATTGCTTCTTATACTAGTATAAAAATATCTTCTGGGTATAAATTACTTGGAGGAAAGATTGTTCGGCGGATGTTCTCAGAAATAAATTTCTCAGGTGCTTTTACCAAAACATGTGGGCTGAATGGTCCTTTTCTCCAAAAGGCATATACATGAACTGATCACATTTGGGATTTATGGAGTGAACAAGTGCATTTGTGTTCTGATGAAATCTTTTAGAAACAGCAAGAGGACTAACTAAAGGGGGGTTAAATTAAAACCATTTCCCTGGTGTTTCTGCCAGGTGAATTGCACTGAGCACCTTTAAGATAAAGCCACAGGCTGAAGAGTTGACAATAAAAAATTATTTCTGAAAAAATACATATTAATAAGCATTAATGTGTGGGGATAATGCTAAAGATTTTGAAAGGAAATTAAACATATATATATATATATATATATATATATATATATACACGCACACACTTTGAAAATTGCCATGCTGCTGCTGCTAAGTCGCTTCAGTTGTGTCCGATTCTGTGCGACCCCATAGACAGGCAGGCTGCCGTCCCTGGGATTCTCTAGGCAAGAACACTGGAGTGGGTTGCCATTTCCTCCTCCAATGCATGAAAGTGAAAAGTGAAAGCGAAGTCACTCAGTAGTGTCCAACTCTTAGTGACCCCATGGACTGCAGCCCACCAGGCTCGTCTGTCCATGGGATTTTCCAGGCAAGAGTACTGGAGTGGGGTGCCAATATGCTGCAAAAAAGGCTATCCAATACTCAGTGGCTTACAACCACAGAGATGGATTCCCAACACTATAGGTCTGATGGTCAGCTGTAGTTCTGCTGACTTGGGCGAGGCTCAGCGGGCTGAGCAGCTCTGCTCAGGCAGTGGGGTCAGTTAGTCTTAGCCCCGAGCTGTGAGTTGAACTCAGATCAACACTACCTATGTTCAACGTGAGGTCCAGGCTGATGGATCTAGAACTACCTGGGAACCTTTAGAGAATAAAATAAAAAAGGGTGAATGCCAAAGAATTGATGCTTTCAAACTGTGGTGCTAAAGAAGTCTCTGGAGAGTTCCTTGGACAGCAAGGAGATCAAATCAGTCAGTCCTAAAGGAAATCAGCCCTGAATATTCACTGGAAGAACTGATGCTGTAACTGAAACCCCAATACTTTGGCCACCTGATGTGAAGAGCCAAATCATTGGAAAAGACCCTGATGCTGGGAAAAATTGAGGGCAAGAGGAGAAGGGGGCAACAGAGGATAAGATGGTTGGATGACATCACTGAGTCAGTGGACGTAAACTTGGGGTTGGGGGGACTCCAGGAGATAATGAGGGACAGGGAGGCCTAGTGTGCTACAGTCCATGGGGTTGCAAAGAGTCAGACATGACTTAGTGATTGAACAAAACAAAGGGCACAAAATGGGGCTAGAATTTTAAAAGCCTCTACTTATGTCATGTCTGCTGAGAATTCATTAGTCAAAGTGAGTCATGTAACCAAGCCCAACTTCAGTGGGGCAGGTACACTTACTCAACTCATATCTGGCTGAGTCCCTGATCCTGTACCTGGATCTTGTCAGCTCCCTTGCTCTAGGGCACAGTCCATGATTTCTACATTTTTGACAAATGGCTGGAAATCCCCAGAATCATGGTATTGATTTCTGCCCCAGGTCAAGAGTCCTCTAGCCTCATCCTTTTGATATTGATTATATCAGATCAGATCAGTCGCTCAGTTGTGTCCGACTCTTTGCGACCCCATGAATCACAGCACGCCATTGATGCTTTTGAACTGTGGTGTTGGAGAAGACTCTTGAGAGTCCTTTGGACTGCAAGGAGATCCAACCTGTCCATTGACTATATAGCCTGGTTCAAACTGAAGCCTCCTCTACAATTTGCCAACCTTAATCTTGTGATTTCAGTTGATGGCAATTCTTGGAAGGGTTAGCCCAGAGCTGGGTTACGACAAACCCCTTCCCCTCCACTCCTTGCTATTTATCTTCTCTCACTAAGCCTGCTGCTGAATTTGCATATGGCGGAAACCTTCTGGCCCAGGAGACTATTACTAATTTGGTATAATGAACAGTTGAAAATTTGCCACCTTCTTAGGCTCTTTCTTAGCCAAATTTGAATTTCACTTCTTTTGCATGCACCTAATTTAATAAAGAAATCCTTTTATTATGATAAATTTAATTATAAAATTATGTTACATTTGTCTTTGTAATATGTGGATTAAGGCGAGTATGGTGAGTATAGGCAGCTGACAGAGTTTAGGTTTTAAGCTGCTTGCCCAAGATCCCAAAGTTAAATCAAAAGAAAGATGAAGTGAAGCCAAGTTCTTTCCACTCTCATTTCACTGAATCTCTATCTCTGACTTTCCCTCTATTTCATCTGCTATAGCTAAAACTTGAAAAGTTGCCTGGTTTTCCCTCAAATGTTATTTACTTAGCATATCCATGAACTACAAGAGATTAAAGACCTGTTTATCAACTTTTTAATCATCTAATAAAATGTGCAGTCTTTAATATGAATCTGCTAATATTCATTAATGTGCATTGGAATAAAACTAAGAATTTAATCTTGGACTTCTGTTCTTTAATTCCTTCCTGTAACAAGAATTTTCATCTTCACTGACTTATTTCTACAAATATAATAAATGCTTTTATGCCTATGAAGATTTTCTAATTTTTACAAAGTTTAACCATTAGGTTTTAAAGTCCATGCTTTGATATATTTCATCTGTTAACTTATTCATGCAACAGTTACTGGCTGAGAAAATTTTGTGTATAAGCCTTTGCTGGTCACTAGGGTTATAACATCAAACACAGAAATACAGTTTTTGGCTTTATGAGCAGAATCTCATCTGTTACATAATATATCCTCAGCATGGATACAATTTTGAAAGAGTAGATTACTACTACTTTTGTAACATTTTAACCTTTGGACATTCTATTTGTTTCCTGCTACTTTCAGTCAGTCAGTTCAGTCGCTCAGTCCTGTCAGACTCCTTGCGACCCCATGAATCACAGCACGCCAGGCCTCCCTGTCCATCACCAACTCCTGGAGTTTACTCAAACTCACATCCATCGAGTCGGTGATGCCATCCAGCCATCTCATCCTCTGTCGTCCCCTTCTCCTCCTACCCCAATCCCTCCCAGCATCAGTCTTTTCCAATGAGTCAACTGTTCGCATGTGGCCAAAGTACTGGAGTTTCAGCTTTAGCATCCTGCTACTTTACTGACATTTAGTATGCCCCATAGATGTTCTGATATTGCACTGGCCACGTTTTGTTTCAACTTGTTCCTACTTTAATTAGAAGTAGAGCAATTCATTTCTCTTCTTACCATTGTACTATCTTTTTATTTAAATATTATCCTTACCTAAGGTAACTTTAATGAAGCTAAAGAATTATTGATACATGAGAAAAAATGCTTTTAAATATATTCATCACAACACCTTATTTGAATACTTAATCTACATTTTCACCCATGGAATATCACAAACTATCATTCTTTCACCCCTAAATTTATATATGTATAAATGTATATTTACATATATACATTTATACATGTATGTGCAATGTGTGTGTATGAAGTAATAGTCTTTGAGATTCCTCTGGAATTCACTAAAATTCAATATGTAGCATATTAGGAACATGATGAAAGACAAATGACAATTTCAATCTATTTACCTTTTGCAACAGAAATTTTTGACATGGATCAACATTTATTTTAGTTTATTTTCCACCTTTATAAAATCTAAAGACTATAATTTTGGAACTTTATATT